>NC_073624.1:55186666-55883333 GCF_029407905.1 Bubalus kerabau | reverse complement strand
CTAGTTGTTGAAAAGCTATTTGTCACCGAATCTACAATGAGTACAGACCATCAACATGCCTATCAACCTCTTCCTTCCCTTTCTCCCTACCCATCCCAGACTGCTACACTCACAGACCCCTCCTTCCAGTCTCTCTCTCACACACACACACACCTTCCTGGGAAGAAGAGAGAGACTGGAAGTGTGTGAGTCATCACAGGAGCTATTCAAAGCCTAGTGGGTAACTGAGGTAAGCTGTCTACACTTAAGCCACATGAACCTCTAAGAATGATTCACGGTCCTGAAGACCTGAGTGTCAGTTTCCTGAAACTCTCTAGACTTGCAAAGAATTAAACAGAACGAGCATCTGGTTTTCCATCACTCAGTGTCCCGTAACATACATGAGCCAGATGCCTCTGAGGTGTGTTCTCTAAGTGATCCATTCCCTCAGGCAGCAGGGACTCCCGTGTGTGTTTATTATTTATCCGCAAGCGTGGACTTGGCTGTCTACTTTTTATTGACTGTTGACTTTTTAATCACCTGAGACCTACTTATGGGATGAATGACCTTGCACTTGTCAGAAACCCTTTTCCAGATGGAGACATCACTGGAGAGCCCCAGAGAAGGGTGACATCAAAGGAAGGCAACAACAAAGCCTCAAGGTCAGTGTGAACGGAGGGCAAATGAACTCAGCATTTCAGTTTGCATTGAGCGAGAGCCTGTGTCTTTGCAAATGTGCCTTTCAGCAACTTTCACCTTCTGTCTGTTTGGGGTGATTTCATATCACATGGAGACATCTGGGATGTGCCCCTTTGCCAAGTCCACCTTCCTAGTTTCCTCCAAGTGACCTGGCACTTAAAACATCCCTACACATTCACATATGTTGCTACATGCACCCACAGATCTGGAAAACCAAAACCCTCAACCCCCCAGGGCCATTTTGTCCTGTCTTTTCCCCGGAAGGAATGGAATAGTGAGGGCAGAGCAGAATAGTTGCGGGAAAGCCTAGCGGGAAGTAGTTAAAAGACAAACTGCTAAAGAGGAAAATTCCATCCAAAATCTGCAAAACGTGCCACGGCCCCACTGAAACACTAGGCTCGCATTAAGGTGAGGAATCTCGGAGGCTGAGGACGGCTGCCAGCCACAGGCAGTCATTCAGTTCTTCGCACACTCCCGGCAGTTGTAAATCCACAGAGCAGCGAGAGGGAGGCTACTTACTGAAATAAAAGCCCCTGTCTCCGCACACGAACTGGAGAGCATCCACCAACTCAGCCCCGCAGAGGGTCTCAGGTCCCGCCGTGGCAGAGCTGGTGAAGGCGAGCAAGCACAGGGCCAGATAGAAGAGATGCGAGGAGGACGTGATGGGCATCTTCACCTGCTGAAAAAGCAGAAGGAGGGTCATCTTCCTCCTGGGTCCTTGTCAGGGGAGTGGGGGCAAGGCAAGGGTGCCTTTACCCCAGCTCTGCATTCCTGTTATTAATCAAAACTATGCCCTCAGGAGTGCAACAAGGTGTGTGAGTGACCTCTGAGCAGGTCTTGGCATCATGCTATCTGAGTTTAATCTTCTTGCTACTGTGAAACCTTGGGGAAGTCCTTCTTGAACCCTTTCTTTATGGGTTCCTATTACAATTCAATGAGATAAATGTCCTGAAACATTTAATGTGTGAAGGTGAAAGATGCTCTTACTGCACACCACTCAGAGATCCTGGTAAACCTTTGGAATCATCAAAGGTTAATTTGTGCTCAGTCCAGACTTGGGACCAGATATGTTTTATTAATTTAAATTCTCTCAAATTGGCCATCCACAGATGGCATGTGCATCCATTACTGACCAGAATATTAAATTAACCAGAACGTCATTCCCCAGCTACTGATTAAAGAGAATTTACTGCAGCTGAAAAAGAACTTGTGAAAATACTATATATCATTATAGCTTTTTTTTTCCACTTAAGAGAGGCAGAGATAGAATCAGAGGGAGAGAAAGAGAGACTGAGAGATTTCTTACCTGCAGAACATCAGCAGTTAACAACTACAAGTAAAAGTTAAAAACCAGGAACAGGAAACATCTGAGAATTTCAGAATGAAACTGGTGTATGGCAAGTAAACCCGACTCCTTTTGCATTCCAAAGCCCCTTGTGTCAAGCTCAATATCAGATCAACACACGTGTAGACAGTGCCTTCCATGAACAGGGAACTGGGCTCAAAACCTGCAAAAGTCTTTTTTTTTTTTTTTTTTTTTTTTTAAGTCTCAGGAATTCTGACTTCATCTGTTGGAGGGACTTAAGTGTCACTGTATCCTTTTTATAGCAGAGACCCCTGGTTGGCTTGACTTAGCCAGTGACAGACAGCCAACTGTCAGCCCTGCCAAAGGCAGGATTCCTGTGGCTCAAGTCTCCATCCTTGCTCTCAGCAGTGAAACAATGCAAAGGTGATCATCAAGTTTTTCCACATTGCTACTTGTGGCACAAAGATGTGGTTTCTTCTAGGAAGCCTCCCAAGGTGAGCAGCTCTATCCCTCTCAGATGCATTTACTTTCAGCAGCATCAGCAGAGTCAGTGACAGGATGTTACACCAGGGACCCTATCAAAAGGTCATAGAGTTAAACTGGAAACTATCATTATGAAAAGAGGCTTTTCTGAACCTCCCAGTGGTGGCAGGTCCATTCAACTCCATCACTTTCAAAGAAACAGGATCAGTCATTTATTTTCCGACCACCTTCCTTGCCCTCCCTGGACTCTTAATGGCTCTCTACATCAGTGGCAAAGTTTGCTCCATCACTGTAATTAAGATTTCCATTTTTGTGGCCAGACTTTAAGTTCAGCAAATAGGGAAAAACCTAAACCCCTGATTCTCGTTAACACAATGTAAATATTTAGTTAATGCTTGTGAAACAGTTGAAGATGAAAAGCATCCTCTATTTGCAAATCATCATAAATAATAGACATAAAATAGAAGAGGAGGTGAAAGCTTGATGGAGAATTTCTTCCATTTTCTCCATAGGACCTGTTCATGGAAACCCTCCACCCCCACATAGCCAAAGCCACAGGGACTGCTAGAAACAAGTTGTCATCCAATCCTCATCTTTCTTAGTTATAAAATAATTGGTGGGAGTTTTCCCTTTCAGTATTTCCAGTGGAAATCTCAACAAGTCCAAGCCAACTGGACTTCCTTGCCCTTTTCAAAAGAGAACACTCATAATTGATCTTACAGAACATGCCCCACGCTCTGGCAACCAGCCAGTTCTAGAACGTATGTTATTTTGCCAGTCCTATTTCTCCATTGCTCCCCTCTCTGTTGAGTTAATGGTGAAGCTTAAGGCAAAGCACCTGCAACTGTAGATGCCTTCACGTTCTTCAGTTGTTGTGAAATCTAGGGAAAAAGGAACTCAACTTAAAGCCTTAGGGAATTGAGAACTTTGTTAGATGTCAACTTTATACTTTTAATAGCTATTTCTTTTGTATAACACATTTAAACTCAGCAATACCTATCAGTCTCTAGCATTTAAGAATTTAAGATTTATTTTTTACAGATTTCCCTCTTTTGTTTCTTCCTTTTTTCTCCTTTTTGCTGAGTTATGTTCTCAGATAAATATCAGCACTTATAGTTCTAGGACAAGATAGAACCTCTAGTGCATTTTCTTTTAGTTCAGGAAACAGTCCATCACACCCACAGAGAACCAGAGAATTTATCACATTATGTTCCCCCAAAAGAAAACAATAAAGAACTTGCTTAGGAATTAAAAAGTTTGAAATGAGTGGCCCCATATGTTCATCATTTCCTTGGCCTTTTATTTTTCCAAACACAAAAGAATGAAGAGAGAGAAAGGAGAGATCTGAAAGAAAGAAATGAAAGAAAAACTAGAAAGAGGAGAGAGAGAAAAAAAATTCCAGAGCACTCTTTCTCAAAAATCATTCACAAATCCAAAATTTTAAAAACCTTTCTTTTTATCTTAAATAAATGGAATATCAATTGGTTTCAGATGTCTGAGTTATAATAAAAATGCCCAGCAAAATTTGAGGGCAATAGTCATAAGAAAATACTCACTGTAGGTGTAACCATTTTTGTTTGTTCCAGATCTTTTACAGCAGGTCAGGGTGGGTATTATGAGACTGATGTGAATAGAAAACTGAGGACTTAAAAACATGTGCTGCTTTGTGGGTGGGGTTTGTGAAAGCATCTAGTTACATTTGGACACCCAGGCAGGTATGCTATGAGCCTGGGTAAACTGCCTTTTGTCCATTCAGACAATAAACAAATTGCACGGCTGGGATTTGAGTCAATCTTTTCTTCCCAATCAAGCCACCGATTTCCATCGTGTGCCTATTGTAGCCGTCCTGGACAGGGGCCGAAACTCCAGTCCTCCCCTGTGCCCTCTTCCCTCTGACTCAAACACTTGGAAATATCTTGAGACTCACAGTACAATCAGCTTGTGAGCTCTGCCTGGCAGACACCTTTACTCATTGAATTACATTTGAAAGAACCACGTAGCTCCCTTAAACCACTTCCTGCTCCAAGTACAGGAAAAAGCAACAACTCATGGCTAGCTAGCTCTACTTCTGAAAAGTTCAGCATACACAGCATGGAAAGTTCATTTGGAGTTTTCCAAACTTGTAATTAATGCAGAGATAACACTACACAGCCCCTTTTAGGATCGTCTAAGTAGGGAGACAAAATCCCCAGCTGTCAGACCATATAGCATATGTGTATACTGACTTCATTTCTTTTAAAAGCAAGGTAGCCAGTGTGCATCTTGGCATCTCAAGGGCGGCAGGATCAGGTGCCCGACAAGGATGTATTCTTAACTCCTAAGCCACTGACTTGACTAAGAAAAGTCGTAGCGGTGGAGTACTTGAAAGCGGCAAACTAGTGCTGGACTAAGCGGTAGGGACGTATCATGAATTGAGTCCACAGGCAATTGCATCGGGGAGCCAGTGACAGCAGCTTAAAAATGCTTGCAAATTGGAAAAATACAAGTCTTGAAAGATATAATTTTGCTGAGAATGGAAACTTGAACTAGGGCCAGTTATTGGAAAGGCGAAGTCAGTGCATTGACAACACTAGCCAAATTTACCTAAAGAGACTTTACAATCCCAAATACAAAATCCGCGTTTTACAACACAAAACCCCAAGTCCAAACTTCGCCCCTGAGAGTCCTCTTCAAAAGAAAAAACTTGGAATAGCAGTTGCTAGAAAGTTTCCGCTTTCCATATACAGTGTGCATTTGTTTAAATTATCCGAATATGCAAGGTCAGCAGGAGTTCTTAAGGAGTTCTTTTTCAGAAGAGCAAATGAAACTTCACTCTAACTTTGACTCTCTGGGCATAAGTGCAGAGAGTTCCGGGACCTTAGCTCCAAAGATCATATTTAAAAGCTTTAATATCATTTAAAACGTAACTCTTTGTATGTGGCATGCCTTGTAATCAAAAGTCCTGGCAAGTTACACACACACACACACACACACACACACACACACACACACCACACACAGTCCTACATACACATGAACATGGTCTTAAAAATAAAACATCTGCACCTGCAAAAAAAATCCAAAAGTTCATATCCATGCCCTATAGCCCTTAACCATAGACAGGATTTAAAGGAATCTTCTATAATGACACCACTCAAGCCCTGAAGAAGTGGAGGATTTAGCATAAGTACCTTGCAATAGTTTTTACTCATACAGATATCTGTGCAAAGGCATTTATCTCCCGGAGCTATTTTTTCAGATCCCACAGAATTGCATATTCAGCAATTTATAAATAACTCCCAGTGCCGAAACAATGAAAATTCTAAAGTGAAGAACATTTCTAAGCAGAAGCAAACAGTACACAATTTAAAGAAAATTCCCCAATGACTTCAAAGAGTAAGAAATATTTACCTTCAAGAAATCACAAAAGCAGCACTTAAATAATTGGGTTGGAAGACTGCTGATTTTTCCCATTGCTTCTGAAGTGCAAAGTCTGGAAATGAATTGGTTAGCAGGAATAATGAGGCAAAAAGAAATCCAGGGAGATGGGAGATGTTGAGAGCAATGTCACATTTCAATTTTGAGGACTTTATTCCATTGCGCAGGCTCTATCTGCTCTGAATTTAGCAGTGACAGTGAGATTTAGCAAACAGAAGAGGGATTTAGAGAAAATCCTCACATTTATCTACAAAACACAGACACTGTAGACAGGAAACAGCTGGGGGAACGCTTGCCTTCTCTCTCTCTCCCTCTTCTGGCAAAGTTATCGAGTAAGGACTTTTTTGGGCATGGTGACAAATAACATCATACCTTTGCATTTTAAAACTAGAGCACAGAAGCATTTTTTTCCCTTAAAAGAATGTGTGTTAGTGACAAGAGGAGCAGACATTAAAATACTGATGCTGTCCTCTGATTAACTTTCTACCGGGCATGAAGACACACACATCTGCTAATACACCTTACCCGTATGAAAGGAATATTCGTGGAGGATGGGCGAGCAATTTTATATTCCAGAGCCAACACAAAATTTAAAAAACAAGAAATGAAAAAAAGACCATCTCAAGCATACTCTATGATTTTAACCCTCAAACGACTGGGGTAAACTAGAATGGAAGACAGCGCTGGGATGACCCCTCGTCCTGGTTGCCAAGTGAGGGGAATGATCTCATTTCCTAGAACCTGGAAAGGGGCAGGCAGCTTTGTAATTGGCTCCCCTCAGGACACTGTCTCATGCTTTTTGCCCACAACAGGGCAAAGATTTTGCTGAGCTGTAAAGCCAACTGAAAAAATAAAATCAAATCTTTTTCTTCCTTCCTTCTACTCTGCTGCTTGGCCCCCACCCCGACCCCCACCCCACCCCAGGGGAAGGGCATCTGAGGGGCAAATGATTTTTCCATTGTTCATATTTTTCTGCATAACTTGAACCTGTGTGTGTGTGTGTGTGTGTGTATTTGTGTGTGTGTGCACGTGAGTGCATTTTCTTTCCCCCATTTTTGTGTATTCTAAATAACACCAGCTGGCTAGCAATACCCTCTCAAGGGTTATGATGTCATTCAAATCTCTCAGCTGGATGAGTGGCCAGCAACATGGTCCAAGCCAGCTGTTTTGCTATTTATAATGTATACTTGCCTTTGCCATTGAGGATCAAGTTGTGATCTTTTGTCGATAGAGTTTGTACCAATTTCTCATCAGTTTTGTGAAGGAGGAGATAAGAAAGTGGATTATGAAATAAGATTGCAAAAGCCCAGGTTAGACATCCCACTTTCCCTGGGGTCTATTGGGGCATGGTTTTCTGGAATGGTGGGAATAGCCTGGATGATGTATTTCTCCCTCTTGATTCTCAGGGCACACAGTGATCCTGACACTTCGATTAAAAACAAAGGTTTGCTTGAAACTCTTGAAACTCTGGGTCTCTATGGCCATGGCCAGGAAGTTGTTTGCAGAGGTGGGTGCCCTCAAAGGAAAACCTGATTGGTTTTGAAAGGGGGTTGAGTTTGCTCAAGCCTTCTCTGTGATTAAATGTGCGGCAGTGTGTACCTTCGAGAAAGACAAGTTAGACATGAGGAGTGATGCCATTTCAATGCACTATATTCAGCATTCAGCGAGTGCGTTCCTACTGTGTGCCCAGTTACACACATCACAGGGGCTTTCAACCAAGTGGCAGAGACAGAGAGGAAAACGGCACTGTCATGTGGTGGGATGTGCACTTTTAAAAATATGAAAAGTGCACACTTTCTCTGGAAAGACAGGGAAGTGAAACTACCGAGAATCCAGGATGGGGGAGGAGGGGTGTGTCATGAGAGGCTTTGAAATGCAAAGTTGGGAAGTTTCAGGGGATGTGTTTTGACCTGAAGAGTCTAGAGATACGCATCATCAAGAGGTAGGCTGGGGGGCATCTTCAGGTGTGGGGGCAAGTCCTGTACTTTGAGAAGAATCCAAGACCTCCTTTAATGAGCTCCGCTTCATGCATTAACTTAGGAATTGCTCACTAAAAATCTGGGGTTTGGGGTTTTTTTTAAATTTCCTTCACCTTTAGCACATCACACTTTTTGTGAAAAAAGCCCAGCCTCCTCTCATGGACTTTGAAGATGCAGATTGCCTCACAGGTTGAAAGATCTCCGATTTCCATGCCTGCAGAGTCTTGGCGACGAGTGCCTCGCTCCACTGCTGGGCATCTTCACCGGTAGAAGGCCATGGCGTTCCCATTTAGTTTTCACTTGTTTGAATCATTCCAAGGTGTCCTGGGAGCTCACTGCCCTCTCCAAGGCTTCCCCCTGGTCTGATGTGCTATCCTGGAATGCCGTGTGCACAGATCACCTTATCCCCAACCATTTCATGGGAAAGGCTGCTTCGGGAGACGGAACACACGCCATTCCATCTGACACAGGTCTCCTGCGCTACCGATACACTGACTCACAGTCTCTCGGTTTTATAACCCCAATTACCCTTAAAGGATAATTGGGTTTTAATTTATGTCCTAGTTTTTATGTCACAATCAAAAGAAAACTGAAATTTCAGTGAGTCGTAATTATCATCAGCTGTACTGTGGAAACATTCCGATGTGAGCTCTCAGTTTCCAATAGGGAAAGCAATTTCCTGAAGTGATTATTGTACACTTCAGTGCAGAGAATGGTCTAGATTTCTGGGTAGGGTGAGCCAGCAACAGAGCAATCATTCCTAAGGAAATGACCATTTTCTTGGCTAATTCCAGGAGTCAACCTGAAAGCCAAAGGGCAATAAATGTGCCACGTGATGACTCTTTAACGACTGAGTCTGCACCTGTTTAGGAGAAAAAGAGATGAAGGCACCTATTACCAGAGGGTCCAAAGTGGTAGTAAATCTAATCCTCAGGAAGAGTTCAGATCAAGAGGCCCTAGTGGAGAGAAACATACAGGGTTGTTCTAAAATTACTGAATGATTATGTCGTCTCCCGCCTGGAACAACCTGACAGATATGGGAATGGTGTGCCACCAAAATAGCAAGGATGTGCTCGTATCGTGAGAACATCCACTCCTGGAAATGCAGAGATTCACAGCTTCACCTTTTGCATTGTGCAATGCCTGTGGGCTATAAATAACTCTCCCCTAAAGCCTTCTTCTTGAGTAGTATATTTGCATAAAGCTGCAATCTCAGAAGACTTCTGACACCTTTCTTTAAAAAAAAAAAAAAAGTTGTTCATCTCCTTAAAGCACAGGCTGACTGAGATTCACAGAAATGGGAGGTGCTGGACCCTCCACACTTTTTGCATGAGCCACGTTTCCAGTCTTCCCCATGTCAACTGCAGAGCTGCCCATTCAAAAAGTAATCTCCTATCCACGTGCAATGGGGAAGACTTACAGCTTTTTTCATGGATGTCTGTGCTGACTCCTGAGAAAAGCTCAGGATGGGTATCTGGAGGTAAGAGGACTTTGGAACCAAATAAAGGGTGAGGTGTAAGGTTCTGGGGCCATCCAGCAGGCAGAGAACTTGGGGTCAACTGCTGGACCTATCTCTTGGCTCACAGTTTGTGTGGCGGGTTGGTCTGGGAGTGTATGGTCCAGTTTCTGAGATCAAGATCTTGTCAATTCAGAACGTAAAACTCCGAGGAAAAGGCTGGGCCTCAAAAATACAAGATGCTGCTGAACAAGGGGACTAATGTCAGCACCAGAACTGCTCACAAGCAGCTCTGTGAGCCCGCAGAAAAATCTTCAGCTCAAAGGAACTGCTTTAAATCCTTAGAGGCGCTTTTTCCCCACAGCTAGGGAAAACAGTAATAGGGAGAAGAAATCCTCCCACTAGAGAAATCAATGCTTTCTTTTCAACATCAAACTTGGATCTTATTTCTTCTAAAATGTCAAAAGGGCAAATGCTGAGAACAGTCAGAAGCAAAACTTCTGTGGTTTGGGGAGCAAAAGAATTCTCCGTAATGGCAGACAAGGAGTCACTGCATGGGGCGAGGATGGCCTGGTGGAGGGAGAGAACCAAGGGCTCACCACAACTGCCCCAAGTTGAAAAGAAAGTAAGGAAAGGAGACACCAGTTCCAAATTTCTGGGGCAAGTACCCAAAGAGCGCTTTCTTTTGGAATCGAAAAATGTGCGCGCCCTCTAGTGGGCTGTGGGGAAACTGCCACCGCAATCTTAACCGTTGATGCGTGGAGTTTGGTAGGCGTGGGGCGATTTGAAAAGTTCTGGGTTAGATTGCACTAATCTTTTGAAACAAATAAGCTAGGTATTTAATTCACTCTAGTTTTTTAAAAGATAAGGGTATTAAGAGGAGAAGAAAAGATGATAAACTTTATGAGAGCACGGATGCCATCTCCTTGACTCTACTCCCAGTGCTTACTCGTGGGCTCCAAATCAGATTTGTTGGTTGAATCCAAGTCTGGAAAATAATGATAATGAAGGTAAACTATTTCACATAAACAGGCAATAAACTCTCTGAGAGTGAAATAACCAATTTCTCCGTTTTATAAATAAGAAAAATGAGAGGTGGGGGAGTGGTGAATAGAAAAGTGACTTGTAACAAATTTAGATTGCACGCTGAGCTCAAATTCCAGCCCCTTAGTCTGTCCTCCGCTGTTTCTTCCAAGCAGGGTTCAAAATGTGGATTTAACACTGATGATGGTCAAAGACATGGCATTAAAGAATCACGTAAGACTGAAAGTGGTTCCTTTTTTAGTTCTCTTTCTAGCCTGAATTTGCTGAGGGAAAAGTCTCAGTTTGGTACGTATCTGTCTTCAGTGCCTGACAGTTACGAATCACTTTTTTTTTGACAAAACAGACAAAACAACAAAAAAAATGAATCTTAAGTCACAAGTCTTTGCATGCAGTGGTGTTATTCAGAATTTAATAATACTGTTTTGTTTTATGTTATTCCTTTTTAATAATACTTTCTATTTAGGACTAGTGATGCTGTTTTTGAAGTAGGTATTTTAAAGCTTAGTTTTAAAATATGTTTTTCTAAGTCTTAAATCAAGTTACGAAAAGATATTTTTAAAGTAAGTAAATTATGTTACAAATGGCAGACAGTTATGATAAAAAATGGTGCACTTGGTGTTTGAATTCCGATGTTTGGGCATCATTGTTGTGTAATGTATATGTATTAGGACAAAACAAAAAGCAACATAGCCACAGTGAAAAAAGCAGGGAACACAAACCCTGTATATAAAACATGCCACCCTATAAATGTATTAATTACGTTTCCTGAGGTATGAGTTCATGTCCAAGGTAATAAAAACAGTAAAGTCTCTTTCAGGCAGAGGAAACATGTTCCATGGAAGTGAGGAGATTCTCAGTGTTGTTGTAAATACGTATTTATTTATTTGACTGCACTGGGTCTTGGTTGCAGCATGAGAACTCTTAGCTGCAGTATGTGGGCTCTAGCTCCCTGACCAGGGATTGAACCTGGGCCCCCTGCATTGGGAATGCAAAATATTAGTCACTGGACCATGAGTGACAACCCTCTTAGTGTTGTGATGTGGGAGCTAAGGCTGAGAGCATGCTCTCAGACTCCTGCATTGTGGAGGCCTTTTTGGTCTCTCCTTTCCCCATCAGTAGCCTTCACAGACCCGCAAGAATAGAAAACAGTCTAATTCCCTCATGATTCCCTTGTAAACAAAGATCTGTATGTAACTGAATCTGTGATTAATTCTGGGAATGGCACAGTGCCTCAAAGTAAATAGGCACCAGCAGACCCGGGTTACATTATAACCCAGGTCAATCTGAGTAGTGCTGGGTAACGGGGAACGAAGGTGGAGACTGATCACCCAATAGTCTTGCCAGAGATTCCATTTTGAATTATTTAGCTGCGGTGTTTATCTTTGATAAGCAGATTTTAATGGAAAAAATGAAATGATTACACTTGATAAAGAGTCTCCACAATAAAGGTTGACGCAAAAAGATCTTATTTCTGGTGAACCCTGAACTTCCTGGAAAAGCTGGTTCGTTAGAGCATCCCACTCTTTCTCTGGGTCAATTAAGGCAGTTTTATCATCCCCTTTAAGAGCAGGCCACACAGCCTCCAGGCTCGATTCTTTACTTGAAGGTGGCTGCTGAGAAATGTTTCAGATTGCTTCCTGTGAGTGTTCTGAGTAAACAGAAGTGTGAGTAATCAATTGAGGAGGAGACACAGAATCCAGGGGAACCCTTGGAAATGACCCATTTGGGGAGCATATATCCTTGGAGACTGTGCCTCATCCTCTGCCCAACACAGACCCTTGACGGTTCAGTGCTGTAGAAACGCACACTTTACTCCTTCTTATAACACCTTGGTAAAGCCCTCAGCTTCTTCCAGAGCTCAGAATAAATCTTCAAACCCAGTTACATTAGTCAGAGTTCTCCAGAACAACAGAATAAATAGGATCTATTTACATATCTATCTATCTGTCACCTCTCTCTTTTTAAATTTAATTTTTATTGATGCTAATGGTAAAGAACCCGCCTGCCCATGCAGGAGACATAAGAGATGCAGGTTTGATCCCTGGGTTGGGAAGATCCCCTGGAGAAGGGTATGGCAACCCACTCCAGTATTCTTACCTGGAGAATCCCATGGACAAAAGGAGCCTGGCACGGGATACAGTCCATAGGGTCGCAAAGAGACGCAACTGAAGCAATGTGGCACCGCATAGCACATAGTCGATTTATGAAGTTGTGTTAGTTCCAGGTGTACAGCAAAGTGACTCAGTTATACATGTATCCATTGTTTTTCAGATTATTTTCCCATTTAGGTTATTATGGAATACTGAATAGAGTTTCCTGTGCTATAGAGTAGGTCCTTGTTGATTATCTGTTTTATGTATAATAGTGTGTATTTATTAGCCCTTCTCTTGATCAATATATTTTAAGGAATTGGCTCATGTGATTAAGGAGGTTTAGCAAGTCCACACTCTTCAGGATAGGCCAGTAGGCTTGAGACTCAGGAAAGAATTCCAGTTTGAGTCCTAAGGTGGTCTGCTGGCAGAATTCCCTCTTCTTTCAGGGTGATTGGTCTTTTTGTATTAATAAAGTGACTAACTAGATGAGGCCCACCTTTATGGAAGATAATTTGCTTTACTCAAAGTCTACTGATTTAAATGTTAATCTTATCTAAAAACATCTTCACAGAAACATCTAGAATGTTTGATCACACATCTGGGTACTGTGGGCTGGCCAAATAGACCCATATAGTTAACCATCACATAAGTAGTTCTCAAAATGTACACTCACTAGCCCTCCCTCACAAAAACTGAGCAATCAGGATAGTTACAGAAAAGAAAACTAAATCAATTTCATCTCCCAATCCTCAGTTTTCCTCCCATACATTAAACTTCAGATCTTGAGCTTACTGTTCCTTGGTGGTTGCCAAAAAGAAGTCACAACAACCTTGCCTTGACTATATCATTAATATTTTATGAGGACTCTGTCCATTGGTGACAAGTTTTGTTTTTTCCTCCTGCTAAGGGAACAAGTGTGCACGTGATGCTCGTGCACATCCACACTCCTGCCACTCAAACACATGCGTAGTCACACATGTGAACATCTGCGCTTAACTTCTCCAGATAATAAGAAGTGTGTTCATTCCCTTACTTGAAAAATTGCAGTTTTGATCAACAGAAGTTTCAGGCATAAGGTGGTGTTTGAAGTAGGGTGATGTCCTGCTTTTTGGCAAACGAAAGAAGTTTCTTTCCCACATGCTTTTGTCCTGAGAGACCCACTCTATGCCTGGTCTAATGGGGGTCCTATGACCCTTTGAGTAGCAGGATGACAAGTGATTTAACTTTTTATTTCATACTTTTCTGCATTTTCTAGTTATTATTTCTATTTAGCAGGTATTACTTTTATAGTCAACAGTTGTTAAAAACATCATCGAATAGTGCTATCTGTCCTTAGTATTAACTGAAAATGTAGCTTATACGTGTATGTTTATGTGGATGTATGTTTAGTGACTTAGTTTACCTCTTTATTCTTCAAAGCTTAAACCTCTATGCTTAACAGCTCTGACTTGGCTTGTTTATGTGGCATCCACACACACTTGCCCATCAAACCTCACCCTCATTTCCCCCACTTTCCTTTGTCATATCTTTGTCTTTGAAGTTCAGCTCTTCCTCTCAATTTGCCCAGCATTGTTCTAGATTGGATTGATGAATCCCTGGATTATTGCATGGGCTTCTAACCAGCCTTCCCTCATTGAAAGAAAGTGAAAGTGATAGTCTCTTAGTCGTGTCCTACTCTTTGCAACCCCGTGGACAGGCTCCTCTGTCCGTGGGATTCTCCAGGCAAGAATACTGGAGTGGGTTGCCACTCCCTTCTCCAGGGGATCTTCCCAACCCAGGAATTGAACCCTGGTCTCCTGCATTGTAGGCAGATTCTTTACCATCTGAGCCACCGATGAAATCTAGCCAATTCAGTTAGCTAGAATCATCTTCTTCAAACACCACTTTCATGTTACACCTCCCGAGAATCCCTTGGTCACATCTAAGTCCCCTCCTGCCATTCAAAACTCAGCCATTCTTACTCAGCAGTCTTCTCTCTCGCTAATACCCATCATGGCTTCTTCACAGCCCTGTGATTGTTCACCTGTACATCCCTTGCCCCAGCCTAGAGTTTGGTCTTTAACTGGTTCTTACTAAATATTTGTTAATGAATAATGATAAATGGAAACAGTGACAGGCTGTATTTTCTTGGGCTCCAAAATTACTGCAGACATTGACTGCAGCCATGAAATTGAAAGACACTTGCTACTTGGAAAAAAAGCTATGACAGACCTAGACAGTATATTAAAAAGAAAAGACATCACTTTGCTGACAAAGATCTATCTAGCTAAAGCTATGATTTTTCCAGTAGTCATGTATGGATGTGAAAATTGGACCATAAAGAAGGCTGAGTGCTGAAGAATTGATGCTATCGAATTGTGGTCCTAGAGAAGACTTGAGAGTGCCTTGGACTGCAAGGAATCAAATCAATCAATCCTAAAGGAAATCAGTCCTGAATATTCATTGGAAGGACTGATGCTGAAGCTCCAATACTTTGGCTATCTGATGCGAAGAGCCGACTCATTTGAAAAGACCCTGATCCTGGGAAAGATTGAGGGCAGGAAGAGAAGGGGGCAACAGAGGATGAAATGGTTGGATGGCATCACTGACTCAATGGACATGAGCTTGAACAAACTCTGGGAGATGGTGAAGGACAGGGAAGCCTGGTGTTCTGTAGTCTATGGGGTCCCAAAAGTCAGACCCCTCTGAGAAACTGAACAACAACAACAAATTATTGAGTATATATTATATTCAATTCTTTATTTTATATTATTTAATGATTTCACTTAATTCTCACATACCTCAATTTCCACTTTTGTTTTAAAGCGCCTGCTGCTGTTTTGGAAGCATGTCAGATTCTCAAAAATATTTATTGGGTGAATGAAGAGAAAATTGAGCTGGGAAAAGTTAAATGATTCACCTGATGTCTGATGGTTAGTAAATTACAGAGCCAGGATTCAAATTCAGTTTGGTCTAATGCATGGTAGATGGGTAATCTCTTTCAATATTTTGTTGTACTCCCTCCAACATTCCCCACAGTACAATGTTGGACTTTCACCGGTATTCACTAAGGGGATGATTAATTCTAAACATGAGCTTAGAATAATTGTGAAGTTCACTTTCAAAACAGGCAACCTGAAAATTTCAGAGATGAGCACTTAGGATGGAGTCTGGTTACAGCCATGTTTGGAGCATTTTAGGGTTGCAGCTATGTTAGGAACATTCTAGGGGAAATTATCAATGACAGACTATACTTACTGGTCCTCATTCCTACCATTTCTAGCCTTAACTACTACCTCAGAATACATAGAGAGGAAATCAAGTCCCTGCAGATTTTTCTCTGTACCTTGCTGCTTTTAATAAAGCAAAGTAAGCAACCAAAGCTGCAGAAAGAGACAGTTACTCTCCAGAAACAAGATATACAAGAGTCTAAGCCAGAAGCAGGCAGAGCCTGTTTCATAAGCGGAAAGCCACTTATCCTCTTCAATCACAGTGAGAACAAAGGACAACTTTTCTGGGGTGTAGTGTTCCTAGAGTTTGCGATGTGGGCAATGACAGTAAAATCAATTCACACTTTTCAAACATCAATCAACTGAACCCCACTGTGATTTAGATAAACTTTGTTCTGATGAGACATAAAGACTTTGACCTTTCCCACTCTGTGACAATTTATGCTCTACTTCTTAGAGTCCTGGAGGTAGGGCAAGCTCAGTCTTTGGTGTCTATACTTCCTTAGGTTAGGGAAGACTCTACAGGTTGTTGTGGAAGAAATGACATATAAATCCACTCTCAATTTGCCTTAGAACTTGTACAGTTTGGGGGTTCTCAAAGCTATTGCTTTGCCTGTCTGGCAATCCCCAAACGGAACTATGATAGACTGGGGACAGTTCCTAAAGTCTTACTGACTTTGCTCCAATTCAAGATAGGATGGTTTGACCAGATTATATTCTCACTGACTAGTATTTTAGCCTTTTGCTCTCAGTCATCCTTTGCATTTGTTTTGTTTTACTGCTCCCTTCTTTCCCTGGCTATTGGATGCTTGCTGAACTAATTCCTTTTAATCAACTGCTCTCTGGCTTTACATCCAAGATTCTTCACAAGGAAAATGGTGACTTCAGATTTGGACCTTGCTGGGGCTAGAGCACTGCCAACTCAACTGGCAGGCTCCTTTTCAGCTTGGGTTCCCATCAAGGTAGCAATCCCACATTCTGGACTGCCTAGCTTCTCTGCAAGGTGCCAAATTTGTTAAACTCACTCCACTGCTTTGGAGAGCAAGAGATAATCCAGAGGCAATTATAGCATCTGCAAAGTTTGGAGAGAGACTGGGACTGTTAAATGAGGATATCTGTTATTCCCAAGAGGCTATAGAGGTCAAGTCTTCCACTATCTGAACTTCTCTGACCTACTATCTTTTATGGATTTTGCAAATAAAACAAAGGTTTTCAAACTGCAGACAATTTGCCTGGTGTTGCCCCTCTGGACAGCCTCGTTGGGGCAGGGATCTTGTGATCCAAACCCAAGTGACTCTCAAGACCCAGACACAAAACAGACAAAACATAAACCCCCAAACTCCTGGCAGAATGAAAGGAATCTGTTCAGTGGGAGAGAAGAACCAAGAACAGACAGTAAGTGCAGTCAGGAATAACCAGACAATAGCAATCATCAGCAGTTAGCACCAGTGCTGATAAATCTGCACTTTTATGCTTTATTAATAACAATTCCACAGGATCTTCACTGAGTCCTTTGAAAAATTTCAGCAGCAACCATGTCCCATACAGGCCAAACCCAGGGCTGTGTGATCCTACATAAGAGAGAATTTTCTTTGTGAAGGGAAGCCATTTCTGAAACACATGACTGAAAGATACAATTCATGAGTTGGGGCAGTCCAACTACCCATGCTAAACCTGGGGTCACTTTTGACCAGAGGAAACATCATTCTCTTAGAACTACTAAATCGCTGCCTGGGGAGTAAGTTTACACAGCTCAGTGTCAAGCAATTTGGTTAAGTCCAGAAAATGGGCAGGAAATGCCAGGGCTGGGCTAACATGGGTGCCCCGAGCTAAAGCATGACCTTAAATGGGTCTATTATTTACTTTCTTAAATACATATCATGTGGCAAAATCTTGCCTTATACAAACCAGCTGAAGTGTGTGATGTAACCGTGTTAACACGTTTTTATAGTCCTGGAAGAATGCGACAGGATTGGGTCTATCAGTAATCATGTAAAGAAGCCAAGTATACATTCCAGATGTTCATTATGTCCTAATCATTCGCTAGAAGCAAAGTAGAGGCTTTCTCCTTGCTCAAGAAGTCTGATTTTAGTAATTAAGAGAGAGACACACTGGAAATCTGATACATTTGGAATTATAAGGCTAAATCCCAAGTTCCAGTTGGATAGATGGACGTGTGCAAAACAAAACAAACATGTAAAATAGAGTGGGAAGAAAGCAAAAAAGAAAAATAGCAAGCCAAGGCAATTCTATAGGACCTTTCCATCTGAGGTCTGTCTTTTCTCGTTTAGCCTCACAGGGCTATGCTCATTTCTACTGTCAAACAGCCTTCGCTGGAAAGGTCCAGGGGTATGGAAAGTGAATGCAGATGTAGATCAGCTTGAATGGATCACTGAGTAACTGACCTTTGTAGAATCAGACCGTTCAATGTCCTGCATGGTCCGAATCTCCTCCAGAAGGAATTAGTTCTAAGCAAGCTCTACTGCGTCCTCTTAAAAACTGTTCAGACTTTTAGACCAGAGCTATCTGCTTCACAGTGTGCTTTATCCTGGAGAGTAGTGTATTGAATCACACTAACTTTTTGGTTGAAGTTATTATGGAGTCAGTACAATTCCCAAGCCCTTTACAATCCAGCTTGAACTGATCTTTGTGAACAAATGTACCTCATCATCACGTAACTTCGTCTGCCCCTCTGGCCAAATTGGGACCTACTTACTACACATGCTTTGCCCCATTTGACCCTTTAGTTCCTGATGAAGTATCTTCACCCTCACCTCAATGCTAGCTCTTTAAGTTGAAAATTTCAGCACATTCGTCTTTCTCAATCTTTCTGCCATCTCTTCACACCTCCACTCCGGCACCAGCTAGAGGTAATGATTCATCCCATTAACTTCCATATCTTTTTGTCCCATATCTTTTTTTTCTCTTATATGACCTTATGTCATATGAGGATTTTTATTCATATATTTACTCCTTCATTCATGAAATAGTTACTGAGCATAATACGCAACGGGCTAAGATCTAGAAATGCAATCTATGTTTTTCTACATGTATTCTTCTACCCAGCACCTGGATTAATTGATTGTGACCTTGACCCACTTTGAAAAAAATGCCCCTTAGAAACACAATGAGTGAGTGTATTGTGGGTGCTAATTGTGGGCTTTAACTAAACAACATGAGCCCCAAATAAATTTTGTAATGCAGGGTGACTTGAGAAATGGTAGTTAATTTAATGTTGAAATAAGACTAGAAATATAAGAATCTAGAAGCTGTTCTTTTTTTAAAAAGAAAATGAGCATGCAAAAATTACCTGTTACAGCAATCATGGTTTAAAGCAGCAATAATAAAAACTAACATCTCAAGTTGCTTCAAATCTCTTAGCTGGCAGAATAAGCTTAGTGTTATAAGCTGAATCAAATGTTCTCCTCATTTGAAACTGTAGTTTCTATAAATTGAAAGCACAGAGGTAGGAAACAAATATCCAAATGTTCTTGAAAAATGAGCAAGCACATGGATTAAGAATAAACCTCAGTTAACTCATCTAAATGCTACAGATAAAGATTTTACTATATTTGCCTTGAGCCAGTTAAGGTTTCATCATGCTTGCCTGGCAACATAATAGACACAAGTAAGTCTTCCAAAGCGACCTCTGTGGTCTGAAGTCCACGTGGAGCAGACGACTCTACAGCGTGGATATTTGTATCCCAGTTGATGCCCTCCTAGTTAATGACCACCCCAAGTCAAAAATCTCTTATGTTATAAAGGTCAAGGAGCTCAAAATCAAGCATCCTAAAACACATTCCCTTTCTGTGTTAGCATCAGGATTGTAAGCTTTACCACACCATGTCAGTTTCTGATCCTATATAGGTAGCAGATGTGGTTCTAATTGAATGTGGTGAGTATTCATGAAACCTCTGCTATGTGCCCGCTCCCTTGGGAGTCACTATAAAGACACAAATACATGATATGATCAATGACTTTGAGGAGCTTGCTATCTTACTTTAGAGACAGTAAACACACACACAAATCAAAGATGATATAGCCATGAAGTGTTAAACACATGATCAATTTCTAAATTATGTGATTATGGTTACATGTGTGTAACTGTGGTGGGCAGAGAGAGGAAAATGGACCCTGGACCTTCCCTGGTGAGCTTACTCCATTTCTCTTGTCTGTTCACTCACCTCCTTTTGTAGGTAACTGTGTCAGATCGTCTCTCCTTACCCTAATTTTCTACAACCTCCTCACTCTTAGTTGAAGACCTTACTTCATGTTTCATCAAAGACATAGGAGCAATTATAAGAGATTTTGGCAAGCTCATCCCATAATACCTATTCTTTTTTTTTTTTTTTTGGTCATATACTCTTCTCTTTCCTGGTAGTAGACATAAAGTTCCATGGTCATACACTCTTCTCTTTCCTGGTAGTAGACATAAAGTTCCGTGGTCATACACTCTTCTCTTTCCTGGTAGTAGACATAAAGTTCCGTGGTCATACACTCTTCTCTTTCCTGGTAGTAGACATAAAGTTCCGTGGTCATACACTCTTCTCTTTCCTGGTAGTAGACATAAAGTTCCATGCTTTTAGTTGAGGCCAGCCTCTGCTTGCGTTCCCTCTTGCCTGTGCAAGGACCTTACTCTAGAAATCCCTGCCCCCTCCTGTATTTCTTCTCTCTCTCTCTCTCTCTCTCTCGCTCTCTCCTGCATCCTTCTCATCAGCACATAAATATTCTGGCCCTTCTCCCATCTTGATTCTACTTCCCCATCTAGTTGCCACCTCATTTCTCTCCTTCTTTTTACCACAAGCATTATTTTGTTGAACTTTTTCCCACTTAATTTTTAAAAATTATTGTCATGGAGAGCAGGGGAAATCACAGTTTATTAGCACTCAGGATTCCTAAAGGTCTGGTTCCAACTGGATAGAAATAAAACATTTAGGGAAAAAGAAGACAGCTCTTAAAATTAGATAGAGTAAAAGGGAAATTGAGATAAAATCAATGACTTGTGTACCACAATGAGACATCATAGCCAATAGTCTAGCAAATAGATTAGTGTCCCTAAACTTCAATTTCTTTATTCAGCTCAGACTTCTTGGAGTGGATGAACATTGAGAACACTAATTATTGGTGAATTAGATACTGTGCCTATGAAACTGATTTATAACAATAATTTTAGTCTATTTTTAGGGAATAATTTATGCTGTAGAACTGAACCAAAATTATGGTAGATGTAGGTAGATAGCTATTCAAGAAAACTCATGGAAAATCAGAAGCTGCAGTAGACAAAGGTCAACTAGTAAACTGTCAAGATGATTTTTTAAAACAGTTGATCTGTAAACACTAAATGAACATGAACTATTTGATAAATATATATATCTATCATCAGCCTCCAAGACAAAGGCAATCAATGTCATCTTTTCATCTTACTACTGAGTACTTAGAACTTTTAAGGGCCAGCGACAGAAAACCATGACCATCTTCTCCCTTCAAGATCAAACCTTGTTACTTGTCATAATAGAAGAAACTACAGAAATGAAAATCCAACATTTAAAATAATCACTATGCATATTTTTGCTGGGAGGGATAGGAGAGGAGCAACAAGAACATTAGAGCTTTATGTTCCATGTTTCAAGAGAAGAATCAGGAGTACCGTATTGATAGACTCATGGAAATTTAGAATTGGGAGGGACCTTAGAGACCATCTCAGGTCCAACTGCTTATTCATTTAATATCTCATTGAAATGAAAGGAAGATCTGAGGAGGGATAGTGTACAGAATGATGAGGTACAGTGATCCAAACTGGGCAAGAGAACAAGAATGATAAAATGTATTTTTGCTACATATGTTCACTAGTATGTCCAACTGTCACAAGTAGTCATGTATGGGTGTGAGAGTTGGACAATAAAGAAGGCTGACCACTGAAGAATTGATGCTTTTGAACTGTGGTGTTGGAGAAGACTGTTGGGAATCCCCTGGACTGCAAGAAGATCAAACTAGTCCATCCTAAAGGAGATCAACCCTGAATATTCATTGGAAGAACTGATGCTGAAGCTGAAGCTCCAATATGTTGGCCACCTGATGTGAAGAGCTGACTCATTAGAAAAGACCCTTATGTTGGCATCAGTCTTTTCTAAAGATTGAAGGCAGGAGGAGAAGGGGCTGACAGAGGACAGGGTGGTTGGAGGGTATCACCGACTCAATGGACATGAGTTTGAGCAGCTCCAGAGGTTGGAGATGCACACGGAAGCCTGGCGTGCTGCAGCCCATGGGGTCACAGAGTCAGATATGACTGAGTGACTGACCAAGAAACATGTTCACTAATATGGCACTTTGTACAAAGTCAAAGGGTAAACAGAAAGGCTTCTTGGACATGTCGATGGGCACCTGCGTGGAAAAGCATTTCTTCTGGATTTGTGTGCCTCAGAAAAGAAAGGCAACACTAAAAGAAAGGAAGCTTAGAAACATATTTTTGGATGGATAGGCCAAGCTTAAAGATGGTCTAGATGGGGAGTAGAAGCATCATGTGAGAAAGAGTAAATAAACATCCCCCAAAGTAAGTGTCACCAAAGTTGAGACAAGACCTGGGTTTAAATCATAGGAATATCACTGAAAAATTCTATGGCCTTGGCAAGTTATTCATCCTCCCTGAGCATCCCTTTCTACAATCCCAGGATGAGACAGACTGGGATGCGAATCCTAGAAGCATCACTGATTGTGTGTGTGACCTTGGGCAAATTATTCATTCTTTGGCATACTACTTACTTATAAAATTGGTATATGAATACCTACTTCCCAGATTGAGCACACAGAAAGTGCCAATAGACTAGATGTTATCAGTGCGAGGATGTTTGTACATATTTACTATTAACAATTGGCTTGTAAAATTGTCCAACTTGGAAAATATTTTGTGTTATCTGCATACAGAGTTTGTCTAATGACCTCTCCTTGGAAGAAAAGTTGGGTCAAGGTCAAGGTGACCTGTTTCAAACTGCTTTGGGTAGTCCCAAATTTATTTAAGACTTGAGGAATAATCCAGCTAATGTGAATAATGCAAAGTTCTTAGGAAGTATCACCTACTATGAAATTTACCACCTCTTTCATCAAGCCATAGTGGAAACCAAATCTAAAAACTCAACCTAAATAGCTACCCAGAAGAATTTCTGATTCTGAAAGTGTATTCAAACTACAACTAATTACATTGATCTTTCTGTCATATCTACCAGCTATGATTTCGAGAGACATGACATCAGATATAAGTATTTATCTGATTTTAGTGATTTAATGATGGGAGAGTTGCAGTTATAATCTTTGTTCTGCCATATTACCTCTCTAGACAATTAGCTGAGGTGACGTGGGGAGCATGCATAAAGGTTGGTCAGAGCAGTCAAGGTGCAGAGGCTCAAAACCTCCTTTTTTTCATCTGCTAGAGGAAAACAACTTCCCTTGAAAATACAAACAACCCTAGAAAGATTACCGTTTACCCAGAGCTTGATAGGAATTGCTTTGGTGTTCTACATAAGGCTAATGCAGGTCCTCATACTTTTTGGCAAGAACAAGTGTTGCTTTTCAACACTTCCCAAGTCATCACTGAAACCTGCTTCAGAGACCAGTGTCAGAAAGAAGGCTACTAACTTTCTTCTAAAAGACCACATGGACTGACTTCCTTATGCTTTTGATCCCAGGTCTCGTGTCACCATGGGGAGTCTCTATACTTCTCTATACATCTCTTAATGTGACTACTCTTCTATGCCTCTTCTGCTGTTTCCTCTGGAACTCATGACATGTCATCAGTAAAATCCCCCATTTCTTCATCATCTTCTGCTTCCGCTTTTTGTTCTAACAGACTCCAACCTGCTTCCCCAGGACAGTGTTTTTTTTTTTTTTTTTTCCTAGCCTTCTCTTGGGACCATTTTCTTTTTTTCGTGTATTTCACGAACAACAGGGACACAACATGATGGACTGAGTGTCCCTTGGGCTTCCCAGGTGGCACTAGTGGTGAAGAACCTGCCTGCCAGTGCAGGAGGCATGAGACTCAGATTCAATCCCAGGGTTGGGGAGATCCCCTGGAGGAGGGCATGGCAACCCACACCAATATTATTGCTTGGAAAGTCCCAGGGACAGAGGATACTGGAGGCCTACAGTCCATAGGGTCTCAAAGAGGCAGACATGACTGGAGTGACTTAGCACAGCACAACATGGATACTTCATTTTTGCTGTCTCTTCCCTAAGCTATTCCACTTCCATTTCCTCTGGACCACAAGCTATCAGAATATGCCATCTTCTTTCCCACCTTGTTGCTATTATCCAGTCTTCCTGATCATTCCCTTTCTTTTGCTGAAGATTTATTCTCTATATTGTTGAGTTCCTTTCCACCATTGTTCTGACGCCATTCTTGAGGACTTCAGCATTCATATGCACAGACTATTTGACAACTTGGCCTCTGAAGTCCTTGACTTCCTTGCATCCAATCATCTGTTCCTCCAGGTTCATACCTTAGTCATTGTTAACTGAATTTCTTCTAGCCTGGATAACTCAGTCCATAGAATGTTAGACTTTCAATCTGAGGGCCCAGGGTTCAAGTCCTGGTTTGGCAGTCAGTTGTGGTTTTGCCCCTTGCTTAGGTTACCAAATATTATCTCATAAAAATCTCAATGCTAAAGTGTGCTTGCTTCTACCTTAACCCAAAGTTCACTTCAATTTTACATTGATTTTTGGAATACACTAGATAAGCATGGTCTCAGGGAAGAAAAAAAGATTCGTCTCCAAAATCTTCATTCCAAGTACCTCACTCCCTATGAGACATCTTCTGCCTTTCCAGCTCACTTATTTTAGTCCTCTTACTCTAACCATTGTTTCTCCCGTTGGGATCTCTAGCCCTTTCATTCTACCATGCTTTCCTGTCTATTGTCTCCTCATGCCCTTGCTTCCCTCTTTACGCAACTTAAATTCCATGACACATCACTTGAATCCATTCTCTTGTATTCATATACCTTGTCCATCTCTCCTCCCATTGTACTTGTCTGGCAAAATACTAACTCCAAATCTCTGTCAACTGTACCATATCTGCACCTGGGCAGCTGAATGTGGCCAAAGAAAACACATAATCAGGTGAATAGCCTCACTTAGATTTTTTTGACCTCAAACATCAAATCAACCTTCAGAACTGAACTGCCTGGAAATCCATGACATTTCCAGAAATGATGTGGAGAATACTGGGGGAAGGGACAAGACTACATGCAAAAAACTGGGTAGAATTTGGATGAGAGATTCAGAAGAGATGATGGGCTGTGGGCTAAGGAGGTGGTCACAGGCATGGAGGTCAGAGCATACGCTCCAGAAATATTTAGGAGGTAGAACTGGCATGATTTGGTGAGTGAAACTGAACTTGGGCAGTTAGGTAATCAGCTTTGTTCACATCATGAGTCATTGGGTAGAAATTAGAAGCAATGCACAAATGAAGTCATTTTAAATTTAAGAACTTTATTCAGAGTGCTTCACTGGGGGATTGAAGGGAACTTCTTAAGATGGCCATTCACTGCTTTCTTCCCTAACCATCTTTCTACAAGCATCCTACTTCAGACTTCTCAAAAATGGCCTTTGTAGCTTCTCTCTACTCCTATTTTCGTCGCTTTTATCCTACTACACTTTACTATTTACTGTCTTCAATGTGAGGGGTGGAGAGATGATATTAACCTCTATTAGTTAAAAAATTATTTATTTAGAAAGAAAATCAATTCAAATAAAACTAAGTAGGAAGTTAGAGAATATGCTACTTCCAGTTTGGAACATTTCAATTTCCCTATTAAGTGACAGAGTTAATAGGCAACTGGATATAATAATTAAAGATGTAGACCTAGGTGTTGTATCTATTGTTTTTGCCCACCTAGAATTCATTAAGAGCATTCTGATTTTCTCTGAAAAGTTACCCCTTTCCCACCCCAGGAGCCTCATCATTCTCCATGTCTTTCATCTTCCCATGCTTATCTCTATTTGTTTGTTTTATTTGTTTATTGCTTATGTCTTCTTACAGAATACAAACTCCATGAGCCTATGGACTTTGTTGTCCACTGTTGCATTCCCAGAACCATGAGCAGCACTTGGCAAGTAGTAAGTGCTTCATGTATGTTAAATAAATCAGTGCCAATTTGGTCAAGGTTGACCTGACTTCTACCTTCAGGGGTGGTGACGTAGCTAAAGCTTATGAAAAGTTGTCATATTCTACTTCATTGGTGACAACGACTAGTTTAAAATGGACACATAAACCACCATGGCCCCAGAACTGTAAGCGTGTGCTTTTAGAACTTCAAGGGGCTTCACAGAAGAACCTGGACTACAAAGTCAACTCAGAAGGAAGCAGTGCTAAGAGACAAAATGATGACATTACTTAAGATCCTGGGTCAAGACAAGCATATTACACTGAGACTAGACATTCAATCTTTTGTTTAATTTTGTTCAGATTTGCTTAAGTTGAATTGCATTTTCTGCCACTTATAACCAAGAGTCCTGATGAATACAGGTTGTAACTGAAGTGTTGTAAATAGATGACATCACATGGACAGAATAGATAGTGTGAGAACAGAGCACTGAAAACACCTTATTTATGGGTGAACAGAAGAAGGAGGCTAAAAAGAAATGTCAGAGCAGTATTAAGTTCACAGAAACCAAATAAAGAATTTTAAGGAAGACAAGATGTTAGCAGTATTGAGCTCAAATTCAGCATATACACAAGAGTCACATAGAGGGCTTGTTAAAGCACAGATTGCTGAACACCACCCCCGAGTTTCTAATTCAGTAAAGTCTGTGTGGGGCCCAAGAGTTCAAGCCTTTAACAAGTTCCCTGGTAATTTCTTTTGCTGGTCTAGGGACTGCCTTTGAATAACACTGCTATAGAGATTTTGAATAAGGCAAGATTTGATAAAGGGAAGGGAGAACACTGTCTGTGTCTGCGTTGTGGCAGGCACTAGAAGGTGTGGGGAATTAGTAAGGATTGCAAGGAGTGGAGGCAGTGAAGTAGATGGTTTTTTTCAAGGCATTAAATTATTAAAGCAATGAGAGAAGGGAACAGCTAGAGAGAGTGGCTGGGAAAGCCTCTTTATATTTAAAGACAGGAGATATTTAGGCGTGTTTATTTGCTGAGGACAAAGGGTTATAATGAAGCCTGGACAAGCTGAAGATACAGGGAGTGAACCCTAGAGTGATGAATTGGAGAGGACCAGAGGAAACAGCTGGGGTCCTCAGGTGGAGAGGCTAGTAACTGAGGAAAGGGGATGGAAACAGATGTGGAGAGGTTTGTGGATGTAGGATCCCTGTTTGGATTGCCTCGTTTTCCTTCTAAAATAGAAAAGAGGTTAATGTGCTTAGAGCAAGGAGAAAAGTAGAACGGGAAGTTTAAAGAGGAAGGAGAAGATTTAAAAGAACTGTTGAGAAAAATGATAAAAAGTTGACTGTGGACAAGTAGAAGTTTTATTCAGAGCATCAGGGGCCCAGCTGTGGTTGGAGTCCATGATCATAGAATAGAGGGACTTCCCAGCAGAGCTTGGCAGCCCTGGTTTAGGAGAGGACGAGGCAGACTGTGGCATTCATCCAGGATAGGGGTGACTTTCCTTCTTGTTCTTTTAAAAACAATAATACCTCCATTAATTTGTGCTCCGGGAATAAAGCTCTTTACTATGAAAACAGGCAGTCTGAAAAACAAAAACATGTCCATAAATCACAAAGGCAGAACATTTGTAGCCTTATGACAAAATTGCTCAGTACACAGCTTCTTTTTGTCCTGGACCAGACCATTGTCTAGATCAACATGTGAAATCTCTGAAAAATATCCTCTGTCCTAGGTCCCCTTGACCTAATTCAAGGGTCTGACATCTCCTATTCTTTTCAACTCCATCCCCTAGCAAACCTGGAAAGGATGCGATCATCGCTCTGCTTGTTGCCCTTTACAGATGGTTGGATCCCTTCACTTTGTGTGTTGCTTTAGTCAAGATTATGCACATTCAATGCTTTTGCTCCAGTTGTAGAAGAATACTGGACTTAACTTTAAAAAAAGATGTTTAGATGTCACTTTAAAAGAGGAGGGGTGCAGGTGATGGAGATGAGATGTCTGATCTCCAGGGCTCTGTATTGCATCCATTTAGTAGACGCTTGTTGAGCATTTTCTCAGGCGGGCCTGGCACAGAAAATGCTCCACAAGCGTCTACTAAATGAATGAACAGGTGATTAAATAAACAACAAAACTAGTGGTGAGTTGGAGTGGGAGTGGAATTGAGGTGAGGACGGGAAACAAAATTGTTGGTGGAAGTGAAAACTATCACAACCTTTGTAGAGGGTACCTTCTAAGGGAGTTTCCCAGGAAGTCAACCCCGAGACAAAGATTTGAGGGCAAGTGATTTGAGATGTGTGTCTAAGAAATATATATACTTATGTGTGCAGAAAGTACCATTGGGAGGGTGAAGAAGAAATTGGAACAGTGATTCCTCTGGCATGGAAATTTGGGATGAAAGAAAAGGCAGACAAGGTGAAAGGGAAATGTGTGTATATATATATATATATATTTTTTTTTTTTCTTTTTACTATAATCTTTTGTATTGTCTGGGCTTCCCAGGTGGCACTAGTGGTAAAGAACCTACCTGCCAATGCAGGAGACATAAGAGACTCGGGTTTGATCCTTAGGTTGGGAAGATCCCTTGGAGGAGGGCATGGCAATCCGCTCCAGCATTCTTGCACGGAGAATCCCATGGACAGAGGAGCCTGGCAGGCTACATACAGTCCATAGGGTTGCAAATTGTCGAACATGACTGAAGCAACTTAGCACGAAACATGCACTCACTGTCTAATTTTTAAATATGTTCATCTAGAACATATTTTAAGAAATTAAATTTTCAAGCAACTTGTAGTTGTGTGTGTATGTGTGTGTAGATAGTAGTTCATAAAATAGAAACCTCTTTGCCTACCTCCATTCCCTCATTCTAATCTCAAGGGAATTGAATCTCAAAGGATTCCAGTAATTTCCTGGGGCTCTTTTATGTCCTCTTGTTGGTATGATTCCATTTCAAGACAGTCATAAAAATGACTTAACCAGGCGTTATTTTTCTGTTGCATTTTTCACAGGTCTCGGCATTCCTGGGAACCAAAGAAATGGTGGTTGATGAATGTTTTTAAGACAAACACAAACAACAAATAAGTTATGGCCCAAACCAGACTAGATATTCTTGATAATACACTGCCAGCAGAAATATTATCATCTTTGGGAAAATCTTTTGAGTGGTCATGATACTCTTGGGCAGGGAAGTCAGTCCTTAGTGGCACTGGAATGTCTCAATATTTGGCTGGGCTGTGCCATGTCACAGAAATGTCTAATTAATGTAGGTCTTCATTTTGAGGAACTGGTGCTGTTTCTGTGGGGTAGGGATAGAGGAACTGGGGTAGGGTGGGATAGAGGAACTAATTTGCCCCCATGAAACTGCTGAACCGTTGATGTTTCTTCTGTTTTCTCAGCCTCTCGGTGGAGAAGAGGATTAATCAGCTAATTGCTCAATTTAATCAATGACAGGCAGCCACATTCAGAATAGACTGCCCAGATGAAATGGTTTAGCCTTTGGCAGGGAGTTGGGGAAGAGGTACAAAATTCCCATTTCTCTTAGTTGGAGCCATTGAATAATAATAGAAAAGATCATAATTTCTCATCAAGATCATAGCAACAACAAATCCTAAATGCTCTCCCTGTCTCCAGTCTTGCTACTTTTAAAATCATCTACCAAGATGTGGTCATAGTGATCTTTTTAGAATGTGGATATAGCCCACATTTCATTTATTGAAACTTTTTCATGACTCCTATAAAGTAAACCACATTCTACTAACCAGGATGCTCAGTCTTTCATGGTCCAGCCCCTGCCAAATTTTACACCTACATCACCTACCATTTCTCACCTGTGTTTGTATTTTCAGCAGTGCCTATGGATCTTTATATGCTGCTCTTGTTCTGTATTTCCAAGCCCAGAGACACCTTTCCCAGCCCTTTGGGTTCCCGTGGCCCAGTTAAGATCCTACTCTATTATAGTATTTATTATGTGATATTGTAATTTCATATTTCCTTATCTATAGCCTTTATTAGGTGGTAAAACTTTTCTAGACATAGACAGTCCTTTATCTTTATTTTCCCATGCAGTAGTTATTCAGTAAAAGTTGTTTACATAGACTAACTGCGCTCTGTCCTACTCCCTTCAAGAGCCTCTACTTGAATACTTCAAGCTTACCACCTCTGTAGATGTTGAATTCTACTCTTACTATTTTAATGACTGTTAGGAATAGTGTTAAGGAGCAGAAGGGGAAAAGAGAGAAGATGGGCTGTGGTGCAGCAGCAACAGGGCCTTAGATGACCCCACAGGGAGTCCTGAAGCTGGGATGGCCCTTTAGAGTTGGCCCAAGTTGGGGGAAGGAGGCTGAGGTTTTATATCCCTGCATAAGCCAGATGTTGCATGCAGGCTGCCCATGGAGGGAGTCATGACCTTGGGGAAGGTGACTATTTTTAGCCAAAGACAATTCCTTTAGAGGCCTAAGAGCTGAGAGCTGTTGGTGGGAAACACTCCCAGCATTGGAGTGAATATACCTTTCAGTCCTGTCAGGTGATCTGGGCAGGGTGTAACTGTATCAATTTACACTCCCACCAACAGTGCAAGAGTGTTCCCTTTTCTCCACACCCTCTCCAGCATTTATTCGTAGACTTTTTGATGATGCCCATTCTGACTGGTGTGAGGTGATATCTCATTGTAGTTTTGATTTGTATTTCTCTAATAATGAGTAATGTTGAACATCTTTTCACGTATTTGTTAGCCATCTGAGCCTGGGTTCAAATGTGAGCTCCGTCATTTGCTAAGTGTTCCAATGATCTGTTGCTATATGACAGACCACCTCTGAATTTTCTTTAATTTTATTTTTAATTGGAAGATAATTACTTTATTATATTGTGATGGTTTCTGCCATTCATAAACATGAATCAGCCATAGATATACATTGTCCCCTCCCTCTTAAACCTCCCTTCCACCTCCCTACCCATTCCCTTCCCCAGGTTGTCACAGAGCACCAGTTTTGAGTTCCCTGAAACTACTCCCAAACTTAATGGCTTCAAAAGCAACCATCGTTTATTTATAGCACATATCTGCCGGGTTGGTAGCGGTCAGTGGGGACAGCTTGGTTCTGCAGTACATGGTGTTAGCTGGGGTGGCCCATCTAAGGTTAAAAGTGCCATTTCCAAAATGGCTCACTTACATGGCTAAAAGTTTCAGCATGGAACCCTCCACTGGGAAGTGTGGGCTTCCTTATACAATGGCACTTGGATACCCAGGAGTAGTTTTTAAAAATAACTAGGCAGAAGATCTATCTGCTTTAATAACCTAGCTTCAGAAGCCACAGATTATCACATTTTGATAGAGGATGGCAATGCTACACTGTAAAAGAAAAAGTGAAATTGGAGCTATTCTTAGGGCTTTTTTTGGAAAATACAATCTTCCATAATCTACCTTTTAGGTACAATGATTCATATTCATCCTTTATGCAGAATATTCTTATACCCCTTACTCAGAATCCAAGTCTTATCCCATTATGGCATTGGATGCAACCATCTGAGTATCATTCTGAAGACCTGTGACTAAAGTAAGTATAATTTGGGACAGGCATTGAACATATCATTTTGGAAGGCATTGAACAACCTCATAGATATTTCCATTCAAAGAGCGAGAAAAATAAGAGACATATAACTGTTTGGGGTCATAATAATTCTGGAATCCAGTCAGAGTCATATTCTTAGATCCTTGATTAAGGTTCATCCTTCTCCCTGGAATGATTTTCCACAGCACTTGGGTCTACCCTCTGACTCTTGGTTCCATCTTCTGAATTACCCTTTATCTTCTATAAACTGTAGCCCATGTATATGGCTGAGTCATTTTCTTAGTCCACATCCCAGTCCAAAAGTGTCTTTTAATTTTATATAGTTACTGTCCTTTTTAGCAATGCTTCCACCAGAAAAATTATGATAAATACACTGTGGATTTTCCATTAATCCCATTAATGTTTACCCACTAGACAAAAGTTACACTACAAATCCATTTTAGACAGGTGCTTAATCTTTGGCTCCCTCTAACATTCAGAAAACTAAGATCATGGCATCTGGTCCCATCACTTCATGGCAAATAGATGAGGAAACAGTGGGAACAGTGTCAGACTTTATTTTTGGGGGCTCCAAAATCACTGCAGATGGTGATTGCAGCCATGAAATTAAAAGACGTTTACTCCTTGGAAGGAGAGTTATGACCAACCTAGATGGCATATTGAAAAGCAGAGACATTACTTTGCCAACAAAGGTCCATCTAGTCAAGGCTATGGTTTTTCCAGTAGTCATGTATGGATGTGAGAGTTGGACTGTGAAGAAAGCTGAGCACCGAAGAATTGATGCTTTTGAACTGTGGTGTTGGAGAAGACTCTTGCGAGTCCCTTGGACTGCAAGGAGATCTAACCAGTCCATCCTAAAGGAGACCAGTCCTGGTCATTGTAAGGACTGATGTTGAGGCTGAAACCCCAAAGAGTTGGATACGACTGAGCGACTGAACTGAACTGAAGTCTTCTGAAGGACATTGCCCTTAAGATTATTGAAAGGCCTGTCATTTAATGAGACGGTCTGAGATACATGACCCTCATATCCTTGTGTGTGTGCGTTAGTCACTCAGTCATGTCCAGCTCTTTGTGACCCCATGGACTATATAGCCTGCCAGACTCCTCTGTCCATGGCATTGAATACTGGAGTAGGTTGCCATTTCTTTTTCCAGGGGATCCTCCCAACCCAGGGATCAAACCTGGGTCTCTTGCATTTCAGGCAGATTCCTTACCATCTGAGCCAATGGGGAAGCCTCTTCATATCCTTCATAGTTTTTTTATCTGAAAGGGTCTCTGAGATGCCACCTTAACTGTTCCTGAAGTGTTAGTGAAAGGTCACAACTTAAACAATTATCACACCCTTTCTTTAACTATCTTTGGCTCAAAACTGTTTATAGATTTGAAAATCTCAGAAAGGCCAGCAATGAGAAGTGATTTTATTTTTCAAACCTGGCAAACCCTGGCTCATTTGTACATATATTCTTCAGCTTATCTCTCTCCTCTCACATTTTATCATCAGCATTAAGAAGAAGCAAGATGACTGACTTGTCAAATTTTCTGCCTCTACCTAATATAGAAATTCTTTCCTCCAGTTTCAAAACATTTTATTCATTTCTTTTTTCTGATACCACCTGAGACTCGTTCAGTTCAGTTCAGTTCAGTCGCTCAATCGTGTCCGACTCTTCGCAACCCCATGAATCGCAGCACACCAGGCCTCCCTGTCCATCACCAATTCCCGGAGTTCACCCAAACTCATGTACATGAGTCGGTGATGCCATCCAGCCATCTCATCCTCTGTTGACCCCTTCTCCTCCTGCCCCCAGTCCCTCCCAACATCAGGGTCTTTTCCAGTGAGTCAACTCTTCGCATGAGGTGGCCAAAGTACTGGAGTTTCAGCTTTAGCATCATTCCTTCCAAAGAAATCCCAGGGCTTATCTCCTTCAGAATGGACTGGTTGGGTCTCCTTGCAGTTCAAGGGACTCTCAAGAGTCTTCTCCAACACCACAATTCAAAAGCATCAATTCTTCGGCACTCAGCCTTCTTCACAGTCCAACTCTCACATCCATACATGACCACAGGAAAAACCATAGCCTTGACTAGACGGACCTTTGTTGGCAAAGTAGTATCTCTGCTTTTGAATATGCTATCTAGGTTGGTCATAACTTTCCTTCCAAGGAGTAAGCGTCTTTTAATTTCATGGCTGCAGTCACCATCTGCAGTGATTTTGGAGCCCCCAAAAATAAAGTCTGACACTGTTCCCACTGTTTCCCCATCTATTTGCCATGAAGTGACGGGACCAGATGCCATGATCTTAGTTTTCTGAATGTTGAGCTGTAAGCCAGTTTTTTCACTCTCCTCTTTCACTTTCAACAAAAGGCTTTTTATTCCTCTTCACTTTCTGCCATAAGAGTGGTGTCATCTGCATATCTGTAGTTATTGATATTTCTCTTGGCAATCTTGATTCCAGCTTGTGCTTTCTCCAACCCAGTGTTTCTCACGATGTATTCTGCATAGAAGTTAAATAAATAGGGTGACAATATACAGCCTTGATGTACTCCTTTTCCTATTTGGAACCAGTCTGTTGTTCCATGTCCAGTTCTAACTGTTGCTTCCTGACCTGCATATAAGTTTCTCAAGAGGCAGGTCAGGTGGTCTGGTATTCCCATCTCTTTCAGAATTTTCCACAGTTTATTGTGATCCACACAGTCAAAGCCTTTGGCATAGTCAATAAAGCAGAAATAGATGTTTTTCTGGAACTCTCTTGCTTTTTCCATGATCCAGCAGATGTTGGCAATTTGATCTCTGGTTCCTCTGCCTTTTATAAAACCAGCTTGAACATCTGAAAGTTCATGGTTCATGCATTGTGGAAGCCTGGCTTGGACAATTTTGAGCATTACTTTACTAGCGTGTGAGATGAGTGCAATTGTGCGGTAGTTTGAGCATTCTTTGGCATTGCCTTTCTTTGGGATTGGAATGAAAACTGACCTTTTCCAGTCCTGTGGCCACTGCTGAGTTTTCCAAATTTGCTGGCCTATTGAGTGCAGCACTTTCACAGCATCATCTTTCAGGATTTGGAATAGCTCAACTGGAATTCCATCACCTCCACTAGTTTTGTTCATAGTGATGCTTTCTAAGGCCCACTTGACTTCACATTCCAGGAGGTCTGGCTCTAGGTGAGTGATCACACCATCATGATTATCTGGGTCATGAAGATCTTTTTTGTACAGTTCTACTGTGTATTCTTGCCACCTCTTCTTAATATCTTCAGCTTCTGTTAGGTCCATACCACTTCTGTCCTCTATCGAGCCCATCTTTGCATGAAATGTTCCCTTGGTATCTCTAATTTTCTTGAAGAGATCTCTAGTCTTTCCCATTCTGTTGTTTTCCTCTCTTTCTTTGCATTGATCTCTGAGGAAGGCTTTCTTATCTTCCTTGCTGTTCTTTGGAACTCTGCATTCAGATGCTTATATCTTTCCTTTTCTCCTTTGCTTTTCGCTTCTCTTCTTTTCACAGCTATTTGTAAGGCCTCCTCAGACAGCCATTTTGCTTTTTTGCATTTCTTTTCCATGGGATGGTCTTGATCCCTGTCTCCTGTACAATGTCACAAACCTCCGTCCATAGTTTATCAGACACTCTGTCTGCCAAATCTAGTCCCTTAAATCTATTTCTCACTTCCACTGTATAAGGGATTTGATTTAGGTCATACCTGAATGTCTAGTGGTTTTTCCTACTTTCTTCAATTTAAGTCTGAATTTGGTAATAAGGAGTTCATGATCTGAGCCACAGTCAGCTCCCCGTCTTGTTTTTGCTGACTGTATAGAGCTTATCCATCTTTGGCTACAAAGAAAATAATCAATCTGATTTCGGTGTTGACCATCTGGTGATGTCCATGTGTAGAGTCTTCTCATGTGTTGTTGTAAGAGGGTATTTGCTATGACCAGCGCGTACTCTTGGCAAAACTCTATTAGCCTTTGCCCTGCTTCATTCTGTACTCCAAGGCCAAATTTGCCTGTTACCCCAGGTGTTTCTTGACTTCCTACTTTTGCATTCCAGTCCCCTATACTGAAAAGGACATCTTTTTTGGGTGTTAGTTCTAAAAGGTCTCATAGGTTTTCATAGAACCGTTCAACTTTAGCGTCTTCAGCGTTACTGGTTGCGGCATAGAGTTGGATTACCATGATATTGAATGGTTTGCCTTGAAAACGAACAGAGATCATTCTGTCATTTTTGAGATTGCATCCAAGTACTGCATTTTGGACTCTTTTGTTGACCACAATGGCTACTCCATTTCTAAACTAAAATGGACTGGAATGGGTGAATTTAACTCAGATGAGACTCGTTAGGCTTTCACTAAACTCTTTAGGTTTCTCCCCACTGTCCAATCCTAAAGTCAATGCCATATATATACACATACATATACACACATTTTTTTCCATTCTCAGTACGAAACTTTCTTTATATATTGCTCCATAACATACCATCACAAACTTATGACTTATGATAAAACCAGTTATTTATTTCATTCATGAATCTTCAACCTGGTCAGTGCTCATCAGGACCATTTCATTTCTACTCCTCCTGGTTGGGGTTGCTCAACTGTTTTGGATGACCCACTTCCAAGATGGCTTATTCACATGACTTGCAATTGGGTGCAGTCTTCCAGTTTCTCTCCATATGGGCTTCTCCGCAGGATGACCTGGGCTTCCTCAGAGCACAGTGTCTAGGTTACAAAGGCAAATATCCCAAGAGAACCGGGTGGAAGCTGTATTTTTTTTTTTGTAATGTTTATCGTTTCTCAAAAATCATCCAATGTCACTTTACGTGCGTGCTCAGTTGCTAAGCTGTGTCTGACTCTTTGTGATCCCAAGGACTGTAGGCTCCTCTGTGCATGGGATTTCCTGGGCAAGAATACTGCAGTGAGTTGCCATTTCCTTCTCCAGGGGATCTAATGTCACTCACTGTACCATAATCATAATTTTACCCAGAGCTGAAGTTAGAAAGTGTGGGCCCTACCTCTTGAAGAGAAGATTGTCAAAGTTGCATTGTATGAAGAGTGAGGATAATGAGAGATATTGTTATGGCCAATTTGAAAAATATAGCCTACTAAGGCATGTTATATAACTGTTCTGTGCCTTGGTATTTTCTAAAGTTTAGTACCTGGGAGAAGACACATTACTAGAGTTCTGACTAGCATAGAGTAGAAGGAATTACCTGTTCCTTTTATCTTTTTTTTGTCTTTTTTCTTTTTGGATATGGACCATTTTTAAAGTCTTTATTGAATTTGTTAGCCTATTGCTTCTGTTTTATATTTTGGCTTTTTGGCCCCGAGGCATGTGGGATCTTAGCTCCCTGACCAGAGATTGAACCCGCACCCCCTGCATGGGGGAAGGCAACATCTTAATCACTGGACCACCGGCTAAGTTCCTCCTTTTATCATTTATACCAGGATTCTGCAAACTACAGCCCAAGGTCCATCTAGCCACCCCCCCCACCGCCACCCCCAACCTATTTTTGTTGATTAAGTTTTCTTGGACCACAGCCACACTCATCTGTTTAGGTATTAACTCTGGCTGCTTTCATGTTATAAAGGCAGAGTCTTATGCAGCAGAGACCATATGGCCTGAAAAGACTAAAATATTCACTCTTTGCTCTTTTAGAGAAAAAGTTTGCCAATATCTGCTTTCCACCCTACTCAGTCATAGAGAGCTGGAACTGAAAGGCACCTTAGAGATGATCTTGAGTGAATTCCATTCTATGGATGAGGATGCTGAAGCTCAGACAGCATTAAGTGACTAATCAGAAGTAGAGTCTTGATCATTCTTTCACTACTCACTGTGTTTCTAAGCATTTTTACAAACATTCTCTCCTCTCATCTGTCAGGAAGGGTCTATTTTCATTCCCAATTTATGCCTAAGGAATGGGAGAACTCAGGTTAAGGAATTTGTTTGACTCATTGCACCATACATGTTCTAAACTGAAGTCTTGACCCTGGCTATATACATCAGAATTACCTGAGGGGGTAGTTGAGAACACAAGTGCCTGCTAAAAATACAAAAGTTGTCTTAGTCTGTTCAAGTAAAGAGGAAACTTGGGGGAGGAAAATTTGGCAGCTTCCATGGAGCCAGGGTCAGCTTCCAGCCAAAAACTATGATGTTGAGCTTTTACCTGCATCTCTCGTCTACTTCAATATTAGCGCATTTGCAGGGGATCTAAAAATGGGAAAGAAGTGCTCATTTAAGCTTCTTTGAAATAGTATAACAAGTGTATCTCCATTTTTACACATGGAAGTTGGGTTTTATTTACAAGAGATATGATTTCCACATATATATTACAGGTCTGGTGAGTTACATAATTGGCAGGGCAGGGATTTAATCCTTGTTCTTTGGGGAAGAGAAAAGCTTTCTAACGAAGGTTTTCACATTCACAAATAATAAAGCTGTATTACAGCCTAGGAAGTGGCTTTTGAGAAATTATAGATTCTTCAAATGTGGGAATAAATGGTTTTTTTTTCTCATTTTGCTCATTTACTCTGTTACAAAACTCAACAATATTTTGCAAAATTTGACAGTCTCTTGGATTTTAAAAATGTATTTTGTAACCTGAAGTCAGATGAGGTCTCCAGCTCCCATAACTGCACGTGTTGCCCTCAAGTGATTCATTACTTTGGTTTGCCCAGGACTGAGGGGTTCCTGGGACATGGGACCATCCTTTCCGAGAATGGGAAAGTCTCAAGCAAACTAGGTTGAACTAGGACAAGTCAGCCTACTGGTGGCCCCAACTTGGATACAGAACTCAGGTGTTCCATGGACTTCACAGAAAGCTGTCTACTCACTATTTGTGACCAACTTTTCTCATCCATTTTCTCTTTCCCCATCCTTCCCTTTATAAAGAACAAATACAATTCTCTTTTTTCACAGAGAAGAATTGCACCCACTTTCTTGAAGCATTAGTACCAAGCATTTCATGCCCCCAAGGCTTCAGTTTCTAGTCCAAGTAAGCTTATCATAACTTTCCTTGAAACAAACACTGTGTGAGTTGAATGCTGTGAACACAGTTTCATCTTGTCCTGTTACTCTTTTTTTATATCTCACCTTATTCCAAATGGATAGATTGGTGAAGGGTCTTTCTAATTTGTAATAATCTTTTCCCATTCATCACATGAACACCTGCGTACTTGCTACATGGTGCCATGTATAAGAACATGACTAGCTCTTCAGCCTAAGACAAGTTACTTGACTCCTCTGAGCTTGGATGCCTCACCTAGAAAATGAAGTAAAACAAACTGATTTCTAAGATTCCTCCTGCCCTGACCTTCCAGTGTACTCTTCACTGTGTGTGTGTGTGTGTGTGTGTGTGGTGTGTGTGTGTATGTGTTAGTCGCTCAGTTATGTCTGACGCAGTTGTGTCTGATGGTAGTCCGCCAGGCTCCTCTGTCTGTGGGATTCTCCAGGTAAGAAAATTAGAGTGGGTTGTCATTTCCTTCTCCAGGGGATCTTCCCAACCGAGGATTCAAACCCAGGTCTCCTACTTTGCAGGCAGATTCTTAACCATCTGAGCCACTTCACTGAGTTGAATGCAACTGGTCATGATCTTTTTTACATGTAGCCTGGAAATCTCACTACAACATCCTTTAAACATGTACTAATATAGAACATGGAAATACCAGCAGGGCTGTTTCTTAAATCTTTCATAACGATGATGTAACAGTGGCCATTTTGTCTCCATCAGTTCAGAATTTCCTGCTCCCTGCCTTGTTCCCCCATAGTAAAGTGCTATTTTTCTTTTTAATGGCTGTGAGGCATGTGGGAGCTTAGCTCCTCAACCAGGGATAGAACCTATATGCCCTGTATTGAAAGGTGAAATCTTAACAACTGTACCACCACGGGACCACTGGACCCCCTAAAGTGAAGTCGCTTAGTCGTGTCTGACTCTTTGCAGCTCCATGGACTGTAACCTATCAGGCTCCTCTGACCATGGGATTTTCCAGACAAGAATACTAGAATGGGTTGTCATTTCCTTCTGCAGGGGATCTTCCTGACTCAGGGATTGAACCCAGGTCTCCTGCATTGCAGGCAGACACTTTACCGTTTGAGCCACCAGGGAAGCTGGTGGACCCCCTAAAGTGCTATTTAAAGAGTTGTTTTTTAATTAACTACTTAGAAACAAAAAGATACATCTCTCCCCTAACCCTCTAACTTCAAAAGTATTTTAAGGACTTTATATAGATTGCAAGAAATTTGGAAAATATAGAAAAGCACAAAGTATGACAAAAATCACCAATAATCCTCCCCTATGGAAATAAGGTGGAGAAGGTGATGGCACCCCACTCCAGTACTCTTGCCTGGAAAATCCCTTGGATGGAGGAGCCTGGTAGGCAGCAGTCTATGGGGTTGCTAAGAGTCAGACATGACTGAGTGACTTCCCTTTCACTTTTCACTTTCATGCATTGGAGAAGGAAATGGCAACCCACTCCAGTGTTCTTGCCTGGAGAATCCCAGGGATGGGGGAGCCTGGTGGGCTTCTGTCTATGGGGTCGCACAGAGTTGGACACGACCCAAGTGACTTAGCAGCAGCAATGGACATAAGGACTGGTAAACTTTTGGTGTATTTGGTATTAAAAAACAAAAACAAAAACAACAAAAAAAACCACTGTGCTGTGCTATTTTATAATCAGCTTTCTTCAGTTAGCAATGGATTGCACTTTCTCATTTTATTGTGAGATTTCTGAGGGCCCAATTGTATTAAATTTTATAGGTAATCACACCTGATTTAATTAAGCCTCTGACTGGATATTGAGGGTTCCTACTTCCCTGGTGGCTCAGACGGTAAACCATCTGTCTACAATGTGGGAGACCTGGGTTCAATCTCCAGGTCGGCAAGGTTCCCTGGAGAAGGAGATGGCAACCCACTCTAGTACTCTGGCCTAGAAAATCCCATGGACGGAGGAGCCTGGTGCAGGCTACTGTCCATGGGGTCGCAAAGAGTCGGACACGACTGAGCGACTTCACTTTCTTTCTCAAGTTTTTATAAACAAACATCTAATAAATTACTTTCTCACCAGATATTCATTTTTATAAGCTTTTAATTTTATATTGGACTATAGCTTATGAAGCCCAACAATGCTGTGATAGTTTAAGGTGGACAGCACATGGACTCAGACAAACATATGTATCAATTCTCCCCTAAACTCCCCTCTCATCCAGGCTGCCATATAACATGGAGCAGAGTTCCCTGTGCTGTAAAGCAGTTCCTTGTTGGCTATCCATTTTAAACATAGCAGTGAGTACACATCGATCCCAAACTCCCTAACTATCCCTTCCCGCCGCCACCTCCCTGGCAACCATAAGTTTGTTCTCTAAGTCCATCTCACCAGATATTCTTAATGGTGAATTTCTAATATACAAGTTATATACATTTCTGAGTTTTTAATGGGGCTTTTAAATTGTCTTCCAAAAAGTGTTCTCAAGTTACACTTCCTCAGGCTGGATATGAGAGGGACTCTTCCTTGCAGCTTTGCCAACAATTAGTCATGATCAGTGATAACACCAGCCAAGGGCTTTGGGCAGTGGCAAAGTCCAGTGTTACAGCAAAACTCTGACACTGCTCTTTGATATTGGTGTGTTTATACAACATCCAAAAATAGAACAAGAAAGCAAACAGAGACATTGATCATTTGGGGTCAGAGTCATCTAGTCACCTAGTATTGAAGCATCTAAACATACATCAGGAGCTCTTAACCTGGAGTCGATGAACCTTACCCCAGACATTTATCTAACTTAATATGTCTGTTTCAACTTGAACAAACCGATGGCCTTTAAACCAGAGGGCATAGCTGCTCTGAGGAAACTTGAAAATAAATAAACGGTTTATGAGAAAAGGAGTGAAGGGAACTTGCCCATAGTGAGTGTACTTGCCCTGTGGATCAACTTATTTCATCCTGAAAGTATGATGTGGATATATTTTTAGACCCATTTAATCAATTTTTTTTAGACCTCATTGACAAAATGGGTCTAAAAAAATACCCACATCATACTTTCAGGATGAAATAAGTTGATCCATGGGACAAGTGCACTCACTGTGGGCAAGTTCCCCTCACTCCTTTTCTCATAAACTTTTTATTTATTTTAAAGTCTCCTCATAGCAGCTATGGCCTCTGATTTAAAAGCCATCAGTCTGTTCAAGTTGGAATAGACATAATTCTATCAATGAGCAGGGGCTTCCAAGGAAGTGCAGTGGTAAAGAATCTGCCTGTCAATGCAGGAGATGGAAAAGAGCCGGGTTATATCCATGGGTTGGGAAGATCCCCTGGAGTCACTCGACTCCAGTCTTCTTGCCTGGAAACTTCTATGGGTAGAGGAGCCTGGTGGGCTACCATCCTTGGGGATGCAGAGAGTCAGACACGACTGAGTGATTGAGAACACATATTAGTAAGGGACTGGAGAACTCAGAGAAAGCCTGAAACTTCCCCCACAGTCATCCAGCTAATTAAGAACTCCCCTGGGAGCTGAGCCATGGGTTTTTTTTGTTTTTTTTTTTTTTTTAACTCTAAACAAGTGCTGTTCCTCTTACAACACAAAGGCCTTCCTTGAAAGGAAGACTAAGACTGAGATTTAAAAGAAAGTGTAACGAGAATATGAGGTTAAAAGCATAACACCTAGTGTACAGTAGGACTTTAATGCATTTGTGCTGAGAGAGTGAATGAATGACCAATATTTCCTTCTGATCCTTGGTTTCAAGTGTCCTAAGCAATAGCAAAATGATTGGGAAGGCTTTCTCTTCCATCGAGTTTTGTCCCAGCCTTCACCCTTTAATTATGGTCCATATTTTCTTCACTCCAAATTAGTTCAGGACAGCTGACAATAGTTTCGTGTGCCATGTCTGGGTGGGAGAAGCGAGCCGAGAGATGTGGGGCTGAGTGACATAAATCTTCTATTTTTGGTAGGTAGCAAACCAGCAGTTTCATGTGGTTAACTTAATAGTTCAAAGCTAAAATGCTGACATTTCTTTTCATTTGAAGTGTTTATGTGAGCAACAGACCCACTTCCTCTTCCTTTTTAAGATCTTGGGGACACCCTACCCTGTTTCCATGGAGGAGGAGCAGAACAAATTTGTTTGTTCTTGGTGTAACAGCCTTTAATGTGACCTGTCATGCAGGCATTGGTCGCTTTGGACAAAGGATCAGGGGAGAGGGATGGGCAAGACTTTGATGGGAGACATGGGATAGATCCAGAAGCTCACCAGGTTGTAGCAGCAGCATGGTCCTAGCACAGGGCCTGGGATAAGGCATAGGACTCTAACTCCTAGGGTGGGAGGAGAGTGGATAAGAATAAACCAGATGGAGAAGCAGGGAGAACAAAGCAGAGTCCATGTATGACCTGAGACATAATATGAATATTTAGGTCCAAGAATAAGTCACAGCCTTGGGAGTTAAACCCTGGGCAGTGGTGATAGATGGTGACAGTGTTATAAAGCAAATACTCAGGTTGATGGAATGGAGTGTAACCAGGGGAGGGCCATTTTAAACAAGGTTGTCCCAGAGCAGTTGATCAGAGAGCTGAAGGGTGAAGATACACAAACCTTAGGAAGAGCTGCGAAGGAGCAGGCCAGGCAGAGGAAGTAGCAGGTGTAAGGGCCTCAGATGGGACTGGGCTGCAGGTTCTGGGGTCAGGGGAATGAAAGGAGGCCTTTGTGGGAAGAGGGAGGCTAAGAGATGAGGCTGGAGAGATGTCCATGAGGTGGGATGGGCAGGAACTTGAGGATCCCAGTTCAGAGTTTGGGCTGTATTTTAAGAACAATGGAAGGACATTTAAAACGTTTTCCGTGATAGAAAGGCATGATCAGAATTTCACTTGACAAATTTAAGCCTGGCTGCTGTCTGGAAATTGTAGAGGGGCAACAGAGCATCCAGGTAAGAGACTTCAAAGCTTTTTGGGGAAATCAAAGCCATTCCTCAACTCCTTGTGAGATATCCCAGAAGAGGCAGTTGGCAAAAGATCACACTGCTCTTCACAAATATCTAAGATTCATATTGGGATGGAATCATGGACAGAATCAAATAAGAACTATTTGGACACTCTTTTATGAAGATGTATATATGTAAAGGAGATGGAGAAACATATGTTTGGAAAAGTGCCCAAAATCCATGCATCTTTTGATGAGGTTAATTAAGCATTCACTTCATTCACTCACTCTTCCTTTCATACAGCAAATCTTTGTCAGCTGTCTGTTCTGTGCCAGGAACTATGCTCTATCCAGGGAGTTCAGTGGAGAATTAATAGAGAAGATACCTACCTTCCTGAGGCATGTGGTCTGCTCTAGGTAACTTTCATAGTTTCCAAGTTCTTAGAGAACTGATTCATGTGGAAACATGGGGAGGACTGATGGAATTTTACATGGAAAGACACTTGAGTTCTTCCAGGAGTGGGAGCGTGATGAATATTTGTTGACAAACAGATGATATTGAAGAAATCATTCAACTTCCTTGATCCTGTTTCTCCCTTTGAACAGATTAGAAAAGCTGGGTAGGGGGTCATACACTCAGAGTGGCTTCAGTCAGTGTTGAATTCCTATCACGTAGAACCTGGATGGAAGGATTGGGTGACATCACCTGAGCAATCGTAACATTACTAAGAGTAGAACAGACATTACTGGCCTCCTGAATGGGCACAATGAGATCTGTGTTATACTCCCCATGAAGTCATCTTGCCAACAAACTGGACACTAGTCAAGTGTCTCCATCTACCCACCAGCTTTCCAGAAATAGTCAGAGGAACATGTTTAGTGCTCCCCAGGGAACAAGTATGAAAGTGAAGGTGTTAATTGCTCAGTCATGTCTGACTCTTTGTGACCCCATGGACTGTAACCCTCCAGGCTCCTCTGTCCATAGAATTCTCTAAGCAATAATACTGAAGTGGATCTTCCCTACCCAAGTATCGAACCCAGGTCTCCCACATTGCAAGCAGATTCTTCACCATCTGAGTCACCAGGAAGGCCCTGGTGCTCCCCAGGAAACAAGTATACAGCCAGACAAATTAAATGCAGGCAATTCTATAGGACAAATGACCTGGTTTCTTTCTCTAACAAATGAATGGCACAAAAAAGTGCTAGGTTTTGGGTGAGAGGACACTGCTCTTTTAAGGGAAACTTATCATGTTAATGTCAGATTAATTTTGTAAAGGATGAAAATAGTATTGGATTTTGCTACAGGCAAAATCCTCAGGCATTTTATGCTACAACATGGATGAAGTTTGAAGACATTCTGCTAAGTGAAAGAAGCCAGGCACGCAAGAGGACAAACGTATGATTCCATTTATTCTGGGTACCTAGTGTAGTCCACTCTAGTACTCTTGCCTGGAAAATCCCATGGACAGAGGAGCCTGGTAGGCTGCAGTCCATGGGGTCACAGAGAGTCAGCCACGACTGAAGGGACTTAGCAGCAGCAGCAGCAGCAGTGTAGTGAAATTTCCAGAGACAGAAAGTAGAATAGAGGTTGCCACAAACTTGAAGAGGAGGTGTCGAAGAGTTGTTATTTAAGTGGTACAGAGTTTCAACTGGAGAAGATGTAAAAAATTTCTAGTGATGGATGGTGGTAATGGTTGCATAACAAAGTGAATATACTTAATGCCACTAAACTGTACACTTAAATGGTTAAAATAGTAAATGTTATGTTATATTTATTTTACCAGAAGAAATTAAGTCCTAAGGTGTTAGAGATAAATGTTAGAGTAGTGACACATAAATAATATAATGATTGGGATATGCTTTGAAACAATTGAGTAAAACAAAATAAATAGAAAACCTGGAAAACAGAGGAAACAGGACTGAGAAAATGTGTCTAATTGTTAAGTTGGGTGATGGATAATGGGGGCTCATTATACTGTTCTTTTCCTTTTTTGTAAGTTAGATATTTAATACAAAGTTTAAAATATATCTATCATGTTTTAGAATGGTGGGTTTAATTTTCTGAGATGTTCTGAGCATTATACATATTTTAAGAACTCAAAGAAAAAACCCCCATTATCCTAAGCTGTTGTGGTATGAAATTGAGCATGAAATAGACCCAAGCTCGAGAAGGCGGTGATGGAGGTGGCTTTTTAGTGAGCGATCCTCTTGTGTTATGCATGATATTCCTGCCACTCTGGTCAGATTGCCAGGAAGAATAAGCACAATTAGATATATCAGTGTTGCTTCCTGCTGCCTCCACCTTAGAGTCTTTAGGGAGCTTTTATTTATTTATTTTTTTCAAGAATTTATTATTATTTTTTAAATTTTATTTTATTTTTAAACTTTACAATATTGTATTAGTTTTGCCATTTAGGGAACTTTTAAAAATACTAATGCTCAGCCTCCATCCCAAACTAATTGAGGTAGACTCTCCAAGGGTGGGCCCCAGGGAGGAGTGTTTTTAAAAACACTCCCTAGGTGATTCTAATGTGAAGTCAAGGTGAAGAACCCCTGGTCTATAAACCACCTGGTACCTAGTTGGTGCTCACAAAATGCTGATGGAAAATGAATATGGAGCTAGTTACCTGGTATTACATGTTTCAGTCATTTGAAAAAGCCTTCTATGGAAAAGAATTTATATACAAACTTTTCTCTCTCCCACCCAGGAGATCCAACTTCCAGAGGCTAGATACTTATTTCTTGATGGTCTACTAGAGTAGGAGCGCTGATACCCAAGACAGTATTGTGGTGGCTGTTAGCAAGAGCCCAGAAAGATAAGAACAGTTTCAAAAATGTTTTTTGGGGCATCACAAAACCCCCATTGTAACACAATGCTCTTTGGAATAACATTAAAGAAAAGTGAATTCTGCCCGTTTATCAAAGGGAAAATGAAAGCCCCTTGGACACAAATTTTATTTTGAAGCTGAAGCCTTTAATCAAATTGACATTAAAGATAGGGTCCTTCTATGAACCGAGGAATGATAAGCAGCATTTGTGATCCCAATGCGTGGCTGCTGGTATTTAACTCTGTGTTTCACCTCTGATGGGTTGAAAATGGACAGATTTTCACTAGAGAGAGTTATACAGAAACAAATGGAGATCTTCCACTGATTCAGTTAACTGAATGTGGTGGAAACAGCTCTTGCCTTCCCTTACCTCTGCACCTTGGGATTTGGAGAAAATATTTACAGGGCAAACTATTCAAACAGACTTACCAAGAAATTAGCTCTAAACTTTCATTGCTGGTAACATTCATGAAATGATAGAATAAATGATCCTTAGTCTGGAGTGTGCATGTATGTAGTGTGTGTGTTTGGGAGTGGGGCCTCATCTTTTTCTTTTGTCAAAGCCCACCAGGGTAAATAGAGGAGTAGGATTGTTAGATTAAGCAAATAAAAATGCACAATGTCAATTACATTTGAATTCAGACAAAAGTTTGCAACTATTGCTTGGAATGTGCTTATCCTTAAATGTTTTTTTTTAATTTGAAATGCAAATTAAACTAGGCATCCTGTATTTTATCCTATACTTTTACAGAGAAGAAAAGAGAGGTCTTCTTAGATATACTGAATCTAAATATTTTATTCAAGGATGCCCAGGATGTTTTGGAGGTACAGGTAGTCAAGGAATGTCCAAAAATATGGGCCAGGAGGGTGATATTGGAAGCCAGTTTAAAGAAGTCAAGAAGTCAGTGTATCAGTTAGCGACTGCTGCATAAGTCACCCCAAAATTACGTGGCTTAAAATAATCATTTATAATTGCTAATGCTTTTGCGGGTTAGCTGTGATTTATCCTCCTAGACTGGACTTGGGTGAGTAACTCCATCTCTAAGTGAAGGTCTGCAGTTAGATTGTGTTAGCTCAGTCTCAGGCTGTTGCAGGTACAGGAGAGAGAACTGACACAAATGTCTCACCCATCTCAGGGGACCAGTAGGATAACTTCTGATGATAATAAAGCCATAAGAGTAAATGGAAACATGAGAGTCCTCTTAAGGCCCAAGCTTGGAACTAGCACACTGTTATTTCTGCCTACATGCTATTGGCAAAGCAAGTCATAGAACTAAAATCAAGGTCGAAATGTAGGGAAATACATCGCACCCATGAAGAAAGCATGGCAAGGTTGTGAGTGAAGGAAGTGTGAAAAATTGGGGTGAACAATTCTGTTTACTATAGACAAGCACAGCGAAACTGAGGTTTAAAAGAAAGAGATGAAACCCCTGTCACCTTCAAACCCAGAAAGGACTCGGACATAAGGGGAGGAGGAGCCAAAGTCAAAAACTGGGGAGCTGGGCTACAAAAGTCACAGAGATCCAGATTCAAGGATTATTTGATTTTTAATTTGACCCCGTGATTCCAACATTTCCATGTTTTCCACCAAAATTTTTCATGCACTAAAGTGGAGATTTAATGATCTCAGCTGTGAAAGTTAGAGGACAGGAGTATAGTTTGAAGTTCTCTTAAATTTTATCCATGACTCACATGTATTCCTTGCCATCATGCCCACCATTAATTACTTCTTTGGTTGAAGAGGCAAGACATTGAGGCCATTATAAAATGACAATTTTAATTTGCTTCTATCAGTGCTAGTTTGTGGTCAGTATTTTTCCATTCAAGTAAGAGAAATCTAACTTGAACTAGCTCAGGCTGAAAAGGGAAATTACTAAAATAACTAAAAAGGCTGGAAAGACTAGATTCAGACAGGTTTGGATCCAGGTGCTCATATGATGTCAACAGGAATCTGTGTTTCTCCATTCCTAGGCTGTATGCTGCCATCATTCTGAGGCAAGCTGCTGCTTCATGATGCTACAATGGTTGCTGAAAGCTCTGAATTTACTCTATCAACTTGGCAACCCAGATAGAAAAACCATACCTCTTATCCTTTAGTTCAGCAAAATCTTAGAATTGAATCTCAGGCTTAACATGGATGCAGTGCTCACCTCTGAGCCAGTCACTGTGATCAGGATAGTGATTTGCCAGACATGAGTGTCTAAACCTGGATCATGAGGTTTGATCAACACCACCTAAGTCATGTGGACTGAGAGTGGGGGAGAAGTGGGAAAATTGAAGTGTGATGACAGGTGGAAAATATGCTGGGCAGGTAACAAAGCAATAGTTATCTCTGTCCAATGGCTCATTGTTGTCCTTAGAGAGATCCTATACCATCTGCCCTCCCCATATCTCATTACCTCATCTCCCACTGCTGGCCTCCATTTCATTCGGCTTCAGCTGTACTCTCTTGCAGAAGCATTCAAGAGTCACCTGTCTTAAGGACTCTTGTGTCACCTGTTTGGTCTCTCCTTGAGACCTATCCTAGACACTTTATTTTGATAGCAATCTGACCTCTCCTCCATCACTTCTGATTTCTTTTATTCTGATTTATTTGTTTTTCATTTTTTCATAGTCCTTCTTATACTGTATAATTTAGCTTATTTTCCATGTTTATTGTTTGTTCTCTGTATCTATCTTCACCCTTCCCCATGCTGTAGCCCAGTAGAATGTCAGCTGTGTAAGGGCCAAGGTCTTTATATCATTCACTAAATTATCTCAAAGCCAACAATAGTGTCAAGGACATAATATGTGCTCAACAAATATGTGTGGAATGAGTGAATGAATGAATAAATGAACCCAATACAGTTCCTGAGAGTGCTAAATATCACATTAATTTGATAGGAGAAGAAAGATTTGCTAGGGTCGCAAGTACACAGAACCCAACTCTACAGTTATGTACCCATGTCAGAAACATCAGTGTTTCCTCTTGAATATGAACAAGACTCACCAATCAGGCACCATCAATCAATGAAGGGTGTCTGGAGACTAGAAAAACACAAGATGGAACTTGGGATGTCAGTCCAGGTGTGATACAAATGCAGAGGACCAGGTACCTTGTCTGGTGATGCTGGTGGCAGCTGGGGGGTTGAGTCTGACTAAGGAAGTAGATGGCACTAAAGTGGAGGTGATGGACATTGAAAGAGACACAGAGCTACTGTGTCCAAAACAAAATTAGACCTTAACATTTTCTACCATATGGAATAAAGGAAGGAGCTGCCTTAGTTACCTGGATCAAAACCAAAGGGTGGCTTCTGGGCTCATTTTTGTTGTTCAGTTGCTCAGTTGTGTCTGACTCTTTGCTTCCCTATGGACAGCAGCACGCCAGGCTTTCCTGTCCTTTACCATCTCCTGGAGCTTGCTCAAACTCATGTCAAACTCTGGGCTCATGCTATGTATATGAGGCAGCTTTATTGTGCTTGTTTTGCACCAGCTTGTTGAGTCTCTTACTTGTGAGCCAAAGAAACCTCTCAGTCACTGTCCAGTCAACACAAAGTCATGGAGTGTTTCAGACGTGGGCTTAGAGGTCTTCTTCCACCTATCTGAGCTATTGCTGTGCTTTTTTCTCAAACATGAGCATCGCTGATTGAGCTCTGGAGAGATCCACTGTCCACTGCCCAAGTTCCATTTGGCTTTCTAAAGATGAATACTTAGACTGATGCTATTGAAAAATATTGTAGAGAGAGGGAAAGTGAGCTAAGATTAGCAGTGGGTGAGGTTATGTGCCATCTCTAGCCAGAGCAAGCATTTGGAAGCAAGTGTATTTGGAGGGCCCTGTCAGAAAGGTTACTTCCTAAAGTTTTTCTGGGAGAGCTTCACTCGAACTTCAACAGCAACAAAAATATAAACAAGCTCAGGGTGAAAGCAGAATGGGTACCCTCCCAAACTGGGACTGCATTCATCAGGGATCTTTTGGAGAGCTTAGATCTTTGGCAGGGTCTTTCTTTGCCAGTGACCTCGTGTTTATTTAACTGTCCAGCTAAAGTTTCACTCTGACATTTCGGCAATGAGGCAGAGTCCATGGATTTGGGGTGACCACTCAGAGAGGAGAAAGAGAAAACTGCTCAACAGGGCTGCAGGGAGATTCTTCAGGAAATTTCTGCTTTTTAGGATGTTTTCTTTTTTGATCTTTGTTTTTTTCTTTCTCTGATCACAAGGTGCTCGTCTCCAAGCTCTCATCTTCTCATTCATGATTGTGCCTGAGATGACTTCACTGTATTGAAGCTGGCAATAAGTAGTTACTGCCTTCTAGCAGGGGGCAAAAGCCTGGGGGTTGAGAGGAGGTGGGAAAGACTCAGAAAAGGGCAAAGGATGGTTTGTGTCAACAGAGTGTTGCCCTGAAAGAGGGAAAGGGGTTGGAAAATATGATCTAAGGGAAAAACTACTTTTTTTTCATATGCAAAGGGAATTAAAGCAAAAAAATTTCCAGAAATTTTTAGCAGTTGTTAACCTTACAGAGCTGGACAGGACATCTAGAAAGGGACAAGCAAGTGAGGAAGAAAAGACTTCTGACTTTCATTTTATCATTCTCCGCATTGTCTGGTTAGGTTATCTTATGTGTCTTCTGTTTATTAATCCAAGTCTTTAGAAAATAATTGAATCCAAACAAACTAAACCATAGGGGCTTTGTCTATCCTACCTTTATTTACTATGATCTAGGGGAAAAGGGCTTCATTTACCAGATGTGTGTGTGTGTTAGTTGTGTCTGACTCTGTTCAAGTCCACAGACTGTAGCCCTCCAGGCTCCTCTGTAACCTGGAATAATTTTCCAGGCAAGAATACTGGAGTGGGTTGCCATTCCCTTCTCCAGGGGATCTTCTCAACCCAGGGATTGAACTCAGGTCTCCTGCGTTGCAGGTGGATTCTTTACCCTCTGAGCCACCAGGGAAGTCAGATGTGTAGACTTAGGCAATTTATTTAGCCTTTCTGTGGTCCATTACCTATCTGGAAAATAGGCTTAATAACAGTGTCTGCATCACAGAGTGGCTGTGAGAGTTCAGTGCTAGAAGGTGTACAAAATGCTAAGCCCTGGGTATCACAAGCTCCCAGTCATCTTGGCTATCATTACTATTGTTCAAATTCTGTCAGCAATCTGGGTTAGTTTGTCCTAAAGAAAGTACCCAATGGTCATGACAAGTTACTAAGACAGCTGTGGCTGTGAAGGGTGATGATAGTGATGATAATGATGGTGGTGGTGGTGGTGATGGGTGATAGATGTTTTCTGAATGTCTAACACATCAGAAGTGGGGGAAGAAGCAGCTGTTTGGAGCTGGAGCTGTAAGAACAAGCAGAAGGCAAGGTTGATGGGATCACAAACACACCTGTCAGCATCTTAGTAAAATAAATTGTCTGCCTTTCTCCATGCCCTGAATATATCTGAGATAAATCTGACAGGAATAGAAATTGTGGAGAGGCCCAAGTGGTAAACAAGAAAAGAAGTACTCTTTAATGTGATGAAAAGGTACTCTTCCCCACCATCTTCTACCAGCACTCTTTAAATTATTTACATTTCCTTTTAATATGTCCAGGGCTAGAAGGATCTTAGCTTCTTTAGATCTTATGACTTTAGAATCATAAAATCATTGAATCCTTAAGGACTGAAAGGGACCATACAGATGAACTGGAAGTCTCAAGTATCAAGCAACAAAAAACACATTCCAAATGAACTTCTAGAACTAAGACATTTATTTATCTCACGTAATAAGAAGAGTTGGACATGACTGAGCACACGCACACAATAAGAAGTTAACAGTAAAGATGGGCTTCAGGTTCGGTTGATCCAGTAGCTCAATCATAAAATTCAGGTTCATTCTCTCTCTCTCTCTCTGCTATACCACCGTTGCTGTGTGAGTTGTGTTTTTGGACTGCTTTCTTCATGTGGTCATAAGGTGTTGTCGGTGGTAGGTAGAGCACCATGCTTTCTTGTTTCCAGCCAATGGTGAGGGAGGGGGTGAGGAAAAAAGTGGGAGAGAGAGACACTTCCTTCCAGCCATGGAAAGAAAAGTCCACCTGTGCAATCAGATTGAGCCAATTCAGGATACACATGCACAGTCTTGGACCTATCATAGTGGCCAGGAGAACGTTGTGTGCTGCAGGGATTTTAAACCAATCATAAGGAAGGGGGATGAAATGATGAGTTAGACCAGGGTTTTCAACACTGGCTCTAGTGACAGTTGAGGATAATTCTTCATTGCAGGAGCTATCCTGTGCATTGTAGGATGTTTTCAGCATTCCTCATCTCTATCCACACAGTGTCAAGAACAAGGGGCAGAGTGGATAGAGGTGAGGCTGGGAGGAGGGCAGGGACTAGATGAGGTAGGATCTTTCAGGGCATATTAAGGATTTCAACTTATATCCTGAAAGTGCCAGGAAGCTACCAAAGGGCATTAAATAGAGGTTAATCTTAGCTGTGATCTGCAGAAAGAAAAGGAGACGCCTAGGAGGAAAAACATGGGCACCAGTTACTGCAATATTCAGTCAGTCAGTTCAGTCACTCAGTCGTGTCCAACTCTTTGCGACCCCATGATTCACAGCACGCCAGGCCTCCCTGTCCATCACCAACCCCTGGAGTTCACTCAAACTCATGTGCATCGAGTCGGTGATGCCATCCAGCTATCTCATCCTCTGTCATCCCCTTCTCCTCCTGACCCCAATTCCTCCCAGCATCAGAGTCTTTTCCAATGAGTCAACTCTTAGTAGTAGAGCAGGTGATAAATTATGGCATTTCAGCTGGGGTGGTGGAGGTAGAAGTAGATAGAAATGGATGTGTGTGAGCATTATTTAAGGAGTTAAACTAGATAGAACCTAGTGCTGGAGTAGACATGGGGGTGAGGAAAGGAAGATACAAAGATGATTCAGGTTTCTGATTTGCTTGCTTCAGTGGATGATATTACCTCTCAGGAGTTGGGGAACATTGGAAAAGGATCAGATTGTAGAGGGAAGATCAGGTTCCAATATGTGTGAGGCCCATGTCAGTTATCCAAGTTGAAATATCAAGTAGCCAGAAAGAGGTACAAGCATGGTGCTTAAGGGAGAAGACTGGGCTACAGATAATAACTGGAGCCATGGGTGTGATGGGCTCACCTTGAGGGAATCTGACACTCACAGGTAGGATAGAGATCAGGATAGGGAGGATTCCAAGAGAGGGCTCTGTTCCTTAGCTCCCAGCAGGACTTTTTGAAAGAGAAGGCTGAGGGCTGGATAAGCAGTGATATATGCTGTTGGGAGAAGATGGAAGTGAGGACCCAAAGATTGTCCTTTGTATCTAGTAATATGGAGACCATTGGTGACCCCAGCAAGAACCGTTTTAGAAGTGGTTTGTTTTGGCGTCAGAAGACAGATTGGAAAGACCTGGAGAGCTTATGGGGGAAGACGTGGTACAGAGTTGTTCCTCCTGGAGACATCTGGCTGTGGAGGGAGGAGAAGATAACTGAAGAAGGAAATGAGGATCAGGGAGAGTTCTTCTTTGGATTGAAAGACACTTTGGTGTGTTTAAATGGTTTACAGGGGAAGGGAGCAGAGGTTTAGAAACACAGGAGAGATGAAGATGGAGGTAGAGAGAGAAAGAAATTAGAAATGGATAGTGTAAGGTTCCTGAAAAGGCAGGAGGGCATGGAAGCCAGGCCCATGAGCCTCAGAAAGGAGGAGAGCCCCTCTGCTCTTGTAACCAAAGAAGAGCAGGAGGGACATGCGTGTAGGTGGACTCGAGGGGCTGTGGCAGGAAGTTGATAGCATTCCTGTTTGAATCCTTTATAGATACTGTGAGGGCTTCCCAGGTGACACTAGCGATAAAGAATCTGCCTGCCGATGCACAAGATGCAAGAGACAAGGGTTCAATCCCTGGGTTGGGAAGATCCCCTGGAGGAGGAATTGGCAACCCACTCTAGTATTCTTGCCTGGAGAATCCCATGGACAGAGGAGCTTGGCAGGCTATGGTCCAAGGCGTCACAAAGAGTTGGACACAACTGAGTGACTGAGCACATTGTATACCACATAGTTACCGTAAAGCAGGAAATTCGGGGTCTGTACAAAGGATGGGGGAGATTTTCTGCAGTTAATTATATTGGGGAAATGCTGTCTATAGGTCAGGCAATTATCTTCACCAATGGACTTTTCAGGGACATTTTCACTGTGAGTATCCAAGAGGAGAATAAACAACATTTTCCATTGGACCACAGAGATTTTTATGTGCATAGTACCTCATGAAATGTTCTAGAAAACACTGACCAGAATCAGTACCTTCATTTTATGATAGACGAGCTTAAAACCCAAAGATGGGAACGGACTTGTAGAAAATCTCTTGGTTGGATGAGTAGGCACGTGGGATGCGTGCACAGGGAACTCCCTAGGCCTTCACTTCTGTGAGCAGAGCCCTGTCAATCATGATGGTACTGTGAGACCTGGACCCCCTGCCATACTGGGACACTCTGGTTCTACTTGGAAATATGAGATAGAGAGATGCCATTAAACTTTGATAAGCGAAATGCAAGGATACAAGGCAGGGCTTGAATCTATTGGCTCTGAGTTCAACCTGCCTGGAGTCCATAACAGAACTAGCTATGTGTTCTGGAGAAAGTTAACTTGACTTCTCTATGTCTCAGTTCTTCATCTGTATAAAGGGAGAAGTTACGGCATCCTTACTGTAAAGTATCATGGTAATAATTAAATAAAATAATACTTATAAAGAGCTTAGAATAGAGTCTGACACAAGTAAGTGAATAGCGCATGTGGGCATGCATGCTAAGTCAATTCCATCATGTCCAGCTTTTTGTGACCCTATGGACTGTAGCCTGCCAGGCTCCTCTGTCCATGGGATTTTCCAGGCAAGAATACTGGAGCAACTATTGGCTGTTGCTGGGGGGGGCAGCTATGTTCCCTCCCTTAAACAGGGCAGCAGATAAAACTACTCTGGCAAAGCGAAGAAAGATGAATAGATGTGTCTAGCAAGGTAGAGAAGAAAAATAGAGAAAGAATAATCTTTCCAGAGGCCCAAATCTGTCTTTGGGATCCATGAGACACCCGTATCTCCCTGATAAATTCCCCTATTAACTTAAACTAGCTCAATAACTTACAAACTAAGAGACAGAATGAGTACAGTGGCTGAGGCAGGATTTGAACCTTAGTCTTCAAGTTTCTAGTCCTGTACTCTGATTATTCTCATATGCAGTTTGTTTAAGACCTGGGTGTAACTCAGCAAGAAAAGCCTCCCAGAGGATGAAAGCAGACCCTTGCAACCAGCAGCAGATTGTGTCTGAGATCAAATTAAATGTTGCTGGTTTCAAAAGAGGCAGACTTTGACCTTCCAGCTGCTTCAGCCTGTGTGTGATTGAAGAAATTAAAGATGTCACAGAAACTCAGGGTATCGAGGACTTAGAAATTATTTCAGCCCGCTGTTTAAGATTTTCAACTCAGTGGTTAGTGCATGACATCATCTAGAAATTGATGGGTAATTTTGGTTTGTTGCGGGTTCTGAGTTAGCCATGAATGTCCATAACCCCACACCTTGGCTTGCACACTTCTCCCTGTCTGGAATGTTCTTCTTTCCCTTTTCTGTCTGTGAAGGGCCTCCTCTGGTGGATTTCAAATTACTGAGGGCTGGAGAATCACCTGGAGATGTTTGTTAAGCTGCTACTTCTCCGGTCCCTCCCGGGATTCTGACTCAATCAGCCTGGGATGGGACCCAGGAGCCTGCCTGGAGACAAGTGCCCTAAATGATCCAGATGTTGAAAATTCAGGCATAGCTTGAAAAATGCTCCATGCTATTTTATTCAGACTTTTTGAAAGAATTCGCAGAATTGAGGAACATACGGAGTGGGACTTCTAAAACAATTCTGATGTGGGGACTAGTTTTTTTTTTTTTTTTTTACTGTAGGCTCAGTATCCTGGTCTGTAAATAAAGTTAATCATAGAGACATTTCTCTCTTGAGGTTGTCTTGCAGCTCAAATGAGCTCAGTGCAAAACAAGGCAGTTTGTTAGCTGTGACGTCAGTGGCAGTAATTATTTTGCATCAACACACAAATCTCTCTGGTAATCTAACGTTTCAGTTTTCAGTGGAAGGCCTCTGGGGCAGAAACATGTCTTATTTGCCACCATATCCCCTGACCTAGCTCAGAGCCCAGTGTGTAACAGCAGGCTTCGTTTTTGTTGATAAGGACCCAATATTTTTTAAGCTTTTGAATGCAAATGAGTCATCACCCAACATGCTGATTGGCTGACACCAGTTCTATTTGGTCGAATACTGAATAATGAAGAGGAAAAAACTGGCTATTAATGCAGAGAAGCTGGGAAAAGGCAGTGAATAGCAACACAGAAATAGCCTCAATAATTATAAGTCTTGCAAACCCCGTTGCGACGTACTTTATGAGTCAAAAATGATGTGTTTGTGACATGAAGTGAATCATGAAATGAATGGTGAATAAGAGAAGCAATCTTACTTATTTTATGTGTTTTGTCAGAAGTGATGGATTTGTCTGTATCCAACATAAAATATGTATCGAATACATCTTTACCTAGTATATGTCATATATGTAAAATAACATATCTAATATAAAATAGAATTCTTTATGTAAAAATATCATGATAATTCAGTATTAAGCTGGCTCTAGCACCACATTAATAATGAAAAAAAAGCTACAAGAGCCTTAAGTAAGTTTGCATGTATTGATCAGCTGCTTTCTCTTTGGGAATATGTGGTTAGCATCTTTCTTTGACTTTAGAATTGGATGGATGGGAATAAGAAGACCATATTTTTCCACTTAGCTTCTAAAGCAGCCTCTCAGTACTGTGATATGCTAGTCTGATATATAGCTGCTTGTGTTATATACCAAAATGTTTATATTTTAATACTCATTATCTGTAATTGTTTCTAATATTTTTATTGTAAGGGGGAATGGAAGGTGTTTCTTTGGTGTATTGGTACCCTGCTTCTGGAACAACACTGAGGTAGATATACTTAGGTTGCCACCTCTACTGATATGCTAAGGTAGGTTGAAAGCATTGGGTTTCAATAAATAAATCTCTTCTTCCACATCTAATTTTGAAACAACTGGGAGCATCTCATAAGAGACAGGTCAAGAAGGTCCAGATGTTTCCTCCATGATTGATAAACTGAGAACATGGCTCTAAACCATGGCCAAATGGGCTTGTCACGATTTCTTTTACGAATTAGGTAGCCAAGACAGCTAGTGCTCTAATAGAAATTCATCTTTCTTTAGTAAACGAATTCCCATACTTTAGAAATGATGCTGTGACAGCTCTAAGGCTAACCTTCAGAAGGCTTGGATGCATCCACTTTTGTCCTCTTAGGAGCCCTGTGGTTTAGTCACTAAGTTGTGTCTGACTCTTTGGGACCCCATGGACTGTAGCCCCCAGCATCCTTTGTCTATGGGATTTCTGAGGCAAGAATACTGGAGTGGGTTGCCATTTCCTTCTCCAGGGAATCTTCCTGACCCAGGGATTGAACCCACATCTCATGCATTTCAGGCAGTCTCTTATATTGCAGGTGATAAGTCTACCAACTGAGCCATGAGGGAAGCCCTTACTTTAGTGGGGCACATAGTCACCCGGAATAAAAACCATATTTCCCAGCCTCCTTTGCAGCTGAGTATGGCCATATGCCTAAATGTAGTTCAATGCAATTTAAACAGTGTTTGCCCTTAAGTGATATGTGTTAGGAAGTGTCCTTAAAGGAAAGTCTTTCTTTAATCCTTTTGTTCTTCCTGATGACTGAAAAGTGGAGGTGCTGGCTGGAATTCAAAAAGCCATATTGCATCCTTAGGTCCTAACTATATGCTGACAATGAAAAACAATGAAAAAACAAGAAAAAGAGTCTGCTATTTTGATTGTTAGTTTTATGTGTCAATTTTACCAGTCCATGAAATGCCCACATATTTGGCTAAACATTATTTCTGGATGTGTTTGTGAGGGTGTTTCCAGATGAGATTAACACTTGAATTGATGGACTTAGTAAAGCAGCTTGCCCTCCCAAATATAGGTGGGCATTATTGAATCCGTTGAGGGCCTGAATAGAGCAAAAAGGCAGAAGAAAGGAGAATTTGATATCCCTGCCTGATTGATAGAGCTGGAACATCTGTTTTCAGACTCCAGCTGGGATTTACACTATTGGTTTCCTTGGTTATCAGGCCTTGGAACCCAACCTTTGGACTACATCGTTGGCTTCCCTGTATCTCCAGCTTGCAGATAACTTCTCAGTCAATGTTCTCTCTTTCTCTCTCTCCTTCTATGGCTCTTTGTCTCTGGAGAACCTGAACTAATACAGATTTTGATACCGAGAATGATCTAGAAGTCAAGACTGCTGCCCTAGTGGGTGTGTAAGGCAGAGCATCAAGCTGAAGATGATTATTCTTGAGCGTATAAGATTTCATGGATTTTGCCCTAAGCTTTGGTCTTGCTTGAGACCCCCATCATCCCTCCCTCCTTTCCCATTTCTCTTGGAATGGAAATGTGTATCTGATGCCTGTCCCACCACTGGATTTTGGAAGCACATAATTTGTTTGGTTTCACAAGTTCACAGTTAGAGAGGAATTTTGCCTCAGAATGAAATGTGCCCCAAGTCTCATCCATGTCTGATTTGAGTGATATTTAGTTGAGGCTTTGGATATTAGACTTTGGAGTTGATGCTGGAATAAGTAAAGACTTTGGGGGGCTCTTAAAGGATGGAATGAATTTATTTTGCATGTGAGAAAGGCATGAATTTCAGGGGGCAGAGGACTGAGTGTTTGAGTCCTCTCCATATTCACATGCTGAAGCCCTAATCTCCCACCTCAGTGGTATTTTGAGATGGGGGTTTGGGGAGGTAATTAGGTGATGAGGGTGGAGTCTCTCATGAATGAGATTAGTGCCCTTATAAGAAGAGACATGAAAGAGGTGCTTTCTCTCTGACATGGGAGAACATAGATGGAAGGTAAGCATCTGTAAATCAGGAAGAGAGCCTTCCTCCAAAATTGAACTGGATCTTGATCTTGAACTTCCCAACCTCCCAAACTGTGAGAAATGCACTTCTGTTGTTTAAACCACCCAGCCTATGATATTTTGTTATAAACAGCTTGAGCTGATAAAGACAGTAAAAAGTGCCATGCTAGTCCCAAACTGTTCACCTCTGTATTTCATTGACTTAAAGAATCAACTTCTAGTTAACTTAAACTGCAGTCATTTGGGGTTTTCTGTCATTTTAAGCCAAACTTAAACTTAACTGACAGGTCTCTCCCTCAGAAATAAGGACAGAGGCATCCTCTGCAGACACTTCCCAAAAGAGAACACTCCAAGGGGGCTGAGCCACCGATATCCTGTTCCTTCTTCCAAACACTAATCAGATTGGTAGTCTATCCCAGGGGAGAAATGACCAGAGGCACCCAGAGAGACCAAGAATGTTAACTGAAGAAGCTCCTCTACATAGAAATATGAGACTGAGAGAAGACAGGCTCTCCTGAATCCGAGAAAGAGAAATACATTTTAGATTGCAAATTCTGCAGGTCAATGGGGAGAGGTTCAGGAAGAGGGTGGAGGTGGGAAAGGCATTTATACTAGATAACATAAGACAACATCTTATGTGTGCAAAATAAGGAGAAAAGAAGTTTGAAGGCAGGAACAGTTTGGCTGAATGGGATGTAAAATCCTAAGTGTTATGAACAGCACCTTCGAGACAGCCTCTGGTCCAATAATCTTCATTTTACTGATGAGGACCAGAGTGGTTAAGAGAAACTTTTTTGCTTTATCTATTACCATTTTATTTGTTTTTGTGGGAAACATTTTTTTTTTAATTTTTTGTTAGAAGAGAATTTTTTACAAATCGGTAGCAGAATGCCATGAAACGAACCAGGACCAGAGCTCTAGTCCCTCCAAGGTCTGCAACTTCCCACTGGGACTTTGATACACTGGAAGAAGAAAAGGGTCAACCCAGGTGGGCGAGAAAGATGGGAACAAAGGCTAAAATATAGGATTGCCAAAACATGTTCCGCAGACAGTTAAGTAGATGGTTGTGGTTACAGTGGGCGATTCATGTTGCTAAGGAGTGGGAAAAGCAGGGCCATGTATATGGGTTTTTAAATACTAGATGGAAGGACTGTGAGTCTTTCTTTTGGCAAAGATGGAGCCACGTAGGATTTTGGAGCTGGTTATTGTTATATGACTCTTAATTAGGCTCCACACAAAGAATATGTCACAGGACTCTGGGCCCATTAAGCACAAGAGGAGTTGGCAGAGGCATCTTCCCAACAACTTGCAGTCCAGAGCTCCAGCACCTGAGTACTCCAGGGCGCTGACCTGACTCCCACCTACCTACCAGACACATCCCTTGCCATTCTCTTCCTTGATTTCAGACCCCAGCAACACCAGGATGCTTTCAGGTTGATGCAATTCATAATTCCATGTTTTAGTGGATTAAAGCAAAATTCACTTCTAATGCCTGTCATGTGTCAGTTGCAAGCCAGCAAAATGACTCTGATCAGTGGTTCAGCCCTCCAGAATGATCAAGTTTCCATCTCAAAGCATGCTTCATGGTGGCCAAGGCAGCGAAAGAGAGACCAGCAAACCATGAGTCCAGAGTTTTAAAGCTGCTGCCCAGAGGTACCACATTACTTGTTCACATGTTACATGCTATTGGCCAAAAAAAGTCACATATCCAAGACTGCCTCCAGGGAGCAGGAAAAGATATAATCCTCCTTAGGGAGAGGCAGGTAACACGGTTTACTACAGCACCACCACACGCCCTGCCCCAACACACACACACCTCAGCCCTGTGGAACTTGTGTTCTATGCTCCTTTAGTGCCCCAAACACACTGGTATTCTCCTATTTGTCCTCTTCCTGGTCATCAGTCTATCTGCCAGGTGCCAGGCTAAATGTTTCCCATCCTCTCATTCAATCTTCAAAGTGACTTTATGGACTCAGTGTGGTTATTAACCCCATTTTACAGAGAAAAACACTGAGGTAGAGAGATTATTAGTTATCTCTAAATTCTTCCCTCTGTCCTCTTCTTTTGGATTTGTGCCAGGTACAAGTTTGCTGGGGAAAGCATAGAACTACCTGTAGGCAGGCCCAGGAAGGGACAGGTGTTCCTTAAGTGCTCTTATATGGGAGGTGCTTTTTGTCTGCTCTTCCTTCTTTGTAACTGAGAATCTGGGCCACACATATGATGGTGATGACAGCAAGCATCCATGTGATTTATGGCGCTTATATATGGGTCAGATGTCAGTTTTAGTTCTGTACATATCAACATATTTAATTCTCACAGCACTCTTGAGAGGAAATACTATGATTATACCTACTTTACAGATAATGAAACCGAGTCATAGAGGTTAACTTGTGACTTACTCAAGGTGACACAGCTCGTAAGCAGCAGAGCCTGGGTCTGATCCCAGATAGTCTGTCTCTGAAGTTTACACCCTTAACCTCTATAACAATTATGAGTGCTTGCTATGGGCCAAGTTCTGTTCTAAGTGTTTACATGTATTAACCCATTTGCCATATGCAACAAGCAACTTTCAGATGTATTTTATTAATACATTGGAGTATTGTTAGTTTCAGGTTTACAGCAAAGTGATTCAGTTACACACACACACATACATACACGCATATATATATATATATATATATTCAGTTTACATATTGTTATATGTATTGTTATTATTGTTGTTAATAATTGTTATTATTATACAACATATTATTGTATGTTATTGTTATAACCTGAATTGTTATATTCAGGTTTATAGCAAAGTGATTCAGTTACATATATATATATATTCAATATATATATATATTCAGTTACATATATATATATAACCGACTCACAAAGAGTCGGTTCAGTTCAGTTGCTCAGTCGTGTCTGACTCTTTGTGACCCCATGAACTGCAGCATACCAGGCCTCCTTGTCCATCACCAACTCCCAGAGTCCACCCAAACCCATGTCCATTAAGTCAGTAATGCCATCCAACCATCTTATCCTCTGTCATCCCCTTCTCCTCCTGCCCTCAATCTTTCCCAGCATCAGGGTCTTTTCAAATGAGTCAGCTCTTCACATCAGGTGGCCAAAGTATTGGAATTTCAGCTTCAACATCAGTCCTTCCAATGAACACCCAGGATATTGTTTTACAAATTATTTTCCCATTTAGATGATTACAGAGTATCGAGCAGAGTTCCCTGTGATATATGGTAGATCTTCATTGGCTATCTATTTTAAATATATCAATGTGTATATGTCAATCCTTAACTCCCCATCTAGTCCTCTCCCCCCTCAACTTTGCCGCTAGTAACCATAAGTTTTTTCTCTAAGTCTGTGAGTCCGTTTCAGTTTAAGTTCATTTTTATCATTTTATTTTAAATTCCACATATAAGAGACATTTGATGTAGGTATTCTTACTTGCATTGGACACAAAGGAAGCTGAGGCACAGAGGTTAAGTAACTTGTCCAAGTTCACACAGAGGTAATTGGAAGAGCTAGAGGTTTAAACACAGGAAGTCAGACTCCAGAGCCAGCACCCTCAGGTACTGTGCAGTATTATCACAGTACTGGTTCATATAACTTACTAGACATAGAGCTCTCTATAATGGGACCAGATAGGTATAAGTCTGGATTGAACAAGGACAACACTGGTTCTTTTATCCCATGGAATAAGCTCTGTATTGTTCAGTGAGTAGATGAGTTCACACTTCTTTATTAAACCTTATTAAGTACCAGGGAGAAGGCAATGGCACCCCACTCCAGTACTGTTGCCCAGAAAATCCCATGGATGGAGGAGCCTGGTAGGCTGCAGTCCATGGGGTCACTAAGAGTCAGACACAACTGAGTGACTTCACTTTCACTTTCCACTTTCATGCATCGGAGAAGGAAATGGCAACCCACTCCAATGTTCTTGCCTGGAGAATCCCATGGATGGAGAAGCCTGGTAGGCTGCAGTCCATGGGGTTGCACAGAGTCGGACACGACTGAAGTGACTTAGCAGCAGCATTAAGTACCAGGCACTGTTGTAGATACCCAGGATATAGAATGGAGCAGAACAGTTAGATTCTTGCCCTGTAGAGTCTACATTGTAATGGGGAGAGTCAGATAGTTCAGTTCAGTCGCTCAGTTGTGTCTGACTCTTTGCGACCCCATGAACCACAGCATGCCAGGCCTCCCTGTCCATCACCAATTCCCGGAGTCCACCCAAACCCATGTCCATTGAGTCGGTGTTGCCATCCAATCATCTCATCCTCTGTAGTCCCCTTCTTCTCCTGCCCTCAATCTTTCCCAGGATCAGGGTCTTTTCAAATGAGTCATCTCTTCACATCAGGTGGCCAAAGTATTGGAATTTCAGCTTCAACATCAGTCCTTCCAATGAACACCAAGGACTGGTCTCCTTTAGGATGGACTGGTTGGATCTCCTTGCAGGCCAAGGGACTCTCAAGAGTCTTCTCCAACACCACAGTTCAAAAGCATCAATTCTTTGGCTCTCAGCTTTCTTTATAGTCCAACTCTCACATCCATACATGACCACTGGAAAAACCATAGCCTTGACTAGACGGACCTTTGTTGGCAAAGTGATGTCTCTGCTTTTTAATATGCTGTCTAGGTTGGTCATAACTTTCCTTCCAAGGAGTAAGTGTCTTTTAATTTAATGACTGCAATCACCATCTGCAGTGATTTTGGAGCCCCCAAAAATAAAGTCAGCCACTATTTCCACTGCTTCCCCATCTATTTGCCATGAAGTGATAGGACCGGATGCCATGCATGATATTAGTTTTCTGAATGTTGAGCTTTAAGCCAACTTTTTCACTCTCCTCTTTCACTTTCATCAAGAGGTTCTTTAGTTCTTCTTCGTGTTCTGCCCTAAGGGTGGTGTCATCTGCACATCTGAGGTTATTGATATTCCTCCCGGCAATCTTGATTCCAGTTTGTGCTTCACCCAGCCCAGTGTTTCTCATGATGTACACTGGATATAAGTTAAATAAGCAGGGTGACAATATATAGCCTTGATGTGCTCATTTTCCTATTTGGAACCAGTCTGTTGTTCCATGTCCAGTTCTAACTGTTGCTTCCTGACTTGCATACAGGTTTCTCAAGAGGCAGGTCAGGTGGTCTAGTATTCCCATCTCTTTCAGAATTTTCCACAGTTTATTGTGATCTACACAGTCAAAGGCTTTGGCATAATCAATAAAGCAGAAATAGATGTTTTTCTGGAACTCTCTTGCTTTTTCAATGATCCAGCAGATGTTGACAATTTGATCTCTGGTTCCTCTGCCTTTTCTAAAACCAGCTTGAACATCTGGAAGTTCACAGTTCACATATTGCTGGAGCCTGGCTTGGAGAATTTTGAGCATTACTTTACTAGCCTGTGAGATGAGTGCAATTGTGCAGTAGTTTGAGCATTCTTTGGCATTGCCTTTCTTTGGGATTGGAATGAAAACTGACCTTTTCCAGTCCTGTGGCCAATGCTGAGTTTTCCAAATTTGCTGGCCTATTGAGTGCAGCACTTTCACAGCATCATCTTTCAGAATTTGAAAGAGCTCAACTGGAATTCCATCACCTCCACTAGCTTTGTTCGTAGTGATGCTTCCTAAGACCCACTTGACTTCACATTCCAGGATGTCTGGCTCTGGGTCAGTGATCACATCATCGTGATTATCTGGGTCATGAAGATCTTTTTTGTGCAGTTCTTCTGTGTATTCTTGACACCTCTTCTTAATATCTTCTGCTTCTGTTAGGTCCATACCATTTCTGTCCTTTATTGAGCCCATCTTTGCATGAAATGTTCCCTTGGTATCTCTAATTTTCTTGAAGAGATCTCTAGTCTTTCCCATTCTATTGTTTTCCTCTATACCAACAAATAAATGAGTGATAAGTGCTAGGAAGAAAAGTTAAGGAGGGAAGGGAGACAGAATTAAAGGGAAGGGGAGTTGCTTATTTGGACTGGGAAGCTAGAGATAGAGTCTTGAGACAGTAAGGAGGTGAACTGTGCTGGTACTTGTGAGCAAGAAAAGCATGTGCAAAGGCACAGTGGTCGGGGTGAGAGTGTCAGGCTTGAGGAGTATCAAGGATGCCATGTGGCCACAGCAGATTGGGTGAGACAGAGAATGCTGGGACAGAAAGGACAGTGGGAAGTGTGGCTGGAGGGATCGTTTAGGGCCTCAAAGGCCGTCATGAGGCCTTTGCATCTCATTTTAAGTGAGAGGGCGCCTCTGGAGGGCGTTCAGCAGTCGAGTCACAATCTGTGAGTGGCATTTCAGCTGCCATGTGGAGCACAGGAAAACCGAATGCTCACCAAGAGGGGGTGGTTGAATAAATTATAGTACAGTCAAACCACGGATTAAGCCATTACAGAGATTGACTTAGAGCTTGCTGCTTGATTTGGAGGGAATTCCAACGAAGAAATGCTGGGTGAAAAAGCCAAAAAGCAGGAAAGCATGCACAACATCCTATTTTTGTAAGGCTTTCACCACTTTCCATATGCAATATAAACATACATTTCTCAATACAATTATGGATGCATGGAGGAAATGACAGGAGACACACATTAGATTCTTCACAGGGGCTATGCAGTTAAGAGGGTGATATTTGCAAGGGAGAGAATAGGAAGGGAGATGCCAAGTTAAAAAGATGATTGTTTTTAAAAAACAGTATGTACAATACACAAAGCAAACAACATGGACCTACTGTAAAGCATGGGGAACTATATTCAATATCTTGTAGTAACCTAAATGGAAAAGAATCTGAAAAAGAATATATGCATGTATATGTATACAAAACTGAATCTCTTTGCTGTAAACCTGAAACTGTCAAACTTTGTAAATCAACTGTACTTCAGTGAAAAAAAAAACACAGTAGGTCAATGTGAATGTATGTAATGCCATCGAGCTATATATATTTAAAAATGGTTAAAATGGTGAATTTCACCACAATTGAAAGGGGAAAGAAAAGAAAGGAAGCCCCATGTGACTGTAAATCCACTATTCACAGTGGTCGGGGGCCCGTGAAGACTGTGTCTGGGAGAACTTGCCCAAGTGTATGGCTGCCTCTCTTGGAACCCTTACTCAAAGTGGTCCACGTCTCACCGCTTCAGTTACCCTGGTGTTCCCTCCACCATTCTGATCTCACAACCTAATTAAGTGTGCCCAGATGTGGAAGCTCCCAGGGCAGGATGGATGGTGGTGGCCATTGGGCACAGAGACAAGGACATGAAGATAGCCTCATTGTGAAGCATCACCTTCAGAGGGAAACTGGCAGAGCCAGGAAAATGCTAGAAGCATGCTTTGGCAGAAAGAGGGGTGACAAAGTCTGATGAGAGCAAAGGCAATAATCCCACTGGAATTTCCAAAAGTTATCCAAGACTCCACTCCAATGCCAGTTGCATTGAACGTTTTTTTAAACTTTTCACCTTCCTTTCTTAAGTCTGTTTGAGATAAATCTGTCTCCCCAAGGAGGAGAGACACTTATCTCACTGGACCAGAAGCAGCAGCACGTCACCAAAGCACCTGAGCTTCAGTTGTCTGCCAACCTGGTCTGAGACCATGGTCTTCAGTTAAGAGAAACAGCCACCAAAATCTTTCCTGGTTTCATTTCAAGTGCTTTATTAGGCACGGGGCATCCTCTTTCTTACTCATCCTTTCTCCTTAACCAGCCTCTTCCATCATGTCCTTTAAAAGAAGAGGGAGTCCCATGGGTGGCGTGTGTGAGCTCTTGGCAGACACCTGGTAGCACTGACTATACTCTTCACACAGGACTTCACCTGCAGAGACCAACATGTCTCCACAAGGAACCTGTCCTCTGTCAGGGCAGTCAATGCAGGAGAGGAGTTGGTGCTGAGGATCCAGGCTGATGGGAGGAGGAAGAAGCAGCATCACGTCCATAACTCGGTTCCATTCCCCCTGGAGAACTGTGTGGCTGGAAAGAAGCTACTGCTTCACTTGTGGTCGCAGTTCAGTTGCTAAGTCATATCTGACTATAGAGACCTCAAGGACTGTCACCCTTGCAGGAAAGACTTACCTGTGGGCCAGGGCAGGTGGAAAAGAGCCACTTCTAAGTGTGATGGAGCAATTACAGTTACAAGTGTTCTGTCCCTTGACTATGTGGGGACTCCCAGCCCTGACTCTGCCTGGACCATGAGGATGAACGATGGGCCTTCAACTGTTCTCCTGGTTGGGCTCCTTCATACTTCCGACATGCAGACATGTAGCAGAGTTCCGAGACTGCTCTTTCCATGAGGTCCTGACCCTGCCTTGCTTTGTTACTCTCTCTCCCTGCCATCAGTTCCTTAGCCAGGAGCCAGACCACCTGGGTTCAAATCCCACATCCCGAGGCCTGAGGGTTGACCAAAGAGGGGAGGCTGGGTGTGCTCTGAGGCCCCCACAGCACTGGGCAGAGATGGGGCCATCTCGCTGCATCATCTGGGAGTTGACCCAAGTCTGCTTGCTGTTGATTTCCAGGGTTGGCTTCGTTAATTCATCCCACATGTTTCTTCCCTGGTGATAGAGAGCTCCAGTGTCAGGTTGCGCCTGGACAGAGTCAGAACGGCTTCCTCTGACATCTCTGTGATCCCGGGCAGATGCACGTCTAGGGCAGGGCAGCATGACCACCAGGCCACAGAAAGTCTGCGTCAGAGAGAAGCATGGACATGTGGGCTGACGGGCTCAACAGGCACCTTTGGAGGGGCATGCTCTGGGTGTTAAACCTTCTAGCATTTGAGGATGGAACAGCGCAGGCCTTGTCATCCATCTGCAGCAGCAGGGGCCTTTGCTCCTGGTTTCTCCCTTCTGGTAGTGAGTACAGATTTTTATGAGTCCCATCAAGCGCAAGTGCAGCTTTACACATACTGCCATCTCTACCACTATGCTCACAGAATCTTACAAAGTGGGTGGATAATATCCTCATTCAATCAAGAAACCGACTGATATCCAGATTCTGAGAAGTCAGGTAGCTTGCATCATCACCTAGCCAGGAAGCAACAGAGCCTTGAACTTGGAGGACTGTGCTCTTTCCTTGTACTGCAGAGATGCGAGTCAATTTTGCAGAGCCAAGAGAGGGGGAGAGAGGGAGTCAGAAACCAGGGTAGAGAGAGCACTGCAGGATCCAGGGTGGTGGTACAGAATCTCTGCCTGGCTCTTGCCTCTGTCCATCTGGCCTGTCCTCACCTGATCATGCACCAATTCCTATAGAAACGTCAAAGCCCAGGGCGGTTTGTCACTGCTGCCGAGAAGCCTTCCTAACCACACCCCTGTGCTTTAGCTTCCCCTAAGCGAAATTCATCATGCCACTATTGTAGTTTGTACTTGCTTTTATAGTTGTGATGTTTTGGGTTCATCTTGTTCAAGGATTTACCTTCTCTACCAATATGTCCACTTCCTGAGTGCAGGGACTAGGTCTTTATCACTTTCGATTAAATAGTACCCGGTAAAAAACTGGTGTATAGCAGACACTCAATCAAGATTAGGGGGAAGAAGGAAGGAAGGAATCCAACCTATTGGCTTTTTCTGAGTTACAAACAAAGGAAATCTTCAAAGTACCTGTGCAAGTCAGCAGGACTGCATCATGGTCTGATGAGGTTTTTCTGGCCTTAACAATCTGCCCTCCACTTCTGCTACACACACACAAACATATACACACACACTGCCAAAGCTTCACCTCTGAGTAACACAACCAATTTCAATAGGTCTCATTAAAACTAACAGAAATTTAATGAAATTCCCTTTTAATTTCTCTTCATCGAATCTCATAGGTGACATTTCAGTTATTCAGGCCAATTTGTATGTGTATAACCATCACTCCTCTCTTGTTGTTTCCTCCTCTGGGAAGATTTGCTTTTTGTGCTTAAAAGCTGTGCATATGTCTGTGTAGCATAAAGAAATAATGACTTTTTTCAAAACTGGTTTCTTAAAGCATCTTTGAAACTTTTCCCTGGTTATTTATTTTCTAAAACAGAAGCTGTGGTCAAAAACTGCAAGAGAAATAAAATCCTTGGGATTAGAAATAGTGCTAGATATAAGCACATGCTGTCATTTCTATAAGTCATGTCTCAAGACAAGCTCAAATGGATTTGAATGTTTATAGAAGTTCTCATGCTGGCATTTAAATCCATCTATCCAAAAGTGAGTAGAAAATATTGCCTATTTCATGATCATACAGTTTCAACATTCTATGTTCTGGGCATTACTATGTTTTACTGCTGTGATAAGGTAGACACAGTCATTGGATTCATGATATTTTCATTTTGTGAAGAGAAAAAAATATTTGCAAAAACATGAATAAGCAAAGAAACAAATACTGGCAATAATTAGGAAGTGTGATAAGTGCTATGAAGAAATCATTTGAGGACCAAGACAGAAATAAGAGAGATGGAAGGCTGCTGTAAGCTGAGGCCAGAAAGGTATGAAGAACAAGAGGAAGAGAGTTTAAGACTCAGGAACAGCATGTGCAAAGGGCCCAGGGTATAAAAGAGCTTAGTATGGTCTAGAACTTGGCAGAAAGCCAGTAAGGCTGTAACCAAATGACCATAACAGAGATGGCATAAGGTGAGGTGAGGGAAAGATGAAGTGGCCAGGTGGTGACCTTGCGGGCTGGGGCAAAGCAGCAGGATTTCATCCAAAGTTCAGTAGGACACCCTTGAGAGTCCTGAACCAAGGAGTGACATGGCCCTTTTTATATGTTAAGAAGCTCAGTGGTGAGTGGAGGGCATAGGCAAGATGGAAGTTAGGAGTCCTACTAGGAGGCTGAAAAGAGAATCCAGAGGAGTGTTGACCTAGAAAGACGAATGGTGGTGAGTACAGCCCAGAGGTGCACAGCACTTGCTCTGTGCCCTGTGCTGAGTATGCTGTAGACACTGGTAGATTTCATCTTCGTAACGCTCCTGCGAGATCAGCTTTACTTAAGACCTCCATTTTACAGACTAGAAAACTGGGGCACAGAGAAGTTAAATAAACTTGCCAAGGTCCCACACCACTTAGTACTTTTAGAGTAGGGATATGAATGTGGCAGCCTGGCTCACAGCTCAGGGCTGAAGAGTGGAGGAGTGAGAGAGGATGATGGTTGGAGGGAGCACTGAGCCTGTGCAGGGACTTAATGGGAAGTTGGGGGTCAGTGGTAAGGAGATGGCACCCCACTCCAGTACTCTTGCCTGGAAAATCCCATGGATGGAGGAGCCTGGTGGGCTGCAGTCCATGGGGTCACTAAGAGTCGGACATGAGTGAACAATTTCTCTTTCACTTTTCACTTTCATGTATTGGAGAAGGAAATGGCAACCCACTCCAGTGTTCTTGCCTGGAGAATCCCAGGGATGGCGGGGCCTGGTGGGCTGCCGTCTATGGGGTCGCACAGAGTTGGACACGACTGAAGTGACTTAGCAGCAGCAGCAGCAGAAAGGTAAAGGTGGCGACTTGGACACTGGGGAACGTGGTGCTAGAGAAAGCATGAATCCATCTTTTGTCTGTGCTGCAGACAGTCCAGCAACTTAGACAGGCCCATCCTACCACTTGTGTGGCACTGAGAGAACCCCTGGAAATCTTGCTTCCCAGTTTTATCCATGCATATCGCGGTTTCCCAGCCAGGGTTGGCACACATCTCTGTAATGTGAAGATTTCCCTGGAATGTCACAGGGATTATGACCCTGTCCTTCTGACCTCCCAGGGATATTGTGAACATCAAATGAGATAATGAGAGGCAGCCTGGCAGATTGGGAAGCCAGAAGGCTTAAGTTGAAGTTCCTTCGGTGTGTTTGAACACTTGTGGGAAGTTAGCTAATGTCCTTGTACCTTGGTTTCCCCATTAGTGAACTAGGAACAAAATACCCTATCCAAGAAACAAGAAGGCTAGTGTCTCAACTGCTGTGAGCGAGGGAAATAATGATAATGAATGAGTGATCATATATAGACCAGATTATATACTACATGTAGAGTTTAACTTTATTCTAGGTGCAAAGAAGCCATGGGAGGCTTTGAAGCAGAGGATGACATCATTTGAATTTACTTCCTGATGATCCCTCTTGTTACTGCCTAGAGATAGAGTTGAGGTGGAGCAAGCTTGGGGAAGGCAAGACCAGTTAGAAGTCTGTCATCCAGGCCAGAAATGCAGAGGAGGTAGAGAGAAGTTTGAGACACCCTTTGAGGACAAACCTACATTTTGACCAGATATAAGAAAGCTCTTAAATGAAATAAGCTCTCTGCTTCAGATTCTCACAAGTCTGAGTTGTCTTGTGAAACTGAAATCAACAGGGACCTTTCATATGTCCACTCCAGAATAGTTCAGCATCAACATCAGCAAGACCTATTCAGATCAGGGGTTTGGGGAGCTAAAGATGGACCAAGGAAATAAGAAAAGTTGTGGAGTCAAAGTGGGGAGACTGTTCTGGCTTCTCTTCCTCTTGTGTTTTCCTTGAGATGATTACTGACATCTTTTCATATCTTTAGGCAAAGCCAGAAGTAAAGAAAAAAGCCCTGAAATATTGGTCTTTACATCCATTTCAACTTCCCTTCCCTGGTCATTTCCGAGAGTACCCCCCAACCATGCGGGGTCATGGAGGAGCAGAGAATGGAAGATGGTGGAGAAACACAAGGGCAAGTAGGAGAGGAAGCCAGAATTTACACTCAAGAGAGAGCAGAGGAGAGAGGGTATTGATTTCTTTATGCTCCTCTTCCAACCTCACATATCCAGCTTGGGATTACTCTTCCATCTACAACAGATGGCCAAATTGAAAGGTGTGCACCTAGAAGAAATGCTGACACAAAAAGACCCCAGAAATTCATCCCTCCAGCCTTGCAGCTCTGCCCCAAGTTAACCCTGAAACAAGAAAACAGACTTAGTAGAGCAAGGTTTCATAATCTCCTATTTGACAGCAGCTGGTGGTACAAAGTGTGGAGTCTACTGGATCCGATTATTCAACAGATGGTTCTGTTTTCAAATTTACTCCAAATGTTCAGAGATGCTCTTTCACTAAATCATATTTCCCATCTGATACTACCCCTGGGGCTGAACTTTAATCTGGGTTGTAGTTTGTAAGTTTTTAAAATTTTCTTTGAATCTCCCAATAGAAACAGAATTCCCAAACACCAGAGGCATCCCACAGGCCAGACAATGACTGTACTTGAATACAGGAAGATTGTTTCCCGAGGCAAGTTTTTTCTCCATCCAACCTCCTGCCAGAGGTGGACTCAGATATGCCCTATTTGGAGAAGCCTCAAAACCTGGTTCAAATGATCTTGAGATTTGAACAGGGTGTTCCTTTCTTGGGGCAGCACAAGTTAGCACATTGAAATTCTTAGTAGCAAATTAAAACTCCCTTAGCAGAGCATAAAGGCACTAAGTAACTGTGTTACCAGCCCATTATGTGTCTCTAATTGTGTCACCTCGCTCCTCAGTGGGGTTTTACATTCATTATTTCCAGGTCCTTTCCCACTGCTGCACAGTAATGGTCTTCCTATTCTTTCCCTCCATTCCAGCTGCCTACAGCTGTCAGCCACCCACTCTGACTCTGCCTTTCTAGTGTTTTCATTTTCCTGCCAGCATTAGGAAATTTAATTCAGAACAAAGACATTTTTCCCTGAGCCTCCTTTTCTTTATAGATTTCTGGTTTCCCTCATCATTTAGAATCCTCCCCAGTTCTCTGGGTACCTGTACCTACAGATGTCCAATATGACATTTGCTCTGCCCGAGTGCTCTTTCTTGCAGACACAGGAAAGAACAAAATCTTCAGAAGGCAGGATGTGTTCCAGAGCTAGAGTGGTGCTGGGGGAGAGCATGTTGGTTTGGAGACCTGGTTCTGAGTTATTAGGTCCGCGTCCCTAAGGACCACTGAGAGTTAGTTGCACAGTCGTGTCTGACTCTTTGCGATTCCATGGACTACAGCCTGTCCTGCTCCTCTGTCCATTGAATTCTCCAGGCAAGAATACTGGAGTGGGTTGCCATTTCCTTCTCCAAGCAAGCGCTATTCACAGAGAAAATAAGGTGGATATTGACTTCTGTGGCTCTAAGGTAATGAAGCTGGCCCCCTGGGGTTGAACAAGGCAATGGCCTTCCCACCAATGAGCTCTGAGCTCTGGGACCATTTACTTCTCATCTCTGGGGTTCCATTTTCTCATCTGATAAAGAAACTTTATATGTAGTGATTTCTAAGGTCATTGCTGCTGCTGTTTCCAAGCCCATTGTAAGGGAAAGACCAACTCTCTGTTCCCTGTGTGTGTACTTCTTATCTAAATATTGGGCAGAAACAGCTGTATAATTTGTGGGGTGCAGTGCAAAATAAAAATGTTCAATGACTATTAAGGATATTTTTAAAGATTTCTTTTGATGTGGACCATATATTTTTAAGTTATTGAATTTGTTACAATATTGCTTATGTTTTATGTTTTGGTTTCTATGGCCATGAGACATGTGGGATCTTAGCTCCTGGACAAGGGATCAAACCCATTCCCCCTGCATTGCAAGGCAAAGTCTTAACCACTGGACCACCAGGGAAGTCCGGACTATTAAGAAATTGAAGATGGGAACTGCTGAACATTAAACGAAGTATGGTGCTCTTCCGAGCTGGGAGCCTGTGTGACTGCCCAGGTCACGCACACATGAACCTGGTCCTGATAATGCCGCTACCCTGGGACCATATATAGATTACTGGGGACAGTCATGCCCACTTGAGAACCCACTTGAGAAGGCCTGGTTTTCTCCGAAGGAAGGATTTCCTGAGTCAATCAAGAGAATCCTCAGATGGAAAGCCAGATTACTAAAAGATACCCCATAAGCTGGGAATCCCTGGTGGCTCAGTGGTAAAGAATGCAGGAGACTGCCTGGAGGAGACATAGGTTCGAGCCCTGGGTCGGGAGGATCCCCATGGGGAAGGAAATGGCAACCCACTCTGGTATTCTTCCCTGGAAAGTTCCATGGACAGAGGAGCCTGGAGGGCTACAGACCATGGGGTCCTGAGAGACACAACTTAGTAACAAAACTACCACCACCACCTCCTGAGCTTCTTCGTCCTGTTTGCAGTCCCCTGGGTCTAAATGTCAAGGGATTTGTGCCACTGGAAGCAGATGGTTTCTACACACTTTCCCCCAAATACAGGCAGGCCAGAAGCTTGGACAGAATCAGGTCTATGACCACTGAGGGCAGGTAGTATTTGCAAAGTAGATTCTCTAATTTTACATTATTTTCTGAGTTTATTTCTTTACAATGCATCAAAAGTGTTATTCAGCAGAATTATCCTTAGAAATACACTATACCATGTGAAAGGAACCCTTCAATAAATACACAGAGGTGGAGGATGAGATTCCAAGGAGACGTTCAAATAGCAGAAGATGGTTGCTAAAGTGCTCTGCATAATACATGGAAAGGAATTTAGGCAGCCCCTGAGGGGATGAAGGGTTGAGAGACCACAAGAAGGAGCAAGGAATGAGAGGTGAGTGAAGGAGCCTGGGCATGGCTCCAGGGCAAGATAGAGAGATGCCTGCTGGCGCCAAAGTGGGTAGGCAACTTGGGGATAAAAAAATGTTCAAGAAGGGATTTTTGCACTTGCTTGAAAATGTGATGTAAGCCCTCATTTCCCCTGGACTCCTGTAGGGAATCTTTAGTAGTCTGGGCAATGCTGTGCTGTGTGTATGTGTGAGTGTGCACGCTCTTTGGGGAATGTGAATAGATGCTGATTTCTGTGTTTTGTCTGATTCAATGCAAAAGCAGAAGCATCGTCTGTGAGCAGAACACCTGGGGCAGAAGAGACCTGAGGCTGTAGGGTCCTGACAAGTTTCTGGACTTCCCCAGGTTGTGATAATTGGCAACGGAGCAGGCAGAGAATGCAGTTTAAAGGAATTTCTTCTAGAACAAAAGGATAGGGAGAACTTCAGCTTACATCTGCGTTTTCTTTTCTTTTGTTATTCCTGAGCCTTTAGAAAAGTCTTGTTTAAACATTCCAGCATGGTTTCAAGTGGCAGTACGGACTAGAAGGGAGGCTCCTGTGTCTGCACTTGGCCCAAAAGTGAAATGGGGAAGAAGCACCCCTTTCCACCTCCTTAGGTGAGCACAGTAGTGGCAATTGTTCTTAGTGAGAGAGAAGTTCATGGCGATGGTGAATTTTGGATATAAGCATTGTGGTTACAAAATCCGACTTCCGTACTCACACTCAAATGTATAGATTGTCACTTCACGGTCATCCTTGAATCATTTAGGGTTTTATTTTATTTTTTTTTGGGGGGGAGTAATTTATTTAGAAAAGATATCTAATGTGCTTGGATCCATCCATTGTGTGTTCATCTACCACCTTTTTGCAGTTTTGGAATCATAATATGGGTTATATTTCTGGGCAGATATATTTCCTAGCGCTCTGGAATTCCATAAATCTTAAATCACACCATGATCCATGTCTGAGGAAGCTTCCCCCTAAAATAGAAATGCTGTTAGAGATCTCACAGCATTAATATTTTAAAAAGTTGATAAATGAGTAAAAATGCAATTTAGTCATTAAAATTTAAGGAACTCTGCTCGTGCTTCTTATCTACCCAGTTATGTCCTCAGAACTCATTTTCACATTGTATTTAATGTGGGCTTTGTGGAAAGCTTTTTCCATCTGTGTGAGATGCTAATTTCAGGGAACCAAATGAATGGACTCTTTGGTGTAGGGAAAAGTACCTTCCCTAGTAGGCAATTTCTTAAGAAAGGTACTTCAATCAAGGTTCTCAGAATGCACAGAAACAAGTTCAAATATAAGGAGAAATTGGACGAACCTTCAAAGATAAGAAATGAGTTAAGTCATTGTACCTGGACATTAGGAATGGGGAGTCACAAACTGAGAACAGACCCCTGGAATAATTCCTTCTGTCTTGCATTGGGTTGGATGAGAAGAACTACCTTTCAAGTTTCTGTCTGAGTGTCTCTATTTTTTCTCTGAATCCCCTTCTCTTAGACAACATCACGTCTCTGTGTTTGTTCACAGCCAACAACAGCATCACAGGTATGAATTACCTATATGATGGGTGTTGAGGGGACCCCCATGCTCCAGGGTTCAGATTTGCTTGGGGTGGTTTCACCAGGAGGTGGTGGGGGCAGAGTTGAAGCTATGCACCTTAGGAGGTAGAAGAGTTTATTAATTCTTTGGAAGATAATGCAGGAGATGCCCAAGGAACCCAAATGCCATTAGGTTGAAACTAAACAGAGACAGAAATTGGAGAGGAGAGGATTTTTGGTTTTATGTACTATGAACATTAAAAGGGGACTTCATTTGGGCTTTAACTTTTAGGTTTCTTGTTTCACTAGGAATTGAATAATTAGAGACAGTCTCTGTTACATAACATTGGAACAGTCCTCATTGTATTAGCTGGGTTCATTGTATAAGCTCTGAAGGGCTCCATGGGATCGGGTGTCTGGACATGACTGGAAATGGGTAATGGACTACAGGGTGATTCTTTGGCCTATGAGGAAATTGGTCTTAGAGGTAATGTGTCCTTTTACAGCCTAGAGCTTTCTGGGGGCAACAGTTGACTGGCTCAGAGATTCATATTAACAGTGACCGGAATCAGAGGGCAGGGTGACTAACTGTCCTGGTTTTCCCTGGGTGAGGGGGTTCCTGGGACGTGGGACTTTCAGTGTTAAAATCCTGAAATTTCCAGATAAATCAGAACAGTTGGTTAACCTAACTAAGGAAGGGAGCAGACTGGCCCGGTAACATGGCCAAGCTTTTCTCCTGGAGAGTGGTGATAAGGAAAATGGGGAAGAGACAGCCTCCCCTGGTCCACAGATCTTGCTGCCTGTCAGCATGGTGGTCTCAGGGTGGTTGGGCTTCTGAGATGGTGGCTGCTTTATTTAAAGGGGAAAGAAAAAGCTGCCAGTTGTCCTAAGGCCTAGGCTTGAAAGTTCCAACTTTCAAAACATGACTTCTACCACATTCTTTGGTCAAAGCAGAGATGTGACCACCCTAAATTCAAACGGAGAGGAAAAAGTCTCCAGTTCTAGATAGATGGAGTAACATGTGCGTGCAACAAGGGAAGACATGATTGATGGCCATTTCTGGAGACTGTCTGCTACAAATACGATTTTGGAAATGGCGAGGCACACAGGAGCGTACAATGTGAATGTAAGGACTCACTATCTGCCAGCTCTATCTATCTGGAGGGCTTCCTAGGTGGCTCAGTGGTAAAGAATCCACCTGCTAATGCAGGAGACTCGGGATTTCCCTGGGTTGGGAAATCCCCGGGAGAAGGGAATGGCTACCCACTCTAGTATTCTTGCCTGGAGAATCCCATGCACAGAGGAGCCTGGTGGGCTACAGTCCATGGAGTCTCAAAGAGTCAGACATGACTTAATGACTAAACAACAACAGTCTACCAGGACGTAAGTGAGATAATTTGTGTCCTTAAGAACTTATATTCTAGAACGAGAGATATACATATGCAACAATACAGCACGATTTTATGTGTGTACACACACTATACATATATATTTACATACCTACATGGATTTACACATACATACATGTGAGGCACGGAAGTATACAGAAATTAGTGATTTTTAAAATCTATTTGGGGGTAATAGAAAATGGCCAGATTTCACAATCTAGGGCATTTGAGGGATGAATAGGAGTTTATGTGGTACATAAGAAGGGTTAGAACATACCAGGCACAGGGAAATAATGTACAAAATTTCAGGAATTCAAGAGTACATGGTTTGTGCTTTAAGACTGGAGTATGAATTTGTGTGGGGTGTGAAATGGATATGAAGCAGCAAGCAGGGAGCATAACACTTGTCTGCCACGTTGTAGAACTGGAGAAGGCGATGGCACCCCACTCCAGTACTCTTGCCTGGAAAATCCCATGGATAGAGGAGCCTTGTGGGCTGCAGTCCATGGGGTCGCTAGGAGTCAGACACGACTGAGTGACTTCACTTTATTTTTTCACTTTCATGCATTGGAGAAGGAAATGGCAACCCACTTCAGTGTTCTTGCCTGGAGAATCCCAGGGACGGCAGAGCCTGGTGGGCTGCCGTCTATGGGGTCGCACAGAGTCGGATATGACTGAAGCGACTTAGAGCAGCAGCAGCAGCAGGGACTTAATTAATTTTAGTTATTTTAAAGTTTACTCTGATGGCAGCAAATATTGTAATAATAATAACTAATACTTAATCAGCATATGGCTTTACCCAGGCACTATTCTAAGTAATTCAAAGTCATTTGATATTACAAGAATCCTAAAAGGAATGTTACCATTATTATAACCCCATTTTACAATTGAGAAAATTGAGGCATAGAGAAGACATATCATTTGCCAAATATCACACACTTGGTAAAGGGCTGAGTCTAGATTTGAACAGAGGCAGTCTGGCCCCTTAACCACTATGTTCTACTGCATTTTCTTTATGGAAGATGGGTCTTCCCTGGTGGCTCACACAGTAAAGAATCTGCCTGCAATTCAGGAAACCTGAATTCATTCCCTGGGTTGGAAAGACACCCTGGGGAAGGGAATAGCTACTCACTTCAGTATTCTTGCCTGGAGAATTACATGGACAGAGAAGCCTGGTGAGTACAGTCCATGGGGTTGCTAAAAGTTGGACCCAACTGGGTGACTAACACTTTCACATCATTTAGTGGCAGAGAGTTTGGTGTCAGGGGTGGCTGGAGATGTTCCTACTATTGAAACAATATCGATGAGGGTTATAAAAGGGGTAACAATAGTGGAAATAAATGACCCAGATGAATCTCAAAGCAGTTAAGGGAACACAGATCATGGAATTCAGAGAACAACTGAATAAGGGGCATAAAGGAAGAAAACTCAAGGATGACTTCCAGGTGTCTGGTATGAGTGAACCAGTGGGTGGTTCATTATCAAGAGTGAGAGACAGAAGAGGATATAGACCTGCATCTCGTTCTACAAAACTTTATAGGAAAAGAATTCTTGGCCTCCCATCTGTAAGGACTTCTTCCCGTATCTTTCACAATGGGCATATTTTTTCCTTCAAATCACACAGATTTTTACCATATCCTGGAATGCTTTCTCTGGAGCTCAATACTTAATAGAAATGGAATGGGTAATAAAGTTTACATTTAAAAGCACTTTTATAAAAGAAATAGAAGAGGATAGTTTGGTTTGGAGGGAAAAACAAAGAGCTCGGTTCTGACACTGATTTTGAAGTGCTCATGGGGCAGCAGAGCAGAGGCGAGTGGGAGAGAACTGGACGTGAGCACAGAGTCAGTGAAAGAGGAGGGCAGGAGGCAGAACTCCCTGGTGCCAAATGCCTGAGGAAGGTCAAGTAAGGTGAGGCATGTGGAGCTTCCATTGGGTCTGTAAATACAGAGGTCAGCGTGACCTTGACAAGAACAGAGTGAGTGGAGAGGTGGCTGGACGCCAGCCTGCTGTGGGTGAGGAAAGGAGGAAGTGAAATCAGCAAGGGGTGGCCTAGATTTCCAAGAACTTGCCTGGGAAGGGAGTGGAGGGAAAGAGCAGGAGCTAATGGAGATGGAGAGTGGAGGGGGCATTTTGTTGGCCTGTTTGATTTTTTTTTTTTAAGTCTGTGTCTATTTTTCTAGAGTGAGGGAATCAGAGAGAGAGAGAGGCTCAATATTTAGGAAGAAGAGATTCAGGAGTGACGGATGTCAGTGCCTGAGCAGACCAAAGGCAGAGATAAACAGAGCACAGGTGGAAGGGTTAGCCTCTGGGGACCTTTCTCCTTTTAAAATAGGAGGGGAGAGAATAAGAATATTGAGAGAAATGAGCATATTTTCATCTGTGGGGGTAGGATGGGAAATTGAGAAATTTCAACATAATCTCTAATAAATATTAGCAAAAGTCATTTGCCCAAGGAGGAAAAGAGGGCTAGGGACCTGGAGGAAGACAGAGGTGGGTGGAAGAGCACTTTGGTAAACAAGGTGATGGGAGGAAAATCACCTACATGGAGAATTCATTATTTGCCAGCTATGCACTGGATCTTTTTTTCACAATAATAGCGGTAATAATTAATAAAGAATAACTGGAGTTCGATCCCTTTAAAGTTGTACAAAGTTGGTACTCCATAAATACTTCGATGATTGCCTTTTGTGGTTCAAGTGTGCAGGTAGATTCCCTCCTCTAATTTGAATTAAGGAATGTTAATTAACATCAGGTGTTAAAAACCTGATGCTTAGAAACAAGGGGAGATCTCAGGAAGTTAAAGAGAGCCCCTGTTTTAAGGGGCCCCAAGTCCCTCTCTTGGAGGGCTTCCAGGCTAAATGCTGAGTGAAACAATTGTATTAGAAACATTAGCTGTCTCTCTCCTTCCTTTCCCAGCGTCTCAAGAGCCTGCGAGCCATCTAGCACCTGGAATGGAATCCCAGAGGACTTAGCCTACAGTTCTACTCTAGTGGCTCCCAGTTCTAAGATACTAGCTCCCAGCCATGGCTGAGGGGTTGGCAGTGCTCCTAAGCCTTAGCCCATTGGATCTCAGTGTGGCTCCTGAGGCCCAGCATCAGGATCTCCAGGGAAATTATTTGCAAGGCAAATTCTCAGGCCCCACTCAAAGCTCTGAGGGTGGGACCCAGTTATCTGTGTTTTGTTCTTCGTTGTTTAAAAAAAATATGGTAAAACATGCTCATAACATAAAATATACAATCTTAACCATTTTTAAGTGTATAGCCCAGTAGTGATACGCATATTCTCATTGTTGTGCAGCCAATCTCCACAACTGTTTTAATCTTAGGAAACCAGCATTCTTTACCCATTAAACGACTTCTCATTCCCTTTACCTCCAGCCCCTGGCAGCCATTCTATTCTCTGTTCTCTAAGTTTGAGGACTCTCTCTCTCACACATATACTGCATTGTGTTTATCTATTCATCTACCCGCGGACACTTAGTTTAAAACTGTCTCCACCAGTTGGCCATTGTGAAGAATGCTATCAATACTATGAACATGAGTATGCGAACACCTATTCTAGTCCCTGCTTTCAAATCTTCGAGGTGTACACCCATGATCCACATCCCTAAGCTCTCAGGTGGCTCCGATGCTGCCTCAAGTTTGAGAAGCACTTCTGTGGAGCATGGTTGTCACACCCTTGTCCTGACCCACCTTACTACAGGGCCCACTCTCAAACTTTGGATTCCAGTAATCAGCATAGACAAGCAGTCCATGTTCCTCAAAATCACTCTACTTGGTCAGACTGAGCATATGGGTGTGTAGGTGTTGAAAAAGGAGGTACCAAGAGGAAGACCAGAGGTGGCAGTAACTCTCTCCCTCTTCTTAGGTACCTGGGGCTGAATGCAGATTGGGAACTTGGGCTAGGAAGGTGCACACACTACTCAAAGTGGGATTGGTCTTGGCAACTACCTGGATCAGTGGTTCCTAATTTTTTTGGACTTCTAGACCTTTTTGAGAATAATATCATTAGTAACAATAATTTTATTATCACAGTTATTTATTGAACAATTATTATGTCCCCAAAACCATGTACTTTACATATGTGATCCCATTTAATCCTTATCAGTTGGTTCTAGTTGATACCCATTTTCCAGAAAAATATAAGGTTGAATAGCTTTCCCAAAGTCACACAGCTAGTAAGTGGTTGTGCTAGGATTCAAACTGAAAATTGTTTATCTCTAAACTCTTAAGCCACTAAATTACAGGGATGAATATATAAGCTTTAGATTGTCTTTCTACCTCAGAAAATGCCCTGCTTCCTCTCTCTCTCATACATACACACAATTTTATCAATGATTTAAATATTGGCCTAATTGATGGCCATTACCTATCTTAGTGGGGCTTCCCAGGTGGCAAAGTGGTAGAGAATCTGCCTGCCGATGTGGAAGACACAGGAGACTCATGTTCGATCCCTGGGTCAGAAAGTTTCCCTGGAGTAGGAAATGGCAACCCACCCCAGTATTCTTGCCTGGAAAATTCCATGGACAGATGAGCCTGGAGGACTACAGTCCATGGGGTCACAAAGAGTCAGACATGACTGAGCGACTGGCATATACGTACCCATCTTAGTGGGATTCCCAGGTGGCTCAGTAGGTAAAGAATTTGCTTGCCAGTGCAGGAGTTGCAGGAGTTGTGTTTGATCCCTGGGTCAGGAAGATCCCCTGGAGTAGGAAATGGCAACCCACTCCAGTATTCTTGCCTGGAAAATTCTGTGGACAAGGGAGCCCGACAGGCTATAGTCCGCAGGGTCACAAAGAGTTGGACACAACTGAGTACAGCACAGGGCAAGGCTGTGGGATCTCTGCTTCTTCTGCTGCTTCTACCCATCTTAGTAAGAGATTCCTGTCAACTTAAGTACAGAAAGGCTGTTTCCTAGAACCCATTCTTCCTCTAAGTACTCTCCACATTTCCAGCAAAATGCATGTGTCACTGGAAAGCACAGGTTATAAGACAGCACAATGCATCCATTTCTCTCCAAAAGGTTGCTCTCATCTCTCTCTTTCTCTCTCCCTCTCTCTCCTCCTTCTCTCCCTCCCTCGTTCTCACTCTCCTCTCCCTCTCCCCTTCTCTCTAAACAGTTGTCCCACTCAGTTTCTTAAATGGGCCCATCACATGTCATTGTCAGTACAGTTACTTTTGCAAGAAGTGAACTCGTGAACACACTGTGAACTGAGTACAGTGGAATTCTTCTCCATAAAGAAAGTGGGCACAAATCAGCTCTGTGACTACACTCTACACTGGCCTTGATGGAGGGAAGATACTTTCTGGAAAAAGCAGCCAGATAAAAAGCAGTTTATCCCATTTTGGCAGCTTTCCTTTCTCACCAAGCCTGCGGTTGGGTTGCCAGAGTTCAAGGACCACTGTGAGCCTTTTGTGCATCTGTGACGGTGGTGGTACCGAGGAAGCTGGGGGCTGCAGTCAGCACCTGCGTAGAGTGATGCTCTAAAGCAACTGGGTGGCTGGTGGGGTTGCTGGCTGCCCAGGGCTTCCCAGAGCTCTCAGTTCTCTCTTGGGCTGGAAATACATTCAGGGCAAAGGGCTTGGACTTTTTTCCCCTTGTGGTGTTTGGCTGTGCTGAGCTCAAATCCTAGTTTGGCCCTGGCAGGGCTAAGGACTGTATAAGTGAAAAATAGTGGAATGAAACCTCAGAACACGTTATGACCTTCAGGAAGGTTTGGTTTGGATTGGGTTCTAGAAATGGTCTGAGTTTTTTGGTTGCAGATTTTTTTTTCCAGAACACATTTCTAACCTCTTCAGAAAGCTGTTCATGATCTCTGAGAGGCAGCTGAGGCCCTAATGGGCCTGACTTTGCCCCTTCCCGAAACCCCACCCCCAACACTAACACTGGGGATAAAGGACGGATAATACCAGGAGTTATTAAATAAATGTGATATATCAGGAACTCAGCTAAAGAGCTTTACAACCATCACTCCATGTAATTTTCATGTCTCCCATAAGAGAGGTATAGGGGGCTCATTATCTATGATGAAACTAACAAAGACTCAGAGTATCTTGACTGTGTTCTCAAGATAATGGTGATGTGTGATGTGATCAGCAGGACATTTGACTTCAGGATATGGCATTATGAGCCTCTGTATCAGGCTCCTTTGCTTCCCTTCTCCATCCTACTTCTTTCTACCGCCTCACTCCTCTTCTCTCCCTGTTTCCTCTCCTCTACTGCATTCACCAATGTTTTTGGAGTCCCTGCTATAGGCAAACTACCCTGTCATGCTCTTTAGATGGTACAAAGACAAAGAAGACACATCAATGTCAACTGAGGAGAATCTGAGGGGTTAAGAAGATGAAATTGGAGCTGGGCCAGTGACCCAGTTCTTCATTAGGATATGTCCTTCAACTCAGTTGAGTTTAGGAATATTCCTGCTCCCTTTGATTTGTGGTACTCAAAAATGTCTAATTCTTAGACCCTAATTAACTGACAAGAGAAGAGAGTGATGATACTATTGTACATGATTGCTTGTGGTTTCATGTTTGTGATGGTCACTGTATAAGTCAGGACAATGTGGGACTGAAATTTGTTTCATTCACTCAAGGTTGGTGATGTGAATCCAAGTGAGGCCAATCAGAGGTCTCCACTGAACTCTTACTGTCATTTTAATAAAGATGCTTCCTCCTTCTCTTGGGAACAGGCACTGTAAAGTCATGGTAGGCTTAGGGCTGCCAGCAATCATCTTGCCACCATACAAAAAATACCTGTCTGAAAGTGAGGCCAAAAAGAGGTGTCCAGAACTGAGAGGGAGACAGAGAAAACTCCTTAAAAAAAGCATTGGAATGCTGGATCTAGCCACACCTGAAGCTGACACGTTAGTTATATGAGCCAATAAATTCCCAATTTTGCTTAAGCTGGCTTAAATTGAGTTTCAGCACTTGTAAGCAAAACATTCTAAACAGGTGTAGGCAGAAGAAGATATAGACTAAAAGACGACAGGAGAAAGGAACCTGGCCTTGGACTTCCTGTCTTGCTCCCCGGTTTATACCCAGCACCTATGACAATGCTTGGCACATTATATATACTCAGTAAATACTGGTTGAATGAAAGATAGAACTCAGGTTGGATCAGACAACTTGCAGATCAGATTTAGCTATTTTCAGCTCAGAATACTATAGTGGTATGTTTTGCCATTTGCCATGTTTTTGTATATTTCTTTCTGTCTCCCCTTAGTAAAGTTCTTTTTAAAAATTCAAACTTCTATACATCAGTGTCTCTTTTGCTGTCTCGTACACAGGGTTATTGTTACCATCTTTCTAAATTCCATATATATGCGTTAGTATACTGTATTGGTGTATGGACTCTGTGGGAGAGGGAGAGGGTGGGAAGATTTGAGAGAATGGCATTGAAACATGTAAAATATCATGTATGAAATGAGTTGCCAGTCCAGGTTCGATGCACGATACTGGATGCTTGGGCCTAGTGCACTGGGACGACCCAGAGGGATGGTATGGGGAGGGAGGAGGGAAGAGGGTTCAGGATGGGGAACACATGTATACCCATGGCAGATTCATTTTGATATTTGGCAAAACTAATACAATTTTGTAAAGTTTAAAAATAAAATAAAATTTAAAAAAAAAGAGAAAAAAAAAATTCAAACTTGTCTCTTTTGACAAAGGGACGAGAAGATTTATCGAGGCTTGGGATGTAAAGAAGAACAGAGTGGAGGTTGAATATGGTAAATGATGTAAAGAAAGGATTTATGATGACACATGAGAGAGATGGTGTGGAGAGATGGTCTAAGATCAGGAGAGAAGCTCTCCCTCTCCCTTTCTCATCTTTCCAGTGGAAGGTTTTGTGTTATTTGCTGGGATGATTCTCCCTCCGTGAGTCCTATGTAGTTCTCTTTCTCCTCTTTTCTCTTATTTTCTGCTTCTCTCTCTTCTTTGGACTGTCTTTATTCTTATCTATTAGTCTTATCCATTAGCCTTTTCCTTCTCTCTCTGCTTCCTTTTTTCTTTCTTCCATTTTGCCCAATCATTATTCCTCAATTATTGGCCTCAAAGCTACATGACTTTCAAAGGCTGGTCCCTCTGGCTATACCTCTCCAAGTTTATTCCAAGCCCCTCATCTTCCCTCTACCCCACCATTATTCCAGATCTTGGATATGTTATGGAAAAACGTGACAAAGAAGCACATGTCATAGAACAGAAGGACAGAATCCCTGGAGAGGGTACCAAGATTTGTCCCCTCTCCAACACCAGTCCAGTTGCTTCAGGGCTGAAAGGACTTGAGCATGGCCAGAGCATTCTGCACAGTTTGCCACCAGCTGCCTCTATAAAGGCCACCAGTGTCCACCCACTAGGCAATTAGTTGGGGGCACTGTGGGACAATGCAAAAGGCATAGTGGGTCTCACAGGGCAGAGAAGTGGTGTGAGTGCTTGCTCAGTCGCTTCAGTCTTGTCCAACTCTTTGGAACCCTGTGGACTGTAGCCCACCAGGCTCCTCTGTCCATGGGATTTTCCAGGCAAGAATAGTGGAGTGGGTTGCCATGCCCTCCTTCAGGGAATCTTCCCTACCCAGGGACTGAACCCATATCTCTTGCATCTCCTGCATTGGCAGGTGGGTTCTTTACTACTGGCACCACCTGGGCTAAGACAGAGCAACATGTGGACTCCTTGGAGTCTCAGATTTTCAACCTAATTTTCATCTACAGAAGACTGGATTCGGCCAAATCACTTAACTTCTTTTTGAGTCTTAGTTTCTTCGTTTGTACAACCTAGATAATTGTGATATTTACCTACCAGGGTTTTTGTGAGGATGAGAAAATTCAGCATATTTAAATTATTTAATAATTAATAATTATTCTCCTTCCCTCACTGCAGAAACAAAGCATAACTCTATAACCCTTGTCTTCAAGAAAAAATTGCCTGCAACCCCCAATAGATTCCTTCAAGAAGAAATTACCACCACCAATAGATGTGTCATAGTTTCTCAGCCTTATAGCAGGGGTCACATGAAAGGTAAATGAAGGAAATTGGTTAGGTTCACTCAGGGGGAAAGGGAGTGGTGGGGACTGTGGGAAACTGGAGAGTGTGTGCCTCATGCAAGAGGCAACCTTATCCATCTCCTGTCAATTGTTTCCTTGTGGTGTTGTAGACGCAGAATTGCCACATTGTGTTTACTTATTTTTAAGAAAAGCTAAAAGTCTGAATGAGGTCTGCTGAATTTTACAGTATTGTCAAATTCATTTAGATTAAAAACAACAAGAAATGAAAATAACAGAAAAACTCTGTGATCGATCAAAATACACATAAAGCACATTTCTTGGCTGTTTCTTGGCTGTCTCTTCGGGAACTATGTCTTATCTATTGGGGACCCTTTCCACTTGGGTTTCTGCATACAGAAGCTGCTCCTCCACTGATTTTCACAAGTCCTATAATCTCACTGAGCATGAAGTGTGATGAGAGATTTAGATGGGAAATTGATGATCACAGAAAAGTCACATCACACCACTTGTTTCCCTTGCCTCTTTCGCCTCCATTGCTCTCCCTTTCCCCTCTATTTCTTCCTCTAATATATTAGGGTCAATTACATTCTTTTTGTCTTACATGGATTTGCAAAACTCCTTTCTTGGAAGCTTTGGCACCAGCTGGCATGTATGCCCCCTGGAGACTGATCTATTGTAAGATGATTTCTCAAAACATTTTCCTACCAAAGATTGTCCTTCCTCCTAAAGAATCTTCTGACCAGCTCCATATAGGAAAAAACCCTCCATCTTATTACAGATGACTAGACCAATCAGCAAGGAAAGCATGGTTTAGTAAGTGTCAAAGGATGTAGTCCATGCATCGAGTGTCATTCATTACGGAAACGAGGGTTCCTGAGTCTGCAGGAGGGCTTCTCTCCGAGGATACTTGATCTTCTGCGGCCAGTCCGCAGTGACCCACAGAACACTGGCTGAAACACATCATAGCAAGTGGTTTGCCAAGTCTGTGTGTGAAGAGAGATTTTCTAAAAGTTTTGCAGAGATGCGAATGGCAGACCTAGGGACTAAGAATGGAGGCTAACACCAGAGATGGCAGACTACAGTGGTTATGAGCAGAAGCTTGGTGTGCTATGCCTGCTATTTGCAAGTTAACACATTTTGTGTGCTCTCTTTAAGCCTGTTTCCTTATCTACAAATAGGAGAAGATGATAATGTTTCCCTAGGGTTGTTGCAAGGATTTCATGCAAAACCATGTATAGCACCTGCTCATTTTAGACACTAAGAAAGGCAAGTTTCCTTCCTTCTTCAAGGTCCAACAGGGGCATCATCCCTTTCAGGGTGCTTTTCTTGCACTGCCCTTCGTTCCTTCCATGTTGGGCCGGGTTTCCGCTCTTCTCTGCGTCCTAGATTTTCAGGCATACCATTTGTATCATCCGTATTGCATAGTACTGAATGGCCTGTTTTTATTTCTGGATCTCCTTGAATGCCAGGAACTGTCTCACATTTACCTTTGTCTCTCCAGCTCCTCGTACCGTGTTCTATGAATAATAGCCTCGACAAATGGATTTGTTGAACCTGGGGCTCTGAAGTGAGGACAAAATTGTCTTAGGTAATCAGATCAACTCACAGGTTAGAAAAGCCTTCTAAAAACTCTAGTTCTGAAAAGATTTCTTTTCAAAAAAGGCACTATATTTGTATCTTTATAGCTATACATTTTATTATACAACATCAGTGCTCGATCAAGCTTTAGCACTTGACAAAGGTGCTAAAAGGCAAAGCATAAAGTTTAACCTGGTGTCAACCTAAATGTTGGGTCGAGATCTCAGAGAGAGAGAATTGAGTGGGAAGAAGAATGGCTCTTTCCCTTGTGGAAAACGTCTTTGAGGGAAGGCGATTAAAGACCCAGTGTACTTGAAAGTGTCTCTTCCAATCTGAAAATAAACTGTGCTTCCTGAACTGCTTTTGGAAAACCAAGGCTTGGAGGATTTTTCTGACTTTCGTCCTGCCTGCATCAGCATTTGGAAGAGAAACAAGGAAAAAGTAACAATTAAAAGAAACCGACTGTATTAGCAATCGGTAGATTGAGGGGAGAAGGAGACAGAAAGGCTAATGACTTGAACTTTTTAATTGCGTGAAGCCTAAAAAATTAGGGAATTACCTAGAACTTAAGCTTTTCATCTTTTTTCATTTGATCTCTAGCCAAGTAACTACTGTAAAATAGTTTAATATTCACTGGGGCGTCAATAATAAGGCTTGCAATGTGATAGTTAAATGCACTTGAAATTTTGATGAGATCATTAATAATATCTCTTGTCAGTGACTTAACTCTAGTTAATAACTTCCTTGTGACTTTCGTCAAATAGATTTTCCTGGGGGATATTAATTTCCAAAGGTTTATGGATGTCCTTCAATTGTTAGCCAGTGACAGAAATAGCTTTTCTGCTGTGGCATGTTTTGAGGTTTTGCCCTTACTTCTAAGAAAAAGGCGATAATTGTGTAAACCAACTACTCATCTGTGTTTGGCATCAAGCTTTAACCTAAAACTTGAAGTAATATTTTCTAAAAAGAATAGTTTCATGTAATTTTCACAATAGCATGCCAACACCAACTATTCTAAAATGGCAGCCTGTTATTTTACCAGTTATATAAGTCTAATAGAGGAGAAAAAGTCCTCTTACCACCTCTCTTTGGGAACAGTTTCTTAGAATTTTCCTGACTAATACGGGATCACGTCAGTTTGCTCATTTCTCATCTTCTGTAGCTCATGCCACACAACCAATCCAAACCCACTCCCTTTCTAAAGCCAACCCAAAGACTCTTCAAAGTGAACTGTATTTGTATCTGCTCTGTGGTGGAGAGGAAACGCTTGGGCAAGGGTCAACAGAGAATTGCTCATCAAATTCTAGAATGGTTGGGCAGTGAGACATTCTTTGAAGTTGGAAGGAAGCATCTGAGGGTAAATAAGAGAGAACAGCATCATGTATTGAATAGTACTCATTTGGAATTGGTCACTCCTCATGGAAACCTGGAACCCCAATGCCAAACCCATACACGTTTGTTGAATGAATGAATGGAATAAATAGGGTGAAACAGAGTTTGGATAAACTCACAGATGATTGATATGTAACTGATTAGAAAAGGAGATTCTATTTCTTTTAGGCTATGGACCCTCCACTTCTTTCTCCTTTCCCCTTCCTTTGTTAATTATGTGAACGACAAAGAAAGAGACACTCTTACCCCTGAAAACAGGAGAATCTCTTTCATTATTGTATTCTTAGAAGACATAAACATATTCTTTGAAATTTCTTCTTCTAAAAAATGATTGAAAGAGAACTTTATACATGATCTTGAAGATCCTTTAACCCTAAAAAGAGGTCTTTTTCACTGTATGTGTCATAAAGGGCTGGATTAAGAGATCAGAGCCTCCCTGGACTTCATGGTCCTGTTGGGGGACAGGACATATTCAAAAATTGAGAAATAATGACACAAATGAGTTTATGCTGAATTCCCAACAATTGTCCTCAGGAGACAAGACATTCTTTAATTAAGGGAGACATTGGCCCTGGGCTCCTGCTCCATTCCACCCCTTTCTTCTAGGCCATTATTCCACCAATTTCATCCTTTCTCTGTGAACCTAGAACTTACATCCCTTCTCTCTTAATATCCGCCCCCCCACCCCGCCCTGTCTTAGAGATTTCTCCTTGGCTCATAAGTATTTCCAATACTCAAAATTTTTATATTCTAAACAAACACCCAACAACCTCAATTTGAGCAACATCTCACTCCAACTACTGGCCTTCATTTATCCTATCTTCTCCAAACTTCTACATTTATTACTTCTACTTTCTCATCTGTCTTTCATCCCTTAACCCTCTCAACCCCTGGTTTTTACAACTCCCTGTCCTTAGAGAAATTCCCTCTATGATCTACAATGGCCTCCCTATAGCAGGTAAGAGCATTAGCCCAATCTTTTAGACACTTTCAGTCCCTGCTGTATTGGGTGGACCACTCCTTTTCACTTGGTACCACTTCAATGATCCAACTGTGATCCCTTTAATATTCTTTGCTTCCTTGGTTCTCTGCTTTCATTTTCTCCCTCATTTTCATTCTTTTCACCATCTCCTCTGTGAAATCTGCATTCCTCTGATCTTCTTTTAGATGTTATTCTTCCCTTCTTTAGTCTACTTCTCTTCTCTCTTGGGCCAGTTAAATTCACCTTATGGTTTTACCTAGAACTTACATATTTTTGCCTCATTAACCTGTATCTTCATTGAACATGAGACCTATATGTTCAACTGTCTGCTCATAATGTAGTTTTATATCAGGTGTGATTGGCGTGGTGTTATAGCCTACAGGCTTTTCAAGGGCCTATGACTCCTATGAGACCTAAATAAATGAATAATTAACTCCCAAATATGAAAACAACACTGAAAAAGCCAAGTTAATATGCAATTTAAAATAGAGCAGCATGTCAATTTTATCACAAAAGTAAATTTACTACTTTAAAAGGTCAATTTGTAAACAACTAAAAAAACATAACCAGTCAAAAATTAAATGAATTGCAAATAACTTAAAAAATCAGAATTATAAAAATCCTCTCACATTTTTATTGCAACAGTTAGATCTAATGTGGGATGTGGGTAAATTTTAATGTATGTGCTATGATGTGGGATGGGGCTTCCAGAAATAAGAGTGCCTGGGACTTTGAAGGTCTTACAAACAGCCCTACGTCCTGTATTATCTCCATCTGGATATTCCACAGGCATCCAAAACTTGGCACGTCCAAGGCCAAATTTATCTTCTTCCCACTCTGGTATTCCCTATTTTAGTTGGCATCACCCAATCACCCAAGCTGGAAGTCATCCTTGGCTTCTTGATCTTATCCAAGACTCCTCATATTCCCCCACTCAATCAACTGCCACATCCTATTGGGTTTTATCTGCTAATTATGTATTAAATCCATTCATTTCATCCCTTTCTCTTGTGCTATGGCTCCAGCCCTGATCAACCCTCATCTTAACCTCTGCAATAATTTTGTAAGTGGTCTCCATGCAGCTATTCTGTCTGCTCTTTCCTTACAGTTGACATAAAATTCACATTAGACTCTTATCACTTCTACTTAAAATGCTTTGGTAGCTTGCTAGTGATTACAAAGGAGAATCTGAGAGTCTGAGCTTCTGAGCAAAGCCACAAAAGGCCCTGGTGACCTCTTCTCCAGTCTCATCTCTCACCTCTTCCTGCTTGGGACTTGGCAGCTAGTCAGTTGCCTTCTAGGTAACATCAGGGCTCTCCTGGCTTCTGGGTTTGCTCAAAATGACCTCCTTGCTTGGAATGCACTTTCCCACTTTCCTCACTGGATCACAGTCAGTTTATCCTTTAAGATTCAGCTCAGGCATAACCTGTTAAAGGAAGCCTTCCAGGTATACCTCAGTCCTGGACAGAATTCCCTCCCCTGGATCATCCATACCTACATCTATCACAGGCTCACGACACTGTGTTGCAGAAATTTAACACATGTCCTTCTCTGTTCACTCAATGGTAGGTCACAGGATGTCAGGGAGGCTGCCATTCTTCTTTTCTTAATATTTATTTATTTATTTATTTGGCTGGGCTGGGTCTTAGTTGTGGTATGTAGAATCCAGTTCCCTGATGAGGGATTGAACCTGGGCCCCCTACATTAGGAGCATGGAGTCTTAGCCACTGGACCATCAAGGAAGTCTCTGCCATTCTTATTTTCAAATTTCCATTCCATACTGTAGGCCCTGAAACAGTCTTCTGTTAGGGAAGCTGTTTCCCAAATATTAATCTGGGAACCCACCTCTTTACTGGATTATTCAGGTAGAACCTAGTCCCACCTAGCCCAGAAATCTAAGATAGTCCCTGTAAAGTGATTCTTTAAAGTTTAATGGAGAATGAATGGCTATGTTCTTTGGAGTGGGAACTACATCTAGTTTATGTAATGCTAAACACAAACAATCATATATGACCAGGGAGACTATATTGCAGATATTAATTTATAATCACTCCTAAGAATTAGCTAAAATCCCTTGACTAGGTGTGTCTAAGAATTGTCTCTGTTCTGATCTGGTCCACATATATTTTTCCTTAATTTTCTACTTTCTGCTGATCTTGTTATGGTGTTGTATGTTCTTATCGTCTCTGATATTTTCATGGAAAACTTATTCCCTCTAATGCTAAGTTCACTACTGAAAAGAAGCCTCATTCTCCTCATCTTCACTTGTTCAATGTCCATGTCCAAGTTTAAGGAGGTTCTTTTTCTCTAGCACATTGCCAAATGCTCTCAAATAGTTCCTGATTCTCAGGGCTTTTCTACCCCTTTCCTACACAACCACAGCAAAAAGTGGACGACAGGTAAAGGAAATGAGTGAGAAGACATTTGTTTTCTAATGGCCTCTTAAGTGTGGTTGCTGAATTTAACAAACAGAACCCCAGATGCCCAGTTACATTTAAATTTTAGAGAAACTATGATTTTTTTTAAGTATGTCCCGTGCAGTATTTGGGATATATTAAAAAAAAAAAACCAAACCTGTTATTTATCTGAGATTCAGATTTAACTCATGTCCCATGTTTTATCTGGCAATCCTACTCATAACTTGTCCTGTTAAACCCAGACACGCTTCACTTGCATATTCAACATATAAGAATGGTTTTCACTCACATAAGGAAATGTCCTCATTCCCACTTTTCCCAAAGCAAAGGTGACTTATTGTCTATCTCTAATTTCTCTGCATGGAACATGTGTCCATAACATAGTTGTTTTCTTTAGAACTCTACAGATAGAAAATGACATCACAATTACTACTGGTACCTGGCATCCAGCTCCATATCTAGATGGTAGGGAGTTAGGAGTGTCGCTGTTTGTGGGAAATCAGACGATACGAGTTTGCTTGGCCTGAAGGGGTGCCACATTGCTCAGCTCGTGTCGCCATGTGGGAATACATTTTCAGTATTTTTTGAGAGTTCATTTTTTTTCCTCCCAAAAGAAATACCAGATTGGTTGATCTAACATGAAAACTCCAGAATTTTAAACATCAACAATTTAGGCAAGTCGTCACTTTGTTCAGCTGGTAATGAAAACAAAACTAAAACACGAACACATGCACATGCACATGCGCATGCACATGCGCACACACAGGCACTTACACGCACCCGCGCACGCAACAAGCGCATGCGCACACACGCTTCTTGGCCCTTCCGGTGTCCCGCGTGCGCGCATGCTTCTTAGTCTCTTTCGGGTGTTCGGCCTGCTGTCGCTGCAGCCTTTCACGTTTATCGTGGTGTCTGAGAGTGGGGAGGGAACCGATCATCTCTGAAAGAGGCAGTTTTGAAGAGATTCTGATGGCAGTGGCTCCACTTCTCTGTTGGATAGAAACACAGGTGCCGCGGCAGCGAGGTAATCTTCCTGAGTTTTCTCGTTTGCTGACCCTCAGTTAAGGCAGGCGGAGAATCTTGCTTCTCAGGACTCAGGCAGGTGTGTGACAGGGAAGAAAAGAATGCAAACAACGACCTTTTCCTGGCTTTTGTTTTCAAAATTCTGTGCCCTTGAGGAAATTTTCTAAGGCTGTAGTTTATAGCAAGTTTGAGCAGAGGGGGAACGGCCCTGAGGAAATAGTAAGGCGTGAGATTCTCCCAGACTAAAAGAAAAACAGTTCTCAGACTGGAGGAAGGGGCAGAGGCTTGTGGTTTCTGTAAGTAGGCGCTTTCTCGCCATCACTCCCTGGCAGTGCTCCAAGGAAGTGGCCTGATCCCAGAGGGGACAGCGGCTGAGGAGGCCAAGAGTAAACACCGAGCTCTCTGGATCCCACGACCTGAGGGGACCATCTGAACAGAGAAAAGACAAGTCAGGACTAACCGATCTCCTCAGTGATTGGTGAATAAAGGGGCTTCCCTGTGTCAGAGTGCTCCTTAATGACCTGGAAGCCACCTAGTGCCGGTTGTGAGAGGAGACCCCAAAATGACCATGATGAGTACACCAAATGCATAGTGTAATGGAGACTCAGAACTGAGACTAGTGGATTTTGAAACACAAAAGAAGAGGCACAAAAGAATAGGAATATTCACCTGAGAGTATATAGATGGAGGTTCCTACCTGCTCTCCCTTAATACTTCCCGTACACATGTTGTTGTTGTTTAGTGGCTAAGTCATGTCCGACTCGTTGTGACCCATGGACTGCAATACTCAGGCTTCCCTGTCCTTGACTATCTCCTGGAGTTTGCTCAGGTTCTTGTCCATTTAGTCGGTGATGCTATCTAACCATCTCATCTGCTGCCAGCCTCTTCTCCTTTTACCTTCAGTTTTTTCCAGTATCAGCCTTTTCCATGTATATGCATGTATAGAATGCGAATAATATTTGTACCTACTCCTGTGGCAGCAACTCAGAGATTTATTAGTTAGACATTTATTCTCTTTTGGCATATTGGGTACACTTAGTTATGGTTGGGCTTTTTCATAGACTGAAAGATAAACATAGATGCTCTTGAATTACTTGGTATAATAAATGTTTGTGCTTTTGTCCAGAAAATCCTAAGTAGCCACACTAGGCAACTCACCTAGATTACTACTTGCTAAATGCCTGACCTCCTATTGCATATTTTCCCAAACCCCTAGGTAGTGTTGGCTGTTTTTAGTAGATACTTATTGCCTAGCACTCACAATTAATCTTCGTAACAAAGGAAACTATGATACACTAATATCAGTAATTACTATAATGTGATGGTAATAACAAATATTATTTTACAAGTGAGGAAACTAAGGCACAAGAGATTAAATAACTCATACATAGTTACATAGTTTATAAGGATTTGATTATTTTCTGTCTTCCCCTAAATGGTGTGCACGCATGGGATACTGTGAAGGCTTTGTCACTGAGGCCAAGATGGCTCACTGTTTTTCCAGGCCCATTCTTGCCTTTTCCACAGTGATAGGCTCATAGCCAGGCACATGGCTGACCAGCTGTCTTCATTGTCCAGCCTCCTTTGTAGTGACATGTGGCCAGCCTCCCTTGTAGTTACATGTGGCCACATGATGAAGTTTCTACAAAGAGAATGCAGGCACAATTGATGGATATCACTTTTATTCCTGCTTCCTGTTCCTGAAACTGTGTCCCAGTGTCCACCATTGCAGAGGATGGATGCCAAAGCCACGGTGGACAGCAGAAAATGAGGGAAGAAATCAGAGTCTCCAGACAACCAAGTGGAGTAGAGCCTAAACCTTACCTCGAATTGTTACAAGAGAAAGGAATTCACTTCAGTTTTCTTCAAACCACTGGATTTTTTTTTTCAGTCCTCCTTGTTACAGTAGCCTAGCCTCACTCTGACTCACCAGCTGCCTTTCTGGACTCTGGCGCCAAGCAGGGGCTTAACATCTGTCGGGTAACCGGCTGAGTCTGTTGAGTGACCAATGTGAGCAAACCTCCTCCTCTCTAGTCTGTGCTAAGAACTCCTTGAGAGTTGGAAATGTGTCTTCCACTTGTTTTCTTCTACACCAAGCACAACATTGAACGTACAGTAGCTGACCAAAGAAGGAATGAAGAAATGATGGAGAGAGACTTAATGGGTATGTATATGTTCTCAATAGTCCATTTCTTGTGCCAGCTGCGGAAATACTTTTCAAAGAGTTACAATGTATCCTTATAGGAAAAACAGTTCTACCTGAAGTTCATGTATGAGGTACCTATATGTAGATTGTCAAGTCAAAGTAATTGGAGAAAGGCAGAGCAATGTGCTGTGCTTAATAGACATGGAGTTGGGGAATCTAGGTTCTAGTTCTGTGTTTATGTCTGTGAACTTGGACAGATCAGCTAGTTCTCCAGACACGTGTTTGCCTGTTATGTTAGCTGAAACAGATGAAAAGACTTCTTCTTGGAGTTTTCTTCCTTTCTAAAAGTCCATGATTCTATATATGCTAGACTTTTTATTTTCTGCAGTGTCTCGACTCATGCTCCTTAGGTGCCAGTTCCTCTTAAAGATTGTTCTGTGGTTCATAGGAATGATTATTTTCATTTTTTCATTGCCACATGTGAAGCCTTACTCCATCTAGCCCAGACACTGCTATGCATGTCAAGTGCATTTAATGTTCAGTTCAGTCGCTCAGTTGTGTCCGACTCTTTGCGACCCCATGAATTGCAGCATGCCAGGCCTCCCTGTCCATCATCAACTCCCAGAGTTCACTCAGACTCACGTCCATTGAGTCAGTGATGCCATCTCATCCTCTGTCGTCCCCTTCTTCTCCTGCCCCCAATGCCTCCCAGCATCAGAGTCTTTTCCAGTGAGTCAGCTCTTCGCATGAGGTGGCCAAAGTACTGGAGTTACAGCTTTAGCATCATTCCTTCCAAAGAAATCCCAGGGCTGATCTCCTTCAGAAAGGACTGGTTGGATCTCCTTGCAGTCCAAGGGGCTCTCAAGAGTCTTTTCCAACACCACAGTTCAAAAGCATCAATTCTTCGGTGCTCAGCTTTCTTCACAGTCCAACTCTCACATCCATACATGACCACTGGAAAAACCATAGCCTTGACTAGATAGACCTTTGTTGGCAAAGTAATGTCTCTGCTTTTCAATATGCTATCTAGGTTGGTCATAACTTTTCTTCCAAGGAGTAACCCTATATAATGAAGCATTGCTATCCCATTAAATAGTGAGCAAATATGAGTTAAATATTTTCCTAATGTCCCATAACTAGTGAGTGCTGGTATAGGTACCAAATCCAAACCCATTTTTCAGTCACTCATTCATCCATCCATTTATTCAGCAGCTGTGTATTCAATATCTATATGTTAATATGAGTCACTGTTTGAACTGGTAGAATTCAACAGTGAACAAGATATACATGGTCCTGCCCTCCTGAAGCTTAAATACTAGATTCTTAGCTGGAGGTGGTGCAGACAATGAACAATTGAAGGCATAAATAACGAAATTTCATGTAGTACTAAATTATATGAAGGAAATAAAATGCATCAATATGATAAGGGTGTGAGAAAACCAGAGTAGAAATGAATTTTAATAGGAGAACCAGAGTTCTATTTTAGGGACATTAACTTTGACTCTTTAACATGACTATGATGTCTAAGAGAAGGCATTCCTATTGCTATTATTGGTAACAATTGCTATCATTATTGAGTATCCATCATGTTCTTAAAGCTGGTATATATTCCTTAAATACATCAAATTATTTAATCTTCAAAAAAATCCTAGGAGGCATTATCCCCATTTGAAGGGAAAAATGAGGAAAGAGGCTCTATAAATTCTCAAAGTTTTGAAGCACAAAGGTAGCGGAGTAAGGATTTGAACTCAGGTACTCTGGTTCTGTGGGTCCCATGCTTCCTTCTTTGTTACATTATCTCTCTGGCTAGAGAACTGTTAGGTAGGTGAGTGAAAAGTCCACAGACAAAGCCAGGACAGGAAGAGTCATCACCCTGTCTATTAAGACCACAGGACAAGACCCAGTGACCACAGGACAAGACCCAGGACAAGACAGGAAGGCAAAGAGAGCTTGGCCTGAGTCTTGAGTCATGCCAGGATTATGAGGCCAGAAGGACAGCCCAGGAGATGGTGTAGAGAGATAGCCTGGGAGAAAGTGGGGTGAATAGCAGCCCAGAGATACTTCAAGCAAGGAAGTTGGTCCTTATGTGTGGACTAGTGCTGAAATGTCAAATGACAGGGAGATGACCACGTGGAGGATGGGGTGAACTTGATGGAATTGACCTCAGTCTGAGGGGACAGAGACTCACTGGGGTTCTGGAGAGAATGTGAGGTGAGGAAGTGGGGTATATGTGTAAATAACTGTCAGTAACTCTTTAGAGAGTCATGCTGTGGAGAAGATTTACAAAACAGATGAAAAGAGGAGGATGTGTGGCCCAGAGAGGCACATTTGTGCTTACATATATTCCTACCTACTCACAGGCGTGTTACAGATGGTGTCACCAGAGCATGTTTGGTTTATCCAATTCCAAAATCAATGCTCACCATCTCCATGCCACACTATCCCCACAATTACGTTAAGTAGGAAGTGAGTAAGTGGGCTTATAACTTTGAAATGGACTCCAGATGTGATCAAAAAGCAACAGAGCTATAAAGTTACTTCACTTATGTAAAAAAGCAGTCCTCAGGGCTGTCAGTTTCTTCATCTCTTCACCTCACTTACTTATCACATAGACACAGAGGAATTCAGGGAGGGGCCAGGGCCTCCAGTGCATTGGAGTCAGTTTATCTCTAGGATGTTTGTTTTTGAACCAAGTCTTCAGCTTCAGCCTTCTCTTAGCTGTGTGACATCTGTACTTGGGTAGTTTGGAAAGCCAAGAAGTTGCCTCATTATTTGAGAACTGGATTCTGTGTATGCACAGTCAAGCCCTAGTCAAAATAGAAATAAGGCTGTGTTTATGTACACATGGACATTAGACTGTTCATTCAGTCATTTATCCAGCAAACATTTGTCGAGTGTCCACTCTCTGATAATCCTTGATAAAAAAACAAAGAAGACACAACCCCTGCCCTAAGGACCCCTCAAGAGTGGACTTGGGAAGAAAGTTGGAGATGTTACAAAGTTGTGAGTGGATGCAATTTATGTGGTGTGTGTGTGTGTGTGTTGTCTGAATGTACCTAATGAGGAAGGGAGGTTTGAGTAGGGTCCTAAATGGTGATTACAGATACACCTGGCATAGGACACAGCATCAGCAGAGGCACTCAGTTGCATCAGAAACTGAGACTGGAAAATATAGGTTGCCTCAGATCATTCATTCATTCATTCATTCATTTCCCCATTCACTTAACAATGATTTCTGAGGGCCTAATAGGTACTAAGGATCTGCGTTTGTTGTTAAGGACACAGTGGGGAGGGAAAATGCACACAATCCCTGTCTGTATGGAGCGTTCAGTCCAAAAGGTAAAGGCTGTTGGCTGCTATGCTAAGTTAGGACTTTGAATTTTTAAGAACTGTAGTAAGATGATCAGATCTGTGTGTTGAAAAGACACGCTAATAATCATATGGTCTTGAGAAAATAGAAGTGGTACAGGGATAGTACTTGTGAGGCTGGTGCAGTGGGCTCAGAAGGGAATGAGGAGGAGGGAAATTGGGGTACCATCACTGAACATGCTGGCATTCTGCCATTTTTGATTATTTTATTCATTCATCTTGGAAATATTTTTTGATAGACAGCTAAGTGTAGCAGTTAAGAGCATGGGCTTTGGAGCTGGATCTTGGCTTTGCCGTCGATTGTCTGGGCGAACTTGGAAAGGGATTCCATCTCTGTGTCCATATCTTCTCATCTTTAAAGCTGATATAGTAACAAGCTGGCTTGCTTTGTGTGCCCTCAAATTCATGTCCAGCCAGAACCTAAGAATCTAACCTTGTTTGGAAATAGGGTTTTTGCAGATGTACCTGATTAAATTAGTGAAAAGTGAAAGTGTTAGTCACTCAGTCATGTCTAACTCTTTGGGACCCCATGGGCTGTAGCCCACCAGGTTCCTCTGTCCAGCCGGGCTCCTCTGTCCAGGGGATTCTCCAGACAAGAATTCTGGAGTGGGTAGCTATTTCCTTCTCTAGGGAATCTTCCTGACTCAGGGATTGAACCAGGGTCTCCTGCATTGGCAGGCAGATTCTTTACTGTCTGAGCCACCAGGAAATTGGTTAAATTAAGGGAATCGTGTGAGCTTTAGTCCCATGACTGGTGTCCTTACCAGAAAACAAACACTGTGGGTGTGGGGAGGCAGAGGGGGTACCATGTGACAATAGAAGAAGAGACTAGAGTGATACAGCTGCAAGCTAAGTACACCAGGAATTGCCAGCAACCATGAGATGCTGGAAGAGGCAAGGAAGGATTATCCTTTACAGATTTCAGAAGGAGCATGACTCAGTTGTTGATCTTTTGTGACTCTCTCTGACTGTCTGACTCTTTTTTGACCCCATGGATTGTAGCCCACCAGGCTCCTCTGTCCATGGGATTTCCTAGGCAAGAATACTGGAGTGCGTGCTATTTCCTTCTCCAGGGGATCTTCCTGACCCAGGAGTTGAAGCTACATGTCCTGCATTGGCAGGCGGATTCTTTACACCTGAGCCACCAGGGAAACCCTCTGTTGACACATTAATTTTGGGTTTTTCAGCTTATAGTCTAGCCTCTGGACTTCAGAACTGTGAAAGAATAAATTACTGTCACTTTAAGCCAGCCAGTTTGTGGTAATTTATTATTGAAACCCTAGGGAACGGTGCATAGGTGATAGTGAAGATTAAATTCATTAGAACATGTTAAGTGCTTAGAGCAGTGGCTGTCCTATAGTGTGTGCTCAATAAAATACAGTATTAGGTGCTTGACACCTTTCTGTTGCAGACATCTGGCTGGGCTTGCTGGAACAGGAAAATATCCCATTGGAAAAATTGTTGATAATTATGTGTGAAAAGTGCTTGGATGGGTGAAAGTGATGTTGGGCAGTACCCTTGTTAAGCAGAACTTTTTAGAGAGATGGCTCGTTTCACTGGGCATCACATGCTTCTGAAATTAGCCTCAATATTGTCTGTCATTTACTCAACACACTTCTGTCCCCTCTCTGGCGCAAAGGTTCCTATTTCTCTACTGTATCTCCTACTTCTCGTGAGTTTGAGCAGGCTCCAAGAGTTGGTGAGGGACAAGGAAAGCCTGGTATGCTGCAATCCATGGGGTCACAGAGAGTCAGACACAACTTAGCGCCTGAACAGCAGTCTCCTGCTTCATGTAGGAAAGCAACAGCATGAGTTTGTTCGGGCTGCCACAACAAAGTAGCACTGCCTGGGTGGCTTAAACAACAGACATTTATTTTCTCACTATTCTGGACGCTAGAAGTTCAATATCAAGATGTTGGCAGGTTTGGTTTCTCCTGAGCCCTCTCTCCTCAACTTGAAGATGGTCGCCTTTTCACTGTGGCCTTTTGTGCACACATCCTTGGTATTTCGTTTTTTTGTCTCCACATTTCTTCTTCTTAGAAGCACCCAAGTCAGTTTGAATTGTTGCTGTTGAGTTGCTGAGTTGTGTCTGACTCTTTGCAACCGCATGGACTGCAGGACGCCAGGCTTCCCTCTCCTTCACCATTTCCTGGAGTTTGCTCAGACTCATGTCCATTGAGTCAGTGATGCTATCTAACCACCTCATCCTCTGCTGCTCCCTTCTCCTTCGCCTTCAATCTTGAATTATGGCCTACTTTAAAATGGTTGGGTTTCTGTGGTGGCTCAGACAGTAAAGAATCCACTTGGATTTCAGGAGACCCACCCAGGTTTGATCCCTGGGTCCTGGAGAGGGGAATGAAAACCCTCTCCACTATTCTTGCCCAGAGAATTCCATAGACAGAGGAGCCTGGCAGGCTGCAGTCCATGGGGTCATAGAGTTGGACACCACTAAACAACTAACACTTAACTTTTCACTTGAAATGGTAGGTACCTCACTGTAACTTAATTGCATCTGTACAGGCCCTGTCTTCAAGTTCAGTCACACTCTGAGGTACTGGGGGTTGCTGCTGCTGCTGCTGCTAAGTCGCTTCAGTCGTGTCTGACTCTGTGCGACCCCACAGATGGCAGCCCACCAGGCTCCCCCGTCGCTGGAATTCTGCAGGCAAGAACACTGGAGTGGGTTGCCATCGCCTTTTCTGACTGGAGGTTAAGACTTCAACATATGAATTTTGAAGGGGTATAATTCTGTTAACAGTAGCAGCCTAGGACAGGTCAAGTTCTAAGGCTCAGTCATTGGTTGGAAACTGTTTGCTCATCTTCTGAAGCTCTTGTGGCCCAGGAAGCCTTGGGGCAAAGATGTCAAATCCTCTTCGTGGATTGGCAGGAAGTGGGATGTGAGCCTGAGGGCCTGGTGTGGTTTCTGGGGTGGTGGGAGTTGGGGAAATGCCCGGGGGCTGTGTGTGAGAGATGGGACCCTGAGCAGACCCCTTGTTGTAACTGCCTGTTTCTTTGTCTGCATGCCCTCTAGACTGTTAGCTTTTAGAGGGTGAGGACCATTTCTATCTTGTGTGTGTGTATTTAGTTGCTCAGTCATGTCTCACCTTTGTGACCCTATGGACTGTAGCCCGCCAGACTTCTCTGTCCATGGCATTTTCCCAGGCAAGAATACTGGAGTGGGTTGCAATTTCCTTCTCCAGGGGATCTTCCAGACCCAGGGATCAAACCGGCATCTCTTGCATATCTTGCAGATTCTTTAATTCTGAGCCACCAGGGAAGCCATTTCTATCTTACTTGTCTTCAAATTCCCTATTGCCTGGCACATAGCTGGCATATTTGTGAAATGAATGATTCACTTTTGCAGCCTTTTCCTTGTGTGAAAGTTAGTTTCCATGTATTGAAAGTAAACTCTTTTTGCATCTAGAAACTTTCAGCATCCCCCAATACTGACCTTAAAGAGGTCCTGTCTTATTTTTCCTCTTTGGAAATTCTGATGCCCATAGATGTAGTTGGTGCCATTTATGGAAGTTTACTATGCCCTGGCACATGCTAAGAACTTCACAAATCTCTTGTTTAATCCTTTTGGCAACCCTGTGAGTTACTCCATTCATGTTATAAGTGAAATATTCATCACTCAGAGAGGTGTGCTCCATGTCCCATGTTACTCAGCTGATTCAGGTGACTGATATGTTGGGTTTGAAACCCAGGTATTTTGGCTTTAAAGCTCAGGTCCTTAACCTGAGCTTAATCTTCAACTAAGATTAAGATATATCTGCCTCAGATACAGAATTTCCATCTCAAAGTGGATAATGCTTGTAGTTCTTCAGAATGGATTTCGAAAGAGACACAGGCCTCCAAGGATTTAGGTCATGTGACTTTGGAAAACTACATTTCATTCATGAATGAGTCAAGAAAGGAGATATCAATACATTGCTCAATCATATAATAGTAACACTTTTATAAAAACCTTTGCTTGGTAGAAATGAAATCTCCAAATTGCATCAAGCTTCATCTTCCCTTTCTTTCAGCATTTGGTGCAGTGTGGGGGTTGGACAGAGTGTTTAGGTCCACACTGAGATGAAAATTTACAGAAGAAGTGTCAACCAGACTTGAGCTACAAGATTCTTTCCTTTCCTCTTCTTTTCTTTTTCCTCTTATTCAACGAGTTTGACTTACTGTCTTGGTACTGTGCAGCCACAGCCCTGGTGATCCCCTCTGATGAGCTGGGCATTCTTCAAGATCTAAACACAGTGGGGTGACTTAAGGACAGAGGTTCAGCTTTGCTTCTGACTCTCCTCGGTTTTGTGGGTTTAAGTTAATGTTATTTGAAAGTTTTTGTGTGTGTGTGGTTGAATATATACTATAACTTGTTCTTTTGTGACAACAAGATTTATACTGGCGGTGTCTCTCATACCACTGGAAACTGGAAGGAAATCTACCATGTGAACCTCCGACAGTTTTAAAAAGACAGCAGCCATTATTCGGTGGTGATGGCTTCAGGCTGCCTTCAAGCCTCATTACAGGCTTGTTCTGCATCCTGGCTCCCTGGCAAGGTCAGCGAGCAAATGGTCTCTCGGGTATTTAATACATCATGTATGCATGTAGACCAATTCCCTGCCTTCTCCTTAGTGAAGATTTCCTCAGTGAGTAAGATGTCAGGGGTGAAAAAAGGAGCTGATGGAATTGTATTAAATACCAGTTTACTTCCCAAGTTTCTGATTTTTTTTTTTTTTCACTTAGGATATCTTGGCCTGAAAGGCGAGGGAATTTGAACAAAGTATAGAAGCTGGCACTGCATTTTGTATATCATTTTGGCTCCAGGGAGCTGCTCCTGGTAAAAATGAGCCTGTGAGATGTAGCTGTTTTATGCAAGGGCTAACAATGCTGGCCTTTTATAAATCATAAATCCTCTTAACCTCAAACAGTTTGGAGCCACCAACTGTAATCTATAAGGTTTCAATTCACAGGGGTTTCATTTCTTCTCAGTGCCTTTCAAGCCATTAGGCAAATATTTATATGAAGTTCTCAGCTATTAGGGGATTTAACGTAATTTTGTATGGAATAGAAATTTCTTGTCGATACCTCCTCGGTTAAACGGTTCAATATAAACTGTATGCTTTTCCTTTTGTTAAATACTTTCCATAATTGTTGACAGCCATTTGATTTAGTCTCTTTTAGTACAATTTGTGATAAACAAACCTTAGCCGTCGTCGTTTTTTGGATGGAGAGAATGGTGCGGTAGGCAAATTATCATTACATAATTCTTATGTTGGTGGTGTTTTTTTGCATCATGTCTGTTTCTTTTCTTGAAAATAAATAGGAATCAGAGACAACAATTATTTGATACTCTGCGGCAATTAGGATCCTTTGGCCTAAACAGTAATAACCGTAGCCAACTTTGTCTATGCGAAGAAAAGAAATTTACTAGAGGATACAGAAGGACACAAGGTACTCACAGAATCAGAAAGAAGTCTGGGATATTGGACTCTGAGGAGCAGAGGAATCTGAACAAGTCTGTGGGGTGAGTTGTAAGAACCACTGAAGGGATTCATCATGCCACTGCTTAATGAGACGACCAGTGAGCACAAGCTGTTTATTTCCTGTCTGTGTCCTGTTGCTATCATTCTGATCAGTTTCACAGTAGTAGATCCTGGGAGGCAAGATCTGATCAGCTTGGTCACATGCTTCATCCTTGTCTAGGGCAAGGTGGCACCTGTGTTTTTGGGACACCCCAAATCTCCAATTATCCATATAATGGAATCTTTGTGAAAGGAAAGAGGACACTGTTAGAAAGGAGAACTGGATGCTGGGCAGCCAAAAGCAATACCCATTTCTTGCTTAAAATCACACTTAGAGAAATAAGCAAAAAAAAAAAAAAAAAAAAAAATTCCACTCTCTTTTCCAACCTAATGCAGGAATCCCAAGGGATTCAGTGAAGTCTCTGCAAACTAATTTTATGTCACTGAGCAGAATCTGATCATCTTAGATTCGATTCAGTGAAACAGTTGTGAAATCCTTTTGGCTTCAAAGTACAGAGAATCCTGGGAACAATACCCTTGATTCAATTCCACACTGTAAGTTGGGCAGTTTGAAAGACTGTCCTGAGTTTTTCTCCAAGTCTTAAGGAAAATTAATGACGGAGACCTGAGCTACATGCTTTTATATAGTTGCTTATTATGAGCTATTTAACTTTTACAGCTTTATTAAATGTTTTATGGAAAGGTTTATTTCATGCTTTAGTACAGCTTTGTAGGATGGCCATGTTTGGCCAAGAAGCTGAACAGATGAGCAAAAATGTTTTACAAATATCACTGGTGAGTGGTTTCTGGGTAAAATCGTGTTTCCTTTGGATATTTTGTGGAGCTGGGGTGGGAATGGTTCTATTTAATGAAGCACAGTAGAGCTGGGTGATTATGAAAGGAGATGGGTAGAGAGCAAAAAGGAAGAGCATACCCGCATTCTACTTTTTCAGATGTAAAAACTAACAACAACAAAAAAATTATAGAGATCCACTTTGGCTGAAAGTGAATTTATGAGTTAGGAGCTGATATTAAATGTGCTTTGTAAAACTAAAACTAATATTTTATAATGTATTGATTTCACCTTTAAAATAAACCTATGAGTTGGGTAAAAATAGTAGCTGTCACTACTAGTGTTAGAAGCCTTGTTCTAAGCACAGTATGTGCCATATCTCATTTAATCCTTATAATAAGATGCTGTATGTGTGGTAGTTGCTCAGTCATGTCTAACTCTTTGCTACCCCATGGACTGTAGCCCACTAGGCTCCTCTGTCCTTGGAATTCTCCAGGTAAGAACACTGAAGTGGGTTACCATTCCCTTCCCCAGGGGGCTCTTCCCAACCCAGGGATGGAACCAGGGTTCCATCCTGAATCACAGGCAGATTCTTTACCATCTGAGCCACCAGGGAAGCCCACTAGGTGAAAACAGATAGCAACCCCATTTTACATTTTGTGGATGGGGAAACTTAGGCTTACATAAGTTTTCCAAACATTGTGACTCCAAGTCTAATTTATTTTACTCTCTCATAAGGACCTCACTGCCTGGTGGTATGATGTGTAGACCATTCAAGTTACTAATATCAATTGATCTTTGAAACATCCTTTTCTTACATTTCTGTGGGCAACATAAGACATACACTGGCTGTTTGTTACCAGAGTTTGCCTTGTGAATACTCCTTCTGCTCTCCCCTAACTTCAGGTTTCTAAGCACTTGCGTCTCCAGATTCTTGGATCCCATTTGTTATCTTTGCTGAGAAATCTGAGATTATTTTTTCAAAACTTAAATGGATAAGTTCAGTCTCTCTTTTTTCCCTAGCTATTTGAAAATCAAAGCCTCATGCAAAGACTTCTGAAATCGTTGACTCCTTTTGTACTAAGAATCCAATATTTGTTTTTTCCTCCCATTTAAAAATACGTTGCAATGAGGAGTACAGTCGAAATGCCATATATGGGTGAAAGCACCCATATATTCTCTTAGACAACTTGGCTTTGTATAACATCTCATGTGTTTGAGTGTACACTCACTCTATTATTAATTGAGACCTACTGTGTGTCAGAGACTGTGGGTAAGTACTTTATATATGTTGTCACACTTTAATTTTCACTGTAACACTCAGTGGTATTACCATCTCATTTTTACATGTGAGGAAACTGAAGCCCATAGGATTTAAGAGGTAGATCTGAGCTTTAAATTGAGGTCTGCTTCCAATGTTCAGTGGTTTCTACTCCAGGTAGACTTTTTCTCAGGTGAAGAAGAACCCTAAAGATGTCCAAACTAAGCTTGCAAGGGACATTTTCTGAAGTATGGTGATATCTGAGTCAGGGAGATATTTGTGAATGGGTGCCCTTGATTGGACTGTTTTCTGGCCTTTGACTTTATTAATAAAGAGAGTCTCCTCATCTTACATTCCGACTTGCTGGCCTGGTCTCCCTACTGCAAGGTCTAAAGTCCTCCCTTCTGCCTTGCCTGAGGAGCAGTCTCAGTCCCTAGAGTGAAGTTCAGAGAATTCACCATGCACATTCAGGACCTGACAGCTGACAGGACTCTTGATCATTGTGAAACCTGGCATTTGTGTGTGAGTAAAAGTGTATGTGTGTATTCGGTTGAAGGGGTGTGGGATAGGAAATGAACAGGAGAGACCTCCAGAGGGATATGGATGTGTCTTAAGTGTCCACATGTGCCTTCCTGTTAGGGAAAGTAAGTACAATAAAAAGGTGTGTGTGTGTGTGTGTGTGTGTGTGTGTGTGTGTCTAAATATAAAGTTTGTGTGTACATGGGATGATTATGCAAAGTCATATGTGTATTTATTTGTTGTCTGTGTGCATAAGTATAGAAGCATTGGAAAAGACTCATTGGAAAAGACCCTGATGCTGGGAAAGATTGAGGGCAGGAGGAGAAGGGGACGACAGAGGATGAAATGGTTGGATGGCATCACTGACTCAATGGACATGGGTTTGGGTGGACTCCAGGAGTTAGTGATGAACAGGGAGGCCTGGCATGCTGCAGTTCATAGGGTTGCAAAGAGTAGGACATGACTGAGCAACTGAACTGAAAAGATAACTAACTGTTTGAATTCTCCCTGTTGTTGTTCAATTACTCAGTCATGTCTGACTCTTTGCCACCCCATGGACTATAGAATGCCAAGTTTCCTTGTCCTTCATCATCTCCTGGAGCTTGCCCAAACTCATGTCCATTGAGTCGATGATGCCATCCAACCATCTTGTCCTCTATAATCCCCTTCTCCTCTTGCCTTCAATCTTTCCCAGCATCAGGGTCTTTTCTAATGAGTCGGCTCTTTGCATCAGCTGGCCAAAGTATTGGAGCATCAGTCCTTCCAATGAATATTCAGGACTGATTTCCTTTAGGATTGATTGGTTTGATCTCCTAGCAGTCCAAGGAACTCTCAAGAGTCTTCTCCAACATCAAAGTTCAAAAGCATCAATTCTTTGGTGCTCAGCCCCCATTATGGTCCAACTCTCACATCTATACATGACTACTGGAAAAAGCATAACTTTGACTATGCAGACCTTTGTTGGCAAAGTAATGTCTCTGCTTTTTAATATGCTGTCTAGGTTTGTCATGGCTTTTCTTCCAAGGAGCAAGTGTCTTTTAATTTCATGGCTGCAGTCACCATCTGCAGTGATTTTGGAGCCTGAGAAAATAAAGTCTTTCACTGTTTCCATTGTTTCTCCATCTATTTACTATGAAGTGATGGGAGCAGATGCCATGATCGTATAGGACTTCCTATTCAAGTAGAAATGCATCTTATACTCAACATTAAGGTGCTGTAGATTGAGCATCATATGGAGTATTACAGGTCTGTTTTGGATACTCCCCTGAGGAATTAGGACAAAAGGGACAGCATCATAGGGTGATACTGCCATTGAGACAAGTCTAGAGCTGTCTAGACATGAGCTAATTGTATCTATTTATCTTTCCTGATTTCTCAAGAGTGGCTTATCTCTCTGATAACTGTTGAGCCTTTTAATTGCTGTTAAGATACTGGTTAACAAGGGAAATGGCTGGAGCACAGAATCAGGAAGCAGGTCTCTCACTGACTAATTTTGAAAAAAAAAAAAAAAAACAAGGAAAATCACCTAGACTCCTTGGACTTCAGACTTCTTGTCAGCTAAACAAGCATAAGGGCATCTGTCCCACCTACTTTCAGGGCTGTTTTATGAAACAAATGAAAGGATGTGAAACCCTCTGAATAGCACATATAGTGTAAACCAAATAAATTGTTACCAATAATGTTGTTGTCCAGGAACCAAGGATTTGAATGTATTTGTTTCATGGGTTTCTTTGCTAACTGATAAAGTGAAATGAGTACCTGATTTAAACACAGAAGGTGAAGATTTGAGCTTGAGTATTACGTTCATGACCTTTTGGCATTCCATAAATGCTTGATGAACAGATCTATTAGTGTCTAGATATTAAGCTTGATGATATAAAGACAAATGTACTTAGATTGGTAAAACATGTACGTAGATTGGTAAAAAATGTACTTAGATCACTAAAATTGGTAATCATTTTACTTCTTGAGCCTTAAAAGTGTCTGTAAAGTAGGTTTATGATACTCTGACTCACAAAATTGTGTTAAGAATTACATGGGATATGAAAGCACCTTGTAAACTTTAAAATGTTATACAAAAGAAGAGGGTATTTATTAGTATTTCCCTCATGGGCTACTGGAAAAATCCATTTTCTCTTGTTGCATGTGACAAAGAGAAGGCTGAAAAGCTTTGCCAGTACACACACATTTAATTACCTCTCTGTCTCCAAGCACATAATTTATAGCTGACTGGTATTCATGGATCCAGATGTATTATTGTGAGTTAGGATTAAGAGGCTGTTTAACTCCTCAGGCTTCCTGAAAATTAGTTGATCATGTTATACCAAACAGTTAGCTAGTGGATTAATTAATATTTAAATAATGACTTTTAGTTCTTTTACTAATCTAAGTACATTTGTCTTTATATCATCAAGCTTAATATCTAGACACTAATAGATTTATTCATCAAGCATTTATGGAATTCTTAACTTGGTTCCTAGTAGAAGCTAGATTTGTTGTTGTTTAGTCACTCAGTCATGTCCACCTGTTTTACCCCATAGACTGTAACCCACCAGACCCCTCTGTCCATGAGATTTCCCAGTCAAGAATACTGGAGTGGGTTGTGGTTTCCTTCTCCAGGGGATCTTCCTGACCCAGGGATTGAACCCAGGTCTCCTGCACTGCAGGCAGATTCTTTACAAAGATGAAAAGTACATGGTCCCTGTCTCCACAGAGCTCCCAGTCTAGTAGAAAACAGACAAGTGAAAAATAAAAAAGGAATTCCACCTTTTAGGTGCATTAATAGAGGCATAGATACAGGTGCTTGGGGGAAGAGAGGATGGGAATCGGACGTTGGAGATTTTGGTGGACCTGCGGCTACCAGGCCAGGTGAGATTTTATCATGCAGACAGAAGGAGGAGGGGGAAATGATTTGAGGGAGAGGGAACGACACAGGTCATGCAGACATGGTAGTGTGAGAGTACACGCATACAGTGGAACTGCAGGTATATTGGCATGACCCATCAGGTGTCTATGAGGATATAGTTAAAGCTTCTGTCCTAAGACTGGGAGAAGCAGGGGCCAATTTATTAAGGTCTTGGACTTCCAAACTCAGAAACTTGAATTCTCTCTGCGTTCAGAGACATGTTAAAGTATAGTCAGCAGGCAGGTAGATGACATGGTCAAATTGGCATTTTAGAAAGAGTCAAATTAAAACCTTTACTGAACATCTACTGTATACTATATGAAGCTCTGACAAAGTAAAGATAAAAATAACTTAAGGATTCTGATCTTCTGGAACTGTGCATGTTGGGGAGTATAAATGTTTCTGCCCTTGACTAGTTTAGGGAATAAGTGGGGAAGGCACTAGGGTGGATAAATTCATCTCTCAAAGACCAGAAGAAAGCCAAATAGACAATGATGTTTGGGCAAGAACTTGTTCATGTCAATTCATGCTCCCTCCCGTAATATTTTGATAAGGGGGTTCCCTTCCACACCTTCATGAATAGACACAAATGCAAAACACATGTCCTCTATTAGCAAACACTGGCTGTAGATTTGTCTCTTTTCAGGTGAAGAAAAGAGAAACTTCTGAAGAGTATGAAACTATATAAAAGAGAAATCCTCCAGGCCTATGAAAATTTATTATAGAAAAAAGGGAACATGCTTTGAGGATTGGAAGATACAGATCATTATCTTCAAAAATTATTTTTAATGGTAACCAGAATAATTTTTAATAAGATGCAAATTAACACTGGCTTTTTAAAGATAAGAGCAAAGAATCATGAGAAGAGAACATTCTGAAATCAAAATATAATAAGATGAAAGATGAAGACAGTAAGTTGAGCAGAAAAAGGAACTGGGTAACATGAGGATGATGAAACAATTCAGTTAATTTACCTGCCTGTTCCTCCTCAGAGTGGGCTCTCCTGCACTCTCCATTCTCAGAATGAAGAAAGAGCATAGCATTTACCCCCACTCACAGCTGATTGGACTAAGAATGGACACATGGTCCAAACTTGGCCAATCAGTTTCTTTCTCCTAGAAAATTGGAATAGAGATCCGGGAGTGCTATGCAGGCTCAGATGATGCTGAGAGAGGGTAGGAAGAACTGCCTTGGGGGCCATTTTCTTTCCTGTTCACAAATAGAGCTCTAGACTGAACAGAGGAATGAATTAAGAAGATGAACAAAGGAAAGCAGAGACTGGAGACCACAGAGTCTGGAGAGAGATAGACACAGAGAGAAAGTAGCTATCTTGGTCCCTGACAACTTTCCAGTTCCTCATTCCAGTTTCCCATGAGGCCTCACTAGACTTCCTGACTTTGGGTTCTATGAATTGCACTTGTATTATTTTAAAAACATTCCACTTTTGGCTTACCCCAATTTGAATAGAATACTATTATTTGCAACCAAATGGTCCTTGACCAAAAAAGAAGGATTGTAAGAATACGAAAAACAAACCAAAACAAAAAACCCAGTTCTAGTGTAGACTTCTGTTTTGAAAGTCAGCTGGAGAAGAGCTTCTACTGCAGAATTTCTTGATTTCCCACAAAGATACATATAAATTAAAGGATTTAGAAACAACTCAGAATAACATTGAGAATCTAGGCTGGTAGTCAGTGTAATTCCAGAATCAAGAGGGTTGATTTAAATACTTACTTGGCTTACCCTCTGAAAAGACATTTGTCTCTATGGGCTATTCCCTCTTCCTTGAAATGGTGTCTTCCTTTGACTCCCATGATTATATGCTTCTGATAGTTTTTATATCTCTCTAGCAATGTCTTCGGATAAGGCAATGGCACCCCACTCCAGTACTCTTGCCTGGAGAGTCCCATGGACGGAGGAGCCTGGTGGGCTGCAGTCCATGGGGTCGCTGAGAGTCAGACACGACTGAGTGACTTCACTTTCACTTTTCACTTTCATGCATTGGAGAAGGAAATGGCAACCCACTCCAGTGTTCTTGCCTGGAGAATCCCAGGAGTGGTGGAGCCTGGTGGGCTGCCGTCTATGGGGTCGCACAGAGTCGGACACGACTGAAGCGACTTAGCAGCAGCAGCAATGTCTTTTTCCATTTTCCCTGTTCCTCCTTCTATACTTGACACTTTAGTAGTTTTTTTTTTTTTAAGGATTATTCCTGGGCCTTCTCTCTTAGTCTATTGGTCCCACTCATGACCCTGGTTTCTGTTATTACCCTTATACTGATGATTCTAAAATCTATACACTTACCCGTAGCTCTAAAGAATACAAACATCTTCCTACTAGAAATTTTTACCTGGATATAAGAATACTGCCATGTATGTTACCCAGGTCATCCTCTTTCCAGCCAAATCTGCCCCTCCTTCAATAAATACTACCTTAAGTATCTCCATCTGAATCATCCACATTAGAAAAATTTGGGACTTATCCTAAAGTATTGCCTCTCCCTTTCTCTTAGTGATTTCCTAAGATGATTGGGGGAAAAAAAAAACTAGGATCCCCACTGACATTTGATTTAGTGCCAGAACCTTTAAGCTTCACCTTTCTCCCATGTTCCTCACCTCTGGTGCAATTCCCATAGGTTGGCACTCTTCTCCTATTCAACACACACTTCCTGGTAAAATGAAAAGTCTGCATGTGGTATGTGTGTGTATGTGTGTGGCAGAGGAAGCAGATGCTGAAATAAAGAACTCCTATAACAACAGATGATGGACATTGAGATTTAAATAAATATGAGTTCAGAATATCAAAAGCAAGGTGATGAGTATAGGGGAAGAGATGTGTTACGTGAAATTGTGATAGAACCTAGGGATTGGACAGGAATGAAGCTCACTGACTTAATCTCGCTACAGCTTCACCTTCTCTCTCATACCCACACACTGTATAGATGCAAAGGAGGTTTTTCCATTAGATGACAGAGCATAAGCCCAAGACAAACCATATACTCTGTCTGAAAACACCTTTCCATTTTCAAGAATGAATAAAGGAGTGGGAGACCAATATGGAGTTTTATGAAAAAGGATTGTTGTTGTTCACCTTTTTTTTGCATAGTTCTTCTATATGTTCTTGCCATCTCTTCTCAATCTCTTCTGCTTCTGTTAGGTCCTTACCATTTCTGTCCTTTATCATGTTCATCCTTGCATGAAATGTTTCCTTGATATCTCCAATTTTCTTGAAGAAATCTCTACATTTTCTCATTCTATTATTTTTCCTTATTTCTTTGCATTGTTCATTTAAGAATGCCTTCTTGCCTTTCCTTGCTATTCTCTGGAACTTTACATTCAGTTGCATTATCTTTCCCTTTCTCTCTTGCCTTTTTCTTCTCTTTTTCCTCAGCTATTTATAAAGCCTCCTCAGACGACTGTTTTGCCTTCTTACATTTCTTTTTCTTTGGGATGGTTTTGGTCACGGCTTCCATCCATAGCTCTTCAGGCGCTCTATCTACCAGGCCCAATCCCTTGAATCCATTTGTCACCTCTACTGTATAATCATAAGGAATTTGATTTAGGTTGTACCTGAATGGCCTAGTAGTTTTCCCTACTTTCTTCAATTTAAGCCTGAATTCTGCAATAAGGAGCTATGAGTCACAGTCAGCTCCAGGTCTTATTTTTGTTGACTATATAGAACTTCTTCTTCTTTGCCTGTGAAGAACATAATCAGTCTGATTTTGATATTAACCTTGTGGTGATGTCCATGTGTAGCTTTGTCTCTTGTGTTGTTGGAAAAGGGTGCTTGCTATGACCAGTGTGTTCTCTTGACAAAACTCTATTAGCCTTTGCCCTGCTTCATTTTGTACATCGAGGCCAAAGTTTCATTCAGTTATCTTTTGACTTCCTACTTTTGCATTTCAATCCCCTGTGATGAAAAGGACATCTATTTTTTGGTGTTAGTCCTAGAAAGTCCTGTAGGTCTTCATAGAACCATTCAACTTCAGCTTCTTCAGCATCAGTGTTTGGGGCATAGACTTGGATTACTGTGATATTGAATGCCTTGGAAATGAACAGAGATCGTTCTGTCCTTTTTGAGATTGCACCCACGTACTGCATTTGAGCTCTTTTGTTGAGTATGAGGGCTACTCCATTTCTTCTAAGGGATTCTTGCCCATAATAGTAGATACAGTGGTCACCTGAATTAAATTTGCCCATTCCTGTCTATTTTAGTTCACTGACTCCTAAAATGTGGATGTTCAATCTTGCCATCTCCTTCTTGGCCACATTCAATTTAACTTGATTCATAGACCTAACATTCCAAGTAACTATGCAATATTATTCTTGATGGCTTCAGACTTTACTTTTACTATCAAACACATCCACAACTGAGTGTCATTTCCACTTTGGCCCAGGTGCTTCATTCTTTCTGGAACTATTAGTAATTGCCCTCCACTCTTCCACAGAAGCATATTGGACACCTTCCAACCTGAGGGGGCAGTACTTATCTTCTGGTGTCATATCTTCTTGCCTTTTTATACTGTTGACAGAGTTCTTGGTGGCGAGAATACTGGAGTGGGTTGCCATTTCCTCCTCCAGTGGACCACGTTTTGTCAGAACTCTTCACTATGACCCATTTGTCTTGGGTGGCCCTGCATGGCATGGCTCATTTTCATTGAGTTATGCAAGCCCCTTTACTGTGGTCCATGAAGGGAATGAAAAAGAATACTGAAGAATAAAGGTAAGGGACAAGTATCAAAAGACTCAAAGGAAGATCCTATTTCAGAAAAATGATCTATAGGCAAAGATAGTATAGGCAAAACTGCTAGAAAAAAAATATAACTGAAAGTACAGTGTTTCAAGAAATGCATTCATCTTTCATAGACGTGTCTAAAGGCTGAGTGTTAAAGGACAGGAAAGGAATGCTCAGGGCTGCAGTTTCCTTCTGTCCTGTTACTCTGCATACATTCAGAGCAATGAGAGTGTGGTTCAGAACAGCGCTAGTTTGGGGACTGCTTATCACCAGTCAGCAGTGAAACAAGTACAGAAGTAGTGAGTGTTTCTCTTATCTCATTGTGTACTAATAACAATTTAGAGGAAAGCTACTCATCTTATTGCTGACAGGTAACAAAGTTTTCAGACTGTAGCTGCATATATACCACACTTTAGGTGACACTGCCCTAGGGTGCTGTCCTCACTGTTATGCTTAAAACTGGCTAACTAGCACCATGCTGCATCTAAAGAGATACAATAAAATCCTTCTGGAAGAGCAGGCAGCAATTAAAATGTACCAAAGTGAAATTAATAGGATAAAGTGAAATATAACAGGATATGATAATAAAATTAAAAAGAGAATAGGACATGAAAAAGGAACTGATGAGATAAAGATTGAAACTACATTAACAAAAACCTTAAAATCTAAATTAGAGGGAGTAGAGAGCATAATCAATCTGTACAAAATCCAGTAAGTGATTTAAGAGTTAAATTTGAGCTCTTTTCCTAGAATGTAGGAATAAAGCTCAAAGGAATCTAAAAATTGAAAGAGAAGATGACAGACATGCAAACCAAAACCAGAGAGCCAAAAAAATAAAAATAAATTTTTCTCCTGAAAAAAAAGGAAAAAATCCACAAATAGAATCAAATTATAAATTAAAGGTGTAAGACAAAATAACCTTAATTGAGGTGAAGTGAGGCATGTTTAATGATTTAAAGGCTCACTTCTTTCCAGGAGAAAATCAGTGAAAAGGTAAGGTTTCTGGACTAGGAGGATAAAGAAAAATTCATTGACCATCCAGGCAGCAAAAGCAATAATGGAACAAATCTAAGCTTATTATTCTTCATAGAAATAAATTTTATATTTGAAAAATTTTGAGGGAAAATAAACTATTGACAAAGAATTTTATGACCAACCAACTTACCTTACTCTTTCATATGCTGCTGGTGGTTAGTCGCTCAGTTGTGTCCAACACTCTGTAGCCCCATGGACTATATTCCGCCAGGCTCCTCTGTCCATAGGATTTTCCAGGCAAGAATACTGAAGCAAGTTGATACTTCTTATTCCAGGGGATCTTCCTGACCCAGGGATCGAACCCACATCTCCTGTGTCTCCTGCATTGGCAGTCAGATTACTTACCACTACTGCCACCAAGCAATCTTTCATATGGGAAAGTACTAAAATGACTTTGAATTAATATGTTGTGTAAATACAGCCATGCTTATTAGATGTCAGGGCTTCCCCTGTGGTGTAGCCTGGCAGGCTACAGTCTGTGAGGTCACAGTCAGATGCAACTGAGTGACTGAGGATGCATGCATTAGATGTTAGGATAAGCAAGATGTGTGTGTGTGTGTGTGTGTGTGTGTACACACTGGGAAAATGGACTAACCATGCACCCTCTTGAATATTTATGTATGAAAATATTCTCTAAGCTACTGATGATGGCATCATGGATTCAATGGACATGAGTTTGAGCAAACTTCAGGAGATAGTGAAGGACAGGGTGGCCTGGCCTGCTGCAGTCCATGGGGTTGCAAAGAGTCTGACACTACTGAGCAACTGAACAATAAAACTACTGAAACATGAAGCAAAGCAAAATTATCAAGTCTGTTAAAGTAAATATATGAAAGTTTTGGGCATAGAAATTGAAGCCAGTGAAAGTAGAAAGCAGATAAGACCAAAATATTGTTAAATATAAATATGACTATAGTCAAGGTCAAATTCAAAGTCAATTTCAAATTTTTTTCAGAATTGAAAATATGAAATGACCAGTATTATTATGTTATAAATAACTTAGATTTGAAATGCAGGATTTTGTCAACAAAGACCATGAAATGGTCATGTTCTTTTTTGAAATGATGAAAGAATGGAAGAAAATTAGAGAATTAAAAAGACATTGGAAAATGCAAATGATATTTTCTCATTCCTAACTGAGATAAAAAAAAACTAGTGGTTACAAAATCATTTTGATAATCTTATAAGTATTAATTTATAGAATTAATAAAAGAAAACCAGAATAATACAGTATAAGATTGTATAGTTCATACATGTATGTTTTTTATGTACATAGGTATTTATGAAAAGAAAATTATCCAGTCCATCCTAAAGGAAATCAGTCCTGAATATTCACTGGAAGGACTGATGCTGAAGCTGAAACTCCAATACTTTGGCCACCTGATGTGAAGAACTGACTCATTTGGAAAGACCCTGATGCTGGGAAAGATTGAAGGCAGGAGGAGAAGGGGATGACAGAGGATGAGATGGCTGGATGGCATCACCGACTCAATGAACATGAGTTTGAGTTCTCTGGGAGTTGGCGATGGACAGGGGGGCCTGGTGTGCTGCAGTCCGTGGGGTCACAAAGAGTTGGACATGAATGAGCGACTGGACTGAACTGGCCAAGAAAATTGTGGATCATATATGCTAGCTTTAACTGAAAGCATCCATGGGCAAATTTGCTTTGTTAAAAGACAGCATGTCAAGCTAAATTTTATGAAGCTAATTATTTGTTTCTTGATAGGGAACATATGTAGCACATCTTTTAAATTGTAAAAGCAAAATTATAAGCAGTGGTAGATGTTATTACATAAGAAAGAAAACAAGGGAAAGCATTACATGTTACAAATAATTGTTTTTAACACACAAAAAATATATCTCATGAACCTTTTCTAGCCAGGTACTTACTATCATATTGAGCTAGATAAGGTGAATATAGAAATACAAATAAATTGAATGCATACACAGTGAAATCTTCTTGGCCTAAACCTAAAAAAAATGAAATAGAAGACATATTTAAATGTTAAAATAATACGATTGTATTTCAAAATGAGGGAAAACATTAATAGTTCACAGGCCAGTCTGTAGAAGAAAACAAGAGAGTGGAGGTGCCAGCACTAAATTACGACTGCTTTCTCAGTAAGAACCCAACTTACAAGCCACAGCCGGATGGACAACACTTAAACCTGGGGCACAGGGATAAGGGTTCCATTGCAGAGGTTGAACCCACAACTGGAAATCACCAAACAGATGAGAAACAACTGTACTTCAACAGGGAACGGCAAACCTAACAAATAGAAATACTATCATCTTAAGAAGTAGAGTTAGTAAACCAAAAAGAAAATAAATTCAAATAAACAAGATCTTTTAAAAGATATAGGGAGAAATCTTGAGATAAGAACAGGGCTTTTAAACAGGGACAGATGGAGAGATACCTGGGAGGAAGTGTGTGTGTGTGTGTGTATGTTGATGTGTGTTTGTGTATACACAAAATAATTTATTTGGTATAGTAAGTAATGTACTGGGTAAAACTGAAGCACAAGCCAACAAATTGAGATAAAAGCAAAATTTTATAAATTAGAAGAAATTCACAAATATCAAAAGTAGTTGATTAACAATCAAAAGCTACTTCTTTGAAAAGTGCTGTAAAATAAACAGTACTCTAGGGAAAAATCAAAGAAAGAAAATACAGATACACAGAATCTGAAATGAAAATAGAGACTTAAACAAAAATGCTTAAATTATTTTTAATTATGAAAATTTTATGGGCAACTTAGTACCAAGGAATTTGAAACCTAAATAAGTAGGGTGTTTTAGGGAAATATAAATTATCAAAATAAGCTTAATAAAATAGGTGAACAAACAAAAAAAGTATGAGAAATAGAAGCCAAAGATTTTTCTAAGAAAAGGCACCAGACCCAGATAACTTTATGGGTGGGTTCCAGCAAACCTTCAAGGAACAGATAATTCCCATCTTATGTAAACTGTTCCAAAAAATATTAAAAGGTAGGAAACCATCCAACATATTTCGTAAGGCTAGCTTAATAGTGATATCAAAACCAGGCTATGTTCGTAAGTGTGATTTGGTGTATACTTTTTGTTGTTTTTGTGTTCATTCATAGGTAGTTTAGAGTTTTGTTTTTTGCTAATGTGAATGGAAACTTTCGTCCTATTACTTGTCCTAATTGGTTATCACTGCTTCAAATAAAATTCCATTTAAAATAATTCTGAAATCAACACAACCTAATGGAGTTTGGTGAGAAGGGACTTTGTCCTTGAAAGAAGACAGTGAAGTCGCTCAGTCGTGTCTGACTCTTTGCGACCCCGTGGACTGTAGCCCACCAGGCTCCTCCATCCATGGGATTCTCCAGGCAAGAATCCTGGAGTGGGGTGCCATTTCCTTCTCCAGGGGATCTTCCCTACCCAGGGATCGAACTTAGGTCTCCTGCATTGCAGGCAGACGCTTTAACGTCTGAGCCACCAGGGAAGCCCATTGTCCTTAAAGGGACTTATTTGTCCTTGAAGGGACTTTTTTAATTTCATGTATGATTTCAAGAATTCTCTCATAACTTCAGGTTTATAGTAATTTATATAGTGCAGACATACTGATTTATGAATATCTTATTTGGAAAGGAAAAAAAGGATGAGAAGACAGCCTCTAAGGTCCAAACCATCATACATCAAAATTCCCTTTCATCTTCCTACATTTTACAGATACCTCTGTATATAAGCTATTGAGAACTATACAGATGTTAGCCATTATGAGAATAGTTACGCTACTATGACAGGGTTGGGAAACAATTCTCTCTCTCATCTCAGGGAAATGTTTTCTCATTATAGTTCCTTCTGTTTACTAATGTTTTCTGGGGGCATTGCTGGAAAGACAGCAAATATTCAAGTTGTCACATTTACTGCTTCTGAGTTAGTGGGAGATTGAAGTGGCTGTAGCTGGGGGCACACACATTCTCTGAGCTCCAACCACCTTTTGTTGCCATTTATTGACATCCACTTTCCTATGGGGGTTTCCCAGATGTCCCAGTGGTAAAGATGCCACTTGCCCATGCAGGAGACGTAGGTGTGATCCCTGGGTCAGGAAGATCCCCTGGAGAAGGAAATGGCAACCCACTCCAGTATTCTTGCCTGGGGAGTCCCACGGACAGGAGGAGCCTGGTTACAGTCCATGGGGTCACAAAAAAAGTCAGATGTGACTTAGCGACTGAACAGCCAAACTTTGCTATAGACTCAGTGCTATAAGTGGTGATGGAGACTGCATACACTTGGAATAAAAAAGAGTATGTAGCACCACTCCTCAGAGAAGGCAGTGGTACCCCACTCCAGTACTCTTGCCTGGAAAATCCCATGGATGGAGGAGCCTGGTAGGCTGCAGTCCATGGGGTCGCTAACAGACACGACTGAGCGACTTCCCTTTCACTTTTCACTTTCATGCATTGGAGAAGGAAATGGCAACCCACTCCAGTGCTCTTGCCTGGAGAATCCCAGGAATGGCGGAGCCTGGTGGGCTGCCGTCTGTGGGGTCACACAGAGTCGGACACGACTGAAGTGACTTAGCAGCAGCAGCAGCAGCAGCAGCGCCACTCCTAGTTCAAATCAACTCCTGATTCCACTGTTCAAATTGTGTGACTTCAGGCAGGTTAGTTAACTTCCCAGTACCTCAAGCTTCCCATTTGTGAGATGAGATTATTAGAACTTTACACTCCAAGGTTGTGAAGGAGAGTGTATTAAATAGCATATGCAAAACTAACGACTTGGCACAACTTCTGTTATTTTATAGCCAATACTCTATGTATGTTGGTTCCCTTATACTTGATTTTTAGGCAAACTTGAACCCGTATCACTTGATCATAGTGTTCTTTTGAAAATTTTGCTTTAAATTTCAAAAAACCCATTGGCAAGTGAATTTTAGAATCATAAATAACCAGGAGTTGCCTGTAAAGTGCTTAGCACCATGGCACTTAAGAATTAAAAAAAAAAAATGTAGTTACTAACCTTCCTGTTCTTTGAGTAGCAGCTAAGTCTCCATTTGTTGGCTGTTTACACAGTAGCATGGCAAGTCGCTTCGGTCATGTCCAACTCTTTGTAACCCTATGGACTGTAGCCTACCAGACTCCCCTGTCCATGGGACTCTCCAGGCAAGAATATTGAAGATTGCCATGCCATCCTCTGGGGAATCTTCTTGACCCAGGGATTGAACCTGCATCTCTTACATCTCCTGCATTGGCAGGCAAATTCTTTACTACTAGTGCCACCTGGGAAGCATATTTACAAAGTAGAGACTCATATTTAATGAATGAAGGTGACTGATTTATGTGTTTCTGATTATTAAAAATAATTAACACAATTCAGCCCTTCCTAGTTTACAGAGCTCATTAGTTATCACAATTTTATTTGTTCACCAAAGCCCAGGGAATAAAGTAAAAAAAGAAAGTGCTATCATTCCTATTTTACAGTTGAGGAAACTAAGACTCAGAAATTTTCAGTGGTTATCTTAAAGCCACAGAGCTTAGAACACTGGTTTACTGACTATTTCTTGCAAAATCTTGTCATTTTTCTCATGTCTCGTGCTTTGGGAAAGTGTGTGGAGTAAGCAGAGTAAGGATAAGAAGGTCATTTGAGAGTAATTTGGCAGTATCCTGTGAGATTGAAGATGTGCAAACTCCATGACCCAGCAACTCTGCTTCTAGGTATATACCCTCAGGAATCTAGCTACAGGTGCTTGGGACACATGAACAAGAAGGTTTATTGCAGCATTGTTTGGTAACAGCAACGTTTGGAAGCAACTTCATGTCCATCTGTAAGAGAATGAATAAATAAACTATGGTCTATTCATAAGATGAAATGCTATCCAACAGTTAAAATACTAGGTTAGTACACATATATGTATTGGAGAAGGAAATGGCAACCCACTCCAGTGTTCTTGCCTGGAGAATCCCAGGGATGGGGGAGCCTGGTGGCCTGCCATCTCAGGGGTTGCACATAGCCGGACACGACTGAAGTGACTTAGCAGCAGCAGCAGCACATATATGTGATACTGAGTGGAAAAGGAAATTTTACAATGACACATGTAGCATAATAATATTTGTATAACATTTTAAAAAGTGAAATACTAGATACAATTTATCTAGATATCAGATACTATTTATCTAGATAAATGTTTATGCTGGATACTATTGGTCTAACTTTTATAGGTAATATGTCAGTTTTAAGGGGCAAATTGTCTTCAATCTGGAAAGGGTCTCCCTTCCTTTCCTTTTGGTTTCATCAGACTGTCTTCTCTTCCCTACTCCTGTTATCTCTAAGCTCCCTTTCTTTGTGAAGTCAGGACATTCTGTCTTTCTTTATTCTCCTCTTCAGCAAAGTGGCTATTAAGAAGACAGATTCTTCTGAATGGCTACAGAATCATCAAATACAGATAGACTCTGTCAAGACCAGCAAGTTTCATTTAATGTGTGCACTTTCCAAAGTCCTTTAAACAATTCTATTTATTTTTCAGAAGAATTTGTCATTTCCAGTTTGGGGCAATATCTGTGTCTGGTCATAGTGTTAAAAGCATGAACATGTCAGCGTTCATGCCTTATACCAGCATGAGGATCTGACTGGCTTAAGTCTTCCTAAGAGTATCTTAAGCCATGGTTTCCACTATACCCACAGTGGCTTGCCTATCCCTAGGAATTTCCCCAACAGCCACTTCAGAGGGTGTCATTCATGTCACATAAATGCTGTAGTCTCATTTTTGCCCCTCTAACTCATCACATCCTATCAATCAATTGTTTGAAGATGGGATTTCTGTGATTTCAATGAACTTGCTTCATTTTATTGAAGTTATACAGATTTCTGATACAATGCTTGTTTTAGCCTTGGATGTAATCCTTAACCTGGGCTTTGAGCTATAGCCTGCAAACTGGGAATTAAGGGTTCTATTCCAGGTCCTGTCTCTGACCTTGGGTAAATTCAGATCTCCTGGATGGCAAGTTGTCCAGACAGAGAACATTTAGCTATGGTTTATCTTGGATTTGAAATGTTTCCCCCAGTGATTTATGATCCTGACATGGTCTGATTTTATATAACCCCAAATAAAGCCTCGTTTGATTCCCTTGGCCTTTTTGGAATCACCAGAGCTGCTTACTCCATATATTCAAATTTTGCAAAATTCCCCAGGATGTATCCCCTTATATATACCAAAGCCAGATCTGCTTTGTCGATTAGCTTGGTAATCTTCTGGGACTCTTTTGGGATTTCAGAACTTGTGTTCTCACAGTAAAATGTGCCAAAACTGACAGATAGAAAATATTAATCAATTTCTTAGAGCAGAGAGGGCTCCTGTACTCACTTCTTAGAAGTTGAGCTTTGAGCTCTAGGTCTTTCTGTAATGATCTAGAAATATGGCTTGAGCTATAAAATATTAGGGCTCAGAGCTGCAGTGACCCCATCCAAGGATACATAATTACCCTTGAAGTGCCAACTTCTTAGTTACAAAAGATATTGTTAAACCTTTTGTCTTTTCAGATTGATTTGTCTGGTTGGACCATATTGTAAACAATATGTCGGTTCATGCCATAAACAAACATGTTTGTATGTGCACCGGTCAATTCACATGTAATTTTCATCAAGCCCATTCCATTACCCATACTTTGCTATAGAGGAAACAAACAGAAGGTAGAACCCCAGTCTGTGTTTTCTAGGAAGTTTCAGTATGTTTGGAGAAGCTTAACCACAGAAGACATTTAGAAGGTCAGTTAATATTATTTAGTATTGAGATTTGATATGAAGAGAATTGTGGAGCTGCCAGGCACCTGAGGGTCCAATCTGAGTGTACCTTTAGTCTTTAGGTGACAAAAAATAGTGCTATACTTTGCTATAATCCATTAACAAGCTTCAAAAGAATTTTAACCACATTGTCTGGTGTATGTGTGTGTGTGTGTGTGTGTGTGTGCACGCGCGTGCGCGTTCTCAGTTGTGTCTGACTCTTTGCAACCCCATGGACTATAAGCCTGCCTGGGTCCTCTGTCCATGGGATTTCCCAGGCAAGAATACTGGAGTGGGTTGCCATATACTTCTCTAGGGGATCTTCCTGACCCAGGGATCGAACTGACATTTCTTATGTCTCCTGAATTAGCAGGCAAATTCTTTACCACTAGCACCAGCTGGGAAGCCTACTGTGTGTCTGTATTTGTGCATGGGTGAGTATACTTCTGGGGTAAGCTAAGTATGGAAGAGATGCAAGAAAACTAGGTAATTTGGACCATCATGATACCTTCCCAGTACCTGGGTGACTGTCCATAAATGATGTATGTTTCTCAGTGCAGTGAAATTGTACTAAAATGTTGGGATATTTTAGTGACCCAAGACACAGAAAAGGAGGAGAAAAATGGTTAACATATTGGCTTTAATCATTAATTTCGAAGTTGATGTCACTCAGTTGGATTATCTGTTCTCTGAAAATTCAAATCCATTTGTGCCTTCTTGGCTGCTTTTAGAGAAATGCTTCTAAGATCGTTAACACACTGTGACCGGCTCCATCGTAGCCTCCTTCAAAAACTCCATCCTTGTTTGATTTTGGATGACTTTCTTCTCTAGGCCCAAATGACCAAACTCATTATTAATATTCTGGCAGATGCATTGCTTTCATTCTTCCAGATCAAATGGGATTTAACTGTGATCATTCAGGTAGTCTGATTTGAATTTGAAGGAGCTTGTTTCTACTTCATGGAGGTGGGGAGATCTGCACATCCTCAAGAATGATGAATCAGTTCTAATGAGGTGGATGAAACTGGAGCCTATTATACAGAGTGAAGTAAGCCAGAAAGAAAAACACCAATACAGTATACTAACGCATATATATGGAAATTAGAAAGATGGTAACAATAACCCTGTGTACGAGACAGCAAAAGAGACACTGATGTATAGAACAGTCTTATGGACTCTGTGGGAGAGGGAGAGGGTGGGAAGATCTGGGAGAATGGCATTGAAACATGTAAAATATCATGTATGAAACGAGTTGCCAGTCCAGGTTCGATGCACGATACTGGATGCTTGGGGCTAGTGCACTGGGACGACCCAGAGGGATGGTATAGGGAGGGAGGAGGGAGGAGGGTTCAGGGTGGGGAACACATGTATACCTGTGATGGATTCATTTTGATATTTGGCAAAACTAATACAATTATGTAAAGTTTAAAAATAAAATTAAAAAAAAAAAAGAATGACAGTAAAAAGCATTTCATATCACCCTTTGCTTTATGGTTGATGTCTCTGAATCTTTTAAAAATATATATCTTGGGTTTTATTGAAGAGGCCCATCTCTTTCCTCCAAAGTCAATCTGTTTTTTCTCAAAGCACTATTTCTTGGAAAATTGTAATTCAGAACTGTTATACAGTCCGCCGAAGTGGAGCATTTCAGATAATTCAATTAATAAATGCTATTTTCCTCAATTATCCAAATATTTTAGGTGAATATGCTCAAATGTTGGCTGTAATCATCTGGAACCCCACAAATTCCACAAAGAGCTCCACAAATTCTCCACATTATTTTGCATAAACACAAGGTGTATATATTTATTGTTAGGAGTTATTAACCATGAAAACCCCACAATGAAGTTTTAATTCACTTTTATTCTAGTTTCCTGTAGAAGGAGAATTAGCAAAACTTTCTGTGTCCCTTCTTTACCCTGTTATGTTCTCAGAAGCAGCTGCTGTTGCCTTGGCCACAGAACAGCGTTTATTTGCTGATTTGGGGACATTTATGTGCAACGTTGGCTGAGCTGTGGGGATGCTGAACTTCTTGGACTACGAGGCTACAAGTCATGGGTCATAGGTCTGTGAGGCACCTGTAAGTATAATACCCTTGCTGGTCTGTAACCTCACAGCCCCGACTCTCTACTGACTACAGCCTAAACCCAGAGGAGGCTCCAGTGCTTTTACCTGAGATGCGTAGACTAAAGTCCGGCCTTCACACACCTCCCATGAAGCAAAGGTTTTCTACTGGGCTTCCTCAGAGATCTCAAGACTCACTACTTAACACATGCTTATTTGTCTGACCAACTTTTTTTGCTTAACTGAGAAAAGAGGGATGCAGTCCAAGTCAAGTGGACGTTTCTGGAATCTTGCAGTCTTGAGAGTTTTGACCCAAACTCAGTTGACTTCCAGAGACTTACTGCTGGCCTCATAAGTTCAGAGTAAATGGTTTGCTATACCCCCTTGCCTAGGCAACTGCCATGGTTCAACATTATACTGTCCTGAGAACCTTGCTAAAGAACAGGAGAACTCTAATAATGATGTAGTGGGCAGTGCCACCTCTGATTTCCCTGTCTGTTGAAAGCCTTCAGAAGCTTGTGATCTAGGGGCCTAGTCCCTGCCGACCACCTCCATCGTATCTCTTCTGACTCCTTACCCTGTGTCTTATATTCCAGCAATTCCAAGCCATGTAAAGTCCACATCCTCCCCAAAGACAGCCATGCTCTTCTTACCTGTCTGTTTTTAAGTTTCTTTGAAATGCCCTCTTCCCAGTAAATGCTCATCACCCCCATCCTGCACCCCACCCCTTTGTTCCCTGTCTTATTGTTAAGACCCTACACTGGTATCATTTCTTTCCTGAGCCTGGTCAGTCCAATTAGAGGGTGTGCACACACCACATTGTTTCAGAACTGTACCAGTCATGTGTCTGTCTCTCCCATAGATGGTAGCTTCTTTAGAGGAGATACTAAGACACGTTTATCTTTATTTTTCTGATGCCTGACTCATGGACTATAGCAAAACAGGCTCTCAAAATAAATGCGGAATAAATTAAATGAATCCATAAGGGTTTCTGGATGGGTAGGAGATTATGGTTTTTTTGTCTAGAGTTTTATTCAAAGGCAGACAGAATAAAAATATCACAATAATAATAGTTATAGTCTATCTGAAAAACTATTATCAGACAAGTATTTTCAATATATGGACCCCTGCAGTAATAATCTGAGGTAGATACTGTGATTATCCCTATTAAAATATAAGGGAGTAATTATGATGATGATAAATACTGCATATAGCAAAAATCAAGAATTTAAAATTAAGAAATTTAAGAGATCCACACAAGAGAGAAGTATCTTTTTCAGGCCACACATAAATATACATGTCTAACCTAGAATTGCTATCCAGTGCCATTTGCAATATGCTTAATACATGACATCTTATTATTTGGAGGTGAATGTAGAAGCTGGCCATGTTGAAGACCAACTGAAATTCCCCCAAATGCCATGAAATTGAACTACTCTAGTGGGAAAACTCTGACAGAAGAAGAATCAAGAAATACTCCATTCAGTCTGGGGCTGGCAGAATCTGTGTACACATGTACTCCAAAGGCAGGAACAGCTTGTTAATCTGGCATTTAACTACAGAAATTACTATTCATCATTATTACTGGGAGGAGTTATTGATACATAATGATGGCCCTAGGGTATTGCTTAGTCATGAAGTACCTTCTGAATCATCAAAGAAAACTGAAGTTCTGTTCAGCTGAAGTTTAGTATTAAGTCTGCTTTATTGTCTTCAATTTTTTTAGGTGTTAGTAATCACTAAATAACATAGATACATCGAACTCTCTTAAATATTTTATTAATAGTAACCAGAACCTTCCCCTAAAGAGAAAGTTTGTTATCATTTCACATCTGTTTATTTTACTTGAAAAGATATGTAAATGTCTGTGTAATTTCAGAAATGCATATTTGTGAGAAAATACCAATTCATGGTAGCTTTTGGTTATTACAAAATTTTCAATTACTGGGTACAATTTGCTTATTTAATAGATATTTGCCAAGTGTCTACCATGTGGGCAGGAGCTGTATTGAGTACTGGAGTTGCAGATGTGATTAAAATGGGTACAGTCCCTGTCCTCCTATAATAAGGAAATCCATGAAGGTTTTTGATGTTAAGGTAGGAATTCTGACTTTCAAAGATGAATGCTATCATTAGTAAGACTAAGAGTCCCAGGTTGAATTAAATAAGTACTACAATTGAGCTATAAGCACGTTTCTGAGCATAGAAAAGAAGTGATCTGCATTGGGAACTGAGAAGTAAGACAGTGTGGTGATCTCTTGGGGGTGGACAGATAAGCAGGAGGCATATGGCCCTGTAATGGGAAGCATTCTTTGGTCAAATTGTTGGAACCCAAGGAGTTTGGACTTTATCCTGTAGAATAAATGGAAAATAGACTTTGGTCTGTATGCAAATTCATTGGTAGTGTCTACTTGAAGCACTTTTGGGGGAGCTTCATGAGGTCCCCTCTGCCTTTCAGAAAAAGTGCTATGAATGAAATTTGAGGTCCACTGATGATATTGCAGGAGGAATGAGTACTCCAGTGCAATGAATGCATTTGTCATCCTGTCTATAGAAAATAGGCAACAATCAATCATTCCATATTTATGGGTTATCTTCCATCCCTTGGATAAAGTATTTCTTCAAACCAGACTCAGCACCTTGAGAAGGAAAGAGTTCTAAGCATCTAGGGTCTAAGTACTTAACGTATTAGATGTTGCTCTTAACAACATAGCTGCAAAGAAGCATATTCATGGTATAGTCAGTTTTCAGTACAGGCTCAAGGAGATATGAAATCCTGACGTTTCTTCATGTACCAGACTTTGATATATGGAAATGTGCTATTTTCTTACAGGACAATTCATAGACAAGGATGGAGAACTAGAGAGAGTACTTGCATCTTTCCCTAAATCTCTAATGACAAGACACAATCAGGGCATAGGGGAAGGAGATTAGCACCCTGAAACGATCATCCAAGCAGGCCCTCAGTAGCGTGCTAACCAACCAAATGCAGATGAAGTAGTGTGGGCGGTGAATTACAGTTTTAGGTCCCCAGTTCCCTTCTCACTAAGAATCTCCAAATCAAGGGTCCACTGCTTGAATTGGCTCTAGCTGTGGATTGGCAGTCCTCTTAGACTGCTGCAGTGCTGGGATTTATTTGCTTTAAAGTTTTCTCCAAAACATCTTTAATAGGCAGATGTAAACCTATATGTTCTCCTTCCAACAAGTCTTGGATCCCTGTGTTCCTTGATGCTTGTACTGCTTTCCCAGGGTGTCTTTAGCAACCTAATCTTCACTTTGCTGAAGGAGAAAGGCCTTTGGCTTGTATGTTTTCCCACCACCCTGTCAGTTATGACGTCTGTTTTCTTGAAATGGCTTGCTCCGGCTTGTTTATTTATGAAGGGCCTTGTGGTCAGCTGCAAACTTAGTTCACAGTTTTTGGGTAACATTTATTGTTTTCAATCTGATTAAAGAAAAATACTTGGCAATGTTTGAAAAATTTAAAACTACAGGGAAGTGTAAAAATGAAAATTCAAATCACTTATAATTCTGTCACTCACAGTTAATCACTGTTGACATTTTGGAATATTTTCTCTCAGGCCTTTTTTTTTTTTTTAAATGCATATATGTGGTAAGCATGTCTCTGAGTCTTTCAAAACAAAAATTTAATAGCTATATAATTTTGGTCAATTCTGATTTTTTTTTGACTATTTTAACTAACACAGGCACCTACCTTTTTTTCCATATTTCTCATTATTTATTTAGGAATAGATTCCTATAAAATAGTTTCTGTTATGTAAATATATTTGATAAGTATTGAAACAAATATACTCATTTAAATCTCGACAAGCATGATAATACTAGAGTTATTTCACTATAACCTTGCTACCATTGAATATTATTAACTTCAGTTTGATAATTTAGTAGATAAAAAATGGTATATTCTAATTTATATGTCATTTCTAACTGGTGAGTTTTATAACCTTTGATAGAAAAGTGATTCCAGAAGACTTGGTTCTTATTTTTTTGCACTTACCATTCTATTGATGTTGAGTTCTATTTATGTTCTATTGATGTTGAGTTCCTTGCTTTTCTAAGTGAGCCTCTGTGTCTTTTTTTGATCCATAAGACATGTTAACCCTCTGTACTATATATTTTCTTTTTACTCAACAGTCATGCACTCAAAATATTTATTGACTATCTATCATATTTCAGGCTTCTGAATCCATAGAGATAAATACATGAAAATTGAAAATCCTTGACCTCCAGAATTTCAAAATATAGAGACAACACACAGATAACAAGAGAAATAGAAAACAGTGTTTTGATGCTATGCAGTCAATAAATATTTACTAATTGCCATCTACATTTCATGGATTAGGCTAAGCATTAAAGATACCCAAAATAAGTAAGTTAGACATAGTTCTTTTCTTTACAAATATTGTTGGCTATACAGAATAGCATAAGGATTAATTATAATACAGTGGGATAAGTTGAAAGCAGCTTAAAATAGTGGCTAAGGACATGGCTCTGAAGCTGACTGTCTGGGTCAAATCCTGGCTCAACCACTAATTAACTATACTCTGTGATTATGGGCAGATAAATTAGCCATTCTGTTCTTCAGTTTCCTCCTTGGGAAAAGAGAGGCAATAACTGAATTGTTTCATAGACTTTTGCAGAATATTTAGAACAAGACCTAGTATGTAGTGTGCACTCAGTACCCGTTTTATTTTGTTTTAAGAATAAGATGTGGAAAGCACAGTCTGTTATTGAAATGTATAATAAGGGGCTCTTAATATAGACTTATAAAGTCATGAGAGCTACTTTTGGAGGAAGAAACCCCAAACAGCTGAAAAGTGAGGAGATAGTATGGCTCATTTGGGAGGGTGCAATGGAGTGTGAACATGTGTGAGGGCATAGTTTTCACATAGAGGGAACCACATGTGCAAAATCCCAGAAGAAGGAGAAGGGCTTTCAAAGAACTAAATGACATTCAGTGTGGATTGTAGAGTATGAGTATCTTTGTATTGCTGTGTAACAAATCACCCCAAAATTCAATGCCTTTAAAATACAAAGGTTAAGAGAACAATAGGTCAATTAACAGTGAAATTTTCATCAGAAACCAGAGTGACTAGAACAGAATGGAACAATATCTTTGCAGTGCTGAAAGAAAAGAACTATCAACCCAGGATTCACTATCCAGCAAAAATATCCTTCCAGAATGAAAATAAAACCTTCTCAGATGAAAGAAAATTGAGAGAATTTGTCACCAGCTGACTTACTCTAAAATAAGTGCTAAAGTAAATTCTTCAGACTGAAGAAAAATTATACCAGAAACTTGAAACTTCAAGAATAAAGACCAACAGAAATAGCAAATAGCTCAGTAAATATAATAGACTTTTCCCCTCATCTTAAAATTATTTAAAAATGTGTTGGAGAAGGCAATGGCAACCCACTCCAGTACTCTTGCCTGGAAAATCCCATGGACAGAGGAGCCTGGTGGACTGCCATTTATGGGGTCACACAGAGTCGGACACGACTGAAGCGACTTAGCAGCAGGGGCAGCAGCAGCATGACTGTTGAAAGGAAAATGTAGAGCATTGTCTGATGAGATTTTCAATATATACAGATGTAACACATATGACCATATACATATAGTCAGATGTAACACATATGACTATATATATCAAAGAGGAGACTAATGGGATCTACTTGGTTGTAAAGCTTCTTTTACTTGAAGTGGTGAAATATTAACTCTAAGCATACTGTGTTGGGCTTCCCAGGTGGTGTTAGAGGTAAAAAACCTCCCTACCAATGAGACGTGGATTTGATCCCTGGGTTTGGAATCCCAGATCCCCTGGAGAAGGGCATGGCAACCCACTCCAGTATTCTTACCTAGAGAATCCCATGGACAGAGGAGACTGGTGGGTTACAGTCCATGGGGTCATAAAGAGTCAGACACTACTGAAGCAACTTATCATGCATGCATGCTGAAAGTTTATGCATGAATATTGTGATCTCTATAGAACAATCACTAAAAGATAATAATATCACACAAAGACAAATATCCAGGAAGCCAATAGAGAAATTGAAATAAGATAATAAATATTCAAATTTTTAAAAGGCAGGAAACAGGGAACAGAAGAACAAAAAAACTAGAGGGGACTCACAGAAAACAGATAATAAAATGGGAAATGTAAATGTGACCATATCCATAATTGCATTAATTCTAAATTAAAGAATAGAGGCAGATTTAAAAATAAAGTTGCAACTATATGTTACATACACAAAACTTACTCTAAATATAGTTATGTAGATCAGTTTGGTCACTCAGTCGTGTCCGACTCTTTGCGACCCCATGAATCGTAGCACGCCAGGCCTCCCTGTCCATCACCAACTCCCGGAGTTCACTCAGACTCATCCATCGAGTCAGTGATGCCATCCAGCCATCTCATCCTCTGTCCCCTTCTCCTCCTGCCCCCAATCCCTCCCAGCATCAGAGTCTTTTCCAATGAGTCAACTCTTCGCATGAGGTGGCCAAAATACTGGAGTTTCAGCTTTAGCATCATTCCTTCCAAAGAAATCCCAGGGCTGATCTCCTTCAGAATGGACTGGTTGGATCTCCTTGCAGTCCAAGGGACTCTCAAGAGTCTTCTCCAACACCACAGTTCAAAAGCATCAATTCTTTGGTGCTCAGCTTTCTTCACAGTCCAACTGTCTCATCCATACATGACCACAGGAAAAACCATAGCATTGACTAGATGGACCTTTGTTGGCAAAGTAATGTCTCTGCTTTTGAATATGCTATCTAGGTTGGTCATAACTTTCCTTCCAAGGAGTAAGCGTCTTTTAATTTCATGGCTGCAGTCACCATCTGCTGTGATTTTGGAGCCCAAAAAAATAAAGTCTGACACTGTTTCTGCTGTTTCCCCATCTATTTCCCATGAAGTGATGGGACCAGATGCCATGATCTTTGTTTTCTGAATGTTGAGCTTTAAGCCAACTTTTTCACTCTCCACTTGCACTTTCATCAGGAGGCTTTTTAGTTTCTCTTCACTTTCTGCAATAAGGGTGGTGTCATCTGCATATCTGAGGTTATTGATATTTCTCCTGGCAATCTTGATTCCAGCTTGTGCTTCTTCCAGCCCAGCATTTCTCATGAGGTACTCTGAATATAAGTTAAATAAGCAGGGTGACAATATACAGCCTTGACATACTCCTTTTTCTATTTGGAACCAGTCTGTTGTTCATTCCATGTCCAGTTCTAACTGTTGCTTCCTGACCTGCATACAAATTTCTCAAGAGGCAGGTCAGGTGGTCTGGTATTCCCATCTCTTTCAGAATTTTCCACAGTTTATTGTGATCCACACAGTCAAAGGTTTTGGCATAGTCAATAAAGCAGAAATAGATATTTTTTCTGGAACTCTCTTGCTTTTTTGATGATCCAGCAGATGTTCGCAATTTGGTCTCTGGTTCCTCTGCCTTTTCTAAAACCAGCTTGAACATCTGGAAGTTCACAGTTCACATATTGCTGAAGCCTGGCTTGGAGAATTTTGAGCATCACTTTACTAGCGTGTGAGATGAGTGCAATTGTGCAGTAGTTTGAGCATTCTTTGGCATTGCCTTTCTTTAGGATTGGAATGAAAACTGACCTTTTCCAGTCCTGCGGCCACTGCTGAGTTTTCTAAATTTGCTGGCATATTGAATGCAGCACTTTCATAGCATCATCTTTCAGGATTTGAAATAGCTCAACTGGAATTCCATCACCTCCACTAGCTTTGTTTGTAGTGATGCTTTCTAAGGCCCACTTGACTTCACATTCCAGGATGTTTGGCTCTAGGTCAGTGATCACACCATCATGATTATCTGGGTTGTGAAGATCTTTTTTGTACAGTTCTGTGTATTCTTGCCACCTCTTCTTAATATCTTCTGCTTCTGTTAGGTACATACCATTTCCGTCCTCTATCGAGACCATCTTATGTAGATAGATTAAAAGTAAAAGGATAGAGAATATATATTATGTAAACTGATAAAAAGAGAGCTAGAATGAGTATATTATAGAAGGCAATGTCAACCCACTCCAGTACTCTTGCCTGGAAAATCCCATGGACGGAGGAGCCTGGTGGGCTGCAGTCCATGGGGTTGCTAGGAGTTGGACACGACTGAGCAACTTCACTTTCAATTTCATGCATTGGAGAAGGAAATGGCAACCCACTCCAGTGTACTTGCCTGTAGAATCCCAGGGATGGGGGAGCCTGGTGGGATGCCGTCTATGGGGTCACACAGAGTCGGACATGACTAAAGTGACTTAGCAGCAGCAGCAGAGTGAGTATATTAAGTATACAGTCTACTTTAGAATAAAGAAAATTACTAGAAGTAAAGAGAAACATTACATAATGGAAAAGGTCAGTTCACCAAAAAGATATTACAGTACTAAATGTGCATACACCAAGTAACAGAGCTCTAAGATGCATGAAGTAAAAGTTGATAGAACTAAAAGGAAAAATAGAAAAATTCACATTCTCTTTATCAATAATAGATAAAACAATTGGAAAGACAATCAACAAGACTAGAGTAGACTTGAACAACACTATCAAATGACTTGATTGACATTAATAGAACAGTCTACCCAGCAAGTATGGAAAATTTCAAGTGCACATGAAATAGTCACCAAAATAATATATTCTGGGTCACAGGAAGAATGAAAACAATAAATTAACACATTGAAAAGAATTGTAATCATCCAGAGTACATACTGTGACCATAAATAATTAAACTAGAAAATCAGCTACATAAAGATACCTGGAAAATTCATAAATATTTTGAAAATCAAAACATGCTTCTAAATAACTTGTAGGTTGAAGAAGAAGCCACAGGGGAAATTAGAAAATATTTTTGAGCTGAGTAAAAATGAAAATACGACAAAATTTATGGAATACTGCTGAAGCTACTGCTTTTAGGGGAATTTTTAGTATTAAATAGAATTCCCTGGAAGCTCAGATGGTAAAGAATCTGCCTGTAGTGCAGGAGACCTGGGTTCAGTCTTTGGGTTAGGAAGATCCCCTGGAAAAGGGAACAGCTACCCACTCCAGTATTCTTTTCTGGAGAATTCCACAAACAGAGGAGCCTGGTGGTCTGCAGTCCATGGGATTGCAGAGTCAGACATGGCTTAGTGACTAACACACACACACATAGTATTAAATGTTTATATTAGAAAAATACCAATTTTTGGTAATCTAGGATAATACATTAAAAAATTAAAATTGAAGGGCAAACTAAACTCAAAGAAAAATTAAGGAAATTATAAAGAGCAGAAATTAATAAATTGGAAAAAATAGAAAAAATAAATGAGATAAAATTTTTTTCTTTAAAAAGTTAATAAATTTGGTAAACCTGTAACTGAAATGGCCAAGAAAGTTGCACAAATTACCCACATCAGGAATAAAGGAGGATATCACTACAGACCCTACAGGCATTACAAAAAATAAGGATGCTATGCCATGAAATTTGACAACTTAGATAAAATGGACCAATTTCTTTAAAAAACACAAACTGCTGAAACTCATACAAGAACAAATATAAAATATGAGTAATTCTAAATATGAATAATTCTAAATCTGTTTTTAAAACTTGAATTTGTAATTAAAAGTCTTCCAGCAAAGAAACCTCCAGGCCAGATGGTTTCACTTGCAGATTTTACCAGACATCTCAGGAGGAGATTGTATCAATTTTATACAAACTTTTCTAGAAAATTGAAGATAATGAAACACTTGTCAACTCATTTTATGTGGCCATTATTACTCTAATACCAAGATTAGACAAGCACAACAAGAGAACTATAGATCAACATCCCTTGAACATAGATACAAAAATCCTCACTAAGACATTAACACACCAAATTTATCTATCTATCTATCTATCTATATATATTTCTGTACAAGCTGTTACTTGGATTAAAAAGCTCTGAGTTCTACCATTTCCCAATTTCCATGAGATAAATGTACTCCGACCTTGGCAAATTTAATTTCAAGTGACCCACATAAGTCTACTAATTACAGAGTTGGAAAGAGGTGCACAGTCAGCTCTCATGAGCCAGTGGCACTGAATCAATTCTTCATAATTCATGTTTCATAATTTGGTCTTTATCATAAGGAAAATGGGAGTGTTTGAAGTTTTTAAGCTGAAACAGTTTTGTGCCTTAGAATGCTCCCTCTTGCTTTAGACCAGAGAATGGATTGGAGGTAGGTCAGAATGAGCACCCATGAGCCACTTATTGATATTACTAAGAAACAGTCGTGGTCTAAACCTGGGTTGTGGCCTCTGGGATGGAGAAGGTGGACATTTTTGAAATATTTTTAATATGTAAACTTGCCAAGGGGTCAAATTGGCTGTCAGGTATAAGACAAAAGCTGAGAAGTCACTCATCCCGTCTAGGAAGGCCCTTATTGTTTGTTTGTGTGACAAGTAGGGGCATGCACAGTTGCTCTTTATGGAACATTTTTTTTTTTCTGAAATTCCTCAGTTCTATGACAATGAGTAGTTATTAGTCTAGGGAACAACATTAGTCATTTTTAAAGTTTCACTCAAAGTGAACTATCAGATCCTTATGCTTTTTAAATTAGATGCATCTCTAAAATTCATTATTGAATGCCTTCTTGTGCCATGCACAGTTCTAGGTACTTGGACTATGTTGTTGAATGAAAATAGACCCCTATCTTTGTGGAACTTTAGTCTAGCTACAGGTTGAGGGGAAGGCAAGAGAGAGGCATTAAACATAATATAAAAGCAAGTTATATATTAATAGTATGGCAGAAAGTGAAGAGTATTTGATAAAATTTTTAAAAAATGTGGAGTAGGGTAACAGGAGTTCAGGAGTGATGGTAAGACAAAATTTTATAATTAAGTATGGTAGTTATGGGAGGATGCATTTAAGAAGTAACATTTGAACAGTCTTGAGATGGAAAAGCTACCAGCAGTGACTTCATTCCTGTCATTGGAAATAAATATATTCTCTCCCCGAGTATTTGTCCCAACTATATTTCTGGTCACTGTGCACAAAATCAAATTTCTTTCCTCAATCTCCCAGTTTTCCCTGATCTACTTGGGGAGGCAGGCATGAGGTACCTTTTCATGTTTGTGGTATTCTGAACCTCCCTTGACTAAAGCACTTGCCCCCAGGAGGTTGTAAGTGCCTCTTTCCTTGGTTGTTTTTCCCACTGGACTGAGAACTCCTCAAAGATTTTGCTGATGCCACTTGCTTTTGTATTCTGGCATGCTAGGCATAAAGGAGGTACCCTTTGTTGTTGTTCATTTGCTAAGTTGTGTCGACTCTTTGCAACCCCATGGACTGCAGCACACCAGGTTACCCTGTCCTTCACTATCTCCTGGAGTTTGCTCAAATTCATGTCCACTGAATTGGTGATGTTATCTAAGCATCTCATCCTTTGCCGCCTTTCTCCTTTTGCCTTCAGTCTTTCTCAGCATCAGGGTCTTTTGCAAGGCGTTAGCTCTTTGCATCAGGTGGCCAAAGTAGTGGAACTTCAGCTTCAGCATCAGTCCTTCCAATGAATATTCAGGATTGATTTCCTTTAGGATTGACTGGTTTGATCTTGCAGTCCAAGGGACTCTCAAGAGTCTTCTCCAGCACCACAATTTGAAAGCGTCAGTTCTTCGACATTCAATCTTCTCTATGGCCCAGCTCTCACATCTATACATTAACTACTGGATAAACCATAGCTTTGACTATATGGACCTTTGTATACCTTTAAAACTTGATAAATCTAATATTCTAATGAGTTTCTCCTTGATGCGGAATGCCAAAATATGAAAACACATCTAATCATGGAGTGTGATAGGAGGTGAGAAGTTTAATTATCGGATTTCATTATCATCTCTTTGTCTTCTTCATGTGTTTTGGCTACTTCTGTGGGAGTAACTTTGAAAGTGCAGATTAGAAATAGTATTGGACTCTCTGCCTGTGTAAAAATCCCATTGTTGTGGATGTGTGCTGCCAAACATAGTTTGTATATACTGCGTATATACAGTTTCTTTGGCAAGAAAAAGATGAAATAAATAATTCTGAGTATCTGGGACACCAAAGTGCTAGGCGCTTCATAAATACTTTGATGAGAGGTAGGCTAGACCAGCTAAAAGTTAGAAACATTTTATTTTTATTTTCACTTTTTGTCTCATGACATGCTGCTTTTATTTAACACCAAATCTTAAATACTAATATTATTCATAATCAACATGAGTTTCTCTCCTCTCTGTTACAGATAATGCTACTATAAACATCTTTGTATATAAATTGTTTTGCATAGCTCTGATCACTTCCACAGAATAAATTTCCAAATTGAATTTGTCATTAGGATAAATTCTTTATATTAATTTTTATTGGAATATATTTGCTTTACAATGTTGTGTTAGTTTCTGATGCTATGTATAAAATAGATAACCAAGGAGAACATATAATATAGTACAGGGAGCTCTGCTTAATGCCCTGTGGTGAGAGAGGGGATATATGTATATGTATGGCTGATTTATTTTTCTGTACAATAGAAAGTTAGAAACATTTTAAAACTAAAGCAGGCAGTGATATTTTTGTTTATTTTGTATGGTTTTTTAGGGGGGAGTTAGAGAGGAGTAAATAGCTCTTCAGCAATCATTGAACTACTTAGAATACATAGGGTTCATTTTTGTATTTTGACTTTCAATGGTAGAAATCTAGCAGTGCTATCAAATGTCAGTGAAAACACACATACATGCATTTACACATATGCACACGTACTAGCAAGGACTAGGGAAGAAAATGTGAAAACAGGACAGCTTGAATGATAGCCGCCACATGCAAGTATACTGAGCAGAGTAACTGGATGACTGCGGGTCTGGTATCCGTTATCAGAGCATTTTATAGCTCTTGAGAAGGCATCCTTGAAGGATTCATGAGAGGCCAAGAAAGCATTTCTCTTGGAAGCGGAGATGGCATTCACTGAACACCCCTTGTCTTGTTAGAGTTCCAAAGGGATGAAAGAAATATGGACGAATGAAGGAAGGTCTAGGAGTGCCACAGAAAATGATTCTGAATATTGATCTGAGGAATCGGTTCCAAGATGAATACTGGAGTATTTGTTCTTGGGACTTTAATGGAGTTTCCATATCAACATTGTGACAGGAATCGAGATATCCATTCATTCAATCAAGCAGTCCTTACTGACTGATCTGTATTATCAGGCGCAAGGAACTGGGAAACACAGAGATGAACAAGACACATCACTGTCCTCTTGGCGTTTGCAGTAAACTGATGACTTACAATATAAACAGTAGAGAGTATGAGCAGAGTGCATTGGGAACACCAAAAGTGGTAACCGCCTTTGGCTCAGGACATCAGGGAAAACTCCAGAGAGGAGTCTGTACATGAGCTGTGTCTTGAAGACTGAGTAGGATTGGCCAAGTGAAAAATGGCAGGAAGGTTTGAACTGGCATTCTACACAGAAGCAGCCTAGCTGAGGGCACAAAATGGTGAGAAATCCTACCTGGATCAAAAGAGTGATATGACATTAATAATGTCTTAAGACAAATGAGTAGCTAAGGGAAAATGGAATGGGAAAAGAGCAATGGAATTTAAAGGCCAAGGAGATGGACAGTATGATTGAGGAAGTCTAGTTTTACCACCCAAGGGGGTTGGAGTCTTACATGCTTTTGAGGCATTTCCATATTGACAGTTACCATTTAGTGAGCATTTATTTTTCTAAGCTAGGGCAGAGTTAGATATGAAGGTGGAAGCAGACTAGGGAAAGGAGGCTATCAGAGGTCTGGAACCAGATAGAGTGATACCCACAGCCTGAAAGGTATTTGTGGAAGGGAGAGTACAGGAAAATCGGTATTGCCCTCATGAGCAGGACAGCAAGAGGCACAGCAAGGGGAATTAGGAAGCAATTGTAAAGAACAAGGCTGTGGTTCTTACTCTGTCAGATTTTTAATTTTAACTCCTTTGCCCTGCCAGGATAGCAAGTTCTTGTTACTTTTAAAAGCTCTGCCTCCTTGGACTTCCCTGACAGTTCAGTGGTTAAGACTCTGTGCTTCCAATGCAGGGGGCATGGGTCCTAGTCAGGGAACTAAGATCCTGTGTGCTGTGTGGCCTCCATCCTTAGCATGTGATAACTGATAGTCATCAGAACGTGTCAATTACGAAGAGTTCAGGAATGGTGCAGGTAAGAAAACTATGACCAACAAATGAAAGATTCTCTGCTTCTCCCCCAACCTGCCCTGCCCCAGTGGACTGTTCTCTGTGGCACAGATCTTATGCGCCATGCCTCCCAGAAGTGACTGAAGCCAGGTTGGTGTCTATGTGTCCGTGTCCTCCTCTCTCCCATCCCCCAGAAGGTGGGAGAAGGGAAATCACTCAAGATGGTGCTTGTCCATCTGCAATCAGAGCAACACTGAGGGATACAAGAGAATTTTTGTTTCCTTCATTTCAAGGATAACCTTGAACAAAATGATTTCATCAGTTGTAAGGAAAAATATCATCTTGTCATTGGTAAATCAGAAGTATGTTCATGAGAACAGAATTATCTCAAGTTCAGATTTTTGAAACTCAAGACCCTAGATTTTAAGGATCCTAAAAGAAATCCATGGGTATCTCTGTTTTATCACCAGTGAAATGGAGGCAATAAAGTGTGTGCTTGATAATAAATATTGTTCAGTTGCTAAGTTGTGTCTAACTCTGCGACAGCAAGGACTGTAGCACAGCAGGCTTCCCTATCCGTCACCACCTCCCGGAGTTTTGCTCAAATTCATGTCCATTGAGTCGAGTTGGTGATGCCGTCCAACCATCTCTTCCTCTGTGGCCCCCTTCTCCTCCTGCCCTCAATCTTTCCCAGCATCAGGGTCTTTTCCAGTGAGTTGGCTCTTCACATCAGGTGGCCAAAGGATTGGAGCTTCAGCTTCACCATCAGTCCTTCCATTGAGTACTCAGGAATGATTTCCTTTAGGATTGACTGGTTTGATCTCCTTGCTCTCCAAGGGACTTCCAGTAGTCTTCTCTAGCACCACAATTTGAAAGCATCAATTCTTCCATACTCAGCCTTCTTTATGGTCCAACTCTCACATCCATACATGACTACTGGGAAGACCATAGCTTTGACTATATGGGCCATGATTACTCACCTCAATCAAGTTTGGATATTTGGGGATCTATTCCTGGACACAGGAGTTCCAGTTGTCTCTACAGCCTCTTTCTAAGCTTGAAATAGAGCCATCCTGTGCTTTACAAATCCATTGCCTTATCGCAAGATTAATAATTTTTCCTATGCCTGGCACATAAAAAGGACTCAAACATTGTAAATCACAGGTTTATCTGTTACTGTTATTACCTCCAAGACCTGCTTCTCTTTTGTACAGTAATCCCTCACTGTCTAAACTCTCATTACTCAAATATTTACTGCTGTCCTCCACAAAACATCCGTATATACATGGCAGCAAAATGGCTTAAGTCACGTGTGATTGTAGGTGAGAGAACACCCACAAGTGTGTTACAGCTGCATCTCAGCTGGTCAAATATAATTGCATCTCATTATTTCATCATGTTATGTGTTATCATTGTCATGTTCACCACATTGTGATGATGCCGCCTAAGAAAATGGAAAAGCTTATAAGAAGAGTCAATGGGCCTGACATGCTTCAGAAAGTTCATTCATTGGGAGAAAGATCAGATCGGAAGGTAAGAAGGATATTGAAAGAGGTGACTGTGTAAAAATATATGTGTCTCACAGTTTTGTCCTTGTCTACAGCTCACTCAGTGCTTCCCTGGTGGCTCAGATGGTAAAGAATCTGCCTGCAGTGCCGCAGACCAGGTTTGATCCCTGGGTTGGGAAGATCTGGAGAAGGGAATGGCTATCCACTCCATGATTCTTGCCTGGAGAGGTCCACGGACAGAGCAGCCTGGCAGGCTACAGTTCATGGAATCCAAAGAGTCAGACATGACTGAGGGACTAACACCAACATGAGAAAATTAGAAAACTTATTAAAATACTGTTGGTTTATTTGTGCCAAAATCCTTAACAGATTGCAATATTGCTACATAATGATGTTTGGGGAAACTCTTTGGGGTTTAAAGAAGGATACAAATTATTGTCTTTTAAAATAAGGGATTAGAGGCTCCTATGATCTGAATGTCTGTTATGTGGTAGGTTTTGAGGAATGGACTGAAGTCAGGTAAAGGAGTAGCTTCTCCTGACCTCTTGGGAATCGGAGTCCCTACTTGTTGCTGTGGGTGAGTCTCTCCCTTGTTAACCCAGCCAAGCTGCAGACCTCACATTGTTTCCAGTCGCCTTCCAAGAACTATGGTCCTTGTCTCTGGTGGGTGGGCCTCTGCTCCCCACGGGCCAGCTGCCTCTTGCCTGTCTGCTGGGTTTCCTGCCATGGCCTGCTCTTGTATTCTGCTAATTCTTTTCCCTTCCTGTTCCAAATGTGTTTCTGTTGAAGCTGAGCGTGCCTAGGCAGAAGTCCCATCCATTAGTCAAGCAAGTTCAAGTATGCATGCTTGTCCTTTCCCAACATCCCCTTTCAATATGTCCCTTCCCTGGGTCAGGACATGCTGTGCTTGCCCTTGGACCTCGCCGATGCCCACTGCTTCACTGACTCACCACCTGTTGCCTGCTGCCATTCCTTCCAGGTGTGGTTCTGCAAGTGGAACTGAACACCCTCGCAGCTCCTGCACGTGGGCCTGTTCTCCCACCCGCCCTCCTCCCAGATGCCGGCTCTGATTCCAGGTCCCTGCATGCCCAACTGTCTGGACCACCAGCTGCAGTGAACAGAGCATGGCCTAAGCAGGTTCAAACACACACAAGGCTGCCCTTTTGGGATAGTGTTCATCTGCTGCCCTTTGTTGGAACATTTTAACCTGGTTTGTCAAATATACAACCTTGGATAGAGAAACGGGCAACCAGTGGGTAGCAAGATGTGATGTGACTGTAATAAGCCACATGCAGTGAACTCCAGCATGACTGACTACAGTTGTGGACCCCAAAGCATCTGTGATCTGAGGAGATGAGAGATCTCCTGTAGCCTTCCCTTTTTACTCACTAGGTGTGTGATCTCTCTGAGCCTCAGTTTTCTCTTTTGTAAAGTGAGGAAGGTAACTCCCACTTTAGAGGTTGTTATGAAGATATAAAGAACCTAAAGTAGTATCTTGATTCGATGACAGCACAGTACCACATAACCAGGCCCATGCCTCTCACTGGCCCCAAGAATCGCCGTTGCAGCCCTTCCTTCCTACAACTGCAGTGGGCCCCAGGTTTGCAGAGGTGCCCTGTGGTTCTACCTTGAAGTTGCAGAAAGGAGACACAAATTGGAGCACAAAGATGTGTCTGAACTAGAACTTATTCATAAGTAGGGAAAAGTTACCCCTGCCACCTCATCTAGATTTCTTTCCCCAAGAAGGACCTTTTCTTTCTCTTGTCTCCCTACTGGCCTCTCCCTTATCCTGGTGTTATATGGTCAGTAAGCAAACTCTTGGTTTCAGCCTTAGCTTTTCCATGTCTCTCTAATTCCTGTTTGGCCATCTTACCTTGCCAACTAGAAAGGATTTTTCTTGCCTTTCTACATAGGAAAGAAAAAATGGGCTTCTAGAAGGAATACAGATATCCCCTGCTTCTCAAAAGTTCGCTTTATACCACTTCATTTTTACCTACATTAGTACCTGTTTTCACCAATGGAAAGAAATCTGAAGAGGATTTGTGGTTTTACAAAAACAAGGAGAAAGAACAGCATTTAATGTTTGTGTTATGGGAGCCTGAATAGAGGGAGCTCACACCCCCAGTAGTGAGAGTGACACAGCTAAGCTCTTTGCGGGGGAACCACACTCAGCATCTTAGCACCAGGCTGCCATAACTGCATCTGAGCTTCATCTTGATTTATTTTGCGCATCTGTTAGCAAGATGTGTCCTAAGATAACCGCTTCTTCCCTTTATGCCATCTCTGCTTATGAAAGGTTTCATAGGAGCGCTCGAATAGCTGGGGAAACCTACACCAGAATCAAGGTCAGAAAACCTGATCCAGTCCAGGATCTACGCTTTCACTAGTCACATGATTCTTGAAAGGAATTTTACTTCCCTGTGTGCCATTTTCCTCAACTCCCAGATTTTAAAGATTGAAGAATTCTATGTAATTCCTAATTACTCCAAGTTATTTCACTTAATTGGCATCAGAATCTTGGGCAACCCTAAAAAAAAGACTCAATTTACTCGTTGATAGATGAATTGAAGAAAACCTGTGATGCTCTAATCTACCTTAAGTAATTCAAGTTGAATTTTCCACATGAATGCGTGGACTGAAGAGGGGGCTAAAACATGAGTAACATGCCAGATTCAAGGAGTCCTGTCTGTTCATCTCAAAAAATTTTCCTGGCTCTTTCTTTCCCTCTCCACGCACAGCTTCTTAAAAGTGGGTAGGACCTTTAGAAGCTTTGTTCTGTCTTTCTCATGATAGCTGTTCACCGCTTGATGTTTTTAGATCTCTGAAGTCTGGAAGGTGGGGCATGGTTTTCCAAGTGCCATGGACCAAGTGAGCCTTTTCAGTGACCTCTGTGGGTGAACATTTCAACTGCCTTTGGTCTTTGCCTGAGACAGCCCCCAAGTGATCAACGTCTCCGAAAGGGCCACACCATTCTCCCTGAGCCCGTGTCCTTCCTCTAGCCCACAGCTCACTCTGCATCTACTCCGTCTCCTGCCTCTTCCATTCCCCCAGTCTTTTTCCACTTACCACACCATTGGTGGTCTGGGGGTGTGCGGCCCAGATGTTTTCCCCAAGCGATTAGAAGATTACTTTTTCAAGTCTCTTCACAGAGCAGATGTTCCCCTCCAGCTCCCCCTCCCTCGCCCCGCAATTGCTGAAACCTTTCTCTGTCCCAGAGAGCATATGGTGTGGCTGCTGTGTGTTTGATCAGGAGAGCCTGAACAGGAACAAGAGAATCCCACACTGATGACTGTTTGGCAGGCAAGCTTCTGGGTGTGTGTGTGTGTGTTCCTCCTCCCTTTGTTCCTACTTCAGTTGTGAGCAGATGTTCTCTACTGGCTGAGTGGCTGTCCTTTCTCTGGTCCCTGACACCAGTGCTTCATCCCGTTCCCCTGCTTCAGGCCATTCAGTGTGCCCGACTCTAGCATCTTTCTTGGCTTGCATACATCTGTCTTTACTTCATCCAGAGCTTTGCGCTCTTAGCCTGGGAAACCTGTTAGAAAAATAAGTTTGCTCCTATGCCTAAACTTGATTTATAGGTTGCTCCCTACCTTCTCCCTCCTTGAATCTATTATTTACCCATCCTCTACTTCCTTTTTCATCCCACCCCAAATTCTGGGCCCACTCAACTATTGCAGACCAGTCATTCTCTCTCTCACCTCTTAGCCTTTAGGTGTGCCTTCCTTTCTTTCTGAAGCATCCTCCCTTTTCTTCTTTTCCTTTTTTGCCTGGCAAATTTCTGTTCATCCTTTGTGTCTTTGTTTAAGCATGATATTCTCTTCGACCTCCACCTCCCAGTCATAAGTTACCATTGCGCTCCTATGTTAATACCAACCCTTATTTCTCTGTACTACGGTTGTGTTTTTACTTGTCTCTTCATTTTGTCATTAATTTATTTTTATAAATCTGAGCAAGAGTGTTTCCACACTGTCAAACAAGAGTTAGATTCCAGATTCTTCTCTCTCCCTCTTCTTCTGACAGTGTTCAATGAGCATGTACTCTGTATGAAACCCTCTATTAGATTTGGAGTCATAAAAATGAGGGAGAGATTGTTCTTTCCCTCAACTAGAAAGTCCCCTACGTAGACTTCAAAAGTGATGCTATTACAGTGGTGAGATAGCCAAGACCACATGGAAAGCAGATATTTAGATGATTATCCAGCCCTGAAAACAGAACCCAGAAGGGATATGGAAAAGCCAGGTTAGTGTTGAAAACAAACTGAAAGTAAGAAATAGTTAAGAGCAAGGCAAACTGCTGGCTACCAGCCAAATCCAACCTGCTGCCTGTTTCGCAAAGTGCTAGTGGAATATAACCAAGTCTGTTCATTTACATAAAACAATTTGCATATTGTTTACAACTTCTTTTATGCTACAACGGTGAAGTGAAGTGAAGTCGATCAGTTGTGTCCGACTGTTTGCGACCCTGTGGACTGTAGCTGACCAGGCCACTCCATCCATGGGATTCTCCAGGCAAGAATACTGGAGAGGGTTGCCATTTCCTTTTCCAGGGGATCTTCCTGATCCAGGGATCGAACCCGGGTCTCCCGCATTGCAGGCAGATGCTTTAGCCTCTGAGCCACCAGGGAAGCCTCAACTATAGTAAAGGTGAGTAGTAAAACTGTAAACTACATGCCCTCAAAGCCTAAAATATTGTCTGCCCTTTTATAGGGAACATTGTGCTGACCCCTGGCTTAGAGAGTAAATAATAAAAGTGGATAAGATGATTTTAGAAAATAAAAAAGGGTGAAATTTCTCAAAACAGATTTTAAAATGTAGTACACAGCTACCATAATCAAAATAGTATGATACTGGTTTTACCAAAAGACAAATAGCTCATTGGGAAGATAGTAAGAAGTCCAACATGAACCGTGTATATAAATTTGATATGTGATGATACTTCAGTTCTATCAAGAACATAATATATTTAATAAACAGTATTAGGAAAATTAGCTATTTCTTTGGCAAAAAAAATTCCGCTAGACTTTTTAACATTCTTCACCCACCTGCCTCTCCCCCCACAATAAGAAATATATCACTGTTTTTGATTAATACTTTTTTTTTTTGCTTACCATTGTATTTGGTTTCCATGTCTTCCTCCTAGATTTTATTTCTGGTTGCTGCATTAGAGTCTTCAGTAAATCTTTCTACTAGGATATGTGACTAGTAAATTATCTGTTTTTACGTGTAAAAAAAAATCTTTATTTTACCCATACTCTTGAATGATAATTGAGATAAATATAGAGTTTTACTCTCACCAATCATTTTCCTTGTCACTTCAAAGACATTTCACTGTATTCTGACAAATTTAGTGCTGATGAAAAATTTTCTCTAAATCTAATTATAGAGCTCATTCATCTATAGAAAATCTATCTTTTGGTTTTAGTATTTTTTAACATGTTTTCTCTGTCTTTGATGCTGTAGTTTTCCACAGTGTGTTGGGATGAGTTTCTTATGTCTTTCTTCAATTCTAGAAAAACTTTAGCTGCTATTACCTTGATGATCACATTTTGTCCATTTCCTCAGTTCTCTCCTTATTGAGGTCTTGTTAGACATTTGTTGGAGTTTCTCACTCTTTATTTCATGTATTTTAACAGCATTGACATGGTTTCCAACTTAAGGTGATTTGCTCAGGCCTGTCTTCCAGTCTACACTGTGTTCAGTTGTGTCTGTTGTGTCCATGCTGTATGTTTAAGTTCAATGACATTTTCCATTTAAAATTTTTATATCTTTCAAGAGAGTGAGAAATCAAGTCAGAGACTGAGAGAAAATACGTGAAAAAGACATACCTGTTAAAAAACTGTTACCGAAAATATGTAAGAACTCTTAAACCTTAACAATAAGAAAACAAACAACTTGATTTAAAAATGGGCAAACGACTTGAACAGGTATCTCACTAAAGAAGATGTAAAGATGGCAAATAAGTATATTAAAATGTTTCACATTACATATCATTTGGTTTTAATGTAAATTGAAACAATGAAATACCACCGCACAACTGTTAGAGTGGCCAAAATGCAGAACACTGACAACATCAAATGTTGGTAAGGAAGGGGAACAATGAGAATTCTCACTGATTGGTGGGAATGCAAAATGGTACTACAACTTTGGGATATAGTTTGGCAATTTCTTACAAAAGTAAAAATACTCTGAGCATATGATCTAACCTTACTACTTACCCAAAGGAATTGAAAAGTTATGTCCACATATAATATGTAGCAACTTTATTCATAATTGCCAAAACTTGGAAGTAACTAAGATGTCCTTCAGTAAGTGAATGGATACATAAACTGTGGTAAAGCCAGAAAATGGAATATCATTCAGTGCTAAAAAGAAATAAGTTCCCAAACTAGGAAAAGACCTGGAGGAAACGTAAAGATTAGGAGCAAGGGAGATGATTAGGTGAAGCACAGAGAATTTTCAGGGCAGTGAAACCATTCTGTCTGTGCATACGTACTCAGTTGCTCAGTTCTGTCCAACTCTCTGCGACCCCATGGACCGTAGCCCACCAGACTCCTCTGTCCATGGGATTCTCCAGACAAGTATACTGGAGTTGGTTGCCATGCTCTCCTCCAGGGGATCTTCCCAATCCAGGGATCAAACCCGAGGCTCTTACGTCTCCTGCATTGGCAGTGGGTTCTTTACCACTAGTGCCACCTGGGAAGCCAGAAACTATTCTGTTTGATCCTATAATGATGGATACGTATCATCGTATATTTTGCAAAACCCATAGAATGTGCAGCATCAAGAGTAAACTCCAATATAAACTATGGGCGATAATGATGTGTCATTGTGGGGTCATTGATTGTAACAAATGTACCACTCTGGTGCGGGATGTTGATAATGTAGGGAGCTTGTGTGTGTGTATGTGTGAGCAGAAATTTTTATTTGACATGATAAGAGGTTTTAGGGTAAGAGGTGCAGGGCTGTGTTGCTACTCAAAAATGTCCCCAAATATCCAGATCTATTAGGTCTTCTTGCTCCATAATTTTTTGTCCACATTTCCCAAGATGGGTGTGTGCTTCGAAGCATCATGCAAGCATTCCAGACGTGAAAATGGGTGAAAGTCAAAAGGGCCTTCTGTCAGTGAGGTTTTCTTTTTACTCAGGGGAAAAATGTCTCCCCAGGAACTTCTGCTTTAGTCTCTTTGTCTAGGAGAGTGTCACATGGCCTCCTGTTGCTGTAAGAGAAGCTGGGAGAGTATTTCTTTTTCTAGCTTCCTTAGTAGAAGAAGGAAAGTAAAAGGGAGGTTAAGGAAGTCAATCTATAGTATTTTCTACAGTGGTCTTGCACATCATTAGATTTCTTTAAGTATTTTGAAATACTGATATGTAGGTTCTTTTTGAGTGGATTTTTTTTTAAATTTTAGATTTTCATCTTGGGCCTTCATTGCAGCATGTAGGCTTTCTCTAGTTGTGGTGTGTGGCCTTTTCTTGTGGCACAAAGCCTTCTTCTTGTGGCGCCCAGGTTTCCCTAGTTGCAGTGTGCTGGCTTCTCTGGTTGCCACACACGGGCTTAGTTGCCCCACAGAATGTGACTCTTAGTTCCCTTTTTAGGGATTGAACTCACGTCCCCTGCGTTGGAAGGCAGATTTTTAACCAGCGGGCCACCAAGAAGTTCCAAGTTGCGGGGCAGGGCAATGTTTTGTCTCTCTCTCTCTCTCTCTCTCTGAAATCACTCCTCCTTGTCAATGGCCTCAATCTGTTCCCCAGCCTACAACTTAAAGAAGTAGGCCTTCGAGTGTTGGGACAGGATTCTATGTTGTGGTATTACTGCAGTCTTCACTTATCCATCACCAAGCTTGGACGGCTGTTTAAATGTTTGTACCAAAGTAATGTCTATGCCCTCTTTCTTCCCTTGAACCTAAACATCCTATAAGCCTAGCACAGTAGACAGCAGTAGCCAGCAAGTTTTTTTGGAATAACTATCATATTATGAGCTGAAGCCTAACTTTAGTTCCTCCTTTCACACAGTGCTTTTTTCTCAATCGTAGCCTGCAGGTGCCACACTTCTGGTTACTGTTATCTGTTCCTAGACTCAGAACCAGTGTATCTGTTTATTATTTGGTGTTATTGTTCCATTTCAAGTTCTCTGAAATGCTTTTCTTGTTTAAAAACATTTTTTTAAATTATTTTTTTGCCATACTGCATGGCATGCGGAATCTTCTTTTCCCAACCAGGGACTGAACCCTCACCCCCTGCAGAGGAAGTGCAGACTCTTAACCAGTAGACCACTAGGGAAGTCCTGCTTTCCTTTGTTAAATATACGGTTTAACCACATCTCTTTGGTTTTTCTCTTCTTGTATTTTGACCACCATGTCGATGTGTTTGAAATAGTGTGTTAATGTGTGAACTAACCAAGCCAACTGTGACTTAAGTTCTTGATCACGAAACTCTTTTGTATGGTTTTCTGTTTGTGCAATTAAATCATCATAGTACATTTATGAGATATTTAAAGGTGCAGACAGTGTACTTTTATATTCCTTAAAAGGCTTAATGGTACTCAGTGCTGAACTGTAAAGATAGATGCATAGAGGTGACAATCACTGAAATTATGGGTAATAGAATACTGGGTTCTTGTTAACTCTATTGAGGGTTTTAGAGAATTTCCAAAATATCTCAATAATCACCTGACCTAGTGATTTAAAGAAGCAGCTGTGGAATCAGACAGACCTGAGTATAAAGTCTTGTTCTGCTATTATTAGCCAGTATGAATGTGGAAAAGTTTCTAAAATTCTCTAAACTTCTGATTCCTTACCTAAAAGAAAATGGATCTAATAATAGTACTGACCTCATAGAATTGTGGCAGAAATAAATGAGACACAAGTAAAGCTCTTAGCACAGTGCCTGGCGTGTAGCAAATCAGTTACAGAGGCTACCTGTTACTAATTTACTAGAATTAATAAATTAATAGTAATGTATTGATAATAGGTAATCTCTATAGCTGTTAATTTTCTGGCCATTCACAAAAAGTTAAATTATATTCTTTTCTAAATTTCTTTTTTTCATAATGTAGATCCAGTATAGCCAAGGTCAACATGGCTAACCCAAGATAACCAGCAAGTCAACTTTTAATTATAATCTGCGCCAACAGCACATGCCTTCTTTGTACTTTTGACTATTGACTATGACTTTATTGCAGGATTTTCTGAGAACTGCTACCCACCTAAGGTCAAATTCTTATCAGTGTTGTGCAATTAATAAGTCCCATGATCATCAAATTAGAAAGGCCAGTTTTAATTTCTTTTAACTTGTCAATCATTGTAGACTCTCTTCTCCCATCTCAGTTTTGCCAGTTCTCTGGTTTCTGGCACTTTCCATTCTGTGTCATCTGAAAATGTTGGATGCCTGGTCAAGAAAAACAAGTCTTCACTGAGTAAAAAAAAAAAAAAATTAATTGTACTGAAGCTGAAGATTAATGTCTTGCTTCTCCACTGTACTCCCCCTCCAAAGTGTTCAAAACCCTAGTTAGTCCCTTCATGCACAAGTCATGCATTCTGATCAGAGACATGCAGTGGGCTGCAGGACTTTGACCATGATGTCATCCCATAATTCTAAGCAACTTAAAGAAGCATTATTATGTAATTTGCCTCTTAGATATCACAATAACACTTTACTAAGAAGCAGAAATAACCATTTGTTTCTTTTTTCCCCATCATAGTAGCTATCATCAAAAAATCACAGTAGTTATGAAATAATTGGCAAGTTATTTCTGTCAAGTGTGAAAACTGAGTAGGCAATGCAAAATGAATCTTTTGGGGGAACTTTTCATTTATTTTTCAGTTAAAATATATGACATGGTTTTGAATTGATTTTCAGAATAGAAAAATCTAGCTAGGTACCTAATAAAGGGATAAAATAATTTCACTATTTTTTTTTTTTTTTTGGACAGGTTTCCCTACATCTGAGTTGAATTAATCCTTTGATTATTTTAACCAGTTACATCAGAAAACTTGTCTTTGCCATTCTGCCTTTACTCATTCCCACCCCCACCCAACTATGTGATGACTGTCCATGTACAGACTAGGCTTTTTTAAAATGGTGCTGTCATCTGCTGCATTCGTCTGTTCAGTGGGTTTTTCAGATATATATTTAACTTTTTGAACCCAATCCCAGTAGAGGGACTGGGGGTATTTCCAGCACACCAAGCAACTCACCAAACACACCGGCTGGGTGTCCTACAGTTCAACAGAATTCTGACACAATCTACCTGGAAATGGCATCAGGCTCCACGAGTTCAGGGCTCAGTCCCACCAGACTGTCCTCCACTTCAGGTGCCAATTGCAAGTCCAGCCTTCTGATGTACAGGCTGTAAATCTGAATTTCCCATGAGGCCCTTCTGGGGGTTGATTAATTTGCTAGAATACCTCATAGAAGTCAGATAAATGTTTTACTTATTGTGTTACCAGTTTATCATAAAAGTCATGTGTTAAAAATGGCTATTCTTGCTTGTATATTCTCGAGATTAGTTGTTTGTCAGTTGCTTCATTTGCTATTATCTTCTCCCATTCTGAAGGCTGTCTTTTCACCTTGCTAATAGTTTCCTTTGATGTGCAGAAGCTTTTAAGGTTAATTAGGTCCCATTTGTTTATTTTTGCTTTTATTTCCAATATTCTGGGAGGTGGGTCATAGAGGATCCTGCTGTGATGTATGTCAGAGAGTGTTTTGCCTATGTTCTCCTCTAGGAGTTTTATAGTTTCTGGTCTTACGTTTAGATCTTTAATCCATTTTGAGTTTATTTTTGTGTATGGTGTTAGAAAGTGTTCTAGTTTCATTCTTTTACAAGTGGTTGACCAGAGTTCCCAGCACCACTTGTTAAAGAGATTGTCTTTAATCCATTGCATATTCTTGCCTCCTTTGTCGAAGATAAGGTGTCCATATGTGCGTGGATTTATCTCTGGGCTTTCTATTTTGTTCCATTGATCTATATTTCTGTCTTTGTGCCAGTACCATACTGTCTTGATAACTGTGGCTTTGTAGTAGAGCCTGAAGTCAGGTAGGTTGATTCCTCCCGTTCCATTCTTCTTTCTCAAGATCGCTTTGGCTATTCGAGGTTTTTTGTTTTTCCATACAAATTGTGAAATTATTTGTTCTAGCTCTGTGAAGAATGCTGTTGGTAGCAACTCCTACAGCTCAACTCCAGAAAAATAAATGACCCAATCAAAAAATGGGCCAAAGAACTAAATAGACATTTCTCCAAAGAAGACATAAAGATGGCTAACAAACACATGAAAAGATGCTCAACATCACTCATTATCAGAGAAATGCAAATCAAAACCACTATGAGGTACCATTTCACACCAGTCAGAATGGCTGCAATCCAAAAGTCTACAAGTAATAAATGCTGGAGAGGGTGTGGAGAAAAGGGAACCTTCTTACACTGTTGGTGGGAATGCAAACTAGTGCAGCCACTATGGAGAACAGTGTGGAGATTCCTTAAAAAACTGGAAATAGACATGCCTTATGATCCAGCAATCCCACTGCTGGGCATACACACTGAGAAAACCAGAAGGGAAAGAGACACGAGTACCCCAATGTTCATCGCAGCACTGTTTATAATAGCCAGGACATGGAAGCAACCTAGATGTCCATCAGCAGATGAATGGATAAGAAAGCTGTGGTACATATACACAATGGAGTATTATTCAGCCATTAAAAAGAATACATTTGAATCAGTTCTAATGAGGTGGATGAAACTGGAGCCTATTATACAGAGTGAAGTAAGCCAGAAAGAAAAACACCAATACAGTATACTAACGCATATATATGGAATTTAGAAAGATGGTAACAATAACCCTGTGTACGAGACAGCAAAAGAGACACTGATGTATAGAACAGTCTTATGGACTCTGTGGGAGAGGGAGAGGGTGGGAAGATTTGGGAGAATGGCATTGAAACATGTAAATATCATGTATGAAATGAGTTGCCAGTCCAGGTTCGATGCACGATACTGGATGCTTGGGGCTGGTGCACTGGGACGACCCAGAGGGATGGAATGGGGAGGGAGGAGGGAGGAGGGTTCAGGATGGGGAACACATGTAAACCTGTGGCGGATTCATTTTGATATTTGGCAAATCTAATACAGTTATGTAAAGTTTAAAAATAAAATAAAATTAAAAAAAAAAAAATGGCTATTCTTATCCCAGCCTTGGAAGTTCTAGTTCAGTACACCTGGAAGCACCCCTGAGTGAATTTGAGCCTAGAGTCTTCATGCAACCCTTTGAGAAACACTGTCATGGTGTCCGTCAAGAGATTAGCAAGGGATAAGCCAAAGATAATTCCCAGGGAGAGATGACTTGGTGGACTGTCAGCAGAGATGCTCGTGGCCATTGTAAGAATACTGAAGGGGAGATCCGGGTACCTCAACAAAGCAATTCACCTCTTAAAATATCAGATCCTTTCACTTCTGCTAGTAAGTTCTCCTCATATGGGAATAGTTCCTGTCAGGATTCTGTCTTGCCTTTTATTCTGGGAAAATTTACAAGAGGAAGATCAGTGGGATGAAATTGTAACCACCCCCCATCCTGCTTTAGCTAGTCTTGACACTACATCCAAGTACCATCTCCCTCCTCTATCAGCCTTTCGAACTGAATTCCTCTCATTTTGCACTTTTGCAAGTCTAAGTGACTTACCTGGAAGGGTGACTCAGACCATCTTCTTTGAGTGGTCTGATCCTCTGGCCATAATGTCCTTCTCAGGCTTTGATTTCCCCATCCGTTTAATGACAAAATTGAATGAAGGAACCATGAGAGATGCCCTAGTGGATCAACTAGATTGCCAAATCTGTTCTTCCTGGTCTCATTATATAACTGTAGTTCTTCCTCTTTCTAATCAGGATAATTATTCCTGACAGTATGTTGATTCCTGTATTTGACTGCAGTTCTCTTGGTACAAGTGTGCTGAAGTGACTAGGCAGCAGCCATAACTTAAAGTTTAGTGGGATTCAAGGCACATCCCCTGGTGGGAGCCTTCTGATTCTGGTAACAGACTCCTCTAGACACAAAGAACCTAAAATTGGAATGTTAGGAAGCACAGAATTCTGGGGAGGGATCAGTGGGAATGACAGTAAGTGGGGCTGTTCCTTCTTCCATATCCTGGTTCTGAAATCTTATATTCTATCTATTGGAAACATAGCGCCATACAATAATTGATATTTTTAATTTAGGTTAGACACTGATAATCAAATGCATCACCTGGAGTTCTGGCCCTTGAGGGGGGTTTCTTTTATCACCGTCTTTTAGGACTCCTCCTGAGTGGAGCTGTTATGCAATGACAATCGTTTTGGCTTGCACCCACATATAAAGTTGACCAAACCATGAACCTAGTTTGGCATTTTTTTTCCTCCATTACTTGGTCAAAATGAAAGCATCATTGTGAGCTGAGGGAGAGGCACTGGAACAGTTGATGCTGGCCATTCCTGGGAGACTATCAAGATGAGCCATCAGCAGCCACACTTCCAGCAACTGGGGAGTCTAGAATGATAAGCCATACATAGCATTCCCTCTGACATCATTCTCACCAAATCTGTTCCTCCTTCATGCCTCTTCTTTTGGTGACACCATCATCCATCTAAGTAAAGTGGAAGTCATTCTTGACTCCTCCATAAATTTTGCCACTCCATCCTAAATGCATTCAACCACCAATTGCTTTTTTAAAATTATTTTATTATTATTTTTATTGGAGTATAGTTGCTTTACAATGTTGTGTTAGTTTCTGCTGTACAACAAAATGACTCGGCTCTGTGTGTACATATACCCCTCCCTCTTGGCCCTCCCTCACATGCCCCCCCATCTAGGTCACCGCAGATCATCCAAGCTGAGTTTCCTGCACTCTACAGGAGTTCCCACTAGCTCTCTGTTTCACACATGGCAGTGCACATATGTCAGTCTCAGTCTCCCAGTTCATCCCACCCTCCTGCCCCGGCCTGTGTCCACACTTCCATTCCTTCCTTCTGCATCTCTATTCCTGTCCTGCAAATGGATTCATCTGTATCATTTTTCTAGATTCCACATACATGCATTGATAAGAGTCTATCATACAGAGTAAAGTAAGTCAGAAAGAGAAAAGCAACCACCAATTATTGATTGCTATTTCTCTAGATGTTTATACACTCTGTCCCTTCTTCTCTGACCCTGGCTGAAGCAATTGGAATGTATAGATCTGAACTTAAAAAAAAACACTACATCCTCATTTTTAAAAAGCAGATTAATGCAGGGCGGGGCAGGGCAAGACAGGCAGTAGAAAAAATTTAGAAAATTAAAGCAATGAGAGAGATAGTAGAAGCTTGAAGGTTGTTACAAGTTGGAGTATAGGGAAGTAGCTAAAATACAGCAATATTAATAAGGCAGACTTGACAACCTGGGAGTGAGTGGTAGAGGAATGGAGAATGACTAACTTCTAGGTGTCAACTTGAACAAGGTGGAGAAGGAAAATAACACTTACTGAATTCTAGGCTCTGTGCTAATTATTTGCACATGTGATCACAGGTGATAGCTGGAGACTTGTATTTCTTATATTTCACTCATTTTAGGAATTAACTGGCTTGGCTTTGGATTTCTGCATCTAGCTGTCTATCTGGAAAAGAAATGTTTCATTTGGCTGTGAATAAGTATCAGTCTTGCAGATAGCATTCTTTGGTCAACATACATTTTGATTTTTTCATTTATTCTGTATCTGTAGAATCTTATCAGTACCTGGCACACAATAGACACACAATAATTATTTGCTGCACTGAGTTAAACCATTTTAAAAATCAGTGTTTTAACTGAACTATTAAATATTTACTAACTGATACCATGGACCATTTGCCTCTATGAACCATACATAGGCTGTTAGGAAGCTGAATAGGCAATGTGATCAGGGTACCATTTGGTTCATATCCATCTCCACTTTCCACCATGTTTTCTGGGTTGGAATAAACTCTGAATGTCCAGAGTGGAATCTTAATAACAGCAAAACAGTCACTTAGATTGCTTGGAAATTAGCTTGGATAATTCATCATTGTAGAAGACTTGGTCAGAACAGGCGAAGAGAAATGGAATTTGGCTCCAACAGTTCCTAATAATCTTCCTTAGTTTAATAACATTGATTTAGTAGAGCCATGGAATGCTAGAATTGGAAAGGGCCTTAGAGACCATAAAATCCAATCTCTTCCTCTTACAAATGAGGACACTGAGACCTGGTGAGGCTAAGAAAAGTTACCCAATGTTTCATAGCCGCACAGTGATAGTGTGGGACTCAGAAGCCAGTGCTCTATCTAGGTCAGGAAACATAATTTGAATGACTAATGCATTTCAGACACTTTGCTACTTTCTGTTGCTACAGAAATCAATCCCCTGACCGCTAGTCTCTTATCTGATGGGAGAAAGACACATAATCAGATTTTAACACAACAGATTAAATGGTAGAATATAGATGCAATCATATGCAATTGTTATCATTTGTTGAGCACCTACTAAAATCAGGAGTTGGCCAATTACTTTCTACAGCTTTGTTCATTTAATCTCCCCATGAACTGCTTTATCTATTAATTCCTTTCCACCTCCAGGCTCTGGACTGGAAATATACACTGAGAAGATTTCTTCAAACCAAAAATCCATGTTCAGAGTCCAGGCTGTTCCCTTTGATTCCAAATCTGAAGATATGTACTGCCCAGATTGTGGGAGATCACCAGACCCTTCTCCCATAAACAAGGCCATATGGGAATAATAAACAGCTCTGGGAACCTTCAGCAGGCCAGTATTAGGGGAAAGATCTGCGATCATCCTAGCAGGTGGAGGGGCAGCTCGCCATGTTTATGATTTCTTTGGGGATCATATAGAAGCATTGTAAGACCAAAAGTTCACATTTAAAGCTATTAAAAGGCCTTTTAAGGTTTACAAGGCACACATTGGTTGGGGTTTCTGACACCCAAGCCATGAACACTGCTTTTACTGCTTCATGGGGATTGACTGCTGAAAACCTATGACAACAGCAGTTTACATTTTGACAGTTCCCTAAATACATCATCATTCCCATGTCCTAAAATGCTTTACAGGACGGCTGGGCAAATTGGCTGTTAAAATCAAGGAATGTCAATGAAAACAGAATCAAAAAGCCAAGATTTACTCTGTAATTTTTACTGATCCACATGGGGAAAATGTCTTCCTTGTATCCTCAGCCATTCCACTGAACTGATGTCATCTCAAACAAGAAGGTCTCAAGAGGTTGCTGCGTAATGGTTTGCATAATTTTAGTGTTTATCTCCCTAAAACTTTTGCTACCAACACAAGAAATTTATTATATAATTAGCTAAAATGAGTAGCATCTTTAAGAACTTATATTGTAAGTTCTCCCCTTTTTCACTTGATCATTTATTGTTTCAGTTCAGTCTCCCAGTCATGTCTGACTCTTTGTGACCCCATGAACTGCAGCATACCAGGCTTCCCTGTCCATCATCACCATTTATTGTTTACTAAGCACTATTTTGGGGCTCCTCAGGTGGCCCTAGTGGTAGAGAACCTACCTGCAATGCAGGAGACATAAGAGGCATGAGTTTAATCCCTCAGTTGGGAATATCCTCTGGAGGAGAGCATGGCAACCCACTCCAGATAGTCTTGCCTGGAGAATCCCGTGGATCGAGGAGCCTGACGGGCTACAGTTCATAGGGCTGCACAGAGTCAGACATGACTGAAGCAACTTAACACACCTGCACACAAGCATTATTCTAGACCCTGAAGAGAAGAAGCAAAGAAGAAATAGTCGTAGTTCCTAACTGCTGCTAAGTCGCTTCAGTCGTGTCCGACTCTGTGCGACTCCATAGACGGCAGCCCACCAGGCTCCCCCATCCCTGGGATTCTCCAGGCAAGAACACTGGAGTGGGTTGCCATTTCCTTCTCCAAAGCATGAAAGTGAAAAATTAAAGTGAAATCTCTCAGTCGTGTCTGACCCTTAGTGACCCCATGGACTGCAGCCTACCAGAGTCCTCCATCAATGGGATTTTCCAGGCAAGAGTACTGGAGTGGGGTGCCATTGCCTTCTCCAGTTCCTAACTAGACGGTACTTAAGATTCTACTTATGAAAATGAGTGGGTATGGAAAACAAACAGTGATTCTGGTAGTAAGTAAGGTAATGAAAAAGAGAGAAAGGAGGGTAATGGAGTAAAGAGAAGTGTGTGTGTGAATGTATGTGGGGCAAGTGGTGGTGGTGGCTTAGCTGAAGTGATTAAGGAACACCTCTCAGAGATGGAGATTCTAATTCAGAGGAGGGCACAGTTTTATGAGATCTGGGGCAGAGCACTTCAATTAGAAGGAATAGCAAGTGCAAAGGCCCTGAGACTAGAAGCAGGAAAGCATTCTTTGACTTTTAATTTTAAGGTTGTAGGTTCTTTTTCAACAATAAATATTTTGAAGTTCTAAAGATGTATTTTTGTATAAATCTGACATCTGGAAAGAAGTCATATATAAATAGAAACAAAACCAGAGTAGCTAAGATGTATTAATGGGTTGTAGGGGAGGTGGGGCTAGAGGGCAATTAAGAAAGAAGCAGCCAAAGCTGCATCATAAGGCTATCTAAGGAATCAAGATTTCACTCTCGTTTCACTCAAAAGACATTGGAGGACTTGAGCAAAGAAGACGTTGACTTGTTTTATAAAAATCATATGGTTGCTATGTGGATGCTGTGGGGTGACAAGGGCAGGTCAGGGAGGCCATTGAAAAGGCAGGTGAAGGTCTTCAAGTAAGAGATAATGGGAGGTTGGGGTTAGTAGATGCAAACTATTACATATAGAATGGACAAACAACAAGGTCCTACTGTGTAGCTCAGGGGACTATATTCAATATCCTGGAATTAAACCATAATGAAAAAGAATATAAACATGAATGTATATATGTGTATAACTGAGTCACTTGGCTGTACATCAGAAATTAACACAGTGTTATAAATCAATTGCATGCATGCTCAATCACTAAGTCCTATCTCTTTGCTACCCTATGGACTGTAGCCCACCAGGCTCCTTTGTCCGTGGGATTTCCAAGGCAAGAATACTGGAGTGGGTTGCCATTTCCTTCTCCAGGGGATCTTCCTAACCCAGGGATTGAAACTTCATCTCCTGTGTCTCCTGCATTGGTAGGCAGATTCTTTATCACAGAGCCACCTGGGAAGCCCTATAAATCAACTATACTTCAATTAAGAAATGATATCTGGAAGTTAGTCATGAGTTGTAGAACAAATCATTTGGTTTTAATAATAATTCAAATATATTGAACTATATATACACTTTAAAAGGGTGAGTTGTATGGCATGTGAATATCTCAAACTATTAATAAAAATAAAAGTTCAAATACTAAAAATAAAGGTTAATAATAACCCTTTAATAAATAACTAATGATTACTTCCTCAGTGCAGCTGTCCCTGACACTGCCTTTCCCTCCTCCTTCCCTACCAGCAGATAAAACCAATCCCTTCCCAGTGTTCATTAAGCACTTTGCAGGTGCCTCTCTTGGAAACTTATCAGTTGAGTCATGATTAGCGATAAGTTTACTTGCATGTCTCCATGTAATTTACAAGTTATTATAAGACAAAGATGCGTCTTATCTGTCTGGGTCTCCTCAACACTTAGTTGTGGACCTGATTTATAATAGGTGCTCAATAAATATCTTAAAGTAATAAATGTGTGGATAAATGAATGAATAAATGTAGTTCCACTGTGTTCAGTATTCCACAAACATGATCCCATAGCTGATTTTAATCCACATACTGTGTAGACTGTCCCAGATTATTGTGGCAAGTCTTTTATTAATTTATTGATTTAATTAATGCAGAATAAGAAGGTGGCAATATAAAGCGGTTGGATATGTATGTTTCCTGAAGATATCATTTTGTCTGAGGGATAATTTTGTAAGCTGAATTTTAAATCTCTGATTTATGGGGTAACAAAAATGTTATGTATAAAGTTATGGATCACCAAAGCAGAGCATACTCATCTAACTAGCTGCTATCCCATTGCCAGCAATCGTTCTGGAATCCTAAAATGCATCCCTGTGTCACATCCTTGTGAAACCCAAGGTGGACTCTCAGGTGAATGGGTAGCCCAGTGTTGGAAGTGAGACTCAAACCCAGAATTCTCAAAATCTGCAACTGTCTTCAGTCATTTTTAGAAATGCGGATGCTGGCCAAACTCATGCCTTGTTGTAATTCTGATCATTCTTGACAGTATTTAAAAAATAAAACTTTTTATAGTGTAAAACTCCCTATCTCCACTTCTCAACAGTAAAAGAAAAAAAAAAGTCTCATGGGTTGGATTTAAGCAATTCTAGATGAGAGTGGGGTTCCCCGGACATGTGTTCTTGTGCAAACCACTTCGCAGTGCTGAGATTCATTGCTTCACCTGCAAAGTGAGAATAGTAATGGCTACCTTATAAATTTCAGAGAGGGTTAAAAAAAAATATGTGGAAAATACTTTAGCTATTGCCTGGCTCTTGAGAGATAGCTAGTGAATGTCCATCTTCCTGCCCTGCTCTCAACACTGCATATCATGGAAATCTCTCCACACACCTCCAAGCATAAGCATTCCCTGTGTCCTCAGTTGCATCTTACTCTTGAGCCTGAGAGACAGTGTGGGTTAATGAAAAGGCAATGGACTAGAAGTGGTAACATTTGACTTGTAGTTCTGACTCTGCTGCTAACCAGTTCTGAAACATTGAATAATTCACTTTGTAAAGTGAAAGTTGCTCAGATGTGTCCAACTCTTTGTGACCCCATGGACTATACAGTCCATGGAATTCTCCAGGCCAGAATACTGGAGTAGGTAGCCATTCCCTTCTTCAGGGGATCTTCCCGAACCAATGATCAAATTGGGGTTTGCTGCATTGCAGGCGGATTCTTTACTAGCTGAGCCACCAGGGAAGCCCAAGAATACTGGAGTGGGTAGCCTATCCCTTCTCCAGTGGATCTTCCCAACCCAGGAATTGAACCAGGGTCTCCTGCATTGCAGGTAGATTCTTTACCAGCTGAGCTACCAGGGAAGCCCAATTCACTATAAATTTATTTCCTCATTTGTTAAAAAAAAAAAAAAGTGTATTGGTGATGGACAGAAAATAAATTTTTGATGCTAAGCTCCTTGTAGGGTCTATGGAAGTAGAAATGCAGTATTGTATATATGAAACTTATATGATGTTATAGCTCAGTGTTACCTCAATTTAAAAATTATTTTTAAAATAAGTTTATGGGGCTGAATTAATTCTAAGGCCTCCTCCTTAATCTTAATAAGTGTCTGCATTTATGACTACAGTGTCTAACAGAACTAGGCAGCAAAATTTCACTGGAAGTTGTTGGCCATTCATTTGCTGATCTTCACTGAGAAAATTCCTTAAGAAACTAAACAAAGCAAAACAGAAACAACAGGAAATTATTTTTTTGCCTTATTGATCATTAAATTTTGTGGCTCAGCTAAGTAGGTTTCCCTTTGCCTAAGTATACCTACAGGCACAGACATATTTATTAACAATTTGAAGTCACACTAAGATTGGATTAGGACTGGCTTATTATTATGCTTGGTTTCACAGTTGCTGACACTATGTAAGCGGCATTGATGACATCTAAGGGCAGGGTGAGTCCTTGAAATCCAGTTGTGATTCATTCAGATGCCATGTCAGTGTGCTGATAATGGCAGGGAGAAAATTAAAATCAGGAATTTGTTCATACTTTAGTTACCAGGGAATTTTTTTTTCATTCTCAATATATTGTGGCTGTAAAACTTGTGGAGAAAATAAAATCCTGCTTTTATTTTTAATTTTTCTTCTTTTTTATTGAGGTGTAGTTGATTCATAAAATCCTGCTTTAAAAAATTACTAGAATTAGAATCAGTAAGTTGAATGCATGAAGTTATTGAAAATAAGGTCAATACATAAGAATTAATTATATTTCTGTATTTCAGATACAAACCAACTGGAAAATGAAAAAATTTAAAAGATATTATTTGGATAGCATGAAATCAGCAGTCCCCAACCTTTTTGTCATCAGGAACTGGTTTTGTGGAAGACAGGTTTTTCACAGACAGGGCGGAAAATGTTTCAGTGGATTGGTACCAGTCTGTGGCCCAGGGGTTGGGGACCCTTGCATTAAATGACATCAGATGTCTAGAAATAAATCTAGTAAAAGATGTGCAAATATTTTTAAGGGATTTTAGAGAAGACCTAATAAAGTAGAGGGATATATTCACAGGCAGATAAGTAGGTAAAAGGAACACAAAGAGAAGCTCCAGACAAAGACCCACACATACATTACCATAACATATGACAAATGTAAATACTGTATATAGTGGAGAAATTTTCAATAACTGTCACTCAACCAAATGGCTATACATATGGAACAACTAAATCTTGACTTCTCCACCTCACCCAATACATAGATATCAATTCCAGTTAAAATATGTATCTAATTGTTAAGGATAAAGTATGAAAAAAAATGAGAAAGACTGGAGCTCTCTTCATGGAAGTTGGAGATACCAAGGGAACATTTCATGCAAAGTTGGGCACAATAAAGGACAGAAATAGCAAGGACCTAACAGAAGCAGAAGAGATTAAGAAGAGATGGCAAGAATACACAGAAGAATTTTACAAAAAGATCTTAATGACCCGGATAACCATGATGGTGTGATCACTCATCTAGAGCCAGACATCCTGGAGTGTGAAGTTAAGTGAGCCTTAGAAAGCATTACTACAAACAAAGCTAATAGAGGTAATGAAATTCCAACTGAGCTAGAAGATAACTGTTAAAATGCTGCACTCAATATGTCAGCAAATTTGGAAAACTTAACAGTGGCCACAGGACTGGAAAAGGTCAATTTTCATTCCAGTCCTAAAGAAAGGCAATGCCAAATAATGTTCAAACTACCATACAATTGCTCTCATGTCACATTCTAGCAAGGTAATGCTCAAAATCCTTCAAGCTAGGCTTCAGCAGTATGTGAACTGAGACCTTCCAGAGGTACAAGATGGGTCTGGAAAATTGTGTCAGAGATCCAATTGTCAACATCTGTTGGATCATAGAGAAAGCAAGGGAATTCCAGAAAAACATCTACTTCTGCCTCATTGTGCTAAAGCCTTTGACTGTGTGGATCACAACAAACTGTGGAAATGTTTAAAATAGATGGGAATACCAGATAACCTGACCTGTCTCCTGAGAAATCTGTATGCAGATCAAGAAGCTGCAGTTAGAACGTTACATCGAACAGCGGACTGGTTCAAAATTGGGAAAGGAGTATGTCAAGGCTGATGTACAATCCAAATACATACAATAATATAAGAATGGATAAGTTACTTGTGTGATAATATTATAGTATATTATTCAATAATGAAAATAAACTACTGCTCTGTTCAACAGTATGGATGAATCTTATAAACATAAGTTAAATCCCAACACTTAGGAGTACATGAAGTTTAAGAGAGACTGAACTAATCCATGTAGTTAGACTAGTGCCTGCCTTTAGGAAGAGGAGATAGGTGATGACCTTGAGGAGAAATGAAAGGAACTTCTAGGGTGTTGATAGCATAATACTTCCTGATCTTGGTGGTAGTTGTCTGGATGCATTTGCTCTGTAGAAGTTAATCAAAATGTCCACATATGATTTGCCTACTTTTCTTGATCTATGTTATGTTTCCACTAAAAGTATATTTAAACTACTGGAAAAAGACTGCTTTTTTTCAGGGAAGCTCACATAATAACTTACCAAAGCAATTTATGGTTGAAAAGAATCTTGGAGATTATCTAGTCCAGGGATCAGAAAACTATAGCTCTGTTTCTATACAAAATATTTGCTAAGAATGTTTTTTTTTGTTTTGTTTTTTGTTTTTTTTTATATTTTACAGATTGTAAAAGAAGAAAGAAGAGGAGGACGAGGAGGAGGAGGAATGAAATGTGCAACAAAGACCAAGTATGGCTTTCAGAGTCTAAAATATTTACTGTCTGTCCCTTTAGAGAAAAAATTGACTGCAGTCCTCTGGTTCAACACCTTTCTATTGTACAGATGATGAAACTGAGGCCACACAAAAAAATGACATGTCCAAAATCATCCAGCAAGTTGGTAGGAAAATCAAGACTAGAAGTTATTTTATTATTATTATTGGATTACATGGTACTTACTAATGTGCTTAATCTTTATCTTCAACCCAGACCTCTCACTAGACCTAGGTACCCATCTTCACATTGCCCACAAGCAACTTAAACTCAACTTAGCATCTTCCTTATCTATACTTCCCCTTCCCCCAGCCTTCTCTTCATCCTTTATTCATATCTTCACATCCACCTCCCTATCCAGTCACCATCCAGGAACCAATGGGGTGTTTTTAACAACTCTTTCATGTTCCATAGCCCAAATTTAATTGATCACTAAATTTAATTAACCACTGAATAGTCAGTCCTATGTGTTAATATACCTCAAAACCACCCTCTTCTCTATTCCAACCACTACTGCCTTTGATTAGAACTTTATCTTATCTTTTCAGAACAATTGATTAGTCTTTACATTGGTTTTCCTGTCTTGTTTTCTTTCAGTTTATCCACAACCAGGATAATCTTCTTAAAGAGGAGATTTGGTAACCTATTTGTCTGTTTAAGCAATGGATTTTAATAGTGGATTAATATCAAGATCTTCCTCCTATTTTTTGATTTAAGCCAGAATTAAGCTTCAAGATCATGAAGGATCATTTCAGTATATATAATGGCACCCAGCATTGTTCTTCTTGGTGGTAAAGTTTGAAGTATTTCACTCCTATCGGTTTCTGGAAGTATGTCCTTCCATATTCATTTATTCATTCATTCTATTCAAAAACATGTACTGAGCAAGGTATTATGATCCTTTCTGACCAGGGGCCAGAAAATGATGTGCATGATAAGACTGTCCATGCCCACTCGTTTACATATGGTCCATGACTGCTTTCACTCCATCTCAGTGTGTGAAAATCAGTTCACTTTCCATCACTTAAAGGAATTCAGTACCATAGTGATTAGCCACATGTGGCAATTTAATTAAAATGAAAGAAAACTAAGAGTTCAGTGCCTTGGTTATAATAGCCACATTTCAAGTGTTCAGTCACCATGTTGGAGGGTGAGTATCATATTGGCTTTACAGCTGTAGAAATTTCCATCATCCCAGCAAGTTCTTTTGGATGGCACTGCTAATAACTATGGAAGAAGAGTTGTGCTCCTTAACATGACACATAACTTCTTTTAGGGTCTGATCCTGCTTGTTCTTCAATCATCTCCTGTCACTCCCCTCTAGAGCTCTACATTTCAGTGATAGTGAAGTGTTTATAAATTCCAGAACATAATGCTGTTTATGTCACCCTACCTTTGATCATGTAATATTGTTATCCAGTCCAAGATGTCTCTCCTCACCACATGTCAGGCCAATAAATCAGAGATGAGGTGTTGAGTCAAAGAATAGGAGTTTATTTAGAAAACCACCAGACAGAGAAGATGGCAGACTAATGTCTCAAAATGACCATCTTGTTGGGGTCTGGATGCCAGGTTCTTTTATAGAACAGAGAGGCGGGGAAGTGAGTAAGTAAAGTAAAAAGCCATTAATCTTGCAGATATCTCCTGGAATGACCAGCCTTGGGAAGGGATGTGTTAATTTCTTCTTCCTGGAGCAATCCACAGGTGGACACAGTCTAGAACAAAGGCATTTTGGTTTAACATTCAGACAGTGGAGTAGAGTTCCCTGAGGCAGCCCATTATGTCTGGACAGTATTGTTTTAGTGAACAAAAGCAATGGGAAGCAAAGTTAAAGTAAAAGAAACAGACCCAATATGGAGTTAGATTTTGTTCTTCCCTGTAACAATATCCTCTGCCCAGAAAGCCGTCACCTACGATAAACCTCTATTCTTTCAAAATAGAACTCACATGTTACCTCTTCTAGGAAACCTTTCTTACACCTTACCCTTCAGTCCTCTCTCAGTAATTTCAACACCTTAGACATATTTTTTTTGGTGCATGATATTGCACTGAAATTTGTTTTTATCTTTTTTCTCCTGTGGACTATGAAAAAATCCTTAAGAGTAAGGCCCATGTCTGGTTCAGGAGTCAGTAAACTTTTTCTGTAAAGGGCTAGATACCAAATATGTTTGACTTTGAAAGTCATGTTGCATCAAATGTGATTATTTTACTCTGAAGTTATCATGTGGAAGCAGTTACTGACCAAATGTAAATGAGTGGCCATGGTCAGCTTTATCCAAAGCACATCATTTTCTGACCTCTTGTCAGGAATGATCATAATACCTTGCCCAGTACACATTTTTTAGTAGAATGACTGAACTAGTGAATGAATGAATATGAAAGAACAAATTATTACAGTGGTGGAATGCTTAAAATTCTACACCACAAGAAACAATGCTGGGTGCTATTATGGTAATTATTGAGATTAATTTTTCTGATCTTGAAATTTAATCCTGGTTTAAGTAAAAATGAGGGTGGTGAGACCTTGTTGTTTAATTCACTGTTAAGCACGTATATGACCCCATGACAAATTTGATTTTTCAAATCTTTGATAACTATTTAAATATTACTGGCCTTCTTTGTAACCTTATGCAATTTATTTTAAGCATTTTTAAAAGGGGACAGAGAAGTGAAAGGCCTCTGCCTGTCTCTGGGTACCGCGTTCCTGGAGCGCACAGAGGGAGGGACTGTCTAGACTGGAAGGGATGGCGGTGCAGCTGTAGTTGGGGAGTCCCAACTCAGCCAGAGGAGCCCCCTGTGGTGCCGGAGCAATTACCAAACTAAGAAGCTGCCTGCTGGAATCCTCCCCACCAAAGAATGCTTGGCGGCTGTCTGGGTGTCTGTCTGGATCCAGATCCTCCAGGGATGGGAAAACCTGCCATCCCAAACACTTTCCCCTTCGTTTGCCACAGAGTGAGCTAATGGGACCAGGGCTCTACCTGAAGGCTCTTTTTAGCTCCATTGTGTGTCTGAGCCAGCGGGTGGGTGGAGAAGAGGGAGAAGCTGTGGAGCCTCAGGGTTGTGTACATTGGCCAGAGCTAAATGTGCATTGATGAATACCAGGGTAAGAAGTTGTGGCCTGAGACTCTATGCCTGAGTGGATGCTAATTATATTTTTTCTCACACCCTGCCTCAGGCCAGAGCTCAGCCTGCCAAACCTAAGTGTGGGCTGGAGAACCTTTTTCTTGTTATTGTTTTCAAAAGCCTTTGCATGTTCAAATCCTTTATAACACAATCGAATGCACATTGGGTGAATTAAATCAACAAGGGATTGGCCAGGGATGAATCTCCAGAAATTCAGTTACCCGATCCCCTTTGACCATGAAGGCTTAAATTGCTGCTCAGAGAAGACAGACCCCCATGCTCTCAAGTCTACAAATGCCCAACCCATCAAGTTATCCAGGCCATGCTTGTGGATTGTGTTAAGAATCAGGCTGAACTGGGTTTAAATTCAAGCTCCGCCATTTGCCAGAGATGTGACCCTTAAAACGGTGACCTAATTTCTGTGAACTTGTGTCCTCATGGGTAAAATGAGTGTTATAATACTTGCCTCATTTACCAAAGACACAGGAGAGCAGAGGTGACACATGCCAAGTGTAGTGTAGGTTCTTAAATGTTTTATGTTGGGATCTTCAGTTTTTGCTAATGGAGGCCCATGGCTTTCTGTTGGGCAGGTACAATGCAGGAACCTCTCATCCTTGTCCTCAGAGCATCAGACCTGCAGTGGGGCCATCTCATAGTAAACACACAATAGCTACTTGATCAAGATTGCTTTCAATTCAGTTCAGTTGCTCAGTCGTGTCCAACTCTTTGTAACCCCCTGGATTGCAACACACCAGGCTTCCCTGTCCATCACCAACTCCCAGAGATTGCTCAAACTCATGTCCATTGAGTTGGTGATGCCAACCATCTCATCCTCTGTCGTCCCCTTCTCCTCTTGGACCAATAAAGGAGCCTTGTAACCAAACAGACCCTCCTTGTATCATTTGTCCTTACCACATATTATTTATTCATATTCTGCTACTGGCCATTTTGATCATGTAGGTTATCTTCCTTGCCTCTCACCTCTCCTCACCAGTTCTGGAGACATGCAGGTCTCTTTCAGGCAGAGTGGCTTTGAGTGCATGTTAATATATTCACAGTTTGGTTAATTTCTTCACCAAGGTAACTGCTTCTTATCACATTCAGTGACATTATAAGATACCTGGACTCTTGATTAGGCCAGGAGACTTCCAAGTTAAAAACATTTTTAAGGATTCTGTGAGTTTTCTTCCTTGTGCTTGAAGGAGATTGAAATACTTAGGTGAATTACTGGGTTCCAGGAGCATCTCCCAAGGTTGGGTTTAAAGGTTAAATTGTAGAAGTGTTTAACCATTTATTCAGCAAAAAATTACTGAAATGTAAACCCACACAGCCCGCTAGAATGCAGGCACTCCAAGGACAAGATTTGTGTGGTTCGTTCATTGCTGTGTCTCCACTGGTTTGAACAGTGACCAGCTCAAGGAATTTTTGGTGAACCAATAAATGAGAGCCCTGGGGCTCTTATTTATTTATATAGCCATGGAGCTACAGATGTACAAATAACTATGAAAAAAATGGAAGCATGGAAGAAGGAAGATCTAAGACAGCGTGAGGGGGTCACAAAAACCTCCATAAAGAAAGTGATTCTTGAGCTGAGGCTTGAAGAAAGCTCAAGAATTTTCAAATGGATAAATGATGGAATTTCAGAGAGAGAAGCTAGTGGGAACAAAGGAGACACAGAAGTAAGATAGCATGGTGTGTTCCAGGAATTATAAATAGTGGTGGCTAGGGAGTGTAGGGAATAATTGGGCAAAATGTCAGAAATCAGATCATGGATAATAACTGTCTGTGACCTGCTAAACAGTCTAGACTTCATCCTTTGGGCAATAGGTGAGCCACTACAGAGATGTGAGTAGGAAAGTGGCAGGAGAGGTTTAGAGAGGTCTCTCTGGAGGACAGATTTGAGAGGGTAAGATGGAGGCAGGAAGACATAGGTCATTGTAGTGGCTTAGTGAATGGGAAAGGAGAGGTGTGTAAGGCAGGGCAGTGCAGTGGAATGGTGAACAGGTGGTCTTGATATATTTTTAAGAAGTGAAATTTATATAACTTGGGTACAAAAGAGAGTGAAGGGCTAAGAGTTTCTCCTAGGTTATTGATTTGAGCATCTAGATCAATGGGAAGAAAGGGGTTTGCTGATGAGAAGATGAGGAGATTAATTTCCCATGTCTGCAGAACATCTAACTGTAGATGTTCAAGAAGCACTTGAGTACTCAAGTCCAGAATTGGAGAGAGCTCGGGATGGAGGTGTGACTGGAAAGAGATCAGCATGGTGGTGACATTACATGGCTCACCATGGAGAATGGGAAGCAAAAGGGCCTGTGAACAGAACCCCAGGAAACACCAAGATTTAAGTGACAGGCACAGAGAAAAGAAGGACCAGGAAAGAGGAATACCATAAACCAAGGAGAGGAGGTTTTGAGAATGTGTAAGCCCTCATCAGTGCCAAGTGAATATAGAGGTCATTGGATTAGGAACCAGTTGAAGGTAACAGGTGGTAAAACAGGGGACACCGGACAGGGTCCAGTGGGTCACAAAGGAAATGAATGGTTTTAAAATGAAGGCAGCAGGTATAGACTCTTTGTTGTAGATATTCAGTTGGCAACTGTGAAAGCAGAAGATAGAATGGGACTTAGAGAAATACATAACCTTGAGAATTTTTTGTTTGCTTTTTGTTTTGTTTTTCATTAAAGGTGGAACATACCTGTGGGAAGGGAAAATAATTAGGAGAGAGAGAGTAAAGATATAGGCAAGAGAATTTTTAAAAGTTCTTTTTAATGGAAACAAGTTATAGGATTTAGTTTTTTTTTTTAATCTTTATTTTTTTAATCAAATATAAATTTATTATTATTTTTTTAATTTAATTTTATTTTTAAACGTTACATAATTGTATTAGTTTTGCCAAATATCAAAATGAATCCGCCACAGGTATACATGTGTTCCCCATCCTGAACCCTCCTCCCTCCTCCCTCCCCATTCCATGCCTCTGGGTCCTCCCAGTGCACCAGCCCCAAGCAAGAGAGAAGGATTAGTCTTGGAAAGAAGGAGGATCTGAGGGCATGATGAGGGTTGATGTAGATAAGTAGCCTAATGGGATTTGAAGCAACTAGAGTTGTTGCCTTAGAGTAGATGGCTTTTCTGACACGATTCAGAAAAAAAAGAGAAAATGTCTTAGGAACCACAGATTCATGAATGTCTCTTCATCCTCTTCCTTCCTCAGCCTAGAGATGCCAGCAGAAAGCATGGGCTTTGGAACTCAACCCCTTGGGTTTACAAGATGGTTGTACTATTTACTGCCCATGTAACCTTGGGGAACTTTCTTCACTCCTGTGTACCACAGGTTGTTTCATCTGAAAAGGGGATATAATAAGCAACACTAATTACTGTATAGAGTTGAAGTGAAGTGTTAGTCACTCAGTCATGTCCAACTCTTTTCGACCCCATGGACTGTAGCCCACTAGGCTCCTCTGTCCATGGGATTCTCCAGGCAAGAATACGGGAGTGAGTTGCCATGCCCTCCTCCAGGGATCTTCCCGACCCAGGGACCAAACCCAGGTCTCCTGCATTGTAGGCAAATTCTTTACTGTCTGAGCCCTGGTGGCTAAAATATAGAGTTGGGTGAGGGATAAATAATATGCAGGTAAAACACTCAGATCAGTGCTTGGTAATTGTGGGCACAAAATAAATGCTAGCCCTTATGATCTGGGGAACGCTAGTAGGCTCACCAGACATGGAAAGCAAGCACAACTCAGGGAGGAAGACACCAAGATTTATAATATAGAAAGGGAACTTCTATAAAGCAAAGTCATTGTTAAGTGAACAGAAGTCTAACTTGAATCGTAAAAACAGAAAGTTGCAGCCTCTCAATCAATTCCAATACTTGAGTCAGTTTACAGAGATCCTTGAATGGTGGGGGTGGGAGGGACACTGGGTCCCAATGAGGAAGAACCACAGGACACCACCCAAACATTTTGCTGTTAATCTTACCCTAGTTTTTCTTAAAGGGACCTACAGCTTTTTACCATGGTAACTACACCAGGGAAAATGAAATATTCAGAGGACTACTGGATACTGACTCCAAGCTGACACTAATTCCAAGAGACCCAAAAGGTTACTGTGGACCACCACTCAGAGTAGGGGCTTATGGAGGCCAGGTGGTTAATGGAATCTTAGCTCATGTCTACAGCGCTTGGGTCCCTGAACGCAACCTGTGGTTATTTCCTCAGTTCTGGATACATAATAGTAATAGACATGCTCAGCAGCTGGCAGAATCCCAACCCCCACCCTGGTTCCCTGGCCTGTGGAGTGAGGCTGTTATCATGAGAAAGGCTAGGTGAAAGCTGCTCATACTGATTCTATCAAGGATAGTGGTGGTTTAGTTGCCAAGTCTTGTCAACTCTTGCTACACCATGGACTGTAGCCCTGCCAAGCTCTTCTGTCCGTGGGCTTTCCCAGGCCAGAATACTGGAGTGGGTTGTCTTTTCCTTCTCCACTACCAAGGATAACTGTAAACCAAAAGCGGTACGGTATTCTTGGAGGGTTTCCAGAGATGAGTGCCACCAAGGACCAGAAAGATGCAGAGGCTGTGAGCCTCAGCACATCCCCATTTGACTTGCCCATTTTGTCTCTGCAGAAGACAGATGGATCTTGGTGAATGTGGATAATAGTGCAGGCTTAACCAGGTGCTGACTCCAGTTACAGCTACTGAATCAAATGTGTTGTCATCACTTGAGCAAGTAACACACCTCCTGGCCCCTGGTGTGTGGCTGTCGACCTGCAGGTGCCTTTGTGTCTGCCCTCTCCACAGACCTGCCAGAATCCCAGAATCAGTGTGCTTTCAGCTGATAAGCCCCACAGCACACCTTCACTGTCCTACGTCAGGGCTTCAGCGGCTCCCCAGCTCTGTGTATTATGTAGTTTGCCTTTTCCTTCCACAAGGTATCATTACCTGGATGACATTATGCTGATTGGACTTGGCAGACAAGAAGTAGCAACTACTCCAGACTTATTAGTAAGAAATGTATATGTCAGAGGATGGTAAATAAATCGAACTAAAATTCAGGGGCTTTCTATCTCTGTGAAACTCCTAGGGATTTGGTTGTATGAAGCATGTCAAGGTGAAAGATAAGTTGCCATGTGGCCCCTCCCACAACCAAGAAAGAGGCACAATGCCTAGAAGGCCTTTTTAGATTTTGGAGACAACGTATTCCTCATTTGAGTGTTACTCCAGCCCCATGGTTGAGTGAATTGAAAAGTTGCTTGTTTTGAGTGGGGTCCAAACAAGAGAAGGCTCAGCAATGGGTCCAGGTGGTTAGAAAGCTACTCTATCATTCAGGCCATTTGAACCAACAGATCCAGTGGTGCTTGAAGTGTCAGTGCTGGACAGGGATGCTGTTTAGAGCCCTCTTCCTAGGTAGCACTAGTGGTAAAGAACTCACCTACTGACGTGGGAGACATAAGAGGCACAGGTTCGATCCCTGAGTTCGAAAGATCCCCTGGAGGAGGGCATGGCAACCCACTCCAGTATCCTTGCCTGGAGAATCCCACGGACAAGAGGAGCCTGGCAGGCTACAGTCCATAGGGTAGAGTTGAACACAACTTAAGTATCTTAGCACACACACATGCACGCAGGCCCCTACAAGTGCATCACAACACAACGTGGCTATTCTCTGTGATCAGATAACTGCTTTCCTTCTGGGGAACAGCTCTTGACCTCCTACCTTAGTAGAGACTGAACAGTCAACCATGGCTCACCAAGTTACCATATGACATGAGCTGCCCACCATGAACTAAGTGTTATCTGACCCACTGAGGTATAAAGCTGAGTATGCTTGAAAGCACTTTATCGTCAGATGGAAGTGGTACCTACATGATCAGGTCCAAGCGGTCCCTGATGGCACAACTAAGTTACATGAGGAAGTGGCATATGTCCCCGCAGTCCCCACTCCTGCTGTCCTGCCTCGTAGGAGTTCCCTATCATCAGCTGACAAGACTCAGGCCTGGTGCACAGAAGGTTCTGCACAGTATGCAGGTACCACCCCAAAGTGGACAGCTGCAGCACTCCAGTCCCTTCCTGAAACCTCTCTGAAGGACAGTGGTAAAGAGGAATCTTACTGATGGAGGAACTCTGAGCAGCGCACCTGGTTGGTCCCTCTGCTTGGAAGGAGAAATGGCCAGGCAGGCAATTAAATACTGACATATAGGCTGTGGCCAGTGGTTTGACTGGATGGTAAAGGACTGGAAAGAATTCAATGGGGAAATTACTGATGAGGAAATTTGGGGATGAGGTCTGTGGAGAGGCCTCTCTGAATGGGCAAAACACAAAACCTGAAGAAATTTGTATCCTAGCCTAGGGTGAATGCTCACCAAAGGATGACCTCAGCAGAGGAGGATTTTAATCATCAGGTAGATAGAAATACTCATTCAATGGCTACTAGTCTGTTTTCCCAAATAGCCTGTCATCGCCCAATAAGCTCATGAACAAAGGGGCTCTGGTGGCACAGATGGAGGATATGTGAGGGCTCAGCAACATGGACTCACCAAGGCCAGCCTGGCCACAGCTGCTACTGAGTGCCCATCTGCCAACACTGAGTCCTGGCTATGGCGCCATTCACCAGGGTGATCAGCCAGCTGTCTGGTCAGCTGCAGGTTGATTACATTGGACCTTTTCTGTTATGGAAGGGGCAGCATTTTGTACTTACTGGAATAGACATTTACTCTGGATACAAATTTGCCTTCCCTGTGTGCAGTGCTTCTGGTAAAACTACCATCTGTGGACTTACAGAATGCCTCCCCACCATCATGCTGTCCCACACAGCAGGGCTTCTGATCAAGGATCTCACTTCACAGCCAAAGAAGTGCCGCAGTGGGCCCCTGCTTACTGCTGTTACTCCACTAGTCTGGAGCAACTGGCTTGAATATTGGAATGGTCTTTTGAAGACTCAGTTATTGTGTCGGCTGTGTGGCAATATGTGGCAGGGCCAGGGCAAAGCTATACATACTGTGAATCAGCAGCCAATATATGCGCTGTTTGTCTGAGAGCCAGTATCCACAGATGGAATAAGTGGTGGAAATGGCAGTGGCAGCACCCCTAGTGATCCACTAGCTACATTTTTGCTTCCTATTCCTACATCCTTATGCTCTGCTGGTCTAGAGGTCTTAACTTCAAAAAGAGGAAGGCTTTCACTAAGAGATGCAACAAAGATTCATTGAACTAGAAGTTAAGACTGCTGCCCAATGCCTCTGAATCAACAGGCAAAGAAGAGAGTTGCTCAACTGATTTGGGAAATAATCCTGACCACCAAGAGGACATTGGACTAGTATTCCACAATGCAGGTAAGGAAGAGTATGCTTGGAATTTAAGAGATCCCTCAGGCCATCTCTTAGTATTACCGTGCCCTATGAATAGGTCAGTGGAAAACCAGGACGACTCAATCCAAGTAGGACTAGTAATGGCTCAGACCCTCTAGCAATAAGTTTAGATCATCCCACCAGCTGAAATTGGTGCTAAAAGTAAAGGGAATATGATATGGGTACTGGATAAAGGTAGTTATAAATACCAGTTACAACCACATGACCAGTTAAAAAACTAAGGGCTGAAATTGTCATGCATATTTACTCTTTATTTTGTTATAGTTATGTGTGAGTGAATTTGTTTTCTTCCCTCTCTTATCTCCTTATCATTAGTATAAGATGCATAGACTTTATATCATAGTGTTTAAGTGTTGTTAACCTAAGTCATAGTATTTTAATTATGAGCTATCAAGGGGAAGAATAAACATGACCCAAGGATTTTGATCTCCTCTTCGAGGGAGGGGGTTAGTGCATTTTAGGTTGAATGCAGGATAGTTACCTTGGGTGGAATTATGATTTTGTTACTGATTTCATTTGGAGATTGTATGGTTTAAGGAGATGCATGTGGATGCCAAGTTGACAAAGGGTGCAGCTGTGATGGTTAATTTCACTTGATCAGGCCACAGGATGCCCAGATATTCAGTCAAACATCCTTCTAGGTATTTCTTTGAGGGTGTTTTTGAATAGGACTAGCATTTAAATTGGTAGACCGAGTAAAGCAGATTGCCCTCTGCAATGTGGGTGAAATTTGCAAATTATCTTTTATCTGAATTTGCTTTGCTTTTTCCTCTCTTGGATCTTACCTTGGGTAAGCTGTGTCTCTCTGTCATGTATCAGTGACTTCAGGCTAGCATTCATGGGAATGTAACCAATACATAAAACATTCAGGAGACTTCCCTGTCAGCATGAGATTGTCCAAATGCATGCAGGGGTCCCCCCAATAGGCACACTGTCCTCACAACACCCATTCAGCTGTTGGCTGGCGACAACGTTCAGATTCCTCTCTTGACCTATTCCCAGATGGTTCTAACCAGTCCTTTTCATTTCATTTGTATATTTGTATAATGCAATGAAGCATATCCTTGCTGGGACTGCAGAGCAAATTGGTAGCATGCCTTCTGAGAGTTCCAAGGTTGTCATGGGCATGATAGCTATGCTGTGCTATGCTATATGCTAAGTCACTTCAGTCATGTCCGACTCTGTGCGACCCCATAGACGGCAGCCCAACAGGCTCCCCCGTCCCTGGGATTCTCCAGGCAAGAACACTGGAGTGGGTTGCCATTTCCTTCTCCAATGCATGTAAGTGAAAAGTGAAAGTGAAGTCACTCAGTCATGTCCGACTCTTAGTGACCCCATGGACTGCAGCCCTCCAGGCTCCTCCATCCATGGGATTTTCCAGGCAAGAGTACTGGAGTGGGGTGCCATTGCCTTCTCTGGATAGCAATACCCTGCTGTAACTAAAAGTCAGTTCTAAACTCCCCAGGGAGTTCCAGAGGATGCATGTTCTTCATTCTTTTGGATACATAGCAGACACCCAGAGTGTCCTGAGGTGCCCTAATAACAAAATCTCATTCTCTTCACATACCAGGGGGAGAAGAGGACCAGGTTGGTTCTATATCCTTAGCGATTCGATGAAATCTCTCTCTGATTGAAAGTCATCTTTTTCATAACACTGAAAAGATGTAATATTAGCTTAATCATTCCCAAATGAATCCTGAAAAATATTTGGAAACAGTACATTTATACAAAATCATTTCAGCATTACTAGAAAGTTTCAGCCATTTGCTATAAACTTGTACTTTTAAGTGGTGACCATGTGGTCTGCCTTCAGAACATCCAGTTCTTTCTTTTTTATAGAATTAAAACCCCTGACACTTGTTTTAAGACCTTAAGAAAACCTTTAGTGCTTAGCAAAATGCAAAACCTGGCATGGCCATAAAGAAGATATATTTGATTTTACCCCTTGAAGGCATTAAAAAAAAAAAAAGATACAAGATACTGTCTGTAAGAAAACTAAAATGGCAGCTGGAACTTCTTCCCAGAAGTCTCTGGGAAAAGACATCTAAGGTCACTCCTTATTCTCCCCCAGGGTACCAGGAAAGCAGCTTACCCACCCTCCCCCTCCCCCCTCAACTAAAGCTAAGAGCAGTGGGGAGAGATCCAACTCCCAACAGAGCCTGTCTTGATTGAGGAAATTAACACTTCAAGAAAAGGAATTCTGTCTTCTTGAAGGGCTCTTGAAAAGGATCCTTGCCAAATGCACCCCCAAATTAGAAAAACTCCTTTTCCTAAGACTTAGGAATTAGTTACCAACTTGTATTAGCATTCGGACCTGTGAAGAATTCCATCAAATCATACAGCCTAAGAGGCCTAATTTCAAAAATACAACCAATTTCAAAATGAGAGTCTACACAGGAAATCAAGAAGGTTCAGGTGCCAGGGAGAGATGGTGAAATTCACATTGGATGTACCACACTGGAATCTAGCACCTGTGAGATGATGAACAAGAGATGCTAAGAGGGTAATTCTCTTTTGGGAACATAGGGAGATAGATTTTCAGTTCCAGGATTGAACTCAGGGTTTAATCCTACATTGAAGGGCAGCATTGATGTGTCATTAGCAACATATTCCTACCAGTCTGGCCTTAGCTTCTCTGGATTTGGGAAAGTGTTTGAGAAAAAAAAAAAAATATGGTTGTTGGGGTGGGAAATAGTTGTAGAATGATTTAAACAACCTCCCTTCACATAACCTCTGTTGTGTGTTGGTTTTTGTGTGTCCAGTAGACTGCTTTGCACAAAAGAAACACTCTATACATACTCAATGAGAAGACTCTTGAGAGTCCCTTGGACTGCAAGGAGATCCAACCAGTCTATCCTAAAGGAAATCAGTCCTGAATATTCATTGGAAAGACTGGTGCTGAAGCTGAAACTCCAGTACTTTGGCCACCTGATTCGAAAAACTGACTAACTGGAAAAGACTCTGATGCTGGGAAAGATTGATGATGGAAGGAGAAGGGGACAACAGAGGATGAGATGGTAGATGGCATCACTGACTCGATGGACATGAGTTTGAGTAAGCTCCAGGAGTTGGTGATGGACAGGGAAGCCTGGCATGCTGTAGTCCATGGGATGGCAAAAAGTCGGACACGACTGAGTGACTGAACTGAACTGAATTTTGTATTTATATAGGCTCATGCATTGGCCAAAAGTATTTCAGTGCAATTTGATTCCTTTCAAAGAAATTAAAAATGAGCAAATGTGAGAGGAAGATTGAGCTAATTTGGACACATGATATCATTTTAAAAGTATCCATGCCTTTCTTAATTACTAGTCAGTTTAGTGATCCAAGGGACAAAGGAGCTGTATACCGTGAAATGAAGCAAAGGCAATTCAGGCTGTAACAGGATGTTAAAATTGAAGTTATGACCAGGTCCCAACATTCAGTCAACGGAAAAATTCCAAAAGGAGATACCACCAATTGAATGTTTACAAAGGAAATGATCCTGAAGAATGGTCAATGAATTTTTTACCTCTCAGCCAGATCAAGACTATGAAAAGGGAGGAGTGGCAGGTGATCTATTATTTCTTTGCCTCTAGAGAGAGACTGGGAGGAAAGCATTGTGTAGCTGGGAGCAGAGTCTGACCCCTTCCCAGGGAACCTGTAAGATGATGAAGGTTGTCCATCATTTTCATGCTGGATAAGGAAAGAACTCCCTAATGGGATTAGCCTGTACTCCCAGGGCATGTTGGCGGAAAGGAGGCAAGAGGATTTTCTAAGGACCAAACATGGACTAACCAAGAGAAAGAGATGGGTCGTTTCTGATCCTAGAGGTACAGGGGGATCCCAGCAGCAAGAATCTGGAGGTGGGCACTTTGGTGAGGGAGGAGTTAAGAGCAACCACTCAGTGAAAGTCACTCAGTTGGGTCTGACTCTTTGTGACCCCATATACTGTAGAAGAGCAACCACTCAAAAGAGATGTATATTGTGTCCACATCTGCCAGAATCAAAGGAACTGCAGGGAGAGGAACCCAGTGCAAAGCATCTTGTGAACCTATTGAAATACCTCCATAGAGACAGAATCTGCCAGGCCCAGAGAACAGGAAGCCACCCAATGCAGTTCCATTAAGGCTTTTCTTCACCACTCCTTTCTAACCTTCGAGGGGGCAAAAACGGATGGCCAGCTAGGAAGTGGGTGGAGAGGAAATGCATACGGTAGAAAAATATAGAAGAAATCAACCAACCTTCCCCTATCTGATTGCAGTTTTCCAAATATACTCAATATATATTTCTGAACTATATGCACACTAAAGAAAGAGGAAGCAGCCCTATGTCACTTTAGGATGTGTTAATGATACCTTAGACTAATTAAACTTTCTAATCTGAGACTGTGTTCTCAATTTAAAGTAGTGGTACAACTGCTCATTACCTAAGTGTGTACAGAAAGTTCATGGGGACATAACCACAGGCAGATTCTGGTTTGGGGGAGATGCTCATTAAGAAAAATATAAAATTATGCTTATAGGAAAAGAAATCACAACAAATCACAGATTTTTAAAGGTTGACAAATAACACATATATCACAAAGGAAAATTTTTGTTAGCTGCCTGGCACATTGATATAATATTTTTTCTAACTGAGTTTTGATTGAATATTCTTTGATAGTTTCTTCATATGACAATGGTAAATATTATTTATTTTCTGAAAAGAAAATGGAAAAAAAATGTACTGATCAGCTTTATTTATAGTAGCAATATAAGTTTGTACCCAACAAGAAACAGGTGTAATGATAAATACTATTTCCTTTGTTTTCCCATTTATAAAAAAAGAAAAATAATAAATGCATGTGACATTTATAATTATATAAACTGCATTTTCAAGTTTATTGTGAGTAAGGATCTATGAGAACTGAATCTTTTGCTTACAGCCTTATGTGTGTGATGATTAGAAACGTTTTCAACAGACTAGTTTCTGGTTCTGTATGGTTCATACCTAGTTAGCTCTGTCCTACCCAGGCACTGTATGACATATTCCTATCTAGATAAAATGTCTGGTTTGAGTCATTGTTGGAACACCAGTTAGTCAGCCTGGCAAGCAGTGGAAGCAAAACTCAGACACTGTCCTGCCTTCATGGAGCTTTCAGCCTGCTAGGCAGAGACAGAAGAATCAATTGACCACATGAAAAAGATGGGAGATGTGTTTCAGAGGCAGGGAGAATTGCTCTCTAAGAGTGCACAAGGAAGGAATTATTCTTTGATAATTATTATGTAATGGATGGTGGATTAAGTGTGAAACAAGAGACCCAGGTCATGTGGGCAGTCACAGAAAACCTGTCCAACTCTATCTTAAAGCCTTCGATTGAATAATGGAGGCCCTCCCCTCTTCCTGAATCTCATTTCTCTCTCTGAACTTTGTATTGGTCTTTTCTCCTTAGTGTCTCATTGTCAGGCACTACTGGGATCTACTCTGTTCAGCCAATAATGTTGTTGTTGTTTTTTTTTCCCTAAATAAGCAGGGGGAACACAAGAAAGACAGAGCCCCATCTGGCTTGGGTCTTAGAAGACTCCGTTGAACTCAAGCTACCTCTTGGCATCTCAGAGCCCTCTTGCTGGTCTTCTTTACAAATTGAACAAGCTTTCACAATCACCTTCTAATTCTGTGCCCTTATCCCATCACTAAAACAACTTCCACCCCATAATACATCATGGGGGATGGGCATCAACAAGAGAGGCAGGATGAATGAATCAACAAAGGAACATTTGCTTTAAATTGTGGTGTTTTTTTTTTTTTTTTTCCAGAGAATGTATCTTGCTCTTGTGAGCCCTTGGTACACTTGACATTCTGTAATTCCAGGTAACCAGTATTTACAAACCTACTTCTCTGTGTGCAGCACATTAGCTGCTTCATAAGTATCTGAGGTGCTTGTTTAAAATAGATACCAAGCTTCACTCAGGAACAACTTCTCAGTGAATCTGGGGACTGGGACCTGGGAATATGATGCTTGTTTAAAATACAGATACCAAGCTTACTCTGAAACAACTTCTCAGTGAATCTGAGGACTGGGACCTGGGAATATGAATTTTTACTTAGTCTTTCAGGTGAATGTTTTGTAGATTAAAGTTTTAGAATAGCTACCCTAGGATAGTGCATAGATGACCTTCCCAATGTCCAGCATCAAGAAGGCACTGGATGCCCAGACCGTATGACACCAACATGACAACCATAGACAAGGGAGAAATCTCAGCCCCATAAAATAATCCATGGAGGAAACTATAAAATATTCTAAATTAAAAAGGCAGCAGCATGAATAAAGTGGCACAGGTACAAGTTGATTCTTTACAGTGTTTTTGAAATAACAACAGTGTCCACATACAAGGTTCGGATGAAGCAAACTATAGCACAGTCATGAAAAGAAATACTGTGCAGTTTTATAAAAGAATAGAAAAGTAGATACTGTTGAGATATGTTATTAAGTTAAAAAGGCAAAATCCCAAGTATATATATGGCATATATATGATATTCAGTCTTTCACATGAGAAAAGAGGGAAAGTAAAATATACGTTCATATTTGCTTGTGTTCCCATAAAGAGGATAGAGAAGAAATCAACAAAAGTGCCAAGGCACATTGTTTGCAGTAACAGCCTTATCTGGTCACACTTCTCTTTATCTACTCTCCATGAGTTGTGCCTTCCACACTGTCTCTGGATGTGGCCATATAATTTCCTTTGGCCAATATGAAGCAAGCAGAATTTGGGAACTGCCTTCTCTAGCTGCTCGTGCAGTACCGAGTGCCATGTGAAAAAGCCTGGGCTAGCATGATGGATGGTGAAAGACATATGACCCAGCTGCCTACCTCATATCCCAACCCCTAAACTAGCCAGCAACATGTCAACTGCAGAGTGGCATAGAATAAGAGACTTACTGTAGGGTTTAAACGTTGCAAAACTGGAAGTCATTAGTCAAAGACCACAAAGAAGAGCTAATAAACACTACTGAATCCTGCTGCTTTTCTATCTGATGCTATTCCTGAAAGTCATCCAAGGTCAGCAGTGTAGATTATTCAAAAGAAAAGGTGAACCCAAAGCAAGAGAGATGGAGGCCAACCTGGAAGCCGTGTCTGTCTTCCATTCCATCTACTCCCTTTGCTGTGGAGCCATGCGTGTGCTTGGCCCAGGCCTCAGGGAGGCAGAAGGAGGGGATCCATGGAAGCTGTAGGAGCTGTGGGTCTTTCTGCTTCCCCATAGCAGAAGGCTGAGCCTGTAGATCTGTGACAAAGCACGTGGGCTAATTGGTCCCTCAGGCTCTATACCAGCATTCCAAGCATAATGACTGCCACTTCACTTCCACCCCCAAATATCTTGCAAATATCCTGTGTCGTCTAGTCCAGAATTATACAGGGAAGGGAATTCTAAGACATGTACTTGCAATTCACCTAAGCGAATACAGTATGACCACACCAGCCTAGATCACCACTTTCCACCATGACCCCAGAAGCACAGAGGGTGCTCAGGTCCACCAAGGTCACCAAGCCCCCAAAAAACTGTTTAGTTCACAACAGAATCACAAGCTAAATTGTTGCTTTAAGCCAATAAGCTTCTTGCACAAAAAAGCTGATATAATCGGGTATCTAAAAATGATGAGATGAGTGGATAACTGTAGTTAGAGACAGGGTAGGAGCTAGACCTCTCAATGTATGCCTTATTCTATAAGACATCATTTAGGTTTTGGAACCATGTAAATGTACGTAAGAACCAAGTTAATTTTAAAACCATCTGAAGGGACTGTAGGATGCCAGTGGGTACCTGTTGCACAAGACACTATTTAAAGGGGTGTAGGTGTAATTCAGAGAAACAGAAGAGGTGTGTATAAGTCATTTGAGGCCCGCCAGTCATGTACATCTCAGATGCAGAGCAACCATCCACCCAGCTCCCTGTCAGCAGTCTTCTCAGAATCAACCTGTAATCCCTTTTTCGTCCTTTACTCCAACCTGTGATCAAGGCTTTGGTCCCATCTCTGAGTATCTCTGAAATACGCTGTCTTCTTTTGCCTCCACCACCATCACAGCTGTTGTTCAGTCACTGAGTCATGTCTGATTCTTTGAGACCCTATGAACTGTAGCACACCAGTCTTCCCTGTCCTTCACCGTCTCCCTGAATTTGCTCATTTCCTACTCACAATGACTCATGTCTATCGAGTCAGTGATGCCATCCAGCCATCTTATCCTCTGTTGCCCCCTTCTCCTCTTGCCCTCAATTCTTTCCAGCATCAGGGTCTTTTCACATCAGTTGGCCAAAGTATTGGAACTTCAGCTTTAGCATCAGTCCTTCCAATGAATATTCAGGACTGATTTCCTTTAGGATTGACTGGTTTGATCTCCTTGCTGTCTAAGGAACTCTCAAGAGTCTTATCCAACACCACAGTTTGAAAGAATCAATTATTTGGCACTCAGCCTTCTTTATGGTCCAACTCCCACATCTGTACACGACTACTGGAAAAACCATAGTTTTGACTATACAGACTTTTGTCGGCAAAGTGATGTCTCTGCTTTTTAATACACTGTCTAGGTTTGTCATAGCTTTTCTTACAAGGAGCAGGTGTCTTTTAATTTTGTGGCTGCAGTCGCCATCTGCAGTGATTTTGGAGCCCAAGAAAATAAAATCTGTCACTGTTTCCACTTTTTCCCCCATCTATATGCCATGAAGTGATGGGACCGGATGTCATGATCTTTGTTTTCTGAATGTTGAGCTTTAAGCCAGCTTTTTCACTCTCCTCTTTCACCTTTGTTAAGAGGCTCTTTAGTTTCTCATCACTTTCTGCCATTACTGTGGGCCAGACTATTCCAACAGCTCATATCCCTGCTTCCATATTGCCTGTCTGCAGTCCATTCTCTGTATTAATAGGAGGAATAGCCTTAAAATAGAAACTGAATCATGTATTGGGTTTTTAGCAGTGAGGATGGCAGTGTCTTAAGCTCTTTCACATCCAACTGGAGAGGGGAGGAGACAATATATCAACAAACAAATCATACAGTTTCAGATGGTGATATGTGCTCTACAGAATATAGAAAAGTGAAGTCACTGAGTCGTGTCTGACTCTTTGCAACCCCATGGACTGTAGCCTGCCAGGCTCCTTCATCCGTGGAATTTTCCAGACAAGGATTCTAGAGTGGGTTGCCATTTCCTTCTCCGGGGGATCTTCTCACCCCAGGGATCAAACCCAGGTCTCCTGCACTGCAGGCAGACTCTTTACTGTATTAGCCACCAGGGAAGCCCACAGAAGGTGATACAATAGAGCGTAACTGGAAGGGTATCTGGGTGGTCAGATAAGGTTTCTCTAGATTGGACTGTGGACTAAGTGAGAGAGGATTCCCAAGCAGGGGGAGAGCAAGTTCAAAGGCCCTGGGGTACACAGCCAAGGGACTGAAAGACCAGCACTGCTGGACCAAGTCCTCAATGAAACCAGGAAGATGACACCTGCCCCCAAATTATTATACTCTTATGTTGCAAAGATGGACGAGGTGCATTTGGGAAAGAAAAGCCCAATAAAAATACCATGGGTGTGCTGTTTCATTTTTGCTGCACCATCCTAATGTAATTCAGTGATGCAGACACCAGATGACAGCCCCATGACATCCTACTGACTTGGCTGTGGACCCCAATCACTACACCATGGTACACTTGGAGAATCTAGGCCTGAACTTTCCTGGTGAGTACTGGATAGACTTTGCATGGATGCAGTTCCTGATACCCTGTAGGCACTCAGGATTATCTTTTGAGTACATGAATAAGTGGTGTCCCCGAGTGTGGCCTATAGTAGTGATTCTCAGCCCTGGCAGGCTCATTGGAATCATCTGGGGCTTTCCTGGTGGCTTAGCAGTAAAGAAACTGCCTGCCAGTGCAGGAAACACAGGTTTGATCCCTGGTCCAGGAAGATCCCACATACCTGGAGGCAATTGGACCCATGCTCGACAGCTATTATTCAGCCTGTGCTCTAGAGCTGGGGAACCACAACTACTGAGCCCTTGGGCCACCACCACTGAAGCCCTTATGTCCTAGAGCCCATGGAGCAGCAAGGGAAGCCACCGCAATGAAAAGCCCAAGCACCATGACTAGAGAGTAGCCATTAGGCCACACTACTAGAGAAAAGTCTGTGCAGCAACAAAGACCTGGCAGAGCCAAAAGAAATACACGAAATGATTTAAAAAAGCAAAGAAAAATCATCTGGAAGGCTTTTTGAAAAACAAGGCATTTTGAAAAATGCCCAAGGCCACCCTCCAGAGATGCTCATTTAACCATGTATCAGATCTGGGGTGGGGTCCAGGCTTTTGTAGGTTTAAAAGATACCCAGGTGATTCTAGTGTGTTCAGGACTGGGGACCCTGGACTTTCCAGTCCTTTCTGATGCAATTGCAGTTCTCCAGGAGGAAGATTATGGTGATGAGCACCATAGTGATTACAGAGGAGGTGGTGAGATGTGGTTGAACTTGAGCTAGACAGGATATACAGCTGAGGCCAGCCTAGTGAGAATGTGCCTGAGATCATAGGCTTTATCAGCTTACTTAAACAACACACATTTTCTAATTACAAAATAACATAGCATAGCTCTCTCTCTGGGCTTTCCTGATGGCTCAAATGGTAAAGCGTCTGCCTGCAATGCAGGAGACCTGGGTTTGATCCCTGGGTTGGGAAGATCCCCTGGAGAAGGAAATGGCAACCCACTCCAGTACTTTTGCCTGGAAAATCCCTTGGCCAGAGGAGCCTCATAGGCTATAGTCCATGGGGTCGCAAAGAGTCGGACATGACCGAGCGACTTCACTTTACTTTCACTTATAGCTCACTTCTAAGATGCCTCATCAGTCCATGATATTATAAAAGACTCTATAGAAATCAGTGCATGAGTTTTCACTAGCTCCTCTCTGAACTTAGCATTTCATTTAAATGAAAGATCTACTCAAAGATAGATGTTTCTGGACATAGGCCTCTTCTCATTGTTTTCCTGTCTTCCTCTGTTCCTTCTGCTTCAGTTCTCTTCCTTTCTCCATTTCTTTTCCTCTATAATCTTACCACTTTCTCTTCCCCCAGTGCTTTCTAAAATGCTTCCTCAAATATTTGAAAGTTTTTTTGTGTGTTTTGTTTTGTTTTACTCCAAAACTTGGACACTTCTCTGCATAGCATTGCGGGCAATCTATGGATAAGAAAAAAAAAAAACCTGTTCATCCAAACATTCCATCTCCTCCTCATGCAAAGAGGCCACACAGATTATGCTTGGCCACAAATCCCAGATGATACTCTTGTCTTCTCAGACCAGAGAAATGGGGAGAAAATTGGAGTTCAGGCATTTGACCCTTCTCCAGACCTTGGAAGCTGCAAAGTCCCTGTGAAAACAATAGACTATCAAGGTATTCTGGGCATTTGGGGAAGATGGGTCATATGAAATTTTGAGTTTTGAGAGCCTCTAAACAAATCCCCTCTTCTGTCAATTAAACAATTGATTTATGAGGAGTGAAGTTGCCACGTGGTTTGGATACACCCTGCTCTGGGGATGAAAAGAGAAGGAAATGTGATTTTTTTTGGAAGACCTTTTAAACTGTTGGCTGTCTAGCACGGGGAATGAAATCTGGGTGCAGAAAGGATGCGGAGGGGATGGCGCTGATGCAGAGTGAAAGGATGGATTGGCCAGGATGCAGTGTCTGGCCCTAAGTAAAGCATTACATTGCTTGCAGCTGTGGGATGGTTTGGAAGTCCCATTTTCCTAGATTCCTTCAGGGTCTCCTTTCTTTCTGATGAGGTTGTAAGGAGCCACGGGGGCCTTCTTGGCATGGAGGTAAACTAAGGAGCCTTCTTGGCACGGGGGCGTGCGTTTTGTGTTTCTGGGTGTAGATGTGAAACTCAGCAGACCTGACACCCTTCTGTGAAGGGAGGGTGAAGGGAAAAGGCCAGGTGGGACATGGCATGGCTATTACAATGACCACACAGCACACTCTGTCCTCCCCTAATTCAGCACTTCACATTTCTCCAGTGAAAAATTAGTGGGAGATGCTCATTGTGTCTGGCTTTCCTCATGATTTAAATGCTCTATGCTTCACCCAGGACACCTGTGTTTGTTGAGCAATAATAGAGGAGGCTTTTGAGAGGTTTGCAGAAGACCAGGCAGTGAAACGGATGAGTAATGTAATGGAGGTTCCCCGTGGGGTTGAAAAGAGCATGTGGGAAGATGTCGCTGGGAGGAGGGGGTAGAGAAGGATGGGCGGTAGGAAGAGCTAGCCTCTTTATTCACCCATTCAGTGATACTATGTCTATTTATTGAGCACCCTTGTGGCAAGGTACTTTCCTTGCCTAGTGAGTACAGCACAGTGAATTCGGGAGACCTTGCCTTCCCCATGTTTGCTCATCATGTTTCTACTTATCTTCCTTGGAGACTTCCTGACTCCTAGGTGGGCACATTGCCCCCTCCTTTGTGCTCCAGTGGCCCTTCATGCAGACATCCCTCTGGTGTGTGCTAAGTTGCTTCAGTCATCTCCAGCTCTTTGCTACCCCATGGACTGTAGCCCACCAGGCTCCTCTGTCCATGGGATTCTCCAGGCAAGAATACTGGAGTGGGTTGCCATGCCCTTCTCCAGGGGATTTTCCTGACCCAGGGCTCTAACTCATGTCTCTTGTGTCTCCTGCATCAGCAGGGGTTCTTCACCACTAGCACCACCTGGGAAGTCCCATCCCTCTGGTACCCACCACATTTATTATACTCTCATTTTCTGTTCACACATCTGTCTGCCTCATAAGATTCTGAGTTCTTCAGACAAGAATCAAGAATGCAAGAATCATGCATGTCTCCTGCTGTAGAAGTTGCTCAATAAATAACTTGATTAGTGGATTTGACAAACAGTGTTTAATTTGGAAAGGTAGATGGGTCTTCACATATTTATAAATATAATGATGATGATGATTTAATTCTCCACTCTGTTCCAGGCACTGTGGAGGCAGATTTGAAAATGATATATTTAGATGCATAGATTTTCTATTTTGTTCTCCAGTCAATCCGTGATGTCAGAACTATCCCATGGAGTATTGGTGGGTGGGTGAAAATCAGTGGTCATTATTTAGACATGGTCGATGCACTTTTTTTTTTTTTTCTATTCAATGTGATCCTTCCCTGATTCATTTTTCTCTCTTTCAAAGAGAGAGCCAAACCATGCCCTCAGCATGTGCCACATCTGGGAAGTACTCAACTGCGATGACAATGATAATAACAACTGGTATTTATTTGGTCTTTCCATGTGTCAAGATTTATTCTAAGAGCTTTGCATATTTCATTTCATTTATTCCTCATGCAATCCCATGAATCTGATAATACTATTATTCTAAAATGAAGAGACTGAGACATAAAGAGTTTAAGCCACTTATTCAAGGTCACATAGCCTAGGGGTTGGGTAGAAGCAGGATTCCTGCCAGGACAGTCTGCCTCCAGAGATTCTGCTCTCAACTTCCCTGCGAACTGTGTCCCCTATTTGGCTGTTGACCCTACGGGGAGTTTTTGCATAAGGAGGAATCCAAACACGTAACCTCTTGTGTTGAAGATCTGTTGTTAAAGACATTTCTTGAATTGACTTTCCCTCACCTACTCTAAAGATTTGGCATCACCCCATCTCAAAAGTCATCTTTGATCTCTTCCAGACTTAGCCAGATGTTGCTTTTGTATTTTCACAAAACCCTTTGCTCTTATTTATCATGTGGCATCAATTGTGATGGTCTAATTTCTGTTTCCCCCTAGAGTCTGTGAGTTCCTTAAAGACAGAAACGTATCTGTCAGTGCCTAGAGCCTATTGCTCAACAAATATTTGTGTAATTAATTAAGAAAAAACTGCAGTTTACTTACAACTTCTCAAGAACCTTACTAAAATGAATGCTGATTTCTAGCTGTATTTATTCATTCATTATTTTATCCAATCATTTATTCATTTTTCAATAGGTATTTATTGAGACAGAGTCTTTCTAGGGGCTGAAGTGATAAGATATACATGATTCCTGTCCATAAAGGGCTACTATAGGAGGTCTGGACATTAATCAGAATTGTCTAATTACAAAATTAGGATATTTCTATGGGAGAAAGGCACAGAATGCTATGTGAAAATATACAAGCAAACATAGAGGTCCCTGAAAATCAAAGAAAACCCATAATCCTACCAAAGGATCAAGTTGGGTCATCCTTTAACTCTGGGTTCTGCCCCTGAGTCAGAAGCCACCACTGATGATTGCAGGACAGTTCAGTTCAGTTCAGTCGCTCAGTCGTGGCCGACTCTTCACAACCCCATGAGTCGCAGCATGCCAGGCCTCCCTGTCTATCACCAACTCCCAGAATTTACCCAAACTCATGTCCATCAAGTTGGTGATGCCATCCAGCCATCTCATCCTCTGTCGTCCCCTTCTCCTGCCCCCGATCCCTCCCAGCATCAGGGTCTTTTCCAATGAGTCAACTCTTCGCATGAGGTGGCCAAAGTACTGGAGTTTCAGCTTAGCATCATGCCTTCCAATGAACACCAAGGACTGATCTCCTTTAGAATGGACTAGTTGGATCTCCTTGCAGGCCAAGGGACTCTCAAGAGTCTTCTCCAACACCACAGTTCAAAAGCATCAATTCTTTGGCACTCAGCTTTCTTCACAGTCCAATTCTCACATCCATACATGACCACTGGAAAAACTATAGCCTTGACTAGACGGACCTTTGTTGGCAAAGTAATGTCTCTGCTTTTGAATATGCTGTTTAGGTTTACCATAACTTTCCTTCCAAGGAGTAAGTGTCTTTTAATTTCATGGCTGAAATCATCATCTGCAGTGATTTTGCAGTGATTTTGACCAAAAAAATAAAGTCAGCCACTGTTTCCACTGTTTCCCCATCTGTTTGCCATGAAGTGATGGGACCAGATGCCATGATCTTCGTTTTCTGAATGTTGAGCTTTAAGCCAACTTTTTCACTCTCCTCTTTCACTTTCATCAAGAGGCTTTTTAGTTCCTCTTCACTTTCTGCCATAAGGGTGGTGTTATCTGCATCTCTGAAGTTATTGATATTTCTCCTGGCAATCTTGATTCCAGCTTGTGCTTCTTCCAGCCCAGGGTTTCTCATGATGTACTCTGCATAAAAGTTAAATAAGCAGGGTGACAATATACAGCCTTGACGTACTCCTTTTTCTATTTGGAACCAGTCTGTGTTCCATGTCCAGTTCTAACTGTTGCTTCCTGACCTGCATATAGGTTTCTCAAGAGCCAGGTCAGGTGGTCTGGTATTCCCATCTCTTTTAGAATTTTCCACAGTTTATTGTGATCCACACAGTCAAAGGCTTTGGCATAGTCAGTAAAGCAGAAATAGATGTTTTTCTGGAACTCTCTTGCTTTTTCCATGATCCAGCGGATGTTGGCAATTTGATCTCTGGTTCCTCTGCCTTTTCTAAAACCAGCTTGAACATCTGGAAATTCACAGTTCACTTATTGCTGAAGCCTGGCTTGGAGAATTTTGAGCATTACTTTACTACCGTGTGAGATGAGTGCAATTGTGCGGTAGTTTGAGCATTCTTGGGCATTGTCTTTCTTTAGGATTGGAATGAAAACTGACCTTTTCCAGTCCTGTGACCACTGCTGAGTTTTCCAAATTTGCTGGCATATTGAGTGCAGCACTTTCACAGCATCATCTTTCAGGATTTGAAATAGCTCAACTGGAATTCCATCATCTCCACTAGCTTTGTTGGTAGTGATGCTTTCTAAGGCCCACTTGTCTTCACATTCCAGGATGTCTGGCTCTGGGTGAGTGACCACACCATTGTGATTATCTTTGTCATGAAGCTCTTTTTTATTTTATTTTATTTTATTTTTAAACTTTACAAAATTGTATTAGTTTTGCCAAATATCAAAATGAATCCGCCACAGGTATACATGTGTTCCCCATCCTGAACCCTCCTCCCTCCTCTCTCCCCATACCATCCCTCTGGGTGGTCCCAGTGCACTAGCCCCAAGCATCTGGTATCGTGCATCGAACCTGGACTGGTAACTCGTTTCATACATGATATTTTGTACAGTTCTTCTGTGTATTCTTGCCATCTCTTCTTAATATCTTCTGCTTCCGTTAGGTCCATACCATTTCTGTCTTTTATCAAGCCCGTCTTTGCATAAATATTCCCTTGGTATGTCTAATTTTCTTGAAGAGATAGCAGGACAATTGAATGCAAATTTGAAAAGTCTGGACAAGTCAATGATTCCTACAAAAAGTCTTAGAATGGTTGAGTTAAAGAAAAACTATAACAATCATGGAAGCCAACTTCCTGTACACTGGAAAACCTCATTTTAAGATTCCAGGTAAACTGATTGTGCAAGAAAAATGCGAATCGGTCCCAGTTCATGGGGATTTATTCAATGTCCTAACACTATTTCTGGTAATAAATAGAGACCTTTGTCTAACTAGAAATTTTATGAGGCATTTAGGGACTTATTTTGATGTTCTCAGGTACTGATACTTTCACATAGAATCCTGAGCAAATCATTCCGAACCAAATTTGAATTTTGTCAGGGATTTATTACAAATTCGTCTTGGTGCTACCCTCTGGTGGGTAAAACCAGATAGCAAGGATCAACCTCCTAATCCCAGGGAACATTCTGATAGAGTGAGTTTTTGTTTTATTTAGAGGAGGGCTCATAAGATATTATTAAAACAACTTGAACATCTGGTTTGGGGATAAAGTCATTTTCTTGTGTGACTGCCAAGCCACAGAGCCAGGCTTACCAAGAAAGCCTCCTTCTCTCTCAGCCTTCCGAAAAGCTTAATACCCAACTATAATAATGTGCCCCCTCCAACACAAACGAAGAGTACAGGGGAGCAGAATGAGGTCTTCAAGACACAGGGAAACTTCACCTGTGGTTGGAAAATCTGAGCAATAAAGAGCAGCTAGGATCCATTTTAAATCTTTTCTCAAGCTGATGGCCTCTTATTCAAACTCTCAGTGAAAGCATTCAAGAAAGAAGCAATATCCAAATGAAGTGTTCACTGAATCCCAGGGAAATTCCTCTTCCCATTATTGCTGTACTCTCCTCTATCAAGTTAAGAGCTGACATTCAGTCTCAGAGAAACTAAAAACCAGTGTTAGCAAGTACCCTTAGAGAACACGTGAAATAGGACTGTTCTCTCTACATGAGTCCAGTGCTAATGTGGTCCTCTCCTTTGGTTGTGCTATCGCTCTAGACAGGCTCTTAATATACAGACCCATATTCATTCATTCAAAAAATGCTACTGAGTACCTGTCAGGTAACAGGCTTTGTACTGGGCACTGGACTTTATGATCTGATGGTACTTGTATTTTAGGCAGCCTAGATGCAATTAAAAGTATTCACAGAAGGATTATAAGCTGTGAAAGAGCAGGAAAAGAGACAAATGAGGCACTAGGGATGTAACTACCTGCCCTCCCATGGAAGATCTTATAGTCATTTACGCTACCCTTTCCCACATTTCAGGCAATCAACACAGATAGAACAGATTGGTAAACAAAGTGAAGTCTACTTGCTGTCCCCAAACTTGAGTTTTCAGACAAGGGCAATGCAGCTCCCAAATAAGACATAATTACGTCCTGTCTTTCTATTCACAGTATCAAGCAGTTGGAAAACAGCCCAGAGATTTGTTTTGCTCAAGCCCCTTGTTTTGCAGTGACACCCAGTGGGGCAGTAACCTGCCTCAGCCTCCCAGCTCACCAGTGACAAAGCCCTGGCTGGAGACCCAAGTCTCATGACTCCAATTCCAGGACCTTTGCCTGTTGTCTTCAATGGAGATTGTAACATTCTTATCTTATCCTACTTGACTGTCTCTCCATTCACTCATTGTGCTTTCATAACTCAAAGAACCTAGAAGAGGGAGGAAAGTAAAGCCGAAGGTTAGGAGTTAGCTACATTTTGTGGTTGGCAAAATGAAGTCATGAGCAGTAGGTTGTAGAAGCTTAGAAAGGAAAAGCATATCAGAACCCAGGAACTGAACAGAGATTGGGTTCTTTCTTTCTTAACTGTGTGAGAATATCCAGGTGTGGAGAAGTCATCCTTCTTTTGAGTCCTTTAGGTTGTCTTTTCATGGTGGGAATCTGGGAAAGAAGGGAGGGGGTGGTAAGGGAAAAGTGGGGCAGGGACTAGATCCTTCCTTTTGTATTTGCTACCTGCTGTTGCTTGACCACCTACCTAATGCAAATGCTGAGGATAATTTAGTATATGCCAAACCTATGACACTTTTTTTTTTTTTTGCATCTGATAGCAGTTTGCCAGAGGCAGTCAACTATAAACAGGCTTTTAGGCTGACAATCCAAGGCTCCTCACAGAATTGACTCAGCGGATATTTTGTCCAAGGTACATAGAGCAAGTTTGCTAAGTCTAGGTCATTCTGATAAATTCTTGAAAACAGGGACCCCAGACTGCAAGGGGAGAACATCAAAGATCTCCTGGGGCTGTAACTAAGAGCTGGCAACTGGCCTATGTCCTCACTTTACTCCAGCCTTGGAGCCTGTAGCAAAGGAAGCTTACCAGGCAGAAGTTCTCTTCTGTCTTCTTTTTTTATAATTTAATTTTTATTGAGATAACACTGGTTCAAAACATTATATAAGTTTCTTGTTGTGCACCGTTCTATTGGGTTGACCTAAAAGTTCATTTAGATTTTTCTGTAAGATACTATGGAAAACCCTGAATGAACAACCCAATATTTTTATTTCTGTGTACACTACAGCATGCTGCTGCTGCTAAGGAGCTTCAGTCCGACTCTGTGCGACCCCAGAGACGGCAGCCCACCAGACTCCCCCGTCCCTGGGATTCTCCAGGCAAGAATACTGGAGTGGGTTGCCATTTCCTTCTCCAGTGAATGAAAGTGAAAAGTCAAAGTGAAGTCGCTCAGTCATGTCCGACTCTTAGCAACCCCATGGACTTCAGCCTACTAGGCTCCTCCATCCATGGGATTTTCCAGGCAAGAGTACTGGAGTGGGGTGCCATTGCCTTCTCCGACACTACAGCATGCTTACCACTAAAAATTTAGTTTCCATCCATCACCGTGCAGTTGGTCCCTTTACTCATTTTGCTCTCTCTCTGGTCACTCCCCCTCTGGTAACTACTACTGTTTTCTGTTCTCTGTCTACATGTTTGCTTTCATTTGGTTTGTTCATTTATTTTTTGTTTGCTTGTTTTTTATATTCTACATATAAGTGAAATCATGATATTTGTCTTTCTCTAGCTGAGAAAGACAAATATAATAATAGAAAGACAAATAATAATATCTATTATTTATCATAATACCCTCAAAGTTCATCGATATTGTTGCAATGGTCAGATTTCATCTTTTACGATGTCTGAGTAGGATTCCTTTGTATATATATATATACACCATATATTCTTTATCCATTCATCTGTTGATGGGCCCATATCTTGGTTATTGTAAATAATGCTGTAATGCTGTAAGGATGGTTCAACATCTGTAGATCAATCGATGTGATATACCACATTAACCAAAAAAAATAATAAAATCCATATGATCATCTCAGTAGGTGCAGAAAAGTATTTGACAAGATTCCATACCCATTTATGATAAAAACTCTTAATAAAGTATGTATAGAAGGAAAGTACCTCACCATAATAAAGGCCACATATGATAAACCCAGGGCTTCCCAGGTGGCAGTAGTGGTAAAGAACCTGCCTGCCAATGAGGAGACGTAGAGACATGAGTTCAATCCCTGGGTCAGAAAGATTCCCCTGGAGGAGGGCATGGCAACCCACTCCAGTATACTTGCCAGGAAAATCCCATGGACAGAGGAGCCTGGCAGGCTAAATGCCACAGGGTCATAAAGGGTCAGACACGACCCAAGCAACTTAGCACACAATGCATGATAAACACATAGCTAACTTCACACTCCTCTTCTTTAAGGCCATCTGCTTAGCTGTGACTCCCCTGAAGAATCAGAGCTTCTTGACTTGAAAAAAATCTCAGAAGGTTATCTAGTCCACCCCTTACTCCAAGGAGGTAAGTTAATAATGTCATTAATAAGACTATATCGTAGGTTTTCGTGTGGAGGGAAGAAGAATTAAAGACCTGAGTGGGCAGAGAGTCCCAGAGCACCCATTGGGAATACAAGGTGTTCCTGGCTCAGGCAGGAAAATAATAGGATATAATAGATTGGTAGCCATCACCCTTTTACCTGCACCAGGATCACCTGGAGGCCTTTTAAAATAGATCACTGGACCCCTCACTCTAGAGACTCTGACTCTAGTAGGTTTAGGACTAAAGATTTTATCATTCATAAGAGGTTCCGATTCTACTGATACTGCTGGTCCAGAAACCACACTGCAGGAACTGGTAATAGGTAGAAAGAGGGAAAAGCCATGGCCACTGCCCCTTGCCTTTTGGAGGCCCTAGAGAGGGAGTTCATCAGTAGGAATTGTCCATAGTTAGATAGACTAATGTTATTCTTTAGAGTCATGCTATTCTTTTCCGTCTATTAAATGTCATATTTGAACTTTATAAGAAAGGGAGTCCTGAGCCAATTGATATAGGCTACAAAAATCATTCCCTTAAGTAATTTTACTTAAATTGTTTACTTAAGGGGAGAATTCACTTAAAAATGAAAAGATATAAAGCTAGCACTATATGCAGGTGGTATGGCTGAGGTATAGGAATACTGAGGGACTTCCTTGGAGCTGGTGATCTGGTGAATTGAGGCGAGCGTGGGGAAAGAAAGAGGGAGAGGGAGACCAGGCCTCCTGTGTGCTGGCACTCCTTCAGTGTCACCCTAAGTATGCGGTAGGTTGTAAATTGTAAGTTGTTTTGTTTCCAGTTATGCTAACTTTTATTCATATTTAGGAGACACTGCCCTGTGGGAGAAGGAGCCCCAGACCAGGAAGTTGGCAGGGCCCAATATGGTTGGTTTATGATGCAGGCAAACCATCTTGGCCCTCTGCATCTTAGCTTCTTCATCTGTAAATGGAAATAACAATGTTTGCCCTGTAATCCTGCTGAACTCCTTGAGGGTCCAATAAGAGCAGGTGTACAGGCTCTTTTCAAGAATATACAGTGTTGTAGAAACTTGAGAAATTATTATTCATTCATTCAACCAAATTGCATTGGGTGTCAACCATGTGCTAACCCCCAGGGGGTACCATGAGGAACAAAATAAAACAAGGTCCTTGCCTCTTTGTGGGGAAAAGAAGAAATAGAAGCTTTCTTTTCAGTCAGTTGTTTCTTCACTCCTTCACTCCCTCCCCTCCCATTTTGCCACTACTGAGAAGACTTTTCGTGGGAACAGCAGAGATTAATATATGCAACTTGAGAAGTTCCCTGGGAGAGTCTTCTGGTGCCCTTGCATGTCCTCTCCAGAACACTGCATATTTTCATCTCTAAGCTGGTGGAGATCAGCCCTGGGATTTCTTTGGAAGGAATGATGCTAAAGCTGAAACTCCAGTACTTTGGCCACCTCATGAGAAGAGTTGACTCATTGGAAAAGACTCTGATGCTGGGAGGGATTGGGGCAGGAGGAGAAGGGGACAACAGAGGATGAGATGGCTGGATGGCATCACTGACTCCATGGACGTGAGTCTGCGTGAACTCTGGGTGTTGGTGATGGACAGGGAGGCCTGGCATGCTGCGATTCATGGGGTCACAAAGAGTCGGACACAACTGAGCGACTGAACTGAACTGACTGAATTGAAGCTGGTAAATGTGGGAGACCTGGGTTCAATCCCTGGGTTTGATCCCTGGGTTCTATCCCTGGGTTGAGAAGATCCCCTGTAGAAGGGAACGACTACCCACTCCAATATTCTGGCCTGGAGAATTTTATGGACTGTATGATCCATGGAGCCACAGAGTCGGACATGACCGAACAACTTTCACATATCATATATGTGAAATATATATATGTATATACACACACAAAATGACAAAGGAAAGAGGGCAGAGGGCCAGCAAGGTGGGCGGAAAAGACCCTCCAGTTGAGTCACTGGGTCCCAAGCCTATAATCAATTTGTGGTTTGGGGGTAAAGTATTTAAAACCTCTGTGGACCCATTTTTATCTGTGATATGGCGATAGCTCAGGACCAAGATTCAACAGTCCTTGTTGTCTAAACATTGAAATAATTCTGTTCCAGGTGATGAAAGTTCCACACTCCAGCAACTAGGAGGTAATGCCCAGCGTGATGAGTGCCTCTCATCCTGGGCTCCAGTGCAGCTTCCATATCATTCTGTTTGGTTGGTAGCTGTGCCAAAAAAGTAAAAGTAGTGAAAGTGTTAGTTGTTCCATCATGTCTGTCTCTTTTGCGAACCCGTGGATTGTAGCCCACCAGGCTCCTCATTCCATGGAATTCATCAGGCAGGAATACTGGACTGGATAGCCATTCCCTTCTCCAAGGGATATTCCCAAGCCAAGGATCAATGCCAAATCAATCATTAAATATATGTGACCATCACTTGACTATCCCTTGTCTATTCAGGTTTTGTGATGATCACATAATGGTCCAGTAAATGAATGCCTTGGTTGCTACTATAAGTGGATGCTCAGTAGTTTGGTTTCCTTCTGGGCAGGTTTCTTCATGATGAAGGATGGGTGGAGGTGGTCAGAAAGGAAAGGAAGGCAAGAAGTTGGTAGGGAAGGAGCAGAGAGTGAGACTGTGGTAAGTGGGTGGCGAGGCACACTTCTCTCTGGACCTGGGATGTGCTTAGCCAGTGCCCTTCCCCACCCCTGGGGTGAAGTCCAAAGAGAAAGCAAGAGTCTTGTCAAAGGGCTTGGCATCCCTTGAATGGAGCACAGAGTGTTATTGTTATGTAGTAACAACTCAGGCCCACATTGCTAATTTATTCCATTCTAATCTCCCCTTCAGTGGGGAGACAAAAGTCGGATGGCTCTCCCTTGCACAGCCCTGCAACCTGCCACTGGGAGAATAGTTTCCTTGTTTCGCTGGGCTCCCTTCACATTTGCTCTTTCTTGGCAAACCTGCTCAAAGGTATCAGAATCTGCAGGCACGCCCCACAAAATGATATGTTTGGAATTTAATCAAGCGCCCCACAAAATGGGACTATTTACCTTGCCCCTGGAAGCGCTCACTTTAAAAATATTTAAAAGTGATCAAAATACAAATAATGAGGGCTCTGCCCTTCACAATAGGCTTTTTAGGATTTATGTATTTTGATACACATACCTTACTCTTCCCAAGAAGCGAAGTCAGGCATTTCTCTGGTTCTGACATGTTAGCGGAGAGAGAGGTAGAAAGATGGCCGGGGTCCAGTCCTATTTTTTTTTTAGTTGATACTTCTTTGCCTTGCTCCTTGGCGTCTCTTTTCTTTCATGAGGGACCTGGAAAAGCCTTTCACTGCAGTGTCGGGTGGCATGGTCCGAATGCTTGGAATTACCAAGCTACAAGTGCCAACCCTGCAAGTGGCTTTGAAGTCTGGTAGGGAGCAGTTTCAGGCCTGAAAGTGAGGGCCCACAGGAACCCAGAGAGAAAAAAAATCTTTGCCACTTAGCAGTCATTTCTTTCCTTTATATTTTCCTCCCATTGCAGCCCCCGACCCGCACCCGAGGGGTTGCGTAATGCTTCTCTGTGATTCTCAAACCCTCAGTCCCACCCTCCCAGCTGACTCTCAACTACTTTATTGAGAAGATCCATCTTCCTCACTCACCATTCCTCTCCTCCTTGAAGATTTGTTCTCTTGTCTCTGTTTTTATCTACTCCCCTCCTTTCCTTCAGCTGACAAAACCTTTGCCCTCCTTGCTAAGTGGAAGGCACCCCCTGGGCTCATGATCACCCAATGGTCTCCTCTCTTGGGTAATTAATTTATCCTGTCTTGGGCGGCCTCATGCTTTCCAAAAGCTCCTTTCCTCATTTTTAAAAAGGACCCTCACTCCCTCCCAGCATGTAAAATCAACACATACACCTCTTAACCTGAAAACTGGCACCACAGTCCTCCTGTTTCCTTCCTCATTGGGATTGTTGAACTGGTAGTCTCCACTGGTTGGCCCCTCTTTCTCAGTTCCCCTAACCATACATCCTTTCAAACTGACTTCTGCCCAAATGACATCATTTGAATCTGTCTTAATAATGGTGCCATACTGACTTCACTTTCGAATCAATTCCTCAAACAAACTTTTTCTTTCAAAAAAAAAGTTATTTATCTGGCTGTGCTAGATCTTAGCTGCGATGTGCAGAATCTATGATGTTTATTGTAGTACATGGAATGTTTAGTTTGTGGCATGTGGGATCTAGTTCCCTGACCAGCGATTGAACCCAGGCTCCCTGCTTTGGGAGTGTAGAGTCTTAGTCACTGGACCACCAGGTAAGTCCCAAACCAGCTTTTTCTTCTGTCAAATCTTACCTTCACCTTTACCCACTCCAGGGTTTAAAATGACCCTGTTGACATCCTCTTCTTCTTGAAATGACTCCTGTACATTGTAATAGCAGTAGTTCTCCTGCAACAAAGAATAGTCTTTCTCAGGTTTTCTAAGTGACTCCTCCTCAGCTGAGGAAAAGAAAAAGAAAAATATTCTCAAAGAGTCTTTCCCTTGGCTTCCTTTCTTTCTCTCCTCCCCTTCCCCCACCTCTTCTTCTCTCTCTCAGTAGTGTTATCCACTGCCATGGCCTCAGTGACCACTCCTTACCTCTATAGAGCTTCCCTCCAGGACTCTCTTGCCTCCTGGATTCCAGACCCTTAATTCCAACAATCTGCTGGACTTCTCTCTTTGTCTGTACCGCTGGCATTTTAGCATAAATGAGTTTTCAAAACCAAAATCACATTTCCTTTTTGAAACCTAGTCAGCCTTCTGACTTCTTTATTCTTATAAGTGCTACAAATATTACATTAGCAAACTGAAACTATGTGACTGTCTCACTCCATTTATTTAACTCACTTTTTATATTTGTTCTCTGAGTTTTCTCATGCCTCTGCCCCCTGCTTTTCCTTCCACATGTTTTCACCTCAGTTTACATTACATGATCTCTTCTTGCTTGGATTCCTGCAATACCCTGTTAGGCGGTTGTCTCCTTGATTTTGTGTTCTTGTTTTGTTTTTGTGATTTTTGTGTTCTTGTTTTGTTTCTGTCTTGTGCTCCTCAGCCAAATCAATCTTCTTGAAGCCCACTTCTGAGGACTCTTTCACCCTTTCACCTCTCTTCTCAATTAAATTTGGAGTCTTCAAAATGCCATACAGGTCTTTCCACAAGTTGATCCTAAAGATATTTCCAGGCTTAACAGTAGTGTCCTATGCGTGCGTGCATGCTTAGTCACTCATTGACTAGTCACCGAGTGTTTGACTCTGTGTGACCCCTCGGACTGTAGCCCACCAAGGCTCCTCTGCCCATGGGATTTTCCAGCCAAGAATACCAGAGTGGGTTACCATTTCCTTCTCCAGGGGATCTTCCTTACCCAGGGATTGAACCTGCATCTCACATCTTCTGTATCGGCAGGCAGATTTTTTACCACTAGTGCCATTTGCGAAGCCCCTACAGTCCTATAATTAACCTATTTCCTAGTCAAACGAGATGGAAGTATTTCCTAGTTACGCCCAGAGTGATTTCCAATCTCTGTCCCTTTGTTTATATTCTTTCTTTTGCCCAACATCCTCAAGGGCATGTTCACTCAAATGCAGTGGGGGCTGTTTCTTCCCTGCTGCTGCTAAGTCGCTTCAGTCATGTCCGACTCTGTGCGACCCCAGAGACGGCAGCCCACCAGGCTCCCCCGTCCCTGGGATTCTCCAGGCAAGAACACTGGAGTGGGTTGCCGTTTCCTTCTCCATGTCTCTTCCCTATATTCCTACAATGCTTAGTCTGGGCTTCGTTGTGGTCCTGTCCACTGTCAGCTTAATATTGCCTATTTTGAGAGCTTGACATCCCTGCTTCTCACTTCTCCAGTTCCCAAGAACTTTAGGGGGAAAGAATATATCATAGACCTTTTTAGAATCTTGCATAGCACCTGAGCCAATATCTTCTACATAGTTGTCTCTGATGCATATTTTGGAATGTTGAAGTTTTTAAAAAAAAAAATCACTGTAATTTTATAAAACTTTAAAATCAATTTCTTCTGTTTTGAAAAGTTTTTTCTTCTATTTATTTTTTATTTTAATTAATGACTGGAAATGCTAGAAACTAGTCACCACACATAAACATTCTCACCACAAACTCATTTATACTCAAAAATACTACTCTCACCAACATTTTTAGAGTGATCATGGATTCCTATTTAAATAAGTTAATGGAAAAAGAAAATATAAAAGTCCAATTGTAATATACCCAGAAGCTTCTAGGGCCAGGATGTTATGGAACTGATACTTCTTATTAAAAAAAAAAAATGCCCAAAGCTTTGTATGGAGAAGGAAATGGTAACCCACTCCAATATTCTTGCCTGGGAAATCCCATGACCAGAGGAGCCTGGCCAGCTACAGTCCATGGGGTCACAAAGAGTTGGACATGACTTAGCAACTAAAAATAACAAAGCTTTGTAATAATGAGACTTCCAAGGTGACAAGCACAAAGTCCCCTAGACCCTCTCCCAACACCCAGTTCTCTTCCTCTACATTCTGCCTGTAAGAGGATTTAAGGAAAGACAAATAAATGAAGTTTCTGCACCTCACTATGGATCCATCAGGAGATCCCTTACTGGTCTTTGTTTTTTCATGACCTTATACAACCAGAAGCAAACAAATAAAATTCAGTCAACTCCCTGGATATTAGTTCTCTAAATTTAAAAAAATAGAATATTTGGAAAATATCCTTAATAACTAACAAAAAAGAGTTGGCTGTTGAGTGTAGGAACTGTGTGTCAGTCCCTTGTTTGTTTCTCCCACAAGATTAAATCCTGTTCTTAGCACATAGTGCCTGACCAGTTAGTTCTTGTTGGTTGATTATAGATGGCTGAGGCGATGGCACTCCACCCCAGTACTCTTGCCTAGAAAATCCCATGGATAGAGGAGCCTGGTAGGCTGCAGTCCATGGGGTCGCGAAGAATTGGACATGACTGAGCGACTTCACTTTCACTTTTCATTTTCTTGCATTGGAGAAGGAAATGGCAACCCACTCCAGTATTCTTGCCTGGAGAATCCCAGGGATGGGGGAGCCCGGTGGGCTGCAGTCTATGGGGTCACACAGAGTCGGACATGACTGAAGCGACTTAGCAGCAGTAGCAGATTTACTTTTAGGGGACTCTTTTGGAAACTTTCCTTGATCCCTCAACTCAGGTAAAAGTTGATGACCTGTATATCTGTATCCAGTTCACGCATTGGCTGAGAACTACAAAAAATTTTGTCAAATGGCTGTTGACAAAATTATATCTTTATTAAATGGAGAAAAATGTGGTTGGCTGGTAGGATCCAAATCTTTTAAAACCATGTCTTAAACCACGTATTTGTGTGTGTATGTGTGTTGTTTCCAGATGCATTTGTGTATGTAGTTCTTTTCCCCTGGCTGCACAGTGGAAACAACAGTTTGATCTCACTCTTCAACAGGTAGACTCCTCTAGCCATCTTGGACCACTTCTGTGCCACAGGCAAAGTTTTCTTCTTCCCAAGCTCTATTTTGAAGCAAGTTCAAGGAAATTCAAAACAGCAGGGTTGGGTGAAAAAAATAAGAAGTCTTTTGTTCAGCATGTACAGTTTGAATCGTGTCAGGAAATATTGCTACTTCCATTTCATTACACTTTACTTTGGAGGAACCACTTTTTTTTTTTTTTACAAAGTCAGGAGAACTCTAAGTCAGGAGGCTGTCCACAACTGAGTCTCATGGACAGATGGCCGACTCAAACACATAACAAAGGTTCTGTTGTGATGCTGCCAGTTCTATTTCATGAAATCTTTTTTGGTATAAACTGGAGAAAGCACTTTGTTCAGTTAAAGATTTTTTTTCCTGCCAGTTGTCTTTGCCAAGGTCAATGTTTCTATTACATGGGGGAAGTATACACTCCCTCTGGCGGCTGATTTAACACATTTTTCTTTACCAAAAGACCATGGATCTTAGTAGCTAGAATGTCTTGGTGTAATGTACATTCATTTAACAAATATTTATTGAGATTATGCATCAGGCACTGTACTAAGTGGTGTAGGAAAACCCAAGTCTTGCTCTGGGTCTGCCCATGTTAACTCACTGTTGGACCTGTTCACAAGACAGACACTTAACCTCTCTCTGCTTCATTTTCTCAGTGCAGTATATCAACACACTGCTTATCTCAAAGCATAGTATTTAAGATCCAAAGAGATAAAATAATGGTGAGTGATCATACATTGTATATTAGAGGTCACACCATGCTGAAAATAATTTAGTGCCTTCCTGTTGCCCTAAAAATAAAACCCAACCTTCTTTCATGGACTCAAAGACCCAGAATAATCTGGTCTCTGTCTTTTATCCCACACCATTCTTCCTCTGGAGAATATCACACATCCATCCTGGCCAACCAACATTTCCCTGAAAGCACAATTTCCCCCTCAAGGCCTTCATATGTATTTCCTCCTCTACCTGGTAAGCTGTTTCTCCTACTCTTTACCTGCCGAAACTCTTATTTATTCTCATTTTAAAAGCCACTTTTTCAGAAATTCCTTTGCTAATCACCAGCTTTAAAAGTGATTCCCTTTATTATTTTCTTTCATAGAATCCTATTTTCCTTCATAACATTTATCCTACATGGAAATATATTTATTTGTTGTTTTAAAAATTACTATCTTCCTTATTAGAATAAAAGCTCCAAGAGAGCACGTGCAATGCCTGTATAATACTGGAGTGGGGTGCCATTGCCTTCTCTGTCATTATGTATACCTCACATCATTTGGAATTTGGAGAATGAATGAAACCTGTGAAGTACCATAGAAATATAAATTTGTTATTATATAAAAATGAAATAATATGTAAAATTTAGGAAAAAAGGATTGTATATTTAATAAGTATTATTGGGATATGAATTTTAAAAATTATTTTAATTGTGTACTCAGTTATGTTTAATGCCATATATTTCATGATTGCCTAAGCAAATAGGATTCTAGAAATTCTAAACCCTCGTGATAAAACTGGGTCCAGAGATATGAAGTGATATGTATGAAGTCACACAGGGGCAGACACAGGACTAGAATGTGTGTCTCTGATTCTTGATCCAGAGTTCTTTGCACTACATTGTGCTTATTCATGTATATCATTATTATTATAAAACCTCATTTCTTAAAGCTTAATAGATTTATTAAACTCTTGTATTATTTCTAGGCCGTACTGTGCTTAGTTGCTCAGTCATGTCTAACTCTTTGTGACCCCATGGTCTGTAACCCACGAGGCTCCTCTGTCCTTGGGGATTCTCTAGGCAAGAATACTGGAGTGGGATACCATGCCCTCCTCCAGAGGATCTCCCCAAGCCAGGGATGGAACCCAGGTCTCCCTTATTGCAGTCAGATTCTTTACTGTCTGAGCCAGCCAGAAAGTCCTAGGCTAGAGCAACTATAACCAAATTGTTTAATATTTATCAAACATATTAACATATTATCTTTCATCCTGAACTCCTAGTACTAAAACAGACATATCTCTTAGCTCAATCCCTCCCTCCTTTTTTTTTTTTTTTTGTACGTTTCCATTACTGAGGGCATTATGTCATCCTTTGTGCTCAGAGGGTCTTTTGCATCTGAAACTCATATTCTTCAGTTCTGGAGAATTTTCTTGAATTATTTCTTTTATTATTTCTCCCCCTGCCCCATTCCCCATGTTTTCTTTTTCTATAACTGTATTTTCCGTTAAAAACCTTCTATTGAGTTTTTCATCTGCTATCATAACTTTAATTAGCAGTAGCTCTTCAGTGTTTTTTAACTATTTCTTTTAAAAACAAGCTGATCCTATTTCAAAGGTACAACATCCTTTCTTAAATTTCTGAGAAAAGAAATGGCAGAAATTTTGAAATTATTTTTTTCTTTGCATCCTTTTTTGTTTTTTTTTGTCCCTTTTCTCCCATTTGTGTGATTTAGTCATTGTCTTTGTGTTGAGGCTTTCCTCAAACATTTGGTGATTCTTGGCTGCCCATTCTTATTTAAGAGAGGATAAGGTTGCCAGATGAGATACAGAATAGTTTAATTTGAACTTTTGATAAACAATGAATACATTTTCAGTATATGTTAAATATCCCATTTGTTATTTGCTAAATCTGGCCATCTTAAGAGAGAAGCACAGAGCAGCTGAGGAAAGATCTGTGTACATGGATAAGGCTTGTTGACTCCTATGTGTCACTAAGCTGATCTAAATGGATCAGCTGGATACCTGGCCATCAATATCTTTAAATCTTAATGTTGGGCTGGGTCAGAGTTCCCAGACCAGAGTCATTCAACCTTTAGCCTAGGGGATTACGGCATGGCTGTCAGTTCCAGGAACTAAGCTGAGACAAGAGGCTGAGATTCTCATCATTCAGAATGTGTGCTTGTAATGAATCCCTTGTTGTCAGTTGGATATTCCTGCCTTCCGTCATGCCTGTCATCCTTTGGTTTGGAATCTTACTGATAACAGCCTTACTGGAGAGTCAGTCTTCAGTCTTCTGCCAGAGGGTGAGGGGACCACTTCTCAAACACAGTTGCTGCTGCTAAGTCGCTTCAGTTGTGTCCGACTCTGTACAACCCCATAGACGGCAGCCCACCAGGCTCCCCCATCCCTGGGATTCTCCAGGCAAGAATACTGGAGTGGGTTGCCATTTCCTTCTCCAGTGCATGAAAGTGAAAAGTGAAAGTGAAGTCGCTCAGTCGGGTCCGACTTTTAGCGACCCCATGGACTGCAGCCTACCAGGCTCCTCTATCCATGGGATTTTCCAGGCAAGAGTACTGGAGTGGGGTGCCATAGTTAGCAAGTCCTATATCAGCTTCGGCTGCACACCCACTTTCAGAGGTACTTCTTGCTGCTGCTTTCTGAGGCTTTCTGGTATTTTGCAGTGCAAATCAGGTTGCTTCTGGGCTTCCCCACTGTCAACTTAAATTTCAGCTTCATGGGTCTGCTAAGCCTGTTGCCCCTCAACCATCTGCTTTCTATCTTCCAAAATGTTGTTGTTGTTGTTTTCCTTCTTATTCTTTTTGTCCTTATGGGTTAATGTCTTTAAAATCAGTCCTTTTATTGTCTTTTTTAGTGAGTTTGGGAGATGGAGTGTAATGTAAAGCATATGTTAAATCTGCCACCTCTAACTAGAAGCACAGCTATGAATTTTCAAAGTGACTACAGGAGAGTCATTTAGTTGCTCTTTTCTCAATGTTCTTTTTGTGAAATGAGAAGACTAAGAGAGATGATTGTTGATGGGCTCCACACAAAATTTTATGATTGTATAATCTCCCACATTATCATTCTTAACTGAGACTGTCAGGTTACAGCTTCCTAAATCTTCAAAATAAATTCTGTGTTCAGTCTTTTAAGGAATAGACAAAGACATTGTCTACATTTTCAATTATATTGAGCCTCCCAACTCTGCCACTTGCTATGATGGGAATTTCTCTGAAGCCTGGACTTCTGTGAAGTTTATTTCCCCTCAAATGTAGACAATAATAGAAACTTCTTCATAAAGCTGCTGAGATGAGCAAACGAGTTAATCCATAGGAAAGTGCTTCACATATGGAAAACTGCTACACAAATATTAGTTGATGTTTTGGGGGAGGCTATGCATCGTCTTAACACAATAGTTCTTGGGCTTTAAAGCCTTCTGATTGGGAAATCATAGTATTTATCTTTAGTTGCCTGGACTTAATAGATGATGCTACTAGTCCTTGAATGTTGCCAGTGAGTTGGTTCCTATAGAGCACTGAGTCCTCCAAGACATTAATAATACTATTAATACAGGCCATTCTTAATGGAAAACTATTAATATGTTAGATAATCCACAAAGTACTTTATATAAAGTCAGTCCTCTGTATTCACAGTGCAAAACTACAGTTCAGGAGGGTAGAATGTAAGGGACTTAGGATCCAGTGGATTTTGTTGTTCATGGATGCCTGGTATCCTGGAACACTGGATACCAAAGGACGACTGTATCTGCAGCATCTCTAATCTTTATAGCAGTCCTGCAAGATAAAGTCCTATTGAACTCGTTTTGCAGATAAGGAAAAATGATGCTCACAGAAGTTGTCATCTGATCAAGTTCACTTAGTAAATAGTGGAGTTGGGATTCAAACCAGGTCTGTCTGGCACCAGAGTCCATGGGCACTCAAAAGAGTGCTCTTAACTCTTCAGAAGCCACTAATAAATCTTATAACATTGTGACTGAACTTTGAATAAGAGCTGTAATTTGGTTTCTTCTAGTCTCAATTCTGGCATGGTCTGCTTTCTCATCTCTGTTGGTCTATTGGTCCTGCTTTCTCATCTCTCTCCTTTTGTATTCAGTGACTGTCTACTCAGCCTGTAGGATTCCATCAAGGTCCAGCTTCTTCATGAAGTTTTTCTTTATTTCTCCAAGCAAAACCAACTGCTCCTTTCTCTATGTTCTCTGACCACTTTAATTTGTATCAAACAAAACTGCCTCTTCTTAACCATTTTTGATTGACAAAAATGACTTCACATTGTTTGACCAAATATCTCTTTATCCCATTGCATTGTAGTTGGGGACAGGCTCTGTCTGTCCTCTTCCCACCCCACCCCCAGATTATAAGGTCCATGATAGTTAATTATAATAAGAACTGTCCTTCTGAGCACTTACTATGGGGCAAAACTGATCTACACACTTTACATGAAAAAGCTCATTTAATCCTCAGAGCAACCCCATAGGAGTTGCATATATATGCATTATATGTAAAAATATTATATAATATATAATATAATAGTATAAATAAATTATAATACTAGGTAATATATAAAAACAGTATTATCTATACTATGATACAATATATTGCATAATTGGAAAAGACCCTGATACTGGGAAAGATTGAAGGCAAAAGAAGGGGGTGGCAGAGAATGAAATAGTGGATAGCATCACCTACTCAATGGTCATGAATTTGAGCAAACTCCAGGATATAGTGAAGGACAGGGGAGCCTGGCATGCTGCAGCCCATGGGGTCCCAAAGAGCTGGACACGACTTAGCTACTGAACAACAACAAGAGCAAATATTATACATAAGCTAACGTGCTCCCAGGTGTTATGGTTGTAGGCACGAACAAAACTAAAGCTCAGCTCTTGCCCTTGTGGAGATCAGGGCACTGCGAGGCCCTCTGGCAAACAGCACAGCAGCGATAATGAGGAGTGATTGCTGGACTGCAGTGATGAACCTTAGGGGAGGTATGAATGAATGACCTGCTGAGCACCTGGTGGAAAGGAGGAGGTGACGGAGGAGACAGTCCAGTCCTGGGGGAGGAAAGGGGTAGAAGTATCCAAGTGAACAGGTATTCAAGGTCAGTTCGCATGTGTTCTAGGCTGACAGATCTGCTTATGCAAAGGTCCTGAGTGGGGGTGGAGTGGAGGGGGAGGAGCAAAGCAGCTGGTGAGCTTTCAGAGCAGAGCAGAGTGGGGCAGGACTGAAGGCTATGGGACCAGTGGGTTGGATATGAACCCCAGCTCTATCCTATATTACCATAGTGATGTTGGGCAGATTTCTTAACCTCCTTGCACCTCAATTTCCTTTCCTGTAAAATGGGTGTGGTAACAGTACCCACTTGGTAGGGTGGGAAGAAAGATTATATAGCTTAATACTTGCAAAGCACTTAAAATAGTGCCTGGTTTGCAGAAAATGCTGAAAAATAATTGTTAAGTAATTAATTTTCCTATGTGTAGAGTTAATGAAAGAAGTTTTGCTTCAGAAAAGTGAGAAGGTTATGATTAGAGCCATAACTGGGTTCTTATAATTATAAAATAATTAGAATAATAGCCATTACATATTTATCGTGTGATTAATATTCATCCCGTGGCATGCTGACTTCAAAACAACCTTGGGAGAAAGGTACTGATGTCATTTTATTCATGAGTTCACTGAGGCACAAAGAGGTGAAATAACATTCTCACACTCTGAACAAGTTGGAGAGACAGGTTTTTAAACCAGGCATTTGCCTCTGGAGTCCTTGAGCTGAGCCACAATGCTGTAATGTCTTTCTGGCATCACACAAGATTTAAGATAAAAGTGAAATGTGTTAGGTTGGTAGATTATTCTTGTTTTAATGGGGTTGGCTATTTCAAAACAAAAACAACACAAAGGAATGAATATATACTTACATGACATATTCTTGTTGGTTTCCATCTTTTTAAGCTTTTTTCAGTGCACTGATGATGCCTCAATCCCCTTGAGAAAACTAAGACCATGCATAGAGCTCAAAGTGGCTCCTTTGAGATGCCCAAGAATTAATGATAAATCAACTTAAAAAAACAAGACAATAAAAAGAGATAATTGATGGAGTTTTCTCCCTTCTTCATCTTTCATCTTCTTCTTTAAAAATTTTAACCTAAGCCAAAGATTTCATCTAAGGTCTTGATTAAAGTCTTCAAAAAAATATTTTTAAAAGGGGAAAAAAAAAATCAGAAAACCTGAAGTCACTGGTGGAATTATACATAATTTTAGAAAACAAAGCGGTAGGGTGTGTCTTCAAAAGTAAAGATTTTGGAAGCTTATGCTAGTGAACCTATATGAGACTTTCCAGAACTTTCAGTGGTAAAAAAAGAAGTTAAGGGCAAGGACCTACCTTGAAACCTGTGACCTTTGGTAACTTCTTTAACTTCTCTGTGCATCAGATTCCCTTATCTCATGAGTGGGGATGATAGTAATACTTGCCACAAAGGTGATGACGTGAAGAGTAAGTGAGTTAATTCATGACAAATGGTTTGTACAATGGCTGGCAGACAGTCTGTGCACAGAGTTACTTTCCTGAGGTCATCCAACAAGCGAATGTCCAAATACAAAATTCTCCCCCAATCCTGTTTTCCAGGCAAGCATTTGTTGTTTTTTTTTAAACAACGGATTATTATGAACGCTCTCAGCATAACTAATATTGAGTCCCAGAGTGTGTGTTTGCTTCTAGGAACTGGGTTCATATTCATTTCCTCCTATTCCCTTTTCTTCTGGTACTGTAATATTAACTCCTTAGGTAAGAAAGCCCTTTAATAAAGTTCTAAGCAATAATAATAGCCTTAGGTCAAAGCTGGGCAGCTGAATTTATGGTAAGTATCATTTTAAAAGTTATCATAATTTACAGGGAAAAAAAAGCAACACCTGATGTTAAAGCTCAAACGTTTGTTTTAGCTAAAAAATCTAAACAAAATGACAAAAGTATTAAAAAAAACTTCAGAAATTGTTGTAAATGGAGCTGTTAAAGTGACAGTGATGCGGGCATCTCAGAGTGATATGATTACTAGTCTTTAAATTTAGCATCTTTTTGTTTTTCAAATTAAACCATTATAGAAAAACACAGACTCAAGTTATCCAGAGCGTGTAGAGTCAGAAACAAGAGAAAAACTTGTCTCTTGCTCATTTTGTGTCATGGAGGACAAAGTTAATTTGTGAAATTTCGTCATGGGTTGGGGAGATGTGGCCATTCCTCCCATCTTTCTCTTCTGAGGGGCTGGCTGAGGGGCTTAGGAGAGATTCACAGTGGAGGGAATAAGGATTAGGGGGCTAACTGTATTATGAGAAAAAGCATGTAATTCGAAGAGGTCATCAGGAAATCATTTCCCAAGGAGGGCCCTTGTCTTTGAAATCCTTTCTCACTCCTGGTCTAACAAAGCCCCAGTTCATTGAACCTCAAAGGATGATCTTAAGCAGCTGGTTTTGGCTGGCCCGCTTTGATGGCTGGGATGTTTGAACTGCAGTGGGGGTTAAAATGGTCTATTTCAGTTTAATTATTTGTGTATCTGCTCAGGATTCCTCTCAAGGAAAAACGGGCTTCATCCTGTGGGAAATGAACCTTTGTGAGTACTATAGAGTCTTAGGCAAAACGAAATAACTATTTCAGGAGCTCAAGTTGATGTTTTGGTGAATTTATTCATCCTATAACTTGATGCTTCTGTGGTCCATTTGGTTTGAGGGAGAAGAATCTACACTTTCACATCTCTGTGATTTTTATCTTCTGCAATCGAGAAGACTCCTTCACACCTTCACACTTTACTAAATCCTGCTCTTTCTCCAGAATTCCCTTCTGTAAGCTTTCCAAATCATTTACTTTAAAAGTTCAAAATTCAAATAGGAATTGAACATCCTTTGGTGTCCTGGGGAAGGAGCAGAGGGACGAGTGCCCTCTGGACTTGGCTTCCTTTAAGAGAATATTATTAAGAGAATATCACAGGAAGGAGTTTTCTAATTTTAGCCTTGTCTTCGAGGAGAAGGGTTAATTTTCTTCTATAGTTTATTCCTTCCTCTCTGGGCTGAAGAGTTGTTGAATTAGATCTCACTAGATACTTCCACTAGTGTCTAAGTTCCAGGAAGCCAAGCACTGGCCTATTTATATTAGGAGGGCCTAAGACAGTGTCTGGCACAGAGTGGGTTCTTATTCATTTAAATGAGTAAGTGACTGACCCAGTATAAACAGTCAGGGTAGGCTGGGTTGTGCTGCAATAACAAGAAACCTTCAAATCTTGGTGGTTTATTTCATGTATATTGCAGGTCAGCTGGGGGCTCTGCTCCACACTATACCTCCTCTCTGTGGAACCAAGGCTCAGAAAGCAGTTTTCATCTTGAATGGTAGAAACAAGAGAGTTATAGGTTTCTAAATCACAATGGCATATTCTGGCCTGGAAGTAATATGTGATACTTTCACTTACAGCACAACGGGCAGATTTAGACATATGGCACTTCCCAAACCGCATGGGGGTAATGTTTACAGTCTTAACTGCATGCTCCAAAAGCATTGGTAGCAGTAATGACTACTGCATTGAGAGTGGCAAGATTTAACTGAAGTGTTTGGGGGGCGGGGGATATTATCCCTTATTAGAATTTTGGTGACACCATGAAGCAGTCTCATTTCTCAGAATGAGTTTTAAAGTCATAAGTCTATCACTTTAAACACAGGCAGTATTACCCAAGGATGTGAAAATTGGTCCTGCACTTTTGTTGCAGGCCACGTTCATTAAAGTGGTCCTTTCTTTCACTGTATCTACTGTGCTCTGCAATGTCCTCAGACCTGTTGATATAAAAGGCCTATAATCAGGACATTACTAATATTAGTTGTTGTGTTGTTCAGTCACTCAGTCATGTCCAGTTATTTGCAATCCTATGGACTGCAGCACGCCAGGCTTTCCTGTCCATCACCATCTCCCACAGCTTACTCAAACTCATGTCCATCACCATCTCCCAGAGCCTGCTCAAACTGATGCCATTGAACCATCTCATCCTCTGTCGGCCCCTTCTCCTTCTGCCTTCAATCTGTCCCATCATCAGGTCTTTTCCAATGAGTCGATTCTTCTCATCAGGCCAGAGTGTTGGAGTTTCAGCTTCAGCATCAATCCTTCCAGTGAATATTCAGGACTGATTTCCTTTAGGATTGACTGGTTGGATCTCCTTGTGGTTCAAAGAACCCTCAAGAGTCTTCTCCAACACCACAGTTCAAAAGCATCAATTCTTTGCACTCAGCTTTCTTTATGGTCCAACTCTCACATCCATACATGATTACTGGAAAAACCATAGCTTTGACTAGATGGACCTTTGTTGGAAAAGCAACGTCTCTGCTTTTTAATATGCTGTCTAGGTTGGTCAGAGCTTTTCTTCCAAGGAGCAAGTGTCTTTTAATTTCATGGCTGCAGTCACCATCTGCAGTGATTTTGGAGCCCAAGAAAATAGTCTCTCACTGTTTCCATTGTTTCCCTATCTATTTACTGTGAAGTGACGGGACCAGGTACCATAACCTTCGTTTTCTGAATGTGGAGTTTTAAGCCAATTTTTCACTCTCCTCTTTCATTTTCATCAAAAGGCTCTTTAGTTCCTCTTTGCTTTCTGCCATAAGGGTGGTGTCATCTGCATATCTGAAGTTATTGATATTTCTCCCCTGCAGTCTTGATTCCAGCTCGTGCTTCATCCAACCTGGCATTTCGCATGGTGAAAGTTAAATAAACAGGTTGACAATATACAGCCTTGATGTACTCCTTTTCCAATTTGGAACCAGTCCATTGTTACATGTGCAGTTCTAACTCTTGCTTTTTGACCTACATACAGGTCTATACAGTCCGCTGAAGTGGAGAATTTCAGATAATTCAATTAATAAATGCTGTTTTCCTCAATTGTCCAAATGTTTTAGGTGACTATGCTCAAAAAATGTGGGCCATAATCATCTGAAACTCCACAAATTGCACATAGAGCTCCACAAATTCTCCACATTATTTTGCATAAACACAAGGTGTATATATTTATTGGTAAGAGTTATTGACCATGAAAACCTGCATTGGAGTTTTAATTCACTTTTATTCTAGTTTCCTGTAGAAGGAGAATTTAGCAAAACTTTCTGTGTCCCTTCTTTAACCTTTACAAGACTTGTTGGAAGGAGAACATATAGGTTTCAGTTCAGTTCAGTTGCTCAGTCGTGTCCGACTCTTTGCGACCCCACAAATCGCAGCATGCCAGGCCTCCCTGTCCATCACCAACTCCCAGAATTTACCCAAACTCATGTCCATCAAGTAGGTGATGCCATCCAGCCATCTCATTCTCTGTAGTCCCCTTTGCCTCCTGCCCCCAGTCCCTCCCAGCATCAGGGTCTTTTCCAATGAGTCAACTCTTGCATGAGGTGGCCAAAGTATTGGAGTTTCAGCTTCAGCATCAGTCCTTGCAATGAATACCCAGGACTGATCTCCTTTAGGAAGGACTGGTTAGATCTCCTTGCAGTCCAAGGGACTCTCAAGAGTCTTCTCCAACACCACAGCTCAAAAGCATCAATTCTTCTACACTCAGCTTTCTTCACAGTCCAACACTCACATCCATACATGATCACTGGAAAAACCATAGCCTTGACTAGATAGACCTTTGTTGGCAAAGTAATGTCTCTTCTTTTTAGTATGCTGTCTAGGTTGGTCATAACTTTCCTTCCAAGGAGTAAGCATCTTTTAATTTCATGGCTGAAATCACCATCTGCAGTGATTTTGGATCCCCCAAAAATGAAGTCTGACACTGTTTCCACTGTTTGCCCATCTATTTCTCATGAAGTGATGAGACCAGATGCCATGATCTTAGTTTTCTGAATGCTGAGCTGTAAGCCAACTTTTTAACTCTCCTCTTTCACTTTCATCAAGAGGCTTTTGAGTTCCTCTTCACTTTCTGCCATAAGGGTGGTGTCATCTGCATGTCTGAGGTTATTGATATTTCTCCCGGAAGTCTTGATTCCAGCTTGTGCTTCTTCCAGCCCAGCGTTTCTCATGATGTACTCTGCATATAAGTTAAATAAGCAGGTGACAATATACAGCCTTGATGTACTCCTTTTCCTATTTGAAACCAGTCTGTTGTTTCATGTCCAGTTCTAACTGTTGCTTCCTGACCTGCATATAGGTTTCTCAAGAGCCAGGTCAGGTGGTCTGGTATTCCCATGTCTTTCAGAATTTTCCACAGTTTATTGTGATCCACACAGTCAAAGGCTTTGGCATAGTCAATAAAGCAGAAATAGATGTTTTTCTGGAACTCTCTTGCTTTTTCGATGATCCAGCAGATGTTGGCTATTTGATCTCTGGTTCCTCTGCCTTTTTCTAAAACCAGATTTACATCTGCCTATTAAAGATGTTTTGGAGAAAACTTTAAAGCAAATAAATCCCAGCACTGCAGCAGTCTAAGAGGACTGCCAATCCACAGCTAGAGCCAATTCAAGCAGTGGACCCTTGATTTGGAGATTCTTAGTGAGAAGGGACGGAGAAGGCAATGGCACCCCACTCCAATACTCTTGCCTGGAAAATCCCATGGATGGAAGAGCCTGGTAGGCTGTAGTCCATGGGGTCGCTAAGAGTTGGACACGACTGAGCGACTTCACTTTCCCTTTTCACTTTCATGCATTGGAGAAGGAAATGGCAACCCACTCCAGTGTTCTTGCCTGGAGAATCCCAGGGACGGGGGAGCCTGGTGGGCTGCCATCTATGGGGTCGCACAGAGTCGGACATGACTGAAGCGACTTAGCAGCAGCAGCAGTGAGAAGGGAACTGGGGACCTAAAACTGTAATTCACTGCCCACAGTACTTCATCTGCATTTGGTTGGTTAGCACACTACTGAGGCCCTGCTTGGATGATCGTTTCAGAGTGCTAACCTCCTTCCCCTATGCCCTGATTGTGTCTTGTCATTAGAGATTTAGGGAAAGATGCAAGCAGTCTATCTAGTTCTCCATCCTTGCCTATGAATTCTCCTGTAAGAAAATAGCACATTTCCATACATCAAAGTCTGGGACATGAAGAAACGTCAGGATTTCATATCTCCTTGAGCCTGTACTGAAAACTGACTATACCATGAATATGCTTCTTTGCAGCTACACTGTTAAGAGCAATGCTAATACGTTAGGTACTTAGACCCTAGATGCTTAGAACTCTTTCCTTCTCAAGGTGCTGAGTCTGGTTTGGAGCAATACTTTATCCAAGGGATGGAAGATGACCCATAAATATGGAATGATTGATTGTTTCCTATTTTCTATAGACAGGATGACAAACGCATTCGCACTGGAGTAGTCATTCCTCCTCCAATATCATCAATGGACCTCAAATTTCATTCATAGCACTTTTTCTGAAATGTAGAGGGGACCTCATAAAGCTCCCCAAAGAGTGCTTCAAGTAAACACTACCAATGAATTTGCATACAGACCAAAGTCTATTTTCCATTTATTCTACAGGATAAAGTCCAAACTCCTTGGGTTCCAACAATCTGACCAAATAATGCTTCCCATTACAGGACCATATGCCTCCTGCTTATCTGTCCACCCCCAAGAGATCACCACACTGTCTTACTTCTCAGTTCCCAATGCAGATCACTTCTTTTCTATACTCAGAAATGTGCTTATAGTTCAATTTTAATACTTATTTAATTCAACCTGGGACTCTTAGTCTTACTAATGATAGCATTCATCTTTGAAAATCAGAATTCCTACCTTAACATCAAAAACTTTCATGGATTTCCTTATTATAGGAGGACAGGGACTGTACCCATTTTAATCACATCTGCAACTCCAGTACTCAGTACGGCTCCTGCCCACATGGTAAATGCTTGGCAAATATCTATTAAATAAGCAAATTATACCTAGTAGTTGAAAATTTTGTAATAACCAAAAGCTACTGTGAATTGGTATTTTCTCACAAATATGCATTTCTGAAATTACACAGACATTTATATATCTTTTCAAGTAAAATAAACAGATGTGAAATAATAACAAACTTTCTCTTTAGGGGAAGGTTCTGGTTACTATTAATAAAATATTTAAGAGAGTTCGATGTATCTATGTTATTCAGTGATTACTAACACCTAAAAAAATTGAAGACAATAAAGCAGACTTAATACTAAACTTCAGCTGAACAGAACTTCAGTTTTCTTTGATGATTCAGAAGGTACTTCATGACTAAGCAATACCCTAGGGCCATCATTATGTATCAATAACTCTTCCCAGTAATAATGATGAATAGTAATTTCTGTAGTTAAATGCCAGATAACAAGCTGTTCCTGCCTTTGGAGTACATGTGTACACAGATTCTGCCAGCCCCAGACTGAATGGAGTATTTCTTGATTCTCCTGCTGTCAGAGTTTTCCCAGTAGAGTAGTTCAATTTCATGGTATTTGGGGGAATTTCAGTTGGTCTTCAACATAGCCAGCTTCTACATTCACCTCCAAATAATAAGATGTCATGTATTAAGCATATTGCAAATGGCACTGGATAGCAATCCTAGGTTCCACATGTATATCTATATGTGGCCTGAAAAAGTTATTTAACTTCTCTCTTGTGTGGATCTCTTAAATTTCTTAATTTTAAATTCTTGATTTTTGCTATATGCAGTATTTATCATCATCATAATTACTCCCTTATATTTTAATAGGGATAATCACAGTATCTATTTGAGATTATTACTGCAGGGGTTCCATATATTGAAAATACTTGTCTGATAATAGTTGTTCAGATAGACTATAACTATTATTATTGTGACATTGTTTATTCTGTCTGCCTTTGAATAAAACTCTAGACAAGAAAACCATAATCTCCTACCCATCCAGAAATGCTTATGGATTCATTTAATTTAGTCGGCATTATTTTGAGAGCCTACTTTGCTGTAGTCCGTGAGTCAGGCATCAGAAAAATAAAGATAAAAGTGTCTTGGTATCTCCTCTAAAGAAGCTACCATCTATGGGAGAGACAGACACATGACTGGTACAGTTCTGAAACAGTGTGGTGTGTGCACACCCTCTAACTGGACTGACCAGGCTCAGGAAGGAAATGATACCAGTGTAAGGTCTTAACAATAAGACAGGGAACAAAGGGGTGGGTGCAGGAGGAGGGTGATGAGCATTTACTGGGAAGAGGGCATTTCAAAGAAACTTAAAAACAGACAGGTAAGAAGAGCATGGCTGTCTTTGGGGAGGATGTGGACTTTACATGGCTTGGAATTGCTGGAATATAAGACACAGGGTAAGGAGTCAGAAGAGATACGATGGAGGTGGTCGGCAGGGACTAGGCCCCTAGATCACAAGCTTCTGAAGGCTTTCAACAGACAGGGAAATCAGAGGTGGCACTGCCCACTACATCATTATTAGAGTTCTCCTGTTCTTTAGCAAGGTTCTCAGGACAGTATAATGTTGAACCATGGCAGTTGCCTAGGCCTGGGGGTATAGAAAACCATTTACTCTGAATTTATGAGGCCAGCAGTAAGTCTCTGGAAGTCAACTGAGTTTGGGTCAAAACTCTCAAGACTGCAAGATTCCAGAAACGTCCACTTGACTTGGACTGCGTCCCTCTTTTCTCAGTTAAGCAAAAAAAGTTGGTCAGACAAATAAGCATGTGTTAAGTAGTGAGTCTTGAGATCTTTGAGGAAGCCCAGTAGAAAACCTTTGCTTCACGGTAGGTGTGTGAAGGCCGGACTTTACGCATCTCAGGTAAAAGCCTCCTCTGTGTTTAGGCTGTAGTCAGTAGAGAGTCAGGGCTGTGAGGTTACAGACCAGCAAGGGTATTATACTTACAGGTGCCTCACAGACCTATGACCCATGACTTGTAGCCTCGTAGTCCAAGAAGTTCAGCATCCCCACAGCTCAGCCAACGTTGCACATAAATGTCCCCAAATCAGCAAATAAACGCTGTTCTGTGGCCAAGGCAACAGCAGCTGCTTCTGAGAACATAACATACAGGTTTCTCATAACATACAGGTTTCTTAGGAGGCAGGTAAGATGGTCTGATATTCCCATGTCTTTAAGAATCTTCCACATTTGGTTGTGATCCACACAGTGAAAGGCTTTAGTGTAGTCAATGAAGCAGAAGTAAATGTTTTTCTGGAGTTCTCTTGCTTTTTCTGTGATTGAATGGATGCTGTCAATTTGCTTTCTGGTTCTTCTGCCTTTTCTAAATCCCGCTTGAATATCTGGAAGTTCTTGGCTCACATACTGTTGAAGCCTAGCTTGGAGAATTTTGATTAATATTATGAGCAGCAGTAATTTCATAATCAAGGCAAATTTCATCCCCAGGACCATCATTTAGGATAACCAAGCCAAATCAAATGGGCTCTTCGCTAAATAATGGACCTACTGGTGTTCTTACTCTGGTATTTTTTGTCACATGACTTTTGGAAATTTAAATCCCCAACTCACATTGGTTAGTTAAACACTTGTTGACTTTCAGTGAAAAGCCTTATTATTAACAGAAGGTAAAAGAAGCAAAAGATCCCTTTCTTAATTTCTTAGTAAACCTAGGTTAAAATTGTTCTTCCATCTGTTTCAGTTGCACCTTGAGCACTTATTCACCAAGAGACTTTCTTCAAATTGCATAATTTCTTTGTGCCTTCATTTCCTCATAGGTAAATGAGAATAATGATAGTACCTATCTCATAAGGTTGTTTCAAGCATTGAATGAAGTAATTAATGAAAATACCTCTTGGACAGTGTCTAATATATAGTAAGTCCTAGATAAATATTTGTTATTGCTAGCTATGTTACATTATTATTATTGTTAATACTCATACATAGTCCCAGTCTTCTTTGGCATACATTTTCTCTGTCTTTCTGCAGCTCCAGAGACTTTGATTAGGTGTGTGTATGTGACTCAGTGAGCTCTAAATCGAAGTTGCTGAATGGGACTTTAGGGAAAGCTATTTCAAAGAACTGTACCCAGAAAGCATGGTTCTTTAGCATTTATTTCTTTTCACCTTCTGTTAACCGGCTCAAAGGCTGGATTTTATTCCTGTTGGTGCAGCAGCCACCCACCAGGACAGCAACAATGATGCTGTTCCTTTAAAGGCAGTGCAACAGAAGGAGAGAAAGAGGTTAAATCTATGACAGCATTGTTGGGCAACTGCATCACCCTAGACAGACTTCCTTTCTGCTTCTTGATATGTGAAAAAAGCAAATGCTTATGTGTTGAAACCACTGTTTTCTGTTTTTTTTACAAAAGAAAGAAAGTACTTGAAGTTGATATACTATTTTACCTATTTGAAAATGTTTGTGTAAATCTGGACACTTCATAAAAAATGAATGGAAAATGAAAAGTATGTATACATTTATAAATTACTGATAAGAGTCATATTACTGGAACATAGTAGAAATGAAAAACATTTTTGAACTTCTTTACCCCCAAAAAAAGGAGAGTGAAAAGTTGGCTTAAGACTCAACATTCAGAAAACTAAGTTCTGGTCCCATAACTTCATGGCAAATAGATGGGGAAACAATGGAAACAGTGAGAGACTTTATTTTTTTGGGTTCCAAAATCACTGCAGATGGTGACTGCAGCCATGAAATTAAAAGACACTTGCTCCATGGACTGTTGTCTACCAGGCTCCTCCGTCCATGGGATTTTCCAGGCAAGAACACTGGAGTGGGTTGCCATTTCCTTCTCCAGGAGATCTTTCCCACCCAGGGATTGAACCTGGGTCTCCCACATTGTAGGCAGACGCTTTACCATCTGAGCCACCAAGGAAGTCCTACCTAGACTGCATATTAAAAAGCAGAGATGTAACTTTGCCAACAAAGGTCCATCTAGTCAAAGCTATGGTTTTTCCAGAAGTCATGTAGGGATGTGAGAGTTGGACCTTAAAGAAAGCTGAGCGCCAAACAATTGATGCTTTTGAACTGTGGTGTTGGAGAAGACTATTGAGGGCCTTTGGACTGCAAGGAGATCCAACCAGTCAATCCTAAAGGAAATCAGTCCTGAATATTCATTGGAAAGACTGATGCTGAAGCTGAAACTCCAATACTTTGGCCACCTGATGAGAAGAACCGACTCATTGGAAAAGACCCTGATACTGGGAAAGATTGAAAGCAGGAGGAGAAGGGGCCAACAGAGGATGAGATGGTTGGATGGCATCACCGACGTGATGGACATGAGTTTGAGTAGGCTCCGGGAGTTGGTGATGGACAGGGAAGCCTGGTGTGCTACAGTCCATGGGGTCGCAAAGAGTTGGACACGACTGAGAGACTGAACTGAACCCGAAAATTATAAAATATATGGATCACTCCATATGACACTATGCAAATAACAATTTACCCACATTACTGTTTTTTTGAATAGTGTTTAATTTATTTTTATATATCATGACTGAGATATAATTAACATAAAATTGTATAAATTTAAGATGTACAAGGTAATGATTATACACACACACAGTCTTCGTTATCCATGGGGTATTGAATTGATGCTGGGAGGAGCTCACATAGATACCAAAATTCACCAGTGCTTAGTTCCATGGCCCCAGTCCTCAATCTAGGGCTGCTTTTATCCAAGGATGTGGAACCTAAAGATAAGGAGGGCTGACTATATACTGCAAAATGATTATCACAGTAAGGTTAGTTAGCACATCCATCAACTGATGCAATTACAATCTGTGTATGTGTATGATGTAGTGGGTTGAGAGCTTTTAAGACTTACTCCCTTGGCAACTTACAAATGCGTAATAGAGTATTTGTTAATTATACTCACCATGATATACATCTCCAGAAGTTATTCAGCTTAAAACTGGAAGTGTGTCTCCACTGATTACCCTCATCCATTTCCTTCCCCCAACACCCCAGCCCTGGGAACCACCAGTCTTTTCTGTTTCTATAAGTTTGAGTTCTTTTCAGTTCAATTCAGTTGCTTAGTCATGTCCAACTCTTCGCAACCCCATGAACTGCAGCACGCCAGGTTTCCCTGTCCATCATCAACTCCCCAAGTTTGCTCAGACTCATGTGCATTGAGTCAGGGATGCCATCCAACAATCTCATCCTCTGTCATCCCCTTCTCCACTGCCTTCAATCTTTCCCAGCATCAGGGTATTTTCCAATGAGTCAGTTCTTCGTATCAGGTGGCCAAGTTTTGGAGTTTTGGCTTCAGCATCAGTCCTTCTAATGAATATTCAAGACTGATCTCCTTTAGGATGGACTGGTTGGATCTCCTTGCAGTCCAAGGGACTCTTAAGAGTCTTCTCCAACACCACAGTTCAAAAGCATCAATTCTTCAGTACTCAGCTTTCTTTATAGTCAAACTCTCACATTCATAAATGACCACTGGAAAAACCATAGCCTTGACTAGACGGACCTTCATTGACAGAGTAATTAATGTCTCTGCTTTTTAATATGCTGTCTAGGTTGGTCATAGCTTTCCTTCCAAGGAGCAAGCATCTTTTAATTTCACGGCTGCAGTCACCATCTGCAGTGATTTTGGAGCCCAAGGTAATAAAGTCTCTCACTGTTTCCCCATCTGTTTGCCATGATGTGATGGGCTGCTGCTGCTGCTAAGTCGCTTCAGTCGTGTCCGACTCTGTGCGACCCCATAGATGACAGCCCACCAGGCTCCCCCGTCCCTGGGATTCTCCAGGCAAGAACACTGGAGTGGGTTGCCATTTCCTTCTCCAATGCATGAAAGTGAAAAGTGAAAGTGAAGTCACTTAGTCGAGTCCGACTCTTCGCGACCCCACGGACTACAGCCTACCAGGCTCCTCCACCCATGGGATTTTCCAGGCAAGAGTACTGGAGTGGGTTGCCATTGACTTCTCTGGATGTGATGGGACCAGATACCATAACCTTAGCTTTCTGAATGTGGAATTTTAAGCCAACCTTTTTGCTCTCTTCTTTCACTTTCATCAAGAGGCTCTTTAGTTCTCCTTTGCTTTCTGCCATAAGGGTGGTGTCATCTGCATATCTGAGGTTATTGATATTTCTCCCGGCAGTCCTGATTCCAACTTGTGCTTCATCCAGCCCCAACATTTCACATGATGTACTCTGCATATAAGTTCAATAAAGAAGGTGACAGTATATAACCTTGATGTAATCGTTTTCCAACTTGGAACCAGTCTGTTGTTCCATGTCCGGTTCTAACTGTTGATTCTTGACCTGAATACAGATTTCTCAGGAGGCAGGTCAGGTGGTCTGGTATTCCCATCTCTTAAAGAATTTTCCACATTTTGTTGTGATCCACACAGTCAAAGGCTTTGGCATAGTCAATAAAGCAGAAGTAGATGTTTTTCTGGAACTTTGTTGCTTTTACTATGATCCAACAGATGCTGGCAATTTGGGTTCTTTTAGATTCCAAATATAAGTGGGATCATATGGTATAAAGTTCTTAGCTAGGTTCTGTTTCTTACTTCTGCTGGAGGAACCACTTGCAGCCTCTGACCCTTGCTTCCTATCTCCATGTGAACAGCACAGAGTTTTGGGGAAAATCACCAGCTTCTTTGGGCTGCTTTCTTCTGGGGCGAGCTAGGAGGTAAGGTGACTGGCTCAATATGTAGGTTTAGGGGCTACCTGTGGGCCCAGTTCTCATTACAGTAAGTTTCAGGTATAGATTTAGAAACAGAACAGAAATCTCCTGATTTCCATGGGCTTCCCTGGTGGCTCAGTGGTAAACAAAATCTGCCTGCAATGCAGAAGCTGCAGAAGATGAGGATTTGATCCCTGGTTAGGAAAATCCCCTGGAGAAGGGAATGGCAACCCACTCCAGTTTTCTTGCCTGGAGATTCCCGTGGACAGAGGAGCCTGCGCTACAGCCCATGGGGTTGCAAAGAGTCAGACACAGTGATGCAACTGAGCATGCTCGCATGTACCTGATTTCCACATTTATTGGGTCATTGATAAAGTCAATATTTTGGTTATGTAGAAATAGTCTTATGCTCTGAGGAGATGTCAAGTCAGCATGCCCTGGCTCAAATATATTGACTTAATGTACTTGGCAAGTCATTCAGCATGCCTGAGCCTCACTTTCCCCAACTGTGAGGTGGGGATAATATATATCATCCTCCTCCATAAGGACTGAAAGATACTCTGTGTGTTTAAAGTTCACCTGGCCAGACCAATAGTAGGTTCTCAAGCCATATGAGCTGAAAAAGAATTATAGAAAAGCCAGGGACTATTTACCTCTTAAAATAAGAACCATTGAAAAATGATAAAAGAGGAAATCAGTGCAGGTTCTCATTTGTTGCATTTAGAAAAGGCAGCTTATTTAATTGAATGTCATTTGTTCCTCCTTCAGTTCAGTTCAGTTCAGTCACTCTGTCGTGTCCGACTCTTTCCGACCCCATGAACCGCAGCACACCAAGCCTCCCTGTCCATCATCAACTCCCAGAGTCTACCCGAACTCATGTCCATTGAGTCTCTCTTGCTTTTTTGATGATCCAGCAGATGTTCACAATTTGATCTCTGGTTCCTCTGCCTTTTCTAAAACCAGCTTGAACATCTGGAAGTTCACCGTTCATGTATTGCTGAAGCCTGGCTTGGAGAATTTTGAGCATTATTTTACTAGCGTGTGAGAAGAGTGCAATTGTGCAGTAGTTTGAGCATTCTTTGGCATTGCCTTTCTTTGGGATTGGAATGAAAACTGACCTTTTCCAGTCCTGTGGCCACTGCTGAGTTTTCTAAATTTGCTGGCATATTGAGTGCAGCACTTTCACAGCATCATCTTTCAAGATTTGAAATAGCTCAATTGGAATTCATCACCTCCACTAGCTTTGTTGGTAGTGATGCTTTCTAAGGCCCACTTGACTTCACATTCCAGGATGTCTGGCTCTAGGTCAGTGATCACACCATCGTGATTATCTGGGTCATGAAGATCTTTTTTGTACAATTCATCCATATATTCTTGCCACCTCTTCTTAATATCTTCTGTTTCTGTTAGGTCCATACCATTTCTGTTCTTTATTGTTCCCATCTTTGCATGAAATGTTCCCTTGGTATCTCTAATTTTCTTGAAGAGATCTCTAGTCTTTCCCATTCTGTTGTTTTCCTCTATTTCTTTGCATTGATCGCTGAGGAAGGGTTTCTTATCTCTCCTTGCTATTCTTCGGAACTCTTCCTCCTTAGAGTATCTATTATTAATTGAAGACTTTGTGTCAGATACGTTACCCACATGATCATATATATTTAACCCTCACAAAAAAACCCTTCTGAATTCAGTGCTATTTTAAGCAGTCTCATTTTATAGATGAGAAAACTGATGAGGAGGTTTAGAGAAGTGGTTAAACGTCAGGACTGGAGTTGGACTGGGGCCTGCCTGGCTCCAGAATCAGTCCTCGTAACCACTGCTCTGTTTGGTGGGTACAAAGGAAAACTGGCTCAGTCCCCCCACCACATGACTGGACTTTCCCAAATGGTAGAGGTGAGTGAGTGAAAGTGAACTTCCCCTGTGAGCAGTGGCTCAGAATTCAAACCCAAGTCTGTCAACTGCCACACCTGAAATCTGTGATGCTGGGCACCATTGCCTCCCATCCTAGATTCTGGGTAGCTTTTCCGCACGGGTGGGTGTGGTCCAAATTCTGTCATGGAGGTCAGATGGGGCACTACCTGGTCAGGCCACCTGGATATGAAGTGACCCCCAGACCCTGTCAGGGTGCCTCTTTTTGCTTACTGTTAGTTGGCTACATATGTGGTGCTGAAAGTGAGTCAGGGTCCTGGTTTCACTGGGTGAGCCTGGCCTCTACCCAGTCTGCTGAGTGTGATGATACCTCTTCCGGGACAGAGCTCTTTTGAATAAGCAAGCTGTATTTCACCCCAGCTTAAACACAGGCCACATATTCAGAATTTCATCTCTTGGCAATGGTGGCTCCCAGCATTATTGTGATTGCCATGCACTCTAACCCTTTCTTTACCAAGCCAGGTAGTTTCCCATGAAAAGAAATCTCGGTCTTGTCACTGGAAGTCGTTCCAGTAGAAGTTTTCCTAGTACTGGCTACAGGAACCGAGTGGGAAGATAACACTCACAGTAGAGGGATCCTGGCAAGGGTGTGAGGGTGGGGAGGAGGAGGGCTCAGCCTAACTGTGGGGCCAGCACAGGGCTGCCACAGACATGCTCTCCTGACCATACACTGTGGGCTTGGCAGGGATGCATCTATAAGGCTAGGGAGGAACTGTATACCTTGTGTATTTGTGTGTGTGTGTTGGGCGGGGACTGGGGGGGTGATGAAGGTGTGCTCTCATTAGATGCCCTTTTAGAGGGTGTTTAGACCCAGATGTCATCCTATGAAGAACTTAAACTTCTCTCCATGTTGTCTCTCTTTTATATTACTCCTTAAGTTCTGACTTCAGACTTTTTGGTATCTTAAGAACTGAGTTTTCATTAAATTGGTATGTGAGGATAATGGCAATGTCAATTAATTTATAATCATTCATTAGAATAGGACCTGATGCTGGGAAAGATTGAAGGCAGGAGGAAAAAGGGACAACAGAGGATGAGATGGTTGGATGGCATCACCAACTGGATGGTTGTGAGTTTGAGCAAGCTCTGGAAGTTGGTGATGGACAGGGAAGCCTAGCGTGCTGCAGTCCATGGGGTCACAAAGAGTTGGACATGACTGAGCGACTGAACTGAACTGATATTCACTCATTTATTAGGAATTACTGATCAAATGCTTATCATGTAAAGGCGGTGTGCTAGGTATTCCAGGGCAGGGCTGCCGTGCACAGCCTGCATCCGTCCGCAGCATTCCTGCGTAGGGGACATAAAGATATCTACGAGGTATAGTTCCTGCCCTCAGGAGACTTACAGTCCAGGCCCTAGAGAGGACTTAAATGACAGCTGGGGGGAGTGAAAGATTCTTCTTAGCCTGGGGGGTTGTGACATTTGAATTGGGTGTTAAGGTGGATATAGGTTTGGGACAGGTGGGAAGTGGGTGCAGGGAGTGGCCTTTGAAAAGGAAAACAGAGTGACCAGTTGTAAAGGGACATGAACTGGCTGACTGTGTGTAAAGCAAAGAGTATGTAAAGAAAAGTCGTAAGAAATAAGGTCGGAGATAGATTAAGACCTTGAAGTCCAAGCTGAGTTTGCTTTTCATGCTGTAGGAAGTCATGTGAGTGAGTGATGTGGTCTAAGTATGTTTTAGGTAAATTAATCTTGCAGGAACATCAGTAAGGAAAGAGAGTATGGTCAGGGAGACTGGGTAAAAATGTGTCATTTGACTGCTCTTTATGCTTTATTCAAGTTCTCAATTTTGTATATTTTTACATAACACTCATGCTTTTTAAAGCAAATAGTTCCAAGTGAGCCATGCTTGCTCTTAAGCAATTTCATGTATGAATTAAGGTTCAATCCCTTATGAGTGAATTTATAGATAACTGACATTTCTTACCTTGTCCTTGCTTTTTAAAAAAATAAACAATTAAAAATAAACACCATGCCGTGTTTGAGGAATTCTTAGCAATGTTGTTACCAGTCTCTTGATTCAGTGGTAACAGTCTTGGGCTACTCCTTAGCTATGGCCACCGGTTTGAGCTGAGTAGGAAACTGATGGTGCTGGAACTTCCTTCCAACCATGCTGAAGTTTTCTGGCACTAGGGCGGAGCTCTACTAAACGGAGCCCTCTTAGATCTTGTCCCGTTTCTTTCTTCCCACGATGGAAGTGGAGTAACTATTCTTATTGGTGAGTTTGGGAAAAGAGCTGTATATTCATAGTTCAACCAGGCCCTTTTGGGTGTGAGCTGCCTGGAGAAACAGGTGTTTCATTCGCTCTGTGCCTCCCTGCCCTAAGTTTTCCTTGGGCAACCCCCCTCCTGGAGAGACCAATAGAATCCATACTGCTTGGACAGGTGGATATGTGACTGCGTGCTCAGTCATGTCCAACTCTTTGTGATCCTATGGACTGTAGACCACCAGGCAGGCCCTCTATCCATGGAATTCTCCAGGCAAGAATACTGAAGTGGGTTGCCACACATTCCTTCAGGGTATCTTTCTGACCCAGGGCTCAAACCCATGTCTTCTGCATCTCCTGCATCGGTAGGCAGATTCTTTACCACTGAGCCACCTGGGAAGCCGTACAGGGTGGATAAATCCATCTAATTATGGAATTTAGTGGTAGAAAGCCTATTTGCTTAGTGCCTCAAGCTAAATTCTGAAGTATAATGATAAAGGTGATGTTTTGAGTTCTCTTCTTCCTTTCTTGATGGTCTGATTTCTTCACTGACTCAGAATTTAGGCAAAGGGAAAAGGTACTCTCCTTATCAAGTCTGTGTAAACTTAACAACGTTGTTAAGTGAGGGGAGAAGGAGGTTAATTGTATTTTCATGGCAAGTATGAGGGTATTCAGATTTCGCACAGAAGGGAGTCTATTTTTGTCTGCAACTCCAAGGAGAAAAGTACTGACTCTGCCAGATAAGTTCTAAGATGCACATCCCAACTGAGCATCCCCATGGAAAAGACCAGGTCCTGAAAGTACACACAGCCATCTCAGAGAACTCAGATTCAGAGTGGACCTGTGTGAGACAGAACTGGAGCATGATACAGCCCCTCTCCTTAACAGCTAAAGCTGGCAGTCAGCTTTTGGAGAGAAGAGCAGTGTCTTCTATAGGAACTCTTAGTGATTAGTATCAGCTACTGTGGTAGGCTAAGTCATGGTGTCCTGAAGATGCCCGTGCCCTCACCTTCAGAACCTATGAATTACCTTACTTAGTAAAGGAACTTCAAGGATGAGCTTTAGTTAAGAAGGCTGAGATGAAGTGATTATTTTGGATTATTCTGGTTTGCCCAATGTAATGATGATGTAATCCTTAAAAAAAGGAGGCAGGAGAGTCAGAGTCAGAGAAAGATGTGATGCCAAAAGCAGAAACCAGAGCATCAGAGAGAGATATGGAGATGCTATGCTTCTGGCTTTGAAGATGGAAGAAGGGGCCATGAACCAAGGAACGCAGAAGGCCTCTAGAAGCTGGAGACGGCAAGGAAGTAGATTCTCCCCTGAAGGCTCTGGAGGACCCAGTGCAGTCTATACCTCGACATTAGCCCAGTGAGACTGATTTTTGACTTCTTGCAGAACTATACAACCAAAAGTTTGTGTTTTTATAAGCTAGCTCAACATTCAGAAAACGAAGATCATGGCATCCGGTCCCATCACTTCATGGGAAATGGATGGGGAAACAGTGTCAGACTTTATTTTTTTGGGCTCCAAAATCACTGCAGATGGTGACTGCAGCCATGAAATTAAAAGATGCTTACTCCTTGGAAGGAAAGTTATGACCAACCTAGATAACATATTCAAAAGCAGAGACATTACTTTGCCAACAAAGGTCTGTCTAGTCAAGGCTATGGTTTTTCCTGTGGTCATGTATGGATGTGAGAGTTGGACTGTGAAGAAGGCTGAGCGCCGAAGAATTGATGCTTTTGAACTGTGGTGTTGGAGAAGACTCTTGAGAGTCCCTTGGACTGTGAGGAGATCCAACCAGTCCATCCTGAAGGAGATCAGCCCTGGGATTTCTTTGGAGGGAATGATGCTGAAGCTGAAACTCCAGTACTTTGGCCACCTCATGCGAAGAGTTGACTCATTGGAACAGACTCTGATGCTGGGAGGGATTGGAGGCAGGTGGAGAAGGGGGTGACAGAGGATGGGATGGCTGGATGGCATCACTGACTCGATGGACGTGAGTCTGAGTGAACTCCGGGAATTGGTGATGGACAGGGAGGCCTGGCGTGCTGCGATTCATGGGGTTGTGAAGAGTTGGACACGACTGAGCGACTGAACTAAACTGACTGAAGTTCACACTAGTCATTAGAGTATCATTAGGGAACTATTACAAGTACCCTAAGCAAGAATTATAACCTGACAGAATGTCACTTTTAACTTGATTGTTTCATCAACTCTGTTTTGAATAAAATAGTTTGATTTACAACTCACAAATCCATAGGATGGGTGTAAGTTTGGTTTGATTTTCCAGGCTGCCACAAAATATTAGGTACCACACCCATTTGTTTATGTGTTGGCTACTTTTACATTATATTAATAACAGTAGAGTTGAGTCGTTGCAGCCGAGATCATATGGCCCACAGAACCTAAAATATTCACTATCTAGACCTTTACAGAAAAAAATTTGCTGACCCCTGTGGTAGATGCTGAGGCTGTTTAGTCACATCATTTTCCTGCTCTCAAAGAGCTTGCAAACTAGGGTAGAGATTGGAAAAGAAAACCACCTAGTGCAGTGAAGATTTTTTTTTCTAATTGTGTAAACCATGAGAATGAGATTATAAAGAAGGAAATGATTAGTTCTTAGCATGAAAAGTTTTTTAAAAGGCTTTGAAGAAGAGATGAAGTTTAAGTCAAACATCATAGTATGTATTCACTCAGTGGGTAGGAAAGATGTAATTCAGATGAAGATTCGGTGTGATAGAAGGAGGTGGGAAGTAAACAGAAAGTCTAGGAATCACTCATTAAGTTGCCCTGGTGGCTCAGACGGTAAAGAATCTGTCTGCAGTGCAGGAGACCTGGGTTTGATCCCTGGGTTGAGAAGATCCCCTGAAGAAGGACATGGCTACCCACTCCATTATTTTTTCCTGGAGAATCCGCATGGACAGAGGAGCCTGGCGGGCTACAGCCCATGGGGTTGCAAGAGTTGGACACGACTGAGTGACTAAGCACACAGCACAGCACAAGCAGTTGTAGCATCTGGTGTGTGGGGGGAACAGAAGGAGTAAGGGAGGCTAGTGGTGGGTGGGTCCTGGAGACAGAGAGAGGGAGAAAACCTCCCAAACTCTTTAACTGTAACGTGGGAATCCCCTTGCTATCTCATTGCAGTCTTCATCAGAGCTGCAGCTTTCCAGATGAGTCATTTTTTTACAACTGATACTGTCATCTTTAACCACGTAAAGATGGAGAGAGTAGCAGGGGTGGATCAGGTCATTGTGACATTAGCTTCCTAATTGATGTCTTTGTAAAGAAGTTTTCATAGCAAAGTTAAGTTTTATAATTGGGAAGCTATGAAACTCTTCTGAAATTGCTGGCTAGTCATTGTATTGAGAACAAGAATCCCATTTTTCAAAGCACAGTGTGGACAATACATGAAAGAGAGTACAAAGGTTAAGGGGAGAGATATCTTGAGAAGCCCCCCTCATAGTCATATAAAAATGACAAGTGCATGAAGGTGGGAAAGAAAATTCTTTTTGTAGAAAAGGTTACTCCAAAAATGGATTTTTCCCTGGGCAAGCTGTGCCAATTGCCCCTCACACGGTGCATGGTGCATGGGGAAGGTGCTGTCCTTTTCATCATTCTTTTGTCATTGAAATCTGCCTTCTTGATTGCCCCTTCCTCTAAGTCTGGATTCAGGTAAGGGATGAATTTGAACTCCACCATGTTCTGTTGAGAGAAGAAAGGTTAAGTGAAAAGTGAGTGCACTGAGAGGATGTGGGAGAAACTTTTATTAGGGACCATAAAATTATAAGCATAATTATGCCTCATAGAGTTCCAGCATGTTGTATCTAAACTGCATTTGACTAGTTCTTCATATTACTTATATTTGTTATTACAATTGATCCTGAATAATAGCAATTTCTTAATAAAGAATTGCAGAGCTGGATCTATTTCATTACCTAGCTGTGTGGCCTTTGACAAATTCTTGTGTCTTTCTGAGTACAAGTTTCTCTAAGTGCAAAACAACAATGCTTGAGATGTGGTCACGGAGGGGTGGAAGAGCATTGGATCTGAGGCCAGAGAAACGTGGGCTTCCCGAGACAGCTTTAACTCAGTTGCCTCTAATTTGCTACTCATTTATTCTGTGATCTTGGACAAATGGCCCTTCTAAACAATAGTTTCCTTATCTGTAAACAATGAGAATGATATCGGAATGCCAAAATGTGGTTTGGGTTTTTACGAACTTTTTGGCCAGCCGACATAGACATCTTACGATGCTACTAAAAAGATTAAAAAGTAAAGGAGAATTAAAAACTAGTCAAGAAAGACTTCATCTACTTCTGTAGTTTGTAAAAGATCCAGAAGAATTTAAGAAAGGTAAGATTATGAGTTTTAAAGATGCTTGATCAATTGTTTTTAATATATATTGAGAGCTTTAATCATAATCCTAACTCCTACCCAATAATCTCCCTCTTGTAAATCTTTCTTAATAAAAATAATATTTGGGATTATTTTTTGATAGCATAAATTATAAATATTTTATAGTGAATATTTAACTAATGATTAATAAAATAGGCTGCCATTTTATGGATTATTATGGGGTTTATTAATATGGGTTTATGATTCTATAGCTCCTGATGGAGTCTCTTCCAACTTGTCTTTAAAAACACAATGACAACTTATACAATGTGTTTAAAAATCACAGCATTAGTATGTGATATGATTCTTCTTCCAGGAATAAGATATGAAAGTTTATGGTATTGTACCTGGAGGAAAAAAAATCACAACACTAAACATTCCTACTGACACACAACCTAGAATCTTTGATAATTTTCTGATCAGTGGAACTGAATTGATAAAAATCAATCAGTGGCATACCAATGCATCATCCAGTCAAGACTAAGAAAGCCTGGACTAATATGGGGCAAGGTGGGATAATATTTCATTCCTTTCCCACTCTCTGCCCTCTGGTTCTGTGACTCAGGATATTTCTTGTGTTGTTCAGTCACTAAGTCATGTCCGACTCTGCGACCCGATGAACTGCAGCAGGTCAGGCTTCCCTGACCTTCACTATCTCCTTGAGTTTGCTCAGATTCATGTCCATGGAGTAGGTGTTGCCATCCAACCATCTCATCCTCATTAGAAAACCAGGTAGCCATGTTGAAATCAGATAGGTTCTGTGCTTTGAGGAGGCCATAGTTGTCTTCTTCCTTGTCAGCTCTGGACTGAAGATTTGTCTTTTCCCCAAAATTCAAGTTAAAACCATAATATGATGGAATTTGGAGGTTGGCCTTTGGGCAGTAATTAGGTCATGAGGGTGGAGCTATTACAATGGGATTAGTGCTCTCTCCATTGGAGAAGGAAATGGCAACCCACTCCAGTGTTCTTGCCTGGAGAATCCCAGGGACGGGGGAGCCTGGTGGGCTCCTGTCTATGGGGTCACACAGAGTCGGACACGACTGAAGTGACTTAGCAGTAGCAGTGCTCTCATAATTGGCAGGTGGGTGGCTCAGATGGTAAAGAATCTGCCTGCGTTGTAGGAGACCCATGTTCCATCCTTGGGTCGGAAAGATCCCCTGGAGGAGGAAATGTCAACCCACTCCAATATTCTTGCCTGGAGAATTCCATGGACAGAGGAACCTGGGGGGCTACAGTCGAAAAGAGTTGGACATGACTGAGTGACTATCATTTCACTTTCAGTGCCCTTATAAGAAGATACATGAGAGAGTTTCCTCTCTCTTCTCTCTACCATGTGAGGATATACAGAGGAGATGGCCATGTACAAGTCAGAAGTCCCTCACCAGACATTGCTGGCACCTTGATCTTGGACTTCTCAGCCTCCAGAATGATTAGGAATGAATGCTGGTTGTTTAAGCTACCCAGTATGCAGTATTTCTTATAGCAGCCCAAGGTGTCCTCTGCTCCATCTTTCAGTATCATTTTACAAAGTGTTCTTTCCAGAAAGCAGGGTCGGACCTGGTGGGACAGGGATGATGGTGGTGGTCATCTGGTTACTGTTGTGCTTTTGCATTCTGGGAGTAGAATTCCCTCAAAGTACTCTAGAGGAGATGGTAACAGATACCCAGCAGTTGGGGTGACAGCTCGAACTATGCGGTTCAGAGTTTCAGAGAACCATGCCATAAAGGTGGGACACATTGTGGACCAGGAGAGCTATCCTAGATGAATTCCTGCTCAGCGCTTGCCAGTAGCTCTGCGAATTAACTGCCGTCCAGTTCTGCTTGAAAGTGAAGATGATAGATACGGAGGGCAGTGAACAGTGGGCAAGCTAAAAGTAATTAAAACTTTCTTTACCTAGAAAAAGTCTTAAGCCCTTGATTCCAAAAAGCCCACTAAACTCCAAGTAAGCAAATATAAAAATAAACTCCAAGGGAGTGAACATTTTTTTAAAAATCATGTAAATAAAAATCCGACAAGTATTGACGATAAAAACAATTACCCACGAACTTGCTTGACTACCTAAAACAAAAAATCCAAATATTTGGTGATGGCCTAAATAAGATAAGGTTTATTCTTCTCGCATATAAAAAGAAGTTCAGTAACAGGCAGTTCAGAACTGGAGAGGCAGCTCAAGAACCCTGGTTCCTTCTAGCTTTCTCCACTGCAGTCCTTAATGTGACCCTCTCAAGATGCTGCCAGGACTCCAGCCATTGCGTGGAGGCAGGAAGATGAGGGGAAAGGGACATTTGCCGACTGATTCTTCCCCATTTGGTGGCCTTTCTGAGAAGCCCCCCTGGTGACTTCTGCCTGTGATTAATTCATTGCTCAGAACCATGTTATACATGCAACCTCCTCTGCAAGGTAGGTTGGGAAATGTAGTTTTAGCTGTGACTATTTCTACACCCAACTAAATCAAGACTCAGTAAGAAAGGAGAATGAATCAGCATTGGGTCAACAACTATCAGTATCTGCCATGTCTACAAAAAATAATAAATGAAGTCTATTCCAAGAATCAGAGTTGTAGACGGTTCCCAGTAAACCTCACCTGTGCAGCTGTAGGAAATCAGAGAGTAGTTCTGGTAGACAACTAGATCTTATAGAGAATTCCCAAATCAAAGTTAAAACTATACTAGCCACAGAATATAGGAAGTGGGTTGAGTGTAAACATTATTTAATTAACCTCTATAATTAGGAATCTAGTTATCATTCCATGGATACTGTCTGAAATTCTAAAAATTATAAAATAAAATAAGAATCATAACATATTAATTGCTTGGGTGGAAATGGCCAAGGGATTAACTGATTAAAAAATGGGATTGTTACCTGTTCCTCTCCTTTCTTCATAATGGAGTAGAATTGAGGTCTACTCCCTCTCTCTTCCTTTTTTTTTTAACCCAATCCCTCTGTCTCCAGTCCTGAGTTTATAAAAACTCAGAACCTCTCAAGTATTTCCTTTGTTGGGCCACAAACCCCTGTATGCAGGGGTTAGGGGCAAGGGAACCAAGCTGGGGGCTGGCCCCTCCCCAGTGGGTCGGGGAGGGGACAGGGCTTCCTCTTGTTAGAGTTAACTCCATGTGTGCCAGCAGGTTGCGCTGCAATTCTGTGCTTGGTACAGAATAGGCGTTCAATAGATATGCAGTTGAATGCAGCTTTTCACTGATTTGTGATAGCTTTACTGTTTTCTCACAGATTCTTTGTCTTAGATTATAAATAGTCCACAAATGAGCTAAGCCACTGCAGGTAATAGAAAGTTGCATACAAGACAAAATCACTGAAAGAGCAAAATAAATACTATGCACAGGAAAAAATAATAACAAGCAAAGGAAGTAGTTCATCAAAGCCATCACCGTGGATGAGGTTCACTGGTGGAAATTTTCTGTATTTTCTAAAATGTTTAACCAATACACACTAATTTCATAATAAAAAACAGCTTCTTAAAAGTATTTTCAGATGTGTTTGCACTTTTGGGTGGATTTAGGATTTTGTTTACGTGATGCCATAAAGCTCAATTGATTTGGTAGTTTCTTAGACAACCAACAGATTTAATAGCAAAACACAAAACAAACAAAAAACCCACTCAGACTTGGAATTTGTCCCTAGTATGACTGAGGTCTTTACTTTGTAATTGTTCTATTCTCATACTAAGATGGTAGACAATCTGTGCATGACATTATCTCTTGCATAAGAACAGGATAAGATACATATTTAAAAGAACAGTAAACAGTGGTGGCCAAACATCAGTTGTGTGTCCCTCCATGCTCCTTGTGTTTCTAACTTATGATGCTAGTACAGAATTTATCCTTACTGTTGTTTGAAGAGTCTCTCTCCTTGTGAGTTAACCTGCAAATTACCTGAGACTAGGAACCATACCTTGCTCACACACCCTCCCACTTGGAGTAAGTTAAGTCCTCAACTGATGTCCTCCCATAATACCCTGGGCTTCCCCTTCTGAAGCGCTCATCAGAATTGTAAGGAATAGGTATGTGCTGTGGGTGCTGTGCTTAGTCACTCAGTCGTGTCTGACTCTGCACCTCCAGGCTCCTTTGTCCATGGGGATTTCCAGGCAAAAATGCTGGGGTGGGTTGCCACACCCTCCTCCAGGGGATCTTCCCAATCCAAGAATCGAACTGGGGTCTCCTGTACTGTGGGCGGATTCTTTACCAGCTGAGCCAACAAGGAATAGGCATAGTCCTCATTGCTTTGACTTTCTGTGGAAGGATCTCCACTAGAGTAATCAACCTGGTCTCTTATACCATCTGGCTTTTTGTTCTTAGCCAATAGGGCTTACCCAGGGAAGGGGCTCTTTCCTTTGGTGGAGAAGCCCAGACAAAGGGCAGGGCCATCCTGGGTTAGCTCCTGGTCAAATAGGAGGTGAAGCTGGTCCCAGATTGTTGGCAGGGGGTTTTCTCAGGTATTGTAGTTGGTTAAAGAAGCCACCTGCCTGATATAGGAGACCAAGAGACATGAGTTCAATCCCTGGGTTCAGAAGATCCTCTGAAGAAGGAAATGGCAACCCATTCCAGTATGCTTGCTGGGAGAATCCCATGGACAGAGGAGGCTCGTGGGCTACACCATGGGGTCGTAAAGAGTCAGACACAGCTGAGCATGCATGCTATTGGCAGAGGATCTGAATGATTTTGGCTCTGTCTTCCTGCAGGGATTCTCAATTAGACGATTAAACTACTGTACTGTACTGTGAAGGAGGCCTGCAGTTTCATGAAAATTCAATTCAGGGGCATATTAGCCGGCTTAGGTGATTTAGCGAACCGCATGCTCCAAACAGCTTTACCTGTCATAAGGAAGTGCATGGACTTTACCTGTCTGACTCCTTGTCTCTCTTAGGTACTTTAGAACTTGGATCTGGGAAAAGTGGTATAATAATGTGACATCCTAAAATGATAAAGTCATTTTCAATCTAATATCTATATTGCCTACTAGACTGACAGGTTCATGGAAAGCGTAGCTCCTATATTTATTTGTTTCACCATTGTCCTCCCAGTGCCCATCATAGTGCCTGGTATACAGTAGGCAACACATATATATTTTAGAGTACATACGTGAATTTGTCTTTTAATTATTCTTTTAGTACAGCCCTTGTTTTCCTCTTCCTGGGATGCTGTGACAAATCACTATCGACTGGGTGGCTTATGTAACAGACATTTATCATCACAGTTCTGGAAGCCAGTAAGTCCAGGATCAAGGTGCTGGCAGACTTGGTGTCTGGTGAGGGCCTTCTGGGTGGTTTGCAGACAGACACTGTCTTGCTGTATGCTCATGTGGCAGAGAAGGACAGACAGACAGAGGCAGAGAGAGCAAACTCTCGTCCTTTGCTCTGCTTATAAAGACACTAATCCCATCCTGGGAGCTCTACTCTCATGATCTCTGACCGTCTTTAAATCTAATTAGCTCCCCAAGGACCCACCTTCAAATCCCATCCCATTGGGAATTAGGGTTTCAGCATATGAATTTTGAGGAGACACAATCACCAAGTCCATAGTAGTCTCTGACATAGAACTGGTGCTTATTAGCAAATACTGATTTGAATCAGAGCTACGATTTCAAAGATGGGGATGGTGGCAGGAGGCATATTCTGGTTCATTCTTCCTGGTGCTTTACTCCAGCACTCCCTGTTTCTGAGTGAGTACAAACAACCACTGAAGCCCACCCTGCATGTGTGCTACGTTGCTTCAGTTGTGTCTGACTCTTTGCGACCCTATGGACTGTAACTCTCCAGGCTCCACTGTCCATGGGATTATCCAGGCAAGAATACTGGAGTGGATTGCCATTTCCTATTCCAGGGAACCTGCGTACGTTATGTCTCCTGCATTGGCAGATGAGTTCTTTACCACGAGCGCCATCTGGGAAGCACTTGAAGCCCACCAGAACTGGTTTGTTTGTTTGTTTGCTTTTGGTAGGGGATCTTAGTTCCCTGATCCTCTGCCAATAGCTCAGTTGGTAAGGAATCCACCTGCAATGCAGGAAACCCCAGTTCAATTCCTGGGTCAAGAAGATCCACTGGAGAAGGGATGGACTACCCACTCCAATATTCTTGGGCTTCCCTCATGGCTCAGCTGGTAAAGAATCCACTTGCAATGCAGGAGACCTGGGTTTGATCCCTGGGTTGGGAAGATCCCCTGGAGAAGGGAAAGGCTACCCGCTCCAGGATTCTGGCCTAGAGAATTCTATGGACTGTATAGTCCATGGGGTCGCAAAGAGTCAGACACAACTGAGTGACTTTCACTTAGTTCCCTGAGTGACTTGCACTTAGTTCTCTGACCAGGGGTGGAACCTGTACCGCCTCTGCAGTAGAAGCTTGGAGTCATAACCCTGGACTGTCAAGAAAGTCCCCCTACCTGAACTTTTCTGTGTTGCTTCTCAGCCTGGTGGCTGGGGTGGGGGTGGGGGAATTAGAGAGAGATGGGAACCCACTGATTTCCTGTTTGCATGCCTCACCTCAAGAACTGTGGAAGAGAATTTATATTTTATTGAAAAGTGCAAAATTTGTAGTGAAAGAGGAAATGAGGGCATCTAACAACAATAGTAATAAGATTGAGAATCTGTTCCACATTCCTCGTAGACAAAGAGCATCCATTTCATTTCCTTGCATGAGTGATTCTGTGCAGGCACTGGCCCACCTCCCACATCCATGGGTTTTTTTGGGACCATGCCTCCTGCAGGGTGACTCCACCTAGATTCTCAATTAAAAATGGAACATTTTCTTCACTTTCACCACACAGAGGAATGATACTGTATGTGGAACATCTGCAAATCTCAAGTGTGGGCCTCATGCAGTACCAGTTTCCCACACATAAATCTTTCTGTGAACTGAGGTCCACTGATACTTGCCTTTATAGGTGAGTTGTGAGGCCAAGCACACATTGTCCTTTGGAGCAGAAAACCAAGACCCCGCTTTCCAAAGGAAAAAAGTCTACAGTTTTAGGAGATTTGAACAATAGCTTACGATCCTGTTGCTTGTCTGCCTTTTCCTCCTGCCCTGCTCCACTTTAGGTGCCCGGGAGCTCACTCCTCAGGCAGCTGTAATCTGAGACTCTCAGAGTTGGAAGGTGTGGCCTCTTCACCCATCCAGAGCTAGTATTCCTCCTCAGCTTGTTCAGTCCAGCCTGTTTTCCCTTCTCTGTGGGCAAGGAGGTGGCGATGTCTTTGAGATCTATCTTCACTTCATCTTCAGACAGCTTGTATTACTCAGTTATGTTCGATTCTTTGCAACCCCATGTACTATATGGCCTGCCAGGCTCCTCTGTCCATGGAATTCTTCAGGCAAGAATACTACAGTGTTTGACCATGCCCTCCTCCAGGGAATCTTCCCAACTCATGGATCAAACCCAGGTCTTCTGCACTGCAGGCAGATTCTTTACCATCTGAGACACCAGGAAAGCCCTGCTTAAATCAAGTGAATTTGCTGCTTAATGCCCTAGATGCCCAACTAGGGAATGGCTAAAAAACCAAGCAAATGAAAAACTGGTGCTTCCATGTGATAGAATGTAATGCAGCTATTAAAGATCCCATTTTAGGGAAAAATATTGAATCCCCTGGGAAGAGGTTTATGATATATTATTAAATAAAAAGAGCAGGTTATAGAGTGATATGTATAGCACAGTCCAGATAGATAGATGATAAATAGGTGATTGAGTGAGTGAGCAAGTGGACTTGAAGAATGATGAGTCCTTTGAAACAGTTAACTCCACCCTAAGGAACTGTGTTTCTATAATCTTCCATTTTGCCCTTGTAGTGGTAGCCACTCAGTCATGTCTGACTCTTTGCAACCCCATAGACTATAGCCCACCAGGTTCCTCTGTTCATGGAATTCTCCAGGCAAGAATACTGGAGTGGGTAGCCATTCCTTTCTCCAAGGGATCTTTCTGACCCAGGGATCAAGGGTCTCCAGCATCGTAGGCTGATTCTTTACCATCTAAGCCACCAGGGAAGCCCATATTTGGCCTTACACTATCTAGAAAGATTAGTAGAGACTTCTAGAAGGAAAACAATCTTATAGTTATTCAAACACAAAAATGCAGAGAATTCAGGGGATGGTGCCACACCATTGTTCCTTTCCAGTCCATCTACTGAGTCAGCAGTGATCACCAGGAACCAGCCCTTCCTCCACTGGTCTCCCTTCCCCATTGTTTCCTCTCTCTCTCCATGGCTTTTCCATCCTTGGACATTTCTGCAGCATCTCAGCTCCATCCTAACATGAACAGATCCTTATAGTCCTCCACAGAAGCAGGTATAGGGTTTCTAGAAGTATCAGAATGGGGCATTATTGAGATGAACTCTTCTTGCTGATATTCAGTCCATCACATATAATTTAAGGTATGATCTACATTAAAAAAAAAAAAAAACCCTATCAAGATTATGGAGAACAGAAAAACTCGTTAAGTTACCATTGACTTTTCCATATAATTAGGCAGATGTAATGATAAAATGCATTCACCTCAAAGAGAAAATTTCCAGTTTTTATGGAAAGCAGATGAGTTACCAAATCATAACCATGGTTACACTTGAAGTGGCATTTTCTTAAAGTACTCTCCTCTCTCTTTTAATGGTCTCTTCACCCATCTCTGTATTCCTTTACCTCCTGAAAAAAAAAAAAAGTTCACCACACCCTCTATTTGCATCACTTCTTAGAGAACATTTGACACATGAATGCTTCTTCTGTGCAAGCAGGAGCTATGGGGTTTCTGATTCAGGTCAGAGTTACTGAAGCTGAAAAGAACAGACAGACAAAAAACTGGAGGAAATCAATGGGGCAGTGAGGTGAGCTCTCTAGGTTAGATCAGAGGAGGCCTTTAGGGGAGTAGGGAATATGGAATGGTTAGCTTATATGACCATGGAGGGCTGAAGTCTTGACATGGTTCTGGAGCCCACTGGAAAGGCAACCACAAAGTTGGGACAGTAAGGGCTCCCCTCCTGCCCCTCTGCCATTATCCTGGCCCAGATTCTGTTCCTGGCTCATCTCCCTCTCTCTTTCTTAGGTGGGGTGCTCAGCTGTTCTGGACAACAGAATGGGAAGTCGCTTAGATGCCCTGGAGCCTTGCTTTTGTGGTTCTGATACAGAGCATTAGACCTAATTTAATTTGAAAATAATACAGAAAGATGAAAGGGAATCCCACTTGAGCTTCTCATTTTAAAAAGAGTTTAAAAAAAAAAAAAAAGATGATGTGAGCCCAAGACCTGAACCTCAAAGGAGGCCCTCTGGTCAATGGAGGCAGACAGGCCCAGATGTTTTTCCCATCTGTGTCTTGTCCCTCTGGCATGAGGGCTGGATGAGGAAGGGAGGTTCACAGCAGAGGATCAGGCCAACTTGCTGATGCTGCCCTCTTATTTAGCTCATGGAAATTTCATAGCATCTAAGGTCTGGCTTTCCCCATGGATTTGAGGGGAAACCTCCTATAGCCCTCTTGAACTGGTTTCATGGAAGGAACTTCGATACTGTGAAAAATTTCACCCAAGATTAATTGAACTTGACATCCTGAATGTCTTTCGCATGATGCACTGAGGTAGTATTTTCGAAAATGTCAGTATCTGATACTCGGTGTGTGGTTTTTAGATGTCTAAAGTATTCCCACTTCTCAAATTTCCTTTAAAAAGCTGGAATGCAATACATTTCTGGGTTTTCTTTGTTTCGGATGAAACTCCACCTTGCTACAACAGAGCTAAATATACTCCAGATCAACAGTTCATTACACACACACAAATACTGAAGGACATCCAGAGTGAGTGGCTGACCTCAACTGAACACAAACCATTCTCTACTTTCTGGGAAATTAGAATCACAGGCCAGCTTTACATTAAATGGAAAGTGTACGCTACCATCTTGTGGACAAAATATAAATAACACCGAAATCTGCTGAAGACTACATAACTGTTCTCCGTATTATGCTGAACATCTGTCTTGTCCTGGGTTCCCCCGTGCCCTCATGATGACCAGCCCTTGCAGTTTGGAACTTTGGTCTTGAGTGATCTCTGTCAACAAAATCAGGTGTAATACAACATGAAGAAATGGGAGTTTTCTGAGAACACTGTAGAACGCAAATGCCTGAGACCTGGGTTCTTGACTCGAGCTTCTTCTCATTTCCATTTTTCCAACTGTAAAATGACTCTTGTCACCTCACACAGGATACCCAGGTTTCTGGGTGAGGTTGACAGAGTTAGGTTTGCACAGTGTCCTGTGGAGCTGAATGTTTTAAACCAAGATAAATTAGTTTATTAATCAGTTATTTTCTAATGAATGTAAAACTTGGTTATTTTTCTTCTGAATGGTTTTTATGCATACACTAACTCATTCAGTTAATCTTAAAGGAAATCAACCCCGAATATTCATTGGAAAGACTAATGTTGAAGCTGAAGCTCCAATACTTTGGCCACCTGATGCGAAGAGCCGACTCATTGGAAAAGACGCTGATTCTGGGAAAGATTGAGGGCAAGAAGAGAAGGGGTGACAGAGGATGAGATGGTTGGATGGCGTCACTGGCTCAATGGATAGGAGTCTGAGCAAACTCTGCGAGATGGTAAAGGACAGGGAAGCCTGGCATATTGCAGTTCACGAGATTGCAGAGTCGGGCATGACTTAGTTATTGAACAAAAACAACTCACTCAGGAATGACATTCTAGAATGTGGAAACATGAATGGTGTCATCACAGCTGAATAAAGAAGAGGAAGATGCAGAATTCCAGTGTCTTAGGGTGGACAAGCAGAGAAGGCAATGGCACCCTACTCCAGTACACTTGCCTGGAAAATCCCATGGACGGAGGAGCCTGGTAGGCTGCAGTCCATGGGGTCACTAGGAGTCGGACACAACTGAGCAACTTCACTTTCACTTTTCACTTTTATGCACTGGAGAAGGAAATGGCAACCCACTCCAGTGTTCTTGCCTGGAGAATCCCAGGGACAGGGGAGCCTGGTGGGCTGCCATCTGTGGGGTCGCACAGAGTTGGACATGACTGAAGCAACTTAGCAGCAGCAGCAGCAGCAGGGTGGACAAGAACCTCCAAGCTCATCACACCATATCACTTTTCTAATACTTGCATTACCTGTACAATATTCAGCCACTCTATGAACATAGTCTTCCAGAATATAAGAAAGTACTGGCGGTAACCACATAAAAGAAACAAATTCTGATACAAATTTACATGGATAGAGGGGTGTTCAAGAAGGAGGGGACATAGGTATAGATGTATATCGCTGATTCATGTTGATGTTTGGCAGAAACCAACACAATACTGTAAAGCAATTATCTTTCAAAAATAAATAAATGTAATTAAAAATTTTACATGGATACATTTTTGGTTAATACACAGAGAGAGATGACTGAAATTAAGCTAGGCGCTAGAAAATCTCTGGACTTCCCAGTTGGCACAGTGGTAAAGAATCTACCTGCCATTGCAGGAGATGCAAGAGACACATGTTTGATCCCTGGGTCAGGAAGATCTCCTGGGGTAGGAAATGGCACCCCACTCCAGTGTTCTTGCCTGGAAAATTCCATTGACAGAGGAGCCTGCTGGGCTATAGTCCATGGGGTAGAAAAGAGTCAGACATGACTGAGCACACACACACACAGGTTGTAGTCTGTTTATAGTAAGCAAATGGCTCTCATGCCTGCTAGAGCTTAAAAGATCTAAAGTTATTGTATTAGTTTTGCCAAATATCAAAGTGAATCCGCCACAGGTATACATGTGTTCCCCATCCTGAACCCTCCATGTAAAGTTTAAAAATAAAATTAAAAAAAAAAAAAAGATCTAAAGTTAGAGGTTTCCAGTGTTAAAGGTTCTTTCATCTAGGGAAGGTCTTTCGTTAGGAAAGCAAGACATCTACCACAAGCTGAAGGTGTTGGATCCCATTAATTCCTCCTTTAAGCATCATGTCTAAGTTAGGGATATATGTGTGTATGTGTTCTATGTGTTTTTCTTACTCATAGGAAAATCACGGCTTTCGGATTGATCCTAGTGGAAAAGTACCACTTAGGAAGGCATCATAATATTCATTTTTGTTGTGATCACATACTGTAACTGGTCTTTCATTGTTTTCCTCATTGTATAAAAGAAATAATGTATGTCTTCTCTGTCTCCCTTAGAGAGATTGCTAAGAATATAACATCGCTATCCCTGATTCATTTCACTAATCTCAGTATTTATATTTCTGTTACAACTTTGCAATAGAAGGCAGAGCCTATTTCTAAAGAAATATGTTCACCTTAACTTTATTTACTGTCAGTGTTGAAGCACTGAGCTTCCACAAATAGAAAAGTTCAGAAACCACCAGAAAATGGCAGCAACCGTAGCAAAGACAGACAAGGCCTAGGCGGGAAGCTGTTCCCAGCACCGGCTCTAGGAAGGTCAGGCGAGAATTACAAATTTTACTCCCCCTTCCTGAGTTCCAAGCCTTCTAGATCAATTCCACTTGTCTCTGCATTTTTATTTGTTTTTTTTTTTTTTTTGAGCTCTCTCCTTGGGATAGGGAGTCTGGTCTGTTTGTTTGTTTTCACCTTGTCACCAAAAGTATAAATGTAGTCTCTGAGGGGAGGTTGTTACTTTAAAAGGTCTGCGGAGGCTTTAATAAGAAAGGTGAAATAGACCATGCCTTGACTAGCTATGAAACCACCGGTGCTAAATAAATCCCTTAAAATCAACAAGAAAATTTCCCGATCCGATACAAAGGAACCTTCTGTATTGCATTGTTTTCCACAGTTTAGACGTGGTATTTTCAATTTCTGTATATTTTTATACAAATAATGAATTTTTGAATGTTAATACTAGCATTTTATCACAAAAATTTCATAGTTCTTCTTGTGCTTCAGAAACTGCTACATTCCTAAATGTATTCTTACATAATATTTATTACATATATGCCTACATATTTGGTATAGCTTCAAAGTTATTCTTGTCTCCAACAGAACATGTCTCCAAATTAATAGCGGAACTCAATAAGAAAGCAAGGCTCAATGTCCAGAATGTTACTGGAGAATCAGCTCTTTATGTGCTTTGTTCTGTATTTGAAAACTTTGTGTAACAGACATAAAAGATAATCTGAGAGTTGAAGGTGTTATATAAATTCCAAAAGAGCTTAAGGATAGGATGAAGGATGTTATTTATTGAGTGTCTGCAATGTAACAGGTAGTCTGCCAAGAGTTTTCCATTTGCAGAAGTCTGACCGTCTCCATTCCAAGCTTGGTATGTACGAGTGGCTCACGCAAGTCAGAATTAGAAGTACTAGATTAATATTCAAAGCCCACACCCTCTTTAGGCCGTGCCTGTGGTTCCTATATAAAGATTGAAGTGTGCCCTGGGTGAGTTTGGATAGAAGAGTAAATCTCATAAAGCAAAGCATCCACCTAGAAAATTTCCAATGAATATTTTGACCAAATTAGATTGGATCTTGAGAGAGAAGTTGATACGGATTTTGTGGATCCCTGCAAAGATGCCAGGCCTAATGCTATGAGAAGGTGTGAGATCTCTGATACCGTGGAAAGAGCAGGTCACAAATCCTGAATCCAAGAGAATGCCCACCAGTAAGTGGGCAGGATGAAGAAAAGAGCCTTGGATTCACAACCAATCCAATAGACAAGGTGAGGGGTAGTCTCATGACTCTTCCCCATTTCAAGTCAGGAACATGAAACCCAGTGAAATAAATGACTTATTCAAGGTCACACATCAAATCAGCCTCCAACCCAAGGTCATAAACCAGAGTCCCTGTCACCCAGCCCATTGTTTTTTGCTCCACAGTTTTAAAAGTGCAGGCTTTCTGTCTTTCCTAAGCCCTTTATTTCTCCCCAGTGGGTGTGAATAAATAAACAAATTCCAGTGAGAGCACCCAACCCAGTCTGGGCTTCCATCTCTGTTGGTCTGACAGCCTTCTAGGTCCCTAAATGAAATGATCCCATATTAAGCCTTGGTGCACGTGGAGGGAGGGAAAGCAGACAGTGTGGGAGAAGCAGGAGTCAGTATTAGTTTTCTCATTTAATTAACTGCATTCAACAGAGTGAATGCCATAGGCAAATTACTACAGGCCAGTAACACATCCCTTAAGGAATACTTGGGGCCCATTTTTTTCAGCCCATTAGTGACCAGAACAGCCTCATAACTCAGGTCTGCCAAAGCCAAAAGAAAAATGTGTATAATTGGAAAAAGGTTGAAAACAATCCTGGATAATAAATTACACTTACTCAGTTCCTTTGTCCTTCCAACTCTACAGCTAGCATCACATTTCATAAGGGAGCCACGGAGAAGAGGCAAATGCCGGGAGGGAGCCTGTACTTATTAGACACCAGAGGGAGGCCTCCGAGATTAGTGGAATCAGTTGTTTACTTAGAGTCTGCTAAGCCGAAGGGTGCGTCAGGCCAAGGAGGCTTTGGGCTGCCTGCTCCCCTCAAGATCCAGAGCACACTCGGCCCCACGGCTTGACCATTATCTATAGGAAAGTTGGCAGGAAGAGCTTAACCAAATCTCTTCCAATTAGGTGTTCTGATAATCTAAATTCCCTTGTGCAAATGCCAGCTACCTACCTCATCTCCTTGGACCGCCCGGAGTTATAATCTTCCCTGACATTTCATGGATCTTCCTCTCCAGGAGATTGCTGTTCAGTAAAAGGAAGATGAAATGGAGGTCTCCTGCTTACCAAGTGCATTTTCTGTAATATGCAGATATATAAACACACGTGCGCGCATACATGCTGGTGTCTCGTGTGGATCAAAACCAGCTGGAGTGCATTTGTCAGGGAGTGCCAAGCTTCAGTCGGTCTCAGAACTTGAAATGGATCCTCCCTGTTTCCTGGGATGCCTCTTCTGGATGTTTGCTTATGCTGCTGCCAGTGATGCATGAATTTGATCATTTCGATCCTTGTCCATAAAGACATTGGAGGACTCATATTTTGAAGCCCCCCAAACTCCTGAGAGAGGCAGGGGAACCAAGGCAGCTTGACCTCCCTCCCTTCTGAGAAGCTCCCATTACTGTCCCCTGCGTGGACTACCACTTACTTATCCCGTCTAGCAGGTAGACTAGCTTTGCCTGCCATTGTCCTCACAGGAACATATCCAACAAGAGCTGCCATGCCCAGCGGCATGGTTGTATGGTGAGGGATGCTGGGGAAAGGATTTGCTCACAAGAAACATCCTCTAGAAGTGGCCTCTTTCCAACATTGTTAAGATACCACATTCACCTCACATTTACTGTAATCTATTGTGATTGAAGGCAGGAGGAGAAGGAGATGACAGAAGATGAGGTGGTTGGATGGCATCGCTGACTCAATGGACATGAGTCTGAGCAAGCTCCAGGAGTTAGTGATGGACAGGGAAGCCCGACGTGCTGCCATCCATGGGGTCACAAAGAGTCAGACACAACTGAGTGACTAAACTGAACTGATGGTGAAAGCAAGGGCTTCCCAGGTGGCTCTAGTGGTAAAGAACCTGTCTGCCAATGCAAGAGACATAAGAGATGCAGGTTCGATCCCTAGGTGGGGAAGATCCCCTGAAGGAGGACTTGGCAACCCACTCCAGTATTCTTGCCTGGAGAATCCCATGGACAGAGGAGCTGGCAAACTACAGTCCATGGGGTCACAAAGGGCCGGACATGACTGAAGTAACTTAGCACAGCATGCACATTGTGAAAGCAAAGGTCAGTCTGTTGGTTATTCTCTTTTTGAAAGATTCAGTAGTCAGACCATGGAGCAAGACAATGTCTTTTTATGCAAGGTCAGCCCCAATATTAGAACCAAGATTGACTTCTGATTGTCAGAAAGTTGTTCTAATGTGACTTGAACAATCTCTGGCTCTTCCAGAATCCCTCTCACCAAAAGCCTCCCAACCTCACCCCAGCAATTTTCAAAGCCCTGCTAATAAAGTAATTTCCTTGAAAGCAAGAATTTTACCTGTTCTATTCATCACTGTATTGGCACATCACATGCCCTAGACATACACTGCAGCAAGTTTGAAAGGAAGAAATGAGTAGAGAGAAAATTTTGAGCTACAGTCAGTGTTCGGAGAAGGAGAGTCTGTCCCTTTGCCCATGAAGTCACTGGGGACTAAGCAGAGAGCAGGTCATGGGTGGGTAAGGTGTGGAGTATTGGATCTCTGGTGAGAATAGCACACCCTACCTTAGTGCGTGCATGTACACACACACACACACACACACACAGCCTTTGGTTTAACCAGTGGCAGCATCTTACTGCAAGCATGGATGTTGTGTTTAGATCTCTATCGGGGTGGCCAGCTTATCCCAAGAATTTCTTGTAGGTTCTGCATCCAGGGAACTCTTCCATTTCCAGCACATCATAATGATTGGTCACTCTATAGCCTCCAGATCTTCCTAAAGGGACAAATGGTAGTTGCCTTCAATGGCAGTTTCAATAGTAGTTTCTGAGTATCTGCCTCTCTTTTTCTTAGCCTGCAAAACAAAGATAGCAACTTCATATGGTAGTTGTAGGATTAAATTAGAAGCTATAGACATTAAGATTATCAAGACAGAGAAAATTTATATTCTAGCTCAGTAGCCCTGAATGGGGCTTCCCAGGTGGCTCAGTGGTAAAGAATCTGCCTGCTAATTCAGGAGATGAAGGTTCAGTCCCTGGGTCAGGAGGATCCCCTGGAGAAGGAAACGGCAACCCACTCCAGTATTCTTGCCTGGAAAATTTCATGGACAGAGGAGCCTGGCGGACTACAGTCCATGGGGACCACAAAGAGCCAGACACAACTTAGTAACTAAACAACAACAAGCCCTGGATGAGTGTTTGTGAACACACTTTGTGAAGAGATGTAATTGTGCATCCGAAATGCTGCTGGAATTAGGAGAGTATCTTTTTCTTGAATACCTCCCTGCCCAGTTTTGCTGAGTCTATGCAGCTCTGGGTGAATCAATGTCTCTTCTGTGAAGCCCCTCAACTCACTTCAGCCACAGTGGTTTCCCTTGCTTTCTAAGAATCTTAAGTCATGTGAAGAAAATTGTTCAGAATCACCATCATTAAGAGTATATGCTCTGGAGTCAGTGAAGTGAATATTGGTTCCACCTCTTAATATTAAGGTGACCTTGGGCAAATTAGCTAACCTTGTGGGGTTCTATTGTTCTCCTTTACTAAGTGGGAGCAATTTGAATAGTATCTGTCTCATTTGTAGTTGGGTGTATAGAATGAGATAATGTTAAATGTGTGCCTTGCATAGGCTAAATGATTAGATATGTTAGTTGCCCTGCCTTGAAATATATTTAATATTTACATGCTTAGAGTCTTGATTCTTGTAGCATCTCCAATTTGGAGAAGGATCCTTTTGTAGTCAGTCCTAAAGGAAATCAACCCTGAATATTCATTGGAAGGATTTATGTTGAATGTTGTAGCTCCAGTACTTTGGCCACTTGATGCAAAGAACCAACTCATTGGAAAAGACCTTGTTGCTGGGAAAGATTGAAGGCAAAAAGAGAAGCAGGTGACAGAGGATGAGATGCTTAGATAGCATCACCGACTTACTGGACATGAATTTGAGCAAACTCCAAGAGATAGGGAGCATGGCATGTTGCAGTCCATGGGGTCACAACATGACTGAGCGACTGAACTATAGCAACCCTTTGTAGTTATAATCTTTCATCTTCCCTAAACTTTTTTTGTGCTTAACTGTGTTTCCTTCTCCTGAATTGTAAGTTCCTTGAGGCTAATAATAATAATGTTATCTGTACCACTTCCACCAAAACCACAGGAGTTATAGCATTTGGAGTGCTTTGTATTGTACCAGGCACTGTGCAAAGCAAATTGCCATCAACGGGGGAGCCCTAACTATGAAGCAGACACTTTACTGAGGTCACTTCATTAATCCCCATAACATCTCAGTGTGGTAGGGATTATTAGCTTCTCTTTACAGATGATTTTAGATAAGGTAGATATTAAGTAACTTCCCTATCAGCTGGGACTCACTGAAAACTGTCTGGTTCCAAAGCTCGTGCCTTTCTATATTGCTTAGGTCCTAGGATCACCCAAATTATCTGGTGCACTTCCCCTCACACACAGAACAAAGTGATGCTTCTCAAACTGTTCTGTGGATACAAATCACTTGGGGGTCTTAATTAACTTCAGATACTGGTTCTGGAAGTCTGGGGCCGGCCTGAGGTTCTGCTTTTCTAACAGTTTCCACGTGCTGCCGCTGCTATCCAAGGACAGCAAGGCCACATAGCTTGGTAGATTAGTAGGTGAAGTCTCTAGGATCTACATTTTCTGAAATTCTTGGGGCTAGAGATGGGCATGGTGAGGAGGATGGCAGGAAAAGAATATTGAGTGAAGCTGAATAAGTGAACAATCATATTTAGGTATTATTCCTAACTAGAGTGATCATAACTTGCTGTTCAGTCCCTCAGTTGTGTCCGACTCTTTGCGACCCCATGGACTGCAGCATGTCAGGCTTCCCTGTCCTTCTTCATCTCCCAGAGCTTGTTCAAACTCATATGCATTGAGCCGATGATGCCACCCAACCATCTCATCCTCTGTCACTCCCTTCTCCTGATCATACCTTGGGACCACTTTTATCTGTTTCTCTTAAATTCTATGATATTTGCTGTTCCTCAGACTCCTCTGATGATCAGAATCAACTGGGGCTCTGATGAACCATGCAGCTTCCCCAGGTGCTTTACCAGGGTGGTCTCCAGAAATTTTTAATTTTATCATGTTCTTTAGGTGACTCAGTATCAGAGAATTTTGGAAAATGCTGTTAAGTGCTAAAGAAATTGCAAAAGCAGGCAAAGAATGAGTGGTGGTGGAGTGAAGGAAGACTTGATGGGGAGGTAGGTAGGAGATGAAGTTTGTCTTTAAAAAATGAAAGGCCAAACCAAAAGGAATTCTTGCAAATTGATTTAAATTGGTATAACCATTTTAGACAATTGTTTAATGATATCTTCCCCATGTTGAAATACATCTATCCTATAAGCCAGCACTTTCACTCCTAGATATAGACCAAATAGAAATTCATGCACAAGGGTACCTAAAGTCTGAACAAAAATTTCATAGCAGCATTATTTGTAATGGTCCCAAACTTGAAATAAATCATATCTCCATCAATAGTAAAATGGAAAGACTGTATTGTAGTCATATGGTAGAATGTTACACAGCAGTGAAATGAATTGACCATTGCAATAAGTAGACACAAAATATGGATAATATGGTTTCTGTTATATGAAGTTCAAAAATAGGCATTTTTAAATCTATGGCATTAGAAATTGAGATGTGACTATATGTGGGGAGTTGGAGGGCCCCATGTCTGGAAAGGGACTTAGTAGGGGAACTTAAGTACTGATAGTATTCTATTTCTTAGCCTGGGTAGTGGTTATATGGATATGTTCATTGTGTGATTATTTATTCAGAGGAACACTTGACAAGTGTGTACTCTTTTCTATACAAATATATGAATACCATGTTTCAAGAAAACACACACAGTCACACCCACAGGGTTTGAAAAAGAAGAGGAGAGACCACAGCCCAGGTACGCTCTAGGAGAGGTTTGCAGGGGCTATATTTCTCAAGGCTCATCTCAGGGATATGACATTGAACTGGCCTTCAAGGATTTCATTCTCCCCAATCTTATCATATAAAAATAATGTTAGACATTGGTTCTTCCCAAACCAGATATTTCTGAAGAAACTAGCCAAGGGCCACATCCATCTTTCTCTTGGAGAGACACTTAAACATCACTTACCCTGTGGACTAGTTTTGTTCCTGATTGAAAGGAACAGCCAAGATTCATTGCTGCTGGAAATTTGCCATAATCATTGGGCATTACAGAGAATTATCAATAAAGCGTGATAAATCCTGTGACTAGTCAACTCAGTAATCACATGTTTCCACTTTCCATCTCTCCACCCCCTCCCGAGACATACAGACATGCCCATTCTTCTGGCTTCTGTATCCAACCTTGCAAAATCTACCTTCCACAGCTCCCAAGGCATGAGATTTGCTTTTTCTGATTACCCAGCTGGCCCTTAGTCCTGGCTTTATCTTCAAGCCAGAGGCCTGGGTGGTCTTTGAGAAACCTGACGAGAAGGTCATTAACAAAGAATCATATTCCCAAATTGACCTTTCATGAAACCTCAAACTAAAATCCCCCTGGAGCCTTGTCTTCTCCTGGTTGAAGGTAGTACCATGGGAACTTGGGCAAGAAGTTGGAAGGGTTCTGAAATGATGCAAAAGCAGAGCAATCCAAAGTGAGTAACATTTTAATAAGTTAGTCAATAGACACCAAATGGGAGGGGGGTGGTTACTATGCAAATAACTAGAGTGAAAGGAAATGAATTATAATAAGGGGCCACTTGCTCAGAGGTCATTTACCTAACTTTCAGGCAATCTGCCTCGGGACCTCAGTTTTTAAAGTAGGAGCTGCAAACTGACAGCTGGAGCTAACAATGGCCCTCAGACCAGTTTGGTTTGGCTTGAACAGATAAGTTTGGCTGAGCTTTAAACTCAGGAACTTCACACTAAACTCCATGCTTATGGCTTCTCTTTAAAAATGGAAAGTTCTGGCAACATTTCCACATGTTAACAATTGCTGGAGCCACCATCTCCCATTGCTCTGCACCAGCCTGCTGTACTCATTCATACTGCTTGCCTTTAGGAATCAGGTTTTCTACCCTGCTATGACAGTGTCTGTCTTCAGAAACAAGTCCAATGTCCAATGAAAGGGGGTTTATACCTGCCCACAGGCTCTGTTGACAGGGTGGGCTTAGGCTGCCATATTTTCTCTGATGTCCCCTCTCCCTCCAGCCCACCCACGTCTCAACCATAGCTGACTTCACCCTGGATGGTACCTGAATCAAAGTTGGCCCGTCTTGAAGCTTGCCAGGGACTTCTGGCCTGGCAAGGAAAAGCAGGCAAGGATAATGGCATCCTTCACTCACAATGTTGGAATTAGAAAATTGAGCAACCCTTGCCAGCTAGTGGGGGAGAAAACTGAGAGATTACGAAATGCATTTAGCATCACAGCAAGACAAAGCCTGAGTGAGCTGAGCTGCCTGGTGGACAAAATCCACTTAGGGAGGAGACTAAAGTGTGTACCAAAAGAGGCAATGATGAGACACGAGGTGGCCCTGAGAGGTTGAGAGCACAGACTTGCCCCTTGATGTCACGCTCAGTTCTAGTTCTGGTGACCTGCTGTACTTGGTTTCTCCTCCTTGGGTGTTGATGAGCTAGGAGACAGTCACCCCACTTGTCCTATACCCACTGTGCTTAGGGAAATAATACCCTGAACTTCCTCCGGGGAATCACACTAGCATGAGAGAAAAGCCCATGTGAGAATGAAGCCAGGCACAGGAGAGAGAAGACCCCCCACCCTAAATGTTTCAGATCTTTCTTATTTCTCCAGGAATGGCTGGAGAAATGAGAAATGGCTCCCAGAAAGGCTCTCTAAGCCTTCATTCAGCATATATGCCTATATTTAAGGCACAGTGGAGTAATGCAATCATGATAATATATTTCATAAACGTTTATTGAGTATTATTTTCATAAACATGTATTGAGTACATCATGTATTGAGTACTGTTGGAGGCACGAGTGGGAAACAGACATGGCTGAATCCCTACACTCAAGGAACTTAAGATCCCCTGGAGAAGACAGAAAGCATACCTGAATTTTTATAACAAAACAGTGAAATAAACACTGTAGTCAATACTTGCCCGTCCTGTCATCCTTAGGGAAGAGAGGTGAGGAAGTGACTCTCTCACACTGGGGTTGGGGGCAGTTTAATAATCTGGCTTCCTAGCAAATGAGAAGGAGAGATGACAGATGGAAACCAGTTTACAAGGAGGCCCTGACAGCTGGGCACTGTTGATGGGCATGAAGGGAGGAGACCAGAAAGGAAAGCGCGAGAAATGGAAGCAGAGCAGGACAGAGAGATCTCCTTCCCAGGGACTTGAGGCGTCACTGAATGACAACCTGTAGCCGCCTATTCATGCTGGTGCTGCTGGTAAGTCGCTTCAGTCATGTCCGACTCTGTGCGACCCCATAGACGGCAGCCCGCGCCTTCATAGTGGAACTAAAACTGAATATCATGAAGGGGCAGAGAAGGAAGAGGTCACTGTGGATTTGGATGGTCAGAGAATTCTTCCCAAGGAGACTGGCCTTCAAAGTAGGGCTTTGAAGTTTACATAGGGTTTAGAAGAGGGTGAGTTTTAATGGAAGCGAGGGGCACTCCATGTGGAAGGAATCTGGGACCAAAGGCATCGGAAGCTGAAGCAGCCATCCTCTCAGCAACTGTCCTCTCAGGGCCAGTACATGTGTGTCTTAGGGTAGGAAAGAGGGCGCAGACCAGCTTCACTGGACTTGATAATTCACAGTGGAGAGCGGTGGAAAAACACTGTTGATAAGGCCGTCTGGAGCCAGCCTGTGGAAGGCCTTGGATTTCAGGACAAAGGGTTTGGACTTGATCCTGGAGGCAGTGGAGCCAGAGAAGACTGGGGAAAGGGGTTGACTTGATGAAAGAGTTCCTCATTCGCTAAAGAAAAGCACCAATACAGCTCATTTTTCTCTTTAGAAAACAATCACAGAATTTAGCTTTAAATGCACCCCCCAACTCCATGAAAAGCGTATACCAGCCCCTACAGGGCTCCCGGGGGGAGTTCATGAGTTCAGACTCATAGCACAAGACGTGTTTTACTTGGCATTTAAGTCTGTCTATGGGTGATACATGTCCTCAAATGAGGACAGACTGATATGATTAAACATTTTATATCAGTTACTCCGATTCTCCCAGTGTGCCTTCCCCCTCTGACTCCTCCAATTCTGGATATCCAGAGAAAAATAGCTGTAAGACAGATTGTATAGTTCCTTAGTAGCGTCAGTGGTGTAGATGCTCAGGGTAAGGGCTTTGGTGACAGTAACTGCGGCTTTCGTGGACTTTCTAAGCCTCACTGGGGCCTTAGCAGTGCCTAGGAGCACCTAGTTTGGCACGTGGCCGAGACTCAACTTGAACCAACTAGTAACAGTATTTTTGATACATATGGTTTTTAATGGAAGCTTTTGATGTATTTCTTTTCTCCCTTCTTTCCCTCATCCTTCCTGCTCAGTGTCTCCCGACTATTTCATTTCCTTCTTCCTTTTTTTAAAAAAGATTTTCTGTTCAGCTCACTCTTCCCCCACCCCCTTTCCCCCTTTTCTTTATACTTTCTATCTCCTCGTAACTTTCTTTTTCCTTACAGGAACTGGGAAAGACAAGGGTGTGTGGGCGGCCATGGCTTCCCTCCAAGGAAAGTGTGAGGCTTTGGGCAAAATAGATCTCTCATTTCTTCCAAACATAGGTCTAATCTGAACTGTCTCCAGGCTCTAGTCTCCAATCCGACTTCAGTGGTTTCAGTTGGACTCCACGAGAAGGGGCCCTAGGGATGCCGTGTCGTTAGTCTTGTCTTAGAGAAATTCAGCTTTCCATGCGCCTACTTGTCTCGAAGATTGGGGCACCCACATTCCCTTTCCTCAAGTCACCAGAGCCCAAGAGAGACTTCTGAGTAAAATGCCTGGCTGAAGAGAAGCAGGACTTCATTAAGAGTTTGATTTATCCCCAAATGATCTATTGTTATGCATCAAATATGTTTTCCCTACAAACCAGTTGGCAGGGAGCATGCAGATAAATTACTACAAGATGTAACCAGACAAGCTGTTCAAAAGGGAAATGGCTCTGTGTGTGTGGGACGCAGGAGAGCACATCCATAAACATGTGTTGGGAAATCAAATCCATCTAAGTCTGCTGGAAGAAATAAGCTACTGCCCCCAAACTACCAGTTTGCTGTGATAGCTGACTGTTCTTTTGGGGTCATCTTCCATTGTCTCAGTGGCAAGAATCAAAAAGCAAGGTCAGGACCTATTCTGAAGTCTCTTCAGAGAAAAGGGGCTTCTGGGTTATCCGTAGGCAATTGTGAATTCTTTCCTTCGGTACATGTCAAGTTTGCTAATCTTGTTTTGCTAGAGAGAATGGGTTAGAGGATATTTTATCTCCATATAACAATATTTAGTTGTAATGATAGATTTCAAGGGAATAATAGTAAAATATAACATAGTGTAACATAACATAAGGGCTTCCCTGGTAGCTCAGTGGTAAAGAATCTGCCTGCCAATGGAGAAGTTACAGGTTTGATCCTTGGCCTGGGAAGATATCCCCTGGGGAGGAAAATAGCAACCCACTCTAGTATTCTTGCCTGGAGAACCCCATGAAGCGTGGTGGGCTACAGTCATGAGGTCGCAAGGAGTTGGACATGACTTAGTGACTGAACAACAACAACATAACAGAATATAATGTAATATAATACAGTATAATATAATATAGCACAGTGCTATATAGTTTTATGTGGAAGAAGAACCCCTGGGCATGACATCAGAGAAACGTGAGGGATATGAATTCTGCCTGACCACATGCCACTTGCTAGCTCTGTGACTCTTAGAAAGTTACTTAACTTCTCTGAGATTTAGCCCTCTTTTTTAAAGGAGGGAGGGCACATATGACTTGCCTTACAAGATTGTTTTGTTTTAACACATGCAACATGCCCTGCACCATGGCCAGTGACATTTAAATGATTTAGACTGAAAACAATTAAAACTTTAGTTCCTTACTCACACTGGCTACACTTCAAGTACTCAATAATTCCATGGAGCTTGTCGCTACTGTGTTGGGCAGCACAGATATAGAACATTTCCATTATTGTGGAAAGTTTTACTAGACAGTACTGTCTGAGAATAGGCCAGAGGCAAAAATAGGTACATTATATATAATTGTTGCTTCCTGCTTAATAGTTCAAAGCACATTTGCACATAGGACCTGATTGAACGGCTGTCTATCCAGCAAAGCTGCCCTTTCTCTTAGATATCACTATCTCTCTATAGTATTCTAACCTGACTCAAGTCTGCAAAGCATGGTGATTGCTGGAAAATCAGAGTGTACACAGAGAGAGGATTTCTGGGTCTTTAGTTGAAAAATACCAAATGCATACTTTGGCCACCTTATGCGAAGAACTGACTCATTGGAAAAGACCCTGATGCTGTGAAAGATTGAAGGCAGGAGGAGAAGGGGATGACAGAGGATGAAATGGTTGGATGGCATCACCGACTTGATGGGCATGAGTTTGAGCAGGCTCTGGGAGTTGGTAATGGACAGGGAAGCCTGGAGTGCTGCAGTCGAAGGGGTCGCAAAGAGTAAGACACAACTGAGCAACTGAACTGAACTGAACTAGGCCTTAACTCCAACCACAAGACACATCTCAGTAGAGGTAACAGATAGGAGTAGAAATGAAGTGGAATCAACAAAAATAACAACAAAAACAAACAAATCTCTAAAAATATCCACCAAATACTCAACATGATCTTAATGCTGATATGCATATGACCCTCTTAATGTTTCATTTAACTGCCTTAGAAGCATCCCAATGTAGATGAAAGCTACCCCAAGGTGCATAGCTGAAGCTTAAGAAATGTTCTCAAGGTCAGAGCAGAGGGATCACAAATTGACTTTCATTTGGTTGAGGACAATTTTAACTTTCCACAGTAAAACTAACACATCGTTGCTGCACCTGATGGGGTTGCAGCATGAGAAGAAGGTCCCCATATTTCTTAGCAGAGACAAAGTAAAGTAAGCCCAGGGTAAGGTCACGCTTCACATTCAGGAATGAAAAGAACAAAAGCAATAGCTACGTTTGTTGGGTAAGCTTACTGTACACATTGTTTTCTATTCGTATTATGCAGTTTACCTGATAATCTCCACCATAACCTTATGAAGTAGGAACCTTAATATCCCCATTTTATAGGTGAAGAAATGAGGCACTGAATGGTTAACAACTCACCCAAGGTCACCGGCTACTAAATGGTGAAGCCAGAATTGGACTGGGTGGTTTAGCAAAAGTTCATTTTGGTAACCACAGTTCCCTGAGGCCTGTAAAGGTAAGTGATCTCTCTGTAGTTTCCTCATTTAAGTTTCAAAAAAATGTTGAATTCTCTTACAATGCTTAGAGTTTTCCTTCTGACAATTTTCTGGTCACTGTAAGAAACAGCTCTAACTATTAGAGTTATCATATTAAAGACAAAGATGAAAACACTTTGTTTTCTAGATATATCAGCTTACAGATTTATGTAAATAAGCATTTCATGAGTAATGAAGATAACAAATGCAAATGAGACAGTGAGACCATTTTATCTTTGAAGGTGAGGAAATACTGTTTCCCAGTGTTTGAGTGAGGAATATGTGAAGTGAAAAATGGGCACTTAGGTTGAAAGAGCAGCAGACCAAGACCTCCAGGCCAACTGCCTGCTTTCATCAACAGTTTTATTAGAACACAACCCCACCCAATCATTTATGGATTGTCTAGGAGTAGAGGCAGTGAGAATATGGCCCACAAAGTCTGAGATATTTACCATCTGGCTCTTTCCAAAAAAAGCTTGCCGACTCCTGATTTAGATGGCAGTGAAAAAATAGCATATCTGACGTTGAGTCTTATCTTATAACAATCATTTTCAGCGGACTGAAAACATATGACTTCAGTGGTACAGTATTAATAAAATTTTACATTGTTGAATTTTACATAAGTGAAAACTGCAGATAAGGAGTTTACGGGTCAAATGGTAACTCTTTATAATAAAACACTGTTGCAGTCCTGAATTTGAAAGCCAAAGGCAGTCATTAAATAAGGCAAAAGGAGGGGCTGTTTGGCGATCCTCCAACCTCAGTCCGTTCCTGTCTGACAACTCTGATCACAAGAGATCATCATGATTCTTGTTGCTTCACCTTTGCTGCCTGAGTTTCTTGAGGGCAGAAGGTGTGTCTTCTGTGGCCTGGTGCTTAGCACAGTGGTTAGTATTAGTAGGTACATAGTAGTAGCTGAATGCAGAGCCATGTGGCAAAGAGTTGAATGATCCAATCATAGGAGATTCAGGGGAGCAGCCACAGACAGAGGAGTTTGGGCAGAGTGCTCTCAAAGATGGGGTGAACCAGCAGTGAACTCACAAAAATCACAGTTTCTACCTTACAAAGTCAAAATACAACCAGGGTAAACCAGGTAATCATGGCCACCTTTTTATGATCATATAGGATGTGACAAGAAAGAAAGAAAGGGAAGTCGCTCAGTCGTGTCTGACTCTTTGTGACCCCATGGGCTGTAGACTACCAGGCTCCTCTGTCCATGGAATTTTCCAGGCAAGAGTACTGGAGTGGGTTGCCATTTCCTTCTCCAGGGGATCTTCCTGACCCAGGGATTGAACCTGGGTCTCCCACATTGCAGGCAGACACTTTACTATCTGAGCCACCAGGGAAGCCCAGGATGTGCCAGAGACATACTCTTCTCAGCTCCTTGCAAGCATTCATTATGTTAACTGTCACAACAACTCAAGGAAATAGGTTCTTCTCTTTATTTCATAAGTGAAGAAACTGAAGCAGAGAGGTTTATTACCTGGGCCTGGAGTACAGAGCTAGAAAATGGTAGACAGTTTTAAACCCAAGAAGTCTGAATCCAGAGATTAAAATTTACGATTATGTTCTATTGATCTCTCTGTGGATGCGTCTCTGGCCTCTTCCTCCTCAGTGCTTTTCAAGACATTCCATAAAGAGCTGTTTCCTGAAAATGTACATTTCCACTTTTGTAATGAAGACCAATAGCTCAAACCTAGTTTGTTGTATAGCTCTTAGTTTTACAGCAAACTTACCGGCCTCTGTAAAACAAAGCTCAGCATTCGAACAGGGATGGTCATACCATACCCCATTGTCTTTGAGGAGTATGCTTTTCTGTTGTGCTTTTCTGTGTAATTAAGAAACATTATTTCAAATTTGGAAATACTGGAATGGTTTTAGATGTAGGTCCTTGCTACTCAGGTTCCAGTCTGAAATTCAGTATCATCAACATCTGGAAGCTTTTTAGAAATTCTCTCAGGCCCCAGTCCAGACCTACTGAATCAAAATCTGCATTTTAACACAATGACGAGGTGATTCCTATGCACTAAAGTCTGAGTAGCATGTACTCTTCCACTTCAATGTGATTATCATTGACTTCACGAGAGAGAATGCGGTAGCCCCTTGGTATCTGTTGGACAGTTGATTTTAGAACCCCCCATCCCACCCCAACCCCACCCCACAGACACCAAAATCTATGGATACTCACGTTCCTTATATAAAATGGCATAGTATTTGCATTTAAGTTCTGAGTGTCTGCCATGGACTTCTCTTTCTTTCCTTTCTTTGGCTGCATCAGGTCTTAGCTGCCGCACACAGGAATGATTGCTTGCATTATGCAGAATATTTTATTGCCGCACATGGATTCTGTAGTGGCTCCCAGGCTCTCTAGTTGTGTCACCTGGGCTCCACAGCGCGCAGGCTTCAGTAGTTGCGGCACGCGGTCTTAGTCGCTCCGTGGCATGTGGAATCTTACTTCCCCAACTAGGGATCAAACCAATGTCCCCTGCATTGCAAGGTGAATTCTTAACCACTGGAGCACCAGGGAAATCCCATGGACATCCTCCCATAGACTTCAGATCAGCTCTTTCTTAAAATACCTAATGCAATTTAAATGCTATATAAATACTTGCCATTGTGGGGAAATTCAAGTTTTGGTTTTTGGAACTCACTGGACTTTTTCCCCCTGAATATTTTCAATTCGAGATTGGTTGAATCTAAGGCTTTGGAACCCATGTATATAGAGGGCTAACTGTATTCTGTATCTCTGGAGGTAATGGGTCAATTTGATAAGAGCTTGATATGCTAGGGGCAAAGGCCCCATCCTGGCTTTGAAAAGACTTAGAGGTTCACAGTTCTGATTGAACATAGGATCACCAGGGGAACTTTTAAAAACCCCAGAGCTACTCAGGGTCCTTTGTGGTTCTATACAAATTTTAGAATTGTATTTTCTATTTCTGTGAAAAATGCCACTGGAGTTTTGATAGGAATTGCAATGATTCTATGGGTAATATGGGTAATTTGGTAATATGAGTAATATAGACATTTTAATAATATTAGCTTCTCTGATCCATGAACACAGGATATCATTCCATTTATTTTTATCTTCTTCAATTACTTTCATCAGTGTCTTATAGTTTTGGTGTTTGAATCTTTCACTTCCTTAGTTAAATGTATTCTTGTTTTATTGTTTTCAATACTATTATAAATGGGATTGTTTTGTCAGATAGCTCATTTTTGGTATATAGATACACAAGTGATTTTTATATTTTGATTTTGAGTCCTGCAATTTCATTCTTTATTTATTTGTTAGTTTTAACAATTTTGATGGGGTCTTTAAATTTTTCTGTAAACAGGATCACCTCATCTGTGAACAGACACAATGTTGCTTCTTTCCCAATTGAATTCCTTTAATTCCTCTTTCTTTCCTATTTGCTCTGGCTAGGATTTCCACTACTGTGTTGAATAAGAGTGATGCATGTGGGCATCCTTGTCTTGTTCTTGATCTTAGATCGAAAGCTTTTAACTTTTCATCATTAAGTATGTTGTTAGTTGTGGGTTTGTCATATACGGCCTTATTACGTCAAAGTATGTTTCCTCCATACCCACTCTGCTGAGTTTTGATCATGAAAGGATGCTGAATTTTGTCAAATACTTTTTCTGCATATATTCAATTGATCATATAATTTTTATCTTGCATTCTATTAAAGTGGTGTGTCACATTTATTTATTTGCATGTGGTACCATCCTTACCTCCAAAAGATAAGAACTGGAGGCATCACACTCTCTGATTTCAAACTATATTATGAAGCTATAATAATCTAAACAGTGCAGTACTGGCATACAAACACATAGACCAGTGAAATAGAATTGAGTGACCAGAAAAATTTTTGACAAGGAAACCAAGAATACTCAATGGGGAAAATATGGTCTCTTCAATAAATGATGTTTGGAAAACTGAATATTCACATGCAGAAGAATGAAGTTCGATCCCTATCTTACACCACTTAAAAAATTAACTCAAATGGGTTAAGAATTTAAGCATCAACCTGATATCATGAAACTTCTAGAAGAAAACTTAGGGGAAAAGCTCTTTGGCATTGGTTTTGGCAGTGATTTTTGAAAAAAAATATGACAATAAAAGCATAAGCAACAAGAGCAAAATATAAACAAGTGGAGCTATATCAAACTAAAAGGCCTATGCACAGCGAAAGAAACAGTCAACAAAATCAAAAGGCAATCCATGGAATGTGAGAAAGTATTTGAAAATCATATATCAGATAAGGGGTTAATATCCAAACTATGTAAGGAACTCATGTGACTTAATAAGAAACAAAACAAGATGAAAAAACCCCAAGTGATCTGATTTTAAAATAGAGGACCTAAATAGACATTTTTTTCCAGAGAAGACATATAAATGGCCCATAAGTACATGAAAAAATGTTCAAACCAAAACCACAACAAGCTATCACCTCATATTTGTTAGAATTGCCATTTCTACTAGGCAAGAAATAACAAATGCTGGCAAGGATGTGCAGAAAGGGGAACCCTAGTACACTTTCGTGGGACTACAAATTGGTATAGCCACAATGGAAAACAATAAGGAGATTCCTCAAAAGAACAACCACATGATCCAGTAATTTCACTTCTGGGTATTAATCCAAAGAAAATGAAATCACTACCTCATCGAGATATCTACACCCCAAGTTCATTGCAGCATTATTCACAATGTCCAAACATGGAAATAACCTAAATGACCATTGATGGATGAATGGTTGAATAAAATATCATGCATGTATATATGCATATTTTCCCTTCACAGTGGAATATTATTCAGCCATAAAAAGCAATCCTGACATTTGTGACAACATGGGTGAATGTCAACTTCATCATACTAAGTCATATAAGTCAGAGAAAGACGAATACTGTACAGTGTTGCTTATGTGTGGAATCTGAAAAAGCCAACTCAGAAACAGCAGATTGGTGGTTGCCAGGAGCTGAGGGGTGGGAGAAATGAGGAGATGTTGGTCAAAGGATACCAATGTCCAATGTCCAGTCATAAGAGCAGTGAGTTCTGGGGATCTAATGTGCAGCATGGTAACTGTAGTTAACAATATTGTATGTTAGTTGCTCAGTCATGTCTCTTTGTGACACCATGGATTGTAGCCCACCAGGCTCCTCTGTCTGAGGGATTCTCCAGGCAAGCATACTGGAGTGGGTTGCCATTTTCTTCTCCAAACAATATTGTGTAGCAGCAATAACAAAATGATAATTATGTGAGGTGAAGGATGTGTTAAAGAACTTTAGTGCCATGAACATTTCACTATATATAGATAGATAGATAGATAGATCAAATCATTGCACCTTATACAACATTATATGTCAATTATATCTCAATAAATCTGGAAAACAAACAAAAACCCAACCCAGAGCTCAGACTGCTTGCCATACCAGTTCGTTCAGAACCTCTGGGGGTAGGACCTAGGCATCAGTGTATTTTAAGATGCCTGGGTAATTCCATTGTGCAACAGAAGGTTACTCCCTCTCTGGAAATGGGGTGTTCTTTGTGGGAGAAGAGAGAATGTGTTTCTATTTGCCTTTCTAACCAGGCTTTTGTTGGCCTCCTCTGAGCCTTCTACTCAGCTAGACTGGGCCCTGAGCTTTGGTCTCTATCCTCATAGAGTCCAATTTTAGCTGGAATCGTCTGAAGTTGATTTAGCTGTACTCCCTCACCCTCGATATTTGATCACCCTCAATATCTGATCTCCTCTCCTCATCCCCTACCCACCATTTCCCAGTGATATCTGATCCCCCTGGCCTGCCCTCATCAAGAATCCTGTTTGGTTAGTTTAGCAAGAATTATCCTACCCTCTTCATGGTTTTCCATCCTCTGCCCCCTGTCCTGCTCCTTGGCTATAAATCTCCACTCCCATGGTATTTAGAGTTGAGCCTGAGCTTTCTCCCCTTCTGCCAATACATCCTCTTGAAGAAAAGTCTTCCTTACCATTTTTAACAAGTACCAGAATAATCTTTTCTTTAACACTACTACTCACCCTTAATGGCTCAGTTTAAGCCTTAGATGTTTTTCCCAGGAAGTCTGAATTAGGTGTCTCTTCTACATGTTTGCAACACTCCCTCTGCTCCTTCTATCACTTGCTACTTTAATTTCCTGCATGCTTTTCTCTGTGTCCCATTTGACTCAAAATGTCCTGATGGCAACACTACGTCCATCTTGTCCCACGTGAACAGCAGCAGTAGCAGTGAACACTCACTGCATCACACCCGGACTGTGTGTCACTCCCTGTGCGTACTATCCTAGTGAATACCCGTCTCAGCACAGTGATCATCTCCATTTCACAGGCAACAATCTGAGAATGGGAAAATCAATTAACTTGCCTCAGGTCACACTGCTAGGAAGTCCTTAGCTAAATTAAGTTCCTGACACATGGTAGGGTGTTCAATAAAGGCTTGCTGAGTGAAAAAAATTAACACATGAGTTGCTTTCCTCTCTAGTTTGTCGCAACCTCTCTGGTGGGATAACAACCACAGTGAGATTCCCTTCCCTAACTCTCATCCTTACTAGGGTTCAGCTTTGACCTCTTCCAAGTTTTCTGCCCTAAAGTAGATGGGCTGAGAGTTCTGACCTGTTTATGACTGAACAGCAATAACTTCTGACCAAAGGGGTAGTATCCCAGCTCTTCTGCCAGAGCATACTAAGAAAAAATGAAAATAAGAGAGGAGAGACTGTATGGGTACCATTTCCCGAAGTTGTACTTTCAGCTTGAGGACCCAGTGTGGGAGGAATAGGGCATGGAATTGTTGCAAAGGACCCTTAAATCCTTAGACATGTTGTGCATTTTCTGAGAATGGAAGTAAGCATGGTTTTCCACTTCTAGACATTGGATTTATTGTTGTTGCAACCAATAAAGTGTGAGCTCATCTAAGATTATTATTGAATCCATATTAGCTTCCCATCATCTTATTCAGTAAGTACAAACTGAAGCAATAAAATATTTTGTGGGGTCCAGTGGGATATTTTTCATTAAAAATATAGAATGCTTTACCAGTTTATGTGTCATCCTTGCACAGAGGCCATGGTAATTTTTTCTGTATCATTCCAATTTTAGTAGGTGTGCTGCCGAAGTGACTACTGATGGAATTTTTTCAGTTATTAGTAGTAATAAAAATTCTAAGCATTTATTGCCTGAGCAGTGTATTGTGGATGCAGAATATCTCATTTAATGCTCCATCAACCCTTTGCAATGGCTACTGTTATTCTCATTTTGTATATAAAGAGCACAGGATATCCTAGAACATTGATAATATTTCCTGCTTAATACTATGATGAAGACAGAACACCTGGAGGACTGCCAGGCCACTGCCAAAGTGGCAGCAACAGGAAGGGTCCATGGAGGTTCAGATGCTTGGGTGGTTGGAGGGAGGATGCTAATACTTATATCTGGACATGGAGGAGGGGCCTCAGATAGACTGACCATGTCTAAAATTTAGGAGCCCATGATGATCTAAAAAAGAAGTGGTATATACCTAAAGATTGTATGTGTGCTGTGCTTACTCACTTAGTTGTGTCCTACTCTTTGTGACCTCATGGACTGTAGCCCGCCAGGCTCCTCTGTCCATGGGGATTCTCCAGGCTAGAATTCTGGAGTGGGTTGCCATGTCCTCCTCCGGGGGATCTTCCCAACCCAGGGGTTGAACCCAGGTCTCCCACATTGAAGGTGGATTCTTTACCATCTGAGCCATCAGGGAAGTCCAAGAATACTGAAGTGGCTGGCCTATCCTTTCTCCAGGGAACTTCCTGACCCAGGAATTGAACCAGGGTCTCCTGCATTGCAGGTGGATTCTTTACCAGCTGAGCCACCTGGGACTCAGGGGCTAAAGTGGTTACCTTGGCAAACAGCAGTGTTCTGGGGTGGGATAGGGAGGATATGTAAGGGTCTGGGACCTCCAATGCTGAGAAGAGTGGTGCATGGATATTCAGGCATTCATTGATTCCCTCCTATGTTCCAGACACAATGCAAGTGGCTGCTATACAGTTCTAAGCAAAAGAGATGTGGTTTCTCTCTTAATTCAAATTGTTTAGAGAAAAGTATTCAAATATTAGCATAATACACAATTTAAAGCTGCGATAGATACGATGAATGAACGGTACAAGGTGCCATATAAGTGTACAGTAGGGGAATGTAGTCTCATTAGGAGGATCAGGAAAGGCTTTCTTGAAGGAGAAACTGGAGAGAAGGAAGGAGAGGAAACATCCCTGGCAGAGGAAACAGCTTGTGCAAAGGCCCTGAGGTAGAAGGAAAGGGATGCATTTGAGAAAATGAAAGAAAGCCAACATGTCTACAGCCCAGGGTGCTGAGGAAAATACCTCTGGGACTCTGGGAAGGCTGGAGAACAAGAGAAGGAGCAAGCCATTGAAACATGCCTCCAAGCTAAGACCAGCTGGACTAAGGTTATTGAATTGTAGGTCTGAGTTTCCTCCACTGGCCCCATGCTAGAGATCTAGGTAGTCCCAAGGCAGCCTTCACCATGTTTCCTGGCAGTTTCTCAGATGACAAGTGCCCTGGTTAGGGGAGGAAAGTTAGGTTTGGCTATAGATCTGTAATACCTTTTTCAATTTGAAAATTCTGAAACTCTGCTGAGCCTGTGGGATTGTGTGTCCAGTGGCTCTTATACTGGTTAAATCTTTAGTAGCACTGGTTTAGAGCAGTGGCCTTCTACCTTAGCTGCACATTAGACTCACCTAGTAGTCATGTATGGACGTGAGAGTTATACCATAAAGAAGGCTGAGAACCGAAGAATTGATGATTCCGAGCTGTGGTGTTGGAAAAAACCCTTGAGAGGTCCTTGGACTGCAAGGAGATCAAATCAGTCAATCCTAAAGGAAGTCAACCCTGAATATTCATTGGAAAGACTGACGGCTAAAGCTGAAGCTCCAATACTCTGGCCACCTGATGCGAAGAGCCGACTTATTGGAAAAGACCCTGATGCTGGGAAAGATTGAGGACAGGAGAAGTGGGCAACAGAAGATGAGATGGTTGGATGGCATCACCAGTTCAACGGATGTGAGTTTGAGCAAACTCCAGGAGAAAGCGAAGGACAGTGAAGCTTGGCATGCTGCAGTTCATGGGTCACAAAGACATGAGTGAGCAACTGAACAATAGCAAGAGTCACCTGGAGAAATTTTAAAATCAATACTGCTATTATTCACAATAGCCATGGAAATGACCTCTGAGCCCATCAATAGATAAATGAATAAAGAAGTGTGGTAATATATACAATGGAATATTATTTGACCATAAAAAAGAGAGGCTCATACTATTTGCAGCAACACGTATAGCCCTTGAAGGCATTATGTTAAGTGAAATAAGTCAGATGGAGGAAGACAAATACTATATGATCTCACTTACCTGAGGAATCTAACTCAATAAAAAGAAAAAACAAACTTATAGAAAAGAGATCAAACTTGTGGTTACCAGAGGCAGAGGGTGGTGAAAGGGGGAAGTTGGATGAAGGTGGTCCATAGCTACACACTTTCAGTTAGAAGATAAATAAGTACTAGGAATGTAATCTACAGCATGATGGCTATACATAACACTGCTGCATGAGATACATAAAAAATTTTAAGAGAGTAAATTATATGAGTTCTCAATACAGGAGAAAAATTTTCCCTTTCTTCTTTTCTTTTTATTGTACCTATATGAGCAGGTGGATGTTAGCTGAACCTATGGTGATATGTAAATCACAGTATCTATAAATCAGACCCTTCTGCTGCGTGCCTTAAACTTATATGGTGGTGGATGTTAATTATTTCTCAATAAAACTGGAAAAAAAATTACTGCTGCCTCAGCCTCATGCCCTTTGTTTACGATTTCATTATTCAGAGTAAAGCCTGGGCATCAAGACTTTTCAAAGCTCCCCAGGTGATTCTAATATTCAAACAAGTTTGAGAACCATAGGGTTAGACACTAGTTCCCAAACGCCAGTCCACAGATCAGCCAAATCGTAAGTACCTGCTATCAAATCTGCTGTGTCAGCATTTAAGAGTGGCAGCACCCGGTGATTTTTTTAACTTATCTAGGTTTGGGAGAGTCTGATTAGACGATGGCCTCTCGAACTTTAATCTGATTCAGTACGGGGTGGGGCCTGAGATACTGCATTTTTAACAAGCTCCAAGGTGCTGTTGCCTTCCAAGGACCACCCTCGAATAGCAGTGGTTTCAGGGGGTGCAAATGAAAGAATGAGTGGCTTTTCTCCAAAACCTGCCAAGGGCTGGACCTGAAAGTTATTAGCATATAAGAGAACTTATTTACATGCCCTTGCCTCCTTCCCAGATGGCTTTCTTCAGAGCAGGGATTGAGTCTTTCCCATGGCGCCATCTTTAGCATCTAAGCTCAGTGCTAAGCACAGTTAGAAGCACAATAAATGGGATCCGAATTGAATAAATACCATGATGTCCTCAGGGTCCAAGCTGCAGAGCCAGCTGAAGGTGAGATATTGCTCTAAAGCTCGGGCCTTCTGCCACTTCCAGTCATAAATTCCAATTGGATGGGATCCAATGCGAAGCTGTGTATTACTGAAGCCTGCTCTGTAGGGGGTAGGGTCAAAGCAGGCCTTTGGAATATTAATAATCCTGAGCAGTGACCACAGCTATGATATTTACAGAGCCATGAAGCACAGGGGACAACCTGAGGCTGCGCACACAGCTATAGACTCCAAGGATTTACTCTGCTCCAAATGGAGCATGTATATTGCCCGACACTGCCAAAAGCCATACGGCTCATTAGCTTTTACTATACCGAGAAATGCGCCAGGCCTGGTGCTAAGAGGACATGACAAAGCGCATTGGACAGCAGTGGTCAAAGGAAAAAGCACAGTGGGAGCGGAACTTCTCTGTGGGCTGTGGCTCATGTCTTTGGAACAGGAGACAAATACCTCTGCCTCTCCGTTTGGAGGCCCAGGCTGGTTGGAGTCTGACAAGGACTTATTACTGTAGAAACTTTTTTCAGGCGTTTGGTTTCTTCTCCTGGATTCTCCCTGCATAGTGATGGATGTTTTGTTCCTGAATTGCTATCACTATTTGCATTGTTTGTGAGTTACGTATTAGGAGGAGTTCCAGAAAGAGAAAGGAACAGAGAGAGAGCAGAAAGAGACAAAGAGACACAGAGAGACAAAGAGATAGAGAAAAGGAGAAAAAAATCATGTAAGTAGATGGAAAGGAGTAGAAAACTGTAGAGAAAAGGGTAGGAAGTCAGAGAAGGACGGAGGCTGGGAGGACCCCAGGCCAGGACTCCCCCTTCTTTTTGTTTCTTTATAGTCAAGGATGGTCAGAGTGGGCTTCCCAGGTGGCACTAGTGGTAAAGAACTAGCCTGCCAATGCAGAAGACGTAAGAGACGCAAATTCTATTTCTGGGTTGGGAAGATCCCCTGAAGGAGGGCATGCCAACCCACTCCAGTACTCTTGCCTGAAGAATCCCATGGACAGAGGAGCCACAGGGTCGCAAAGAGTCGGACATGACTGAAGCAACTTAGCACACACGTGTGTACACATGGTCAGAGTATCCTTCAAAGGGAACTCACATGCTACTGTTGTAGCCACGCGTTCCAGGAAACAAACTCACTCAGAAGGACAGTGCAGATAGTGGAGTGCAGTTTATTACACCGGCGGGCCCAAGGCAGAGTCTCCTCTTAGCCAAGGACCCCGACCAGCATTTGTGAAAATCTTTTATACCCCGTGTGTGTGTCTGAACCCACCACTCCAAATTCCTTGAGACTTACATAAACAAAGGAAGGGTAAATACAATCCCAATAACCCCATCATTCACATGCTTTGTGCTCAAACAGTTAAACAATTGGCCAAATGATCAATAAGCCCGAGGTTACACTCTGATGGTTACATAAAAATTTATGGCCTGTCCGGAGCGGGCCTTATCCTTCTGTTGTCGTTTCCATAGGTACTAAATACAGAGTTCAGAATGCACTGGAGAAGTGGCCGAGCATGATCAGCATGAACAGGCCTAAGATGGAGTCTAGGCCCTGTAAATTCCCTCTTCGCTACCACTCTTAAGTCCTGCAAGAGACACAGAGGGTGACTTTTTTTGGTCTCATCTTTCAGCCTTGATAACTCACTGCTAACACTTACCATGATCTCTCACCCCCTGGTTTTGTTTTGTTTTGTTTTTTGCCACCATCGCTCTTTTATTTTCTATCAAAGCCTAGACTACCTGCTTCAGGGCAGTTACATTTTATGGGTTAAATTTTTTTTTTAGTGGTTGGAATGATTAAGATCTAGTCTCTTAACAGGTTTGATGAGTATAATACAATACTATTGTCTAGATTCACTATACCATGCATAAGATCTCCAGGACTTTTTTACTACTCATTGTAAATTCGTGCCCTTAAACAATACCTGTCTGAGCCCCCCACCCTGCATCCCCTAGTATTATAATTACCATATTACTTTCTGTTCTAACAAGTTTGGCTAAAAAGAAATGATAATTATATAATGTAACGGAGGTGCTAATTGTGATGCGGGGACAATCATATTACACTATATGAAAGTATGAAATCAACATGAGTACCCCTGACGTTGCATGTGCACACTCAGTCGTGTCCAACTTTTTGCAACCCCATGGACTGTAGCCCTCCAGGCTCCTCTGTCCATGGGATTCTCCAGGCAAGAGTACTGGAGTGGGTTGCCATTTCCTCCTCCAGGGGATCTTTCTGACCTAGAAAGAACCCACATCTCTTGTGTCTCCTGCATTGCCAGGTGGATTCTTTACCATGGTGCCACATGGGAAGCCCTGAGAACACCTTAAATTTACACAATGTTATATGCCAAATATATTATTAAAAAAAAAAAAAAACTTTCTCAGGCTATTAGAACCCACCCTTATACCACATTAAATCTCTGTACTCAACTTTCCATAGGTCTCTGACCCTCTTCTCTGCACACAGACTGTGATGAGATATCGTTCTGGGATTCTTACCTCAACCTCCCAATACTCCATCCCGAAGTATAGATTCCACATGGAATCAATGTTTCCCAAAGTGTGTTCCCTGGACCACCTGCTTTGGAATCACATGCTGCTGATCCTGTTGCTAAGTTGCTTCAGTTGTGTCCGACTCTGTGTGACCCCATAGACGGCAGCCCATCAGGCTCCACTGTCCCTGGGATTCTCCAGGCAAGAACACTGAAGTGGGTTGCCATTTCCTTCTCCAATGCATGAAACTGAAAAGTGAAAGTGAAGTCACTCAGTTGTGTCCAACTCTTAGCGACCCCATGGACTGCAGCCCACCAGGCTCCTCCGTCCATGGGATTTTCCAGGCAAGAGTACTGGAGTGGGGTGCCATTGCCTTCTCTGGAATCACATGGATTGGGGGTAAAGTAGGAGGAAGAAAGGAAGTTTATGTTACAGATGGATTCCTGAGCTGGGTCCACCCAACCTACTAAACTAGACTGGGGAGGTGACTATGGAAAGCTACATTGAAAATCTTTGACCCAGTGGATTCTGATACACAGGACAGTTTACAAACCTCAGCAAGAGCAAGACCGCCTTCGGGGGTCTCAAATTCTTTCTCTTTCAAGACCTTGTTCAAAGGGTCAGAGACCACCCACCCCCAACACATGTCCTGTCCGGAGCCTGGGTCACACACTTACGCAAATCATGGAAACTCTCCAACCCATCACTTTCTCATCTAAAAGCAGAGGGTGTGTCTTAAGTCATGAGTGGAAACAGGGGCAGGTAACACACATGGAAGTACAGCTGGCTCAATGGAAGTTAGGAGAAGCTGCAGGCCCCATGCTCTGGTTAAAGGGGCAGCTGCTTCTCCATAGTAGTCAACTGTGGCTGGGAACTTCCCTGGTGGTCCAGTGGTAACAATTCTGCTTGCAAATACAGAGGATATGGGTTTGATCCCTGGTCTGGGAAGATCCCACCTGCCACAGGGCAACTAAGCCCTCAGGCCAAAACTAATGAGCTCTCATGCCCCACCTACTGAAGCTCCCGCACCCTAGAGCCTGTGCTTCACAAGAAGTCACCCCAAGGAGAAGCTCAAGCACCACAACTGGAGAGCAGCCCCCGCTTGTTGCAATTAGAGAAGCAGCACAGCCAAAAATAAATAAATAAATATATTAAAAAAAATTTTTTTAAAGTGCTCCGGAGGGGAGATCACCCAGAGGCACCAAATATTCTGAATTTGTGAGGGAAGCTGGAAATCTGGACTTTTATGTAAATTTTTCTGTATATAAATTTTTCTGGCTTAATCTTTCTGTTGCTCACTGAAGCTTCTCTGCTGTTCCCTCACCTTTCCAGGAAAACCAAGGTTCTCAAAAGTTAGCACACATCAAAATCACCTGGTGGACTTGTTAAAATACACATTGCCAAGTCCTGCCCCCCAAATTTCTGATCCAGAAGCTCTGAGAATTTGCACTTCTAACAGGCTCCTGAAGGATGATGGTGCCACTGGCCCAGGATTAACACCTGAAGAATCACTGCTATAACACACCACTCACTACATATGATGTTTTTCTCATTAAATCAGTACTCACTCCTTCCTTAGCTTCTCTCTCATTTCTGAGTCACTTCACACAGCAGTCACTTTGGGCCCTTCTGGGGTTGCTCACATGATTGAATACATTTTGACAATCATGACTGTCGTTTTTGAATGTTTACTATGTGCCAGCCATTCATCTAAACACATATAGTCAAAGCTATGGTTTTTCCAGTAATCATGTACAGATGTGAGAGTTGAACCATGAAGAAGGCTGAGTGCCAAAGGATTGATGCTTTTGGACTGTGGTACTAGAGAAGACTCTTGAGAGTCCTTTGGACAGCAAGGAGATCAAACCAGCCCATCCTAAAGGAAATAAACCCTGAATATTCATTGGAAGGACTGATGCTGAAGCTCCAATACTTTGGCCACCTGATGCAAAGAGCTGACTCATTGGAAAGACCCTAACGTTGGGAAGGGTTGAAGGCAGGAGAAGGGGATGACAGAGGATGAGATGGGTGGATGGCATCACCGACCCAATGGGCATGAGTTAGAACAAGCACCGGGAGATAGTGAAGGACAGGGCAGCCTGGTGTGCTGCAGTCCTTGGCGTTGCAAAGGGTCAAACACAACTGAGGGACTGAACAACTACAGCATTAATCTTCATCACAGCCCTATTCGGAAGGCATTTTCACCCCTGATTTCTACATGGAGGGAAGTGAAGCCTAGAGAAGTTAAGTAACTTGCTTGAAGTCACACGGTTAGTGAGTGGAAGAACCAGAATCCAAACCTGAAATGTCTGAGTCTTTAGAACTTCTGGACCAAGCTGGGGGTGCCTTTGAGAGTGAAAGGAGGCATTGTTAATGATTATGCCCCGATGACAGATGCAAACCAGGACTATCATAGGCAAACCTAGAGGTAAGTTCACTCTATGTGTCCTGCTGTTTCAGATGTCCTTCTTGGGTGATCTACAACTTTGTGAAAAGGGCACAGATATTATAGCCAGTCGAAATCCAGTTTAATTGAGTCAAAGCATGGAAAAACCTAAGTCAGGGCCTGTTACATAGTAGAAACTCAGAAGATGTCTGTTTCTTTCAGTCAAGCTTCTGAGTCCTTACAGGGGCATATAGGCCCTACAATATAGTTGATAAAATAGAAGAACATAAGCAAAAGTTCTTAAAAGGTCACACTAAGATGTTAATAATCCAGGGCTAAGCATAAGTGTTCAGGGCTAAGCATAAAAATTTAGATATGGAAACTCCCCCGGTTTTAATTTTTAAGGAGATACAGAGTTGGGAGTGAATCTTGATGACTGAGTAGAAGATGAGAAGGCCGTAATTGGAGCTAACTACGGAGAGACATAGAATTAATGCAGAAACGAAACAAAGGCTAGGAAGCATCTCTGTGACTAAACTCTGTTGCATGCTTCAAGTCCACTCCAACCTTTGTAAGACTGAAGATAGGCTACAAGAAGGCAATCTCTTTATTTATTCAGTTCATTTTGTATACTCTGTCATGGTTTTGCCCTCACCGGCAAACCTCTAGAGAACCCGGCTGAAGACTTGATCCTCCCAGGCACGCAAGTCCAGACAGAGAAACTTTTAAGGAGAATTGTTGGCCTGGGATTTTCGAGAACTTTTGAATTTAGGGATTTTGAACAAAATCCTGCCCATCACAATGGTTTTCACAGTAAGAGCAACAGCTGCTGGGTGCTTAGTCTCCCTGATTTATGTGAAAAGGAAGGCCAATTTCATCATACTTTTTCTTAGTCCCCAGTGTGGGAAATTCTAAACAGGCTCAACGCTGCCCTCTAGTGTGCAAAATGGGAAGACGTGGGGATCAGAGAGCATTTGTGACAAAACCTCCAAAAGAATGGAGAAGGTATGGGGAAAGAAACATTCCCCTATTTACAGAAGGTCCATGAATTAATAAGTATCCAATGACTGTAAAAATTAGACAAATATTTTTCTAATGATAAGGTCTAATATGGTACTTCTTGTAGAATATAAAGTTCTATAAATCACCAGTCCTATGTCATATTCCATTCACATACCCCTCCTAGGGCCTATGGTTAAAATATTAGGAATTCTCTGTATGCCATGCTCCCCAAGCCCCCTTCGCAGGAGCAGTGTTAATGAAGGCTTCTGTAGTAAAGGCTCTGGGAAGTTATGCAATGATGAAATTCCAGTTCCCACACATATTTGACTGCTGAAACCTTTTCTGTTTTGTTTTCTCACAAATCCAAGACGTCCCCTGGGACAACTGCTCCTGAGGCATACATTGGCCAATCTTAGTGGGCAAAACACACAGTTCTTACCTTAGACTCTCGTATGATGAAAGAAGATCTGTCTCATAGGGTTTGATTACTCCACTTTGCAAAGATAGAACTCAGTAGTAAACCAGGAGAGCTGACCAAAGCACAAAAGGGCAAAAGAACAGGGTGATGACTGAAACAAGAGTATCTGGTTCATGGCACCAAGGACTGGAAGATCTCATATGAAGCTAAGAGGTCATCCAGCTCTGCCCCACCCCACATCTCAACCCAGTCTTTAGGCAGGACATGTAGTCTTCTTACAGTTCCCCTAATACATCATTGGCACTCACTGTTGATCAAAGTTCAACTGAGGCTTTGTTCAAGTGGCCCCTTCTTCAGATTTTCTCATGACTCTAAGCTCCATTGAGCATTTCCATTTCTGACCTTCAGTTAGACCGTTCTTTCATTTATTCATCAAAAGTATATTGAACACCTGCTCATAGGTACAACATGATGCTGGGAATGCAGACCTGAATAAGACAAAGAGCCTACTTTTGAGCAGCTCATAATTTCTGCCACTGAAAGAAGATGTGAAGAAGGGACAATACAGGCTCCACCGAAACAAGATGAAGATACAATAAGCCACAAAGACATTACCCGAACCATCCAAGAGGGTTGTCACCACGATCTCATGAAGTTCCTCGAACAAAGCCTGGCTCATGGTAAGCATTCTGTAGACGTTATTACTACCACTGCTATTGAAGATTACATTTATTTTTCATTACTTGGTTCTTATTTTAGTTAGTATCCAAGAAAATGGAAGGGTTAGATGCCATTTCCCCCAGGAGTGGTTTACTTGGCAAAATTACTCCTTTACTCAGTGGCTAGTAAATACCAAAGCCAGTGACGCTTTATTTCTTTGCCTGTAAAATGATGCTACTACTCTCTTTTCAGCTTATTTCATTGATTCATCAATTCCTTCCTTTATGTTTTTCAACTAATACTTACAGAGTCCCCATTATGTCCCCAGACTCTGTGCTAGGGATGGGGAATGTGGTAATCAACAAGACAGACATGGTTTCTGCCTTCTTGGAGCTGCTATATCCCAGGATTTGGGAGACGATTTAAATGAGATTATGTTATGGGAATGTATTTGTGACACACAGGGCAAGGGCTAAATGTAGAGCATTATTACAATTTAACAACTTACCAACGGGACTGCTGTCAAGCTTGATTGTTAGTTTCTGTAATGGAGAATATCATTGTGCTTACTTGGCACTGTGCCTGGTTTCATGACCTTCAGAAATGTCTGCTGAACAAATTAATGAGTGGCCAAATTAATTAGAAGCATTATTACTACAATTCCATTTGTTACATAAATAATAATCATGATGAGAAAAAAGGGGTTGAGGAGAATATATATGAATTAATGAACTCCTAGTCTGTGATAAATGACATGATGTATCCTCCTAGCATCCATGGTATTTGGTATTATATTCTCATTTTAAGGGTGAGAAAAAAAATGAAGTTCAGAAGTATAAAGTAACTTGCCCAAGGTTTCAAACCTGTATGCACAGATAGTAAAAAAATCAGTGGCCTGAGAACACACATTTTTCTTCTCCTTTAAGGGGAAGTTTCATTCTTTCCCCAGATCCTGTTTTTATTATTGGGGAACACGGTCTTCTTTTCCAGACTAAACTAAGTGGGGATGGATGAGGTGATGACTTCCCCCTAATATGTCACAGCTGGATATGGGTACCATGGCTATTAGCTGAAATTAATGCCCTGAAGGCAGTCATTACCAGCCCGTCTAATAGAAACCCAGAGCATCTCTGATAATGCAGTCTTGATTTCCTCCCAACATTTTCCAAATAAAGTGAAACAAACAACAGATTTCCTTAACACCAAAAGGCCAGGAGTCTCTGTGCTGAGTGAACTTGATAGAGAACTCAGTCCCACAATAACAGGCCTGGAGAGGGCCTGGAAGTCACCTAGTTCAGCTGTTTACTTGACTGTTTAATCTCCCCTGCTCCATCCCACCAAGTGCTCTCTAGCCTGTGGGTTGGAGAGCTGGTTCACATTTGTGGTAACCCGCTGGAATGAACTGAGTGGAAAGTACTATATGTTGAGCTAAAATCTGCTTCAGGCAGCTTCCACCCATTTGTTTTCACTTTTTCCCCTGGGGTCACCCATAAATCTGATCTGCTTCCACATGGTTCGTGTTTCTATATTACTTCTATATTCTATATTACTTCTATAGTACTCACACCACACATGATGCTGTGTGCTCAGTCGCTCGGTCCGACTCTTTGCGGCCCCATGGACTGTAGCCTGCCAGGCTCCTCTGTTCATGGAGTTTTCTAGGCAAGAACACTGGAGCATGTTGCCATTTCCTACTCCAGGGCATCTTCCTGACCTAGGGATCGAACGTGCTTCTCTTGCATCTCCTACTTTGGCAGGTGGATTCTTTACCACTAGCACCACCTGGGAAGCCCCACCACACACTCAACACTATTATAAGGTTACTGTTTTCTCTTTCAACTCATTGTAACTGAAACACCTATTTTAATCTCAAAACTGAGCAATAATATCCATGAAATCGTAGGTTTGATATGGTTGTTTTCTATTTTTTCTAATAAATATTAGCCGCATTATCAGTATGCTATTAATGATATGAATTATTTGCATTAGCATATTACTAAATAACATTATTATTAATGTATTATTAATGTTTTGGTGATGGTATGACTACCCCATTCTGGGAAACACCTTACATGTTCTCTCTCTATATATGGCATTTGAAAAGAATGACAGCCTTCAAACATTCCCAGTACTTTCAATCATATAATATTATGCAAAATTAATTTACCATCCTATTTTTTTGCCTCTGATTTTTCTATATGCTCACTTAGGTTTGGGGACACCAGTTTCATATAAAATTCTCTCATTATATCTGTTCTAATTTTCCTAATACAATCTGTGTTTTCATTAGCTTTCTGGGCAGTTGAACTACTGTATGTGTTTCTAAAGAGCTCACTGGTCCTTAAGAGCCATAAGCCTTTTTTATCCACATGAGCATTATAATATCCTTTCCCATCTTGTTCATTCTTTTTTTTTCTTTCTATTAGAGAATGTTGTTCCTACTCCCCAGCTCTGTTGAGACAAAACTGATGCCTAATATTCTGTAAGTTTAAGATGGACATGTTGATATGACATATGTATTGCAAAATGATTACCAGCATAACATTAGCCAATCCATCACCTCACACACCTATCATTTTTTAATGTGATGAAAACATTTAAGGTCACCATTAGCAACTTTCAAGTATATAGTTCAGTATTGTTAACAACGCTCATCATGTTGTACAGTAGGTCCCCAGAACTTACTCCTCTTATAACTTTATAAATGAAAGTCTGTAGACTTTGACAAACATCTTCCCATATCCCCTCATGCCCAAGCCCCTGGAAAACCACCATTTTTCTCTCTGTTTCTATGAGTTTGGCTTTTTTAGATTCCATGTAAGTGATATCATACAGTGATGTTGTACACTGTTTTGCCCCTTCTTACTTACATCACTTAGTATAATGCCAAATGATACTAAGAACACACAAATCAATGGAAAGGTTTCTTGTATTCATAAATCGGAAGCATTAATAGTGTTAAAATTCCCATACTAACTAGAGCCATCTATAGATTTAATGTAATTCCCACCAAAATTCCAATGGCATTTTTCACAGAAATAGAAAAACAGTTCTGAAACCTGTATGTCAAGAGACCATGAACAGCCAAATCAATTCTGAGAAAGAACAAAGTTGGAGGAATCACTTCCTGATTTCAAATTGTACTACAAAGCTACAGTAATCAAAATGTTATAGTACTGGCATAAAAATAGGCTCCTAGACCAATGGAACATAATTGAGAGCCCAGAAATAAATCCTGGCATATACAGTCAACTAATATTTGACAAGGGAGTCAAGAATACTCAATGGGTAAAGCACAGTCTCTTAAAAGAAAGGTGTTAGGAAAACTGGATATTCTTATGCAGAAGAATGAAATTCTACCCCTCTTATATGAATGAGTGGAGAAAGAAATGGCAACCCACTCCAGTATTCTTGCCTGTGGAGAATTCTGTGGACAGAGGACCTTGGTGGGCTACAGTCCAGGGGGTCACAAAGAGTCGGACATTCAAAAAATGAGGCATTAACAAAAATTACATGGAAAGAAGTTAAGGATTTAACATAAGACCTGAAACTTCAATACTCCTAGAATAAGCTATAGGGAGAAGATTCTTTCTATGATACCAAAAGGCCAAGCAACAAAAGAAAAAAAAGTGGAACTCATCAAACTAAAAAACTATCATCAAAAAGACAAAAGATAACAAGTGTTGATGAAGATGTAAAGAAGGTGAACCCTTGTGCATTGCTGGTGGGAATGTAAATTAATACAGCCACTGCAAAAAACACTATGGAGTTTCCCCTAAAAGTTAAAAATAGAACGGCCATTTGATCCAGCAATGCCACTTTTGATTATATATCCAAAGTAAATGTGATTACAATCTTGGAGAGATATCTGCATCCCCATGTCCTTTCTAGCACTATTCACAATAGCCAGGACATGGAAACAACCTAAGTGTCCATAGACAGATGAATGGATAAAGAGTATGTGGCATATGTGTTAACAATGGAATATTATTCAGCCATAAGAAAGGAGGATATCCTGCCATTTGCAATAACATGGATGGACCTTGTTCATTCTTTTGGAACCAAGTGCAGACACTTGCATTGATCTTTACTATATTTCCTCTTGGCCTGTCAATTTAACTGTCAACATGCTTGTTGATTCTGAGTCTGTTACCTAAAATATTCACTCTCTGTCTTAACCTTTAGCCATCTGCGGATATGATAAGCATGCTTTCTGTATCTTACTCCAAATCATTGACTGGAATGTGGTCCTTGCTTCTAGGTTATTAATTCAGTCATCTTACTTTGGGTACTACTTTCTATTATTGAATCCATGTTTCTTCATTATTAATCTTCTAGAGATTTTTGTCATTTAATGTGGCTATGTAATATTCTGGAAATTACTTCTGACATACGTAAATACTGTTCCATATGCACATTTTTACTTTTGTGGCATTATTAACAAATTTCTTAAAGATCGTTCACTTCTGGGTTTAGTTGTTGCTTGCATGCTCAGTTGTCCAACTCTTTGTGATGTCATGGACTATAGCCCACCAGGCTCCTCTGTCCATGGGATTTTGCAGGCAAGAATACTAGAGTGGGTTGCCACTTCCATCTCCAGGAATCTTCCTGACCCAGGGAACGAACTGCATTGAGTATTTATCTACTCACTAAACAAAACACTTGACATATGCTGAGTATTTTTAATGTAATCAACTCATAATGGTAGGCATAACTGTCTCTGAGATACAGAGGAGGAGTTTCTAAAAGGTCATAAAACCATGAAGGCAACCTATCTAGTAGTTAGAGAAGCTGAGATCCAAATGCAGGTCTATCTGACATCAAAGCAGTCTATTTTTTTAAGATATTTATCTAATTATTTGGCTGTGCTGGGTCTTTGTGGTGACACTTAGGATCTTTGATCTTAGTTGCAGCTTGGAAACTCCTAGTTGAGGCATATGGAATCTAGTTCCCTGAGCAGGGATCAAATCTAGACCATGCCCCCTGCATTGGGAGCATGGATTCCTAGCCTCTAGACTAATAGGAAGTCCCACAATCTATTTTTATTCTAAGATGGTAGACTCAGTATGGGAATTGGGTTTGGACAGATAGTCATGTCTGTTCTTGAGTTTGTTCAGTAGGGTAACTGCATTTGCGAAGATAATATGTTAACAGCTATCCTGGGAAAATATCAAATCTTCTGCTAAGGGCTTCGATCTGGAAAGACTGAAAATCTCAGTTACATAATGTGCACAGAAGAGAGGTTCATGTAGAAGTAAAGATGAGGCATACTTCATGGGAGTCCCAGTATGGAAGCTAGGAGCAGAGAACAACATCAGGAGGGGCGTATGCTTAATTTTGCCTATTACAGTCATATTTCTGAAGGCTGGTGAATTCCAGAAACTAGAAGTTTAACTGAGTCTATTTATGGGGAGAAGAAGTAAGTATCATCCAGATTGAGTCTCCTGGTCCTGCCACTGCTGTCACTATGGCTACCAATATTTTGCTTCCTCTGGATGAGTAACACAGTAATGCCATCTCTCCGGACTTCTCCAACCACATTCATGGACACAAAAGCAATTCCAGGTCCTTTCCCTTAAGAGTTTCTGTTCTAGAAATGGCACTGCATTCTTCATCCAATCCTACACAGGCTACAGAAGTCCAGGCAACATAGGAACCATTTCAAAGGAGACTGATGGCTCCCCAAGGAAAGACAGACCAGTGCTGTGCCACATGAACTTCTGTTCCTGGACATTCACCCCTTTGGGAGACAGTTGAGATGGCTCCTTTTCAATGGGTACAGCCTCTCTGCAACCTTGGCCCTATTTCTTAGCTTTTAGAGAGTGGGTAGCAAGCAAACTTTTCCAGTAGAAGGCTGTGTTTCCAGGTGCCAAAAAATGCACTTGGCCACAGAACTGTTGCAGAAGGCCTCTAGGGGAACCTCTGTGTTTTTGCGTGGTTGTGGGTTGCTAGGTCTGGGATAACCTGGGGCAGGCTGCATTGCTCACCAAATCCTGAAATGAAGTGCTTTAGCATGGGAACATGGGGCGAGCGTGCCTGGCTTTTCAGTCGGGGTTGGCAAAGCCAACTATGTAGCTGCCATGGTGAAGACCTCATGGAAGGTATGTCCAGCTGAAAGCATGGAATGGCTTGGTCAGACCAGATGGCTAGGCAGTGTGGGAGGGAGCCAGTCATCTGCCCATGCTTGTTTAAGGTAATCTGAAACATTTTAAAATAATAATTTAATTAAAAAGACCTTTCCACCTGCCTCTCAATAGCAGAGGAGCCAAGTCTATGTAATAAGAATTTCATTATAGTGGAAACTGTCTTGTGAATGTTGTTTTCTTTTGTGGTCTGGTCGCTATGCTCCCAACTGAGACCAGGCTAGGACTTCCCAGGGTGTTACTACATCAATGATGCCAGTGCCAACCTCATCCCCAGGGAAACTGAAATCTGACTTGATCTGTAATGTGATCTGCTTGATTGCTGAAACAAAGAAGGCATGCCTTCTCCCCCACAAGAGAAAGGCTTGAGTTGGCATCCCTCGGGGTGTGCAGGGAATCTTCCCTGCTTTGACTGGTGCCACTGGGTTTCCCAGGTGGCACTAGTGGTAAAGAACCCACCTGCCAATGCAGAAGACATAAGCGATGTGGGTTCAATCCCTGGGTCTGGAAGATATTTTGGAGTAGGACATGGCAACCCACGCCAGCATTCTTGCCTGGAGAATCCCATGGATAGAGGAGCCTGGCGAGCTACAGTCTATAGGGTCACAAAAAGTCAGACACGACTGAAGTGAAGTGTTTATTTCTGGCTGAAGTTCCCAGCATATCTTAACAGTGGCTAGCTGGCTCAGAGAATGTTCTATAGTTGGCCTATGGGGGGTTGGTGTCTGGTGTTCCACGTCTGGCCCCAACCAAACAGCAAGGGAAGTCTGTCTCCACAACTGCTCAGTATACCTTGATACACAAGAAAACACTAAAGTGTACTTAGCGGGTGTCCATACAGAACATTGTGGGAGAATTGTGTTCTTTTTCAGAGTGACTGCACTAAGGCTCTTTCCCATCTCTGGCTGGAATTTTTACCACAATCTTCAGTGGCCTTCCTGCTTTCTCTCTTGTTCCCTCAGTCAGTTCCCCACACAGCAGCCAGAGTCATGCTGTTCAGACCTAGGTCAGATCACATTACTGCTCTACTGAGAGCCTCCCAAAGGCATCACACCTCACTCAGTAAATTAAAAGCCAGAGTCCTCATGATTACCTGTAAGACCTGATTGTAACATCACCTACTACTCTTTACTTTTATCCACTCTGCTTAGCCACACTGACCTCCTCACTCTTATGTGAACACATTTCTGCCTCAGGACCACCCCCTCTTACTTTTTCTCTGCTATCCACATAGCTTGCTCCCTTATACACTCTAGGTTTGCTCCAATGTGATCTTCTCACAAAGACCTTCTCTGACCCCTCCTAACCTACCAGCACCCTCTCCTTCACTTCCTTATCTACTGTTTCACCCTAACATTTATCAAAGTCTAACGTAGTATATGATTTACTTATTTATTTTAGGGCTTCTCTGGTGGCTCAACTGGTAAAGAATCCACCTGCTTTATTTATTTTTAATTTTTATTTATTTATTTAGGCCATGCTAGGTCTTCGTTGCTGCATGTACTTTTCTCTAGTTGCACCAAGTGGGGGCTACTCTCTAGTCGTGGTGTGCGGGCTTCTCGTTGTGGTGGTTACTCTTGTTGTGGAGCAGACTCTAGGGCAGGTGAGATTTCAGTAGTTGTGATGTGTGGGCTCAGCAGTTGTGGCTCCCAGGCTCTAGAGCAAAGACTCAGTAGTTGTGGCTCACGGTCTTAGTTGCTCCACTGCATGCGGGATCTTCCAGAATCAGGGATCGAACCTGTGTCTTCTGCATTGGCAGGTGGATTCTTTTACCACTGAGCCACCAGGGAAGCCCTCACTTATTTATTTTATTTATTGTTTGTCTCTGCTGGACTGACAATCTCTGGAAGCAAATATTTTTGTCTAATTTGTTCCGTACTGAATTCCCAATATCTGCTGCTGCTCCTGCTGCTGCTAAGTTGCTTCAGTCTTGTACCAGTATCTAAGGGTCTATAATAAGCACTCAGCAAATATATGACCAGTAAATGAATTATACCATTTAATCCTTTCAACAAACATGTGAAGCAGATTTTGCTGTATCCCTTTCACAGATGGAGAAAAATAAGGCTTAGAGATGTTAAGTGACTTGCCCAAAGTCACACTGACAGTTGTCAATGTTCCTTTGACAGTCACCAATGATCACTTACTGCAGGGCATCCCTGTACTGCTTCTCCTGCATAATACGAAGTCTCCTCAAATCAGTAGCTTTCAGGTATAGTCCAACCACTTCTATAATCCTTAGTCTCTTCCACACCAATTCCTACAGACTCAAGTTGTTGACATTTACTGTATAATTTCTCTTAGGCTTTCCAAAGTAGAGAGCCATACTTTTCTATATTATAAATCATTCTCTGTCCACAGTGGTACCATGAGATGAGGAGTGCTCCTTTAGCCCAGCCTCATCAGATACTAAAAAGAAATCCTGCAAATGAGAACACTGTAGGTAGATTTTCTGTAGCATTTTGGATATGACATGCACTTTATAATGCCTTATTATTGTGTGTTCATATTGTTCATGGGGTTCTCAAGGCAAGAATGCTGAAGTAGACAGACTTTATTTTCTTGGGCTCCAAAATCACTGCAGCCAGTGACTGCAACCATGAAATTAAAAGACATTTGCTCCTTGGAAGAAAAGCTATGACAAACCTAGACCGCATATTAAAAAGCAGGGACATTACTTTGCTGACCAAGACCCATATAGTCAAAGCTATGGTTTTTCTGGTATTCATGTATGGATGTGAGAGTTGGACCGTAAAGACGGCTGTGTACTGAAGAACTGATGCTTTTGAGCTGTGGTGTTGGAGAAGACTCTTGAGTGTCCCTTGGACTGCAAGGAGATCAAACCAGTCAATCCTAAAGGAAATCAACCCTGAATATTCCCTGGAAGGACTGAAAGATTGAAGGCAGGAGGAGAAGGGGACGAAAGAGGACAAGATGGTTGGATGGCATCACTGACTCGATGGACATGAGTTTGAGCATCTCCAGGAGATGGTGAAGGACAGGGAAGCCTGGCATTCTGCAGTCCATGGGGTCACAAAGAGTCAAATACAACTGAGCAACTGAACAACAAAAAAATGGTATGTTCTTCCAGGCCACTCCAGGAAAGAATGTTGACCCTGAACTCAGAAAGTCCTCAAATTTCAACTTTGCTGTGTGACCAAAGACAAGTGACCTAAACATCTCTTTGACAAGGCTTCCTGACCACCACCAAATAGTTCTTACTGTAGAGAGTGATTGTAAGGAGTGGATGAAATTGTGTTTATGAAGCACTGGTAAATACTATGAGAATGCATAGAACTTAGATATGATAAGGAAATGGTAGTATAATTAATAAGGATCTAAAGAGGCCCACATGAGGTGAGTTGCTTGTCACCATGCCATCAACCCAAGTTAGAATTTGTGAATTAATCCTTCACTGTGGCTAAAACCAATAAGAAATCTTAAAAATCCTCAATCAGTCAAAAAGCTTTAGTTAAAAAACTTCCTCTATGTTTTATTCATTACTAGGTCCTGAGTTAAGAACAATTTCCATTGTATCTTGCCAATATATTAGTAGACTTGTGAAGATAAACATTTCTATGGGGAAGAAGAACTAAGAGTACTCTCCAGTAAGCAAGGAGGGCCAAAGACAAGGCAATGGTCATCAGCAGTAGAGGATTAGGGATCTTTCCCAGAAAACGTAGTCAAGGACAACTCAGAATGGAGATGGTACTTTGGGCTGGTCTTACATGTGAACTGAGTCTGAATAGATGGCAAGAAAGCTTCCCTGCTGGCTCAGATGGTAAAGAATCTGCCTGTGATGCAACAGACCCAGGTTCAATCCATGGGTTGGGAAGATCCCCTGGAGAGGGGAATGGCTACCCACTCCAGTACTCTTTCCTGGAGAATTGCATGGAGAGAGGAGCCTGGCAAGCTACAGTCCATGCGGTCACAAAGAGACATGACCAAGCAACATAGGAAGAGGCTAGCTTAAAAGATCAGGCTGACAAGACAGAATGGAGTCAGAAGCTAGAGGGCCTTGAACAGCAGGTGAAGGACTCTGGCCTTGATCCTATAATAAACGGGGGAGTGGGTCAATGTTTAAGAATATAAGAAATGTTTAAGAGTCAAAGAGGGAAAGACACTTGGAATGCTGGAGCTAGGAGTTACTTCATCCAGTTCAGCCTCTACCTGGGATTGAGGAGGAAACCCAAGGTCCTGAGAAATGAAGTGACTTGCCCAGGAGACTATGTCCGTCAATCCATGATAAAACCAAGACTTCAACTCAGGTCTCTGGCTCCTGGTCTGGTATCCTGCCCAACCAAGACCTCTTCAGAAACAGACAGCACATCTTAGGATCATAGAACCAAAAAAAGTCTTATTATATGTTTTATCCCATCTCCTCATATGTGAATCAACCACAGTGCACACTTCCTATTGATAAATTTTAAAATCTGCATTAAATGATCTAAGAAAATTAATTCCAGTATTGTAGTGAGCAGACAAGAGGAACAAGAATTAACACAGGCATCTACACTTGCCTTTGCTACAGCCTGAAACCAAAAGACACCTGCTTTTTTTCCACGTTTGCTCCACTTTCCCTTCAAATTCCACTTCTTCCTTTTGTGCCTGCTAGTTGCTTTAGTTGTGTCCAACTCTTCGCAATGCCCTGAGCTGTAGCCCACCAGGCTTCTCTGTCCATGGGATCTCCCAAGCAAGATCGCTGGTGTGGGTTGCCATGTCCTTCTCCAGGGGATCTTCCCAACCCAGGAATTAAACCTGCATCTCCTCAGCACCTTGCATTGCAGGCAGCTTCTTTACCGCTGAGCCACTGGGGACATCTACTTCTGTTTTATTGATTATGCCAAAGTCTTTGTGTAGTTCACAACAAACTGTGGAAAATTCTTCAAGATATAGGAATACCAAACCACCTTATCTGCCTCCTGAGAAATCTGTGTGCAGGTCAAGAAGCAACAGTTAGAACCAGACTTGGAACAATGGACTGGTTCCAAATCAGAAAAGGAGTACATCAAGGCTGTATATTGTCACCCTGCTTATTTAAATTATATGCAGAGTACATCATGTGAAATGCCAGGCTGGATGAAGCATGAGCTGGAATCAAGATTGCCAGGAGAAATATCAATAACCTCAGATATGCAGATGACCCACCTTTATGGCAGGAAGTGAAGAGGAACTAAAGAGCCTCTTGATGAAAGAGGAGAGTGAAAAAGTTGACTTAAAACTCAACATTCAGAAAACTAAGATCATCACATCTGGCTCCATCACTTCATGGCACATAGATGGAGAAGCAATGGAGACAGTGAGAGACTTTATTTTCTTGGGCTCCAAAATTACTGCAGATGGTGACTGCAGCCATGAAATTAAAAGATGCGTGCTCCATGGAAGAAAAGCTGTGACCAACCTAGACAGCATATTCAAAAGCAGAGACATTACTTTGCCAACAAAAGTCCGTCTAGTCAAGGCTGTGGTTTTTCCAGTAGTCATGTATGGATGTGAGAGTTGGACTATAAAGAAAGCTGATCATTGAAGAATTGATGCTTTTGAACTGTGGTGTTGGAGAAGACTCTTGAGAGTCCCTTGGACTGCAAGAAGATCCAACCAGTCCATCCTAAAGGAAATTAGTCCTGAATGTTCATTGGAAGGACTGATGCTGAAGCTGAAACTCCAATACCTAGGCTACCTGATGTGAAGAACTGACCCATTGGAAAAGACCCTGATGCTGGGAAGGATTGAAGGCAGGAGGAGAAGGGGATGACAGAGGATGAGATGGTTGGATGGCATCACCGACTCATCACTGGCCATGAGTTTGAGCAAGCTCCGGGAGTTGGTGATGGATAGGGAAGCCTGGCGTGCTGCGGTTCATTAGTGAGTGACTGAACTGAACTGACTGGGGAAGCCCATTCTCCCTCTCACCCATTATTTAATCAGAGGGTCTTCATTCCAGGCCCTGTCCACACCTTATCTGGGCCTTGTGACCAGGTCCTGGCTTGCCAACAGCCAAGTATTTCCTTAAGAAACTAAAATTGATTAGGCCTTGATTGCAATGAAATTTGTTTTTATAGTTCACATCTTAAAAAAAAAAATTTAAACTTCTGCTTGATGTATTGAGAGGAGCCAAATAATATACTGATAGAGAAATTGTTGTGCCTCCATACAGATCAGGAATCACTTGTCAGTGTGATTTGCCTGGACCAAGAGGTGATGATGTGCCTGACAGCGTGATGGGCTGAATGCTGGATCATGCTCAGTCTAGTATGTTTCTCCAGAAATTGTTTCCTGGAAATAGTATTACCTCACTGTACTAACCCTTGGATTTGCCTTTGTTTGAATGTCTATAACATTAGGGTGGGTAGGTATGTGGACGAACTAGATGACAGGGTGAACTTTGAGATACACTGAAGTCCTATAATCATTTTATTCAATTTTAATCAAAATGACTCAAAGTCAGCTTTTCAGAATTTTAGTTATTAACAGAAAAAAATATATGCATTCTTGTACTATTCAGTGTCTTATGCCTCATGCTATATTCCATACTTAGAGATCACAATATATTAGCTTATTAAAGGCCCCAAGAAGATTTGCAGTAAATAAACTTCTTAAACTTATTTATCATGGAATCTTTTCTTTCCTCTCAAGAAATCCCTAGCCTCAGTTCAGTTCAGTCACTCAGTCGTGTCCAACTCTTTGCGACCCCATGAATTGCAGCACGGCAGGCCTCCCTGTCCATCACCAACTCCCGGAGTTCACTCAGACTCACGTCCATCGAGTCAGTGATGCCATCCAGCCATCTCATCCTCTGTCGTCCCCTTCTCCTCCTGCCCCCAATCCCTCCCAGCATCAGAGTCTTTTCCAATGAGTCAACATTTCGCATGAGGTGGCCAAAGTACTGGAGTTTCAGCTTTAGCATCATTCTTTCCAAAGAAATCCCAGGGCTGATCTCCTTCAGAATGGACTGGTTGGATCTCCTTGCAGTCCAAGGGACTCTCAAGAGTCTTCTCCAACACCACAGTTCAAAAACATCAACTCTTCAGCGCTCAGCCTTCTTCACAGTCCAACTCTCACATCCATACATTTCCTAAATTTATTAGCAAGACAATAATGACTGAAAAGAATAATTACTGGTGAGAACCAGGCAAATCTCCTATCTGCTAACATGAGAATGAAGTGAAAGTGAAAGTCACTCAGTCGTGTCCGACTCATTGCAACCCCATGGACAAAGAGTCCATGGAATTCTCCAGGTCAGAATACTGGAGTGGGTAGCCTTTCCATTCTCCAGGGGATCTTTCCAACCCAGGGATCAAAGCGTAGTCTCCTGTATTGCAGGTGGATTCTTTACCAGCTGAGCCACCAGGGAAGCCCAAGAACACTGGAGTGGGTAGCCTATCCCTTCTACAGCAGATTTTCCTGATGCAGGAATCGAACTGGGGTCTCCTGTATTGCAGGCAGGTTCTTTACCAACTGAGCTATCAGGGAAGCCCTTAACATGAGAATATGATCCAGTAATTTGTGACAGCAGTCTCTAGAGGAGAAAAACAAGGGGTGATAAATATGATTTATAGCCACCTAGAAAAGGCTATACATAAGGATGTTTATGGAAAAAAACTAGAGATAATTTATGTTTTGACATTCAGGAACGACTGCAGTGCAGCTCACCTGCTAGTTTGTTAAAATAGTGTTGTCTCCAGAGGGATGGTATGGGGAGGGAGGAGGGAGGAGGGTTCAGGATGGGGAACACATGTATACCTGTGGCGGATTCATTTCATATTTGGCAAATCCAATACAATAGTGTAAAGTTTAAAAATAAAATAAAGTAAAATTTAAAAAAAAAGAAAAAAAAACAAAAGTCCAGCTATTAAGATATATTACTGTATAATAAAAATACTACAAGTAGGTTCAAATATCATAAAGGATTCATGGCAGAAACACTAAAGTCATATAAACTCCTTGCAATATCAACAATCCCCATTTGCATAATCACATTGTCAGTAAATGCGATTTATATAATTCCTTATACATTATCCTATTTGAGTCACTCCATTATTCCAGTTTTTGTCTCCAGTTTATAGATAAGGACACGAAAACTCTGAGAGGCTAAGTGTAGTGGATATTGTAGTGTGCTACCCAGATTCCACTTAGCACCAAGACTTCCCCTTCCTCCTGCCAAAACTATAGGCTTTTGATGGGTCACCTCTGAGTCTGTCCCCAGGGAAGGGAGTTATCTTGCACAAAGTCAGACCTCCCTCTGGGGATAGTCCACATCAACTGACTTGTCAAGAAACTGGCACAAAGTTTCAGCCCCTTGCCTCAATTCAGGGTATCTCTGAAAAGCTATCCCAGATTCACAGTTTCTCAATCGACATTAACACGTTCATCACAGTTCCTGAACTTCTGCTGCCTTTTCCTAGTCCATGTTCCTTCCTTTCTCTTAGGTGTGGATCCCTGGGGCCTCTTCAGTTAACATTTTGCATGCAAATCTCGACTTCAGAGCCTGGTTCCCAGGAAACCAACCTAATGACTCTAACTTGACCAGCGTCACCCCACTAGCAAATAACAGAACCAGAACTTGAATGCAAAGTCCATGCTCTAGTCAGCACACCAATATGCCACTTAGCAGGTGGACCTCTGAATGGTGACCTCTATATCCACATCCCCTGCCACTAGGCGCCTCATATAGTAGCTTCAGTCACAATGGCCTCCTCTGCCTTCCTGAACACACCAAACTCAATCCCATCAGAGCTTTGCACTACCACTTTCCTCTGTCTGGAAATTTCTTCCTCCAGATCATTACATGACTGGTCCTTTCTTATCTATCAGAGCTCCACTACAGGGTCATCACCTCAAAGATATCTCCCCTGACCATCCAGTGTAAAGTCACCTTCTTATTATAGTCTCTCTTCTCTAGCACACCATTCTGCTGTATGGTCATACATGTGTGCATGCTAAGTCGCTCAGTCGAATCTGACTCTTTGTGACCCTATGGACTATAGCAGGCCAGGTTCCTCTGTCCATAGGATTTTCCAGGCAAGAACACTACAGTGGGTTGCCATGTCCTCCTCCAGGGGATCTTTCCAACCCAGGAATAGAACACACATCTCTTATCTCTCCTGCATTGGCAGGCAGGTTCTTTACCACTAGTGCCACCTGGAAAACCAGTATACATTTATAGTAGCACTTAATTCTCTGACAGTTAGCCTCTGAATTTACTTGTGTATCATCTTCTCCCTCAAGGCTTGGCCTCCAGAAAAATATAATCCCCATGATAGCAGGTACTTTATAAATATCCTCAGTGCTTTGAACAGTAGTTCTCAAAGTATGGTCCATGGACCACAGATGAAACTATTTTCATAATAATCAGTTCAGTTCAGTCCTTCAGTCACGTCCAACTCCTTGCCACCCCATGAACTGCAGCACACCAGGCTTCCCTATCCATCACCAACTCCCGGAGCTTGCTCAAACTCATGGCCGGTGATGAGTCAGTGATGCCATCCAACCATCTCATCCTCTGTCATCCCCTTCTCCTCCTGCCTTCAATCCTTCCCAGCATCAGGGTCTTTTCTAATGAGTCAGTTCTTCACATCAGGTGGCCAAATTATTGGAGCTTCAGCTTTAGCATCAGTCTTTCCAATGAATATTCAAGACTGATTTCCTTTCAGACTGACTGTTTTGATCTCCTTGCAGTCCACGGGACTCTCAAAGGTCTTCTCCAACACCATAGTTTAAAAAGCATCAATTCTTCACCACTCAGCTTTCTTTATAGTCCAACTCTCACATCCATACATGAATACTGGAAAAACCATAGCTTTGACTAGACCAACGTTGGAAGAAAAGTTATGACCAGCCTAGACAGCATATTAAAAAGCAGATCTTTGCTGACAAAGGTCGGTCTAGTCAAAGCTATGGTTTTTCCAGTATTCATGTATGGATGTGAGAGTTGGACTATAAAGAAAGCTGAGTGGTGAAGAATTGATGCTTTTTAAACTATGGTGTTGGAGAAGACCTTTGAGAGTCCCGTGGACTGCAAGGAGATCAAAACAGTCAGTCTGAAAGGAAATCAGTCTTGAATATTCATTGGAAAGACTGATGCTAAAGCTGAAGCTCCAATAATTTGGCCACCTGATGTGAAGAACTGACTCATTAGAAAAGACCCTGATGCTGGGAAGGATTGAAGGCAGGAGGAGAAGGGGATGACAGAGGATGAGATGGTTGGATGGCATCACTGACTCATCACCAAGCATCTTTTAATTTCATGGCTGCAGTCACCATCTGCAATGCTTTTGAAACCCCCCAAAATAAAGTCTCTCACTGTTTCATTTTTTCCCCATCAATAGATGGGAAATATGCCATGAAGTGATAGAACCAGATGCCATGATCCTAGTTTTTTGAATGTGAAGTTTTAAGCCAGCTTTTTCACTCCCCTCTTTCACTTTCATCAAGAGTCTCTTCAGTTCCTTTTCACTTTCTTCCATAAGGGTGGTGTCATCTGCATATCTGAGGTTATTGATATTTCTCCTGACAATCTTGATTCCAGCTTGTGCTTCATCCAGCTCGGCACTTCACATGATGTGTTCTGCATATAAGTTAAATAAGCAGGGTGACAATATACAGCCTTAATGTACTCCTTTTCTGATTTGGAACAAGTCCATTGTTTCAAGTCCGGTTCTAACTGTTGTTTCTTGACCTGCATACAGATTTCTCAGGAGGCAGATAAGGTGGTCTGGCATTCCCATCTCTTGAAGAATTTTCCAGTTTGTTGTGATCCACACAGTCAAAGGCTTTGGTATAATCAATTAAGCAGGAGTAGATGTTTTTCTGGAACTCTCTTGCTTCTTCTATGATCCAATGGATGTTCACAGTTTGATTTCTGGTTCTTCTGCCTTTTCTAAATCCAGCTTGAACATCTGGAAGTTCTCAGTTCATGTACTGTTAAAGCCTCGCTTGTAGAATTTTGAGCATTGCTTTGCTAGCGTGTAAGATGAGTGCAAATTAGAGATACCAAGGCAACATTTCATGTAAAGATGGGCTTGATAAAAGACAGAAATGGTATGGACCTAACAGAAGCAGAAGATATTAAGAAGAGATGGCAAGAATACACAGAAGAACTGTACAAAAAAGATCTTCACGACCCAGATAATCACAATGGTGTGATCACTGACCTAGAGCCAGACATCCTGGAATGTGAAGTCAAGTGGGCCTTAGAAAGCGTCACTATGAACAAAGCTAGTGGAGGTGATGGAATTCCAGTTGAGCTATTCCAAATCCTGAAAGATGATGCTGTGAAAGTGCTGCACTCAATATGCCAGCAAATTTGGAAAACTCAGCAGTGGCCACAGGACTGGAAAAGGTCAGTTTTCATTCCAATCCCAAAGAAAGGCAATGCCAAAGAATGCTCAAACTACTGCTCAATTGCACTCATCTCACATGCTAGTAAAGTAATGCTCAAAATTCTCCAAGGCAGGCTTCAGCAGTATGTGAACTGTGAACTTCCAGATGTTCAAGCTGGTTTTAGAAAAGGCAGAGGAACCAGAGATCAAATTGCCAACATTCGCTGGATCATGGAAAAAGCATGAGAGTTCCCAAAAAACATCTATTTCTGTTTTATTGACTATGCCAAAGCCTTTGACTGTGTGGATCACAATAAACTGTGGAAAATTCTGAAAGAGATGGGAATACCAGATCACCTGACCTGGCTCTTGAGAAATTTGTATGCAGGTCAGGAAGCAACAGTTAGAATTGGACATGGAACAACAGACTGGTTCCAAATAAGAAAAGGAGTACATCAAGGCTGTATATTGTCACCCTGCTTATTTAACTTATATGCAGAGAACATCATGAGAAACGCTGGGTTGGAAGAAGCACAAGCTGGAATCAAGATTGCTGGGAGAAATATCAATAACCTCAGATATGCAGATGACACCACCCTTATGGCAGAAAGTGAAGAGGAACTCAAAAGCCTCTTGATGAAGGTGAAAGAGGAGAGTGAAAAAGTTGGCTTAAAGCTCAACATTCAGAAAACGAAGATCATGGCATCCGGTCCCATTACTTCATGGCAAATAGATGGGGAAACAGTGGAAACAGTGTCAGACTTTATTTTTTGGGGCTCCAAAATCACTGAAGATGGTGACTGTAGCCATGAAATTAAAAGACGCTTACTCCTTGGAAGGAAAGTTATGACCAACCTAGATAGCATATTCAAAAGCAGAGACATTACTTTGCCAACGAAGGTTCGTCTAGTCAAGGCTATGGTTTTTCCTGTGGTCATATATGGATGTGAGAGTTGGACTGTGAAGAAGGCTGAGCACTGAAGAGTTGATGCTTTTGAACTGTGATGTTGGAGAAGACTCTTGAGAGTCCCTTGGACTGCAAGGAGATCCAACCAGTCCATTCTGAAGGAGATCAGCCCTGGGATTTCTTTGGAAAGAATGATGCTAAAGCTGAAACTCCAGTATTTTGGCCACCTCATGCGAAGAGTTGACTCATTGGAAAAGACTCTGATGCTGGGAGGGATTGGGGGCAGGAGGAGAAGGGGACGACAGAGGATGAGATGGCTGGATGGCATCACTGACTCAATGGACGTGAGTCTGAGTGAACTCCAGGAGTTGGCGATGGACAGGGAGGCCTGGCATGCTGTGATTCATGGGGTCGCAAAGAGTCGGACACGACTGAGCGACTGAACTGAACTGAACTGACGATGAGTGCAATTGTGCAGTAGTTTGAGCATTCTTTGGCATTGCCTTTCTTTGGGATTGGAATGAAAACTGACCTTTTCCAGTCCTGTGGCCACTGCTGAGTTTTCCAAATTTGCTGGCATATTGAGTGCAGCCCTTTCACAGCATCATCTTTTAGGATTTGAAATAGCTCAACTGGAATTCCATCATCTCCACGAGCTTTGTTCATAGTGATGCTTCCTAAGGCCCACTTGACTTTGCACTCCAGCATGTCTGGTTCTAGGTGATCACTCACACCATCGTGGTTATCTGGATCATTAAGTTTTTTTGTGTAGTTCTGTGTATTCTTGCCACGTCTTCCTAATATCTTCTGCTTCTGTTAGATCCATATCATTTCTGTCCTTACTTAGACACTAAATGTCTTTTTCATTATGTTGATATTTTGCAATGATTGTATGAAGGCATTGGTGGGTAAAGCTGTTGGTCCCACAGCACGAGTCAAGCGGTGCCATCAAACTCCATGAATAAGTCATGTGTTCCTCGCTATAATGTCCTTGTAGGGGCGGGGGCCAGGGGGTGCGGAAAGCCAGTTTCATTAAAGAATGTCTGTGATGAAGCAAGAAAAATTATTGTTTTAAAATTGTGGCCCTTGAGTACACATCCTTTTAATGTTCTATGTGGTGGAAAAAAAGCAACCATAAAGTATTCCCCTTGCATGACAAAGAATGCTTTTGCTGAAGAAAAGCATTTATGTGATTGTTTGGTATAAGCTCAGATGGTAAAGAATCTGCCTGCAATGCAGGAGACCTGTGTTCAATCCCTGGGTTGGGAAGATCCCCTGCAGAAGGGAATGGCTACCCACTCCAGTATTCTTGCCTGGAGATCTTATGGACGGAGGAGTCTGGCGGGTACAGTCCACAGGGTCACAAGAGTCAGACATGACTGAGTGACTTTCACTTCCACTTAGGTTGTTGGCATGAGCTGTACTAGGTGCGTTTTTCATGAAACACCGTTGTTACTTGAAAGAACGACTGATAGTCAATCTATGGTTATTTATATCTGAGGATCCGACAGACATCTTCCCAAAAATGAATTAAAATGTCACTTCAAGGAAAACAGCTGATAGTGTAGTTGCCCTGTGATATAATTGAAAAGTGAAAATTAGAATGTTGGAAATTTTGCGTCTGCCATCCTCATTTTGATAGTTTCCCAATACTTTGAGACACTTTCTGATGAAATTGGTGATACTAACAAATGTGTGATTTTAAAAAAAATAGAATATATCATATAATGCAATGTGTCAACTTTTAGTCTACCTGAATAACACAGGGAACTGTCATTTTCATGGTGAACAATGCATGAAGTTACAAAATCATGTTAAAGGATCCATTCTAAGTGCAAGATAGACCAATGGATTTTAATGAAATAAAGTATGAAAGATCAATTGATATGGTTTCAAAATCTGCTAACTTTTAAGAACTTACTACTAATTGAGTTTTAGTTTAGCATCAAAGAAGATTATACACAGTTCTCCAAAAAGGCTATCATATCAGTTTCCCTTTTCCAATTACATAAGTATATGAGAAACAGATTTTTTAAATATACTTTAACCAAAACACATATCCCAACAGGCTGAATGCAGAGTGAAGGTAAAACTGTCAGATGAAAACAGATACTAAATAACTTCACAAAAAGGTGAAACAATGTCACTTTTCTTACTAGTTATTTTTTTTAATACAGCTCTTTTATTAAACTTTATCATTATTTTTGTTAATATATAATGGACTTTTTAACTTCAATCAACTTTTAATTGTCTTCATCTTAATTTAGAAATTGGTAAATGCTTGTAGATATAACCCACATAAACAAAAGCTTTTGCAGGGTTCTCAAAATGTTTTGAATGTAAGGGGATTCTGAGACCAAAATGTTTGGAAACTTTTGGTCTAGAATTAGTGCTGGCATAGATCTGGCATTCAAAAACTATTTAATGAATGTTCCAATATTTATAAAAGGAAATAGGTAATAAAAGCACTCCCAGTTGGGTTAAAGATCATGTCTCTGCATCATGCAAAAATAGAATAGTGTATCTATTTGAGTGAATGAGTACATTTTCCTAGTGGCTCAAAGTAGGTAGCTGTCAGGAAAGAGAGTATCCATCTCAAGTCTGATGGTCTTGTAAGGAAATCTCCATTTCCTACACACAGCCAAAATCTCAGGTATTTTTAGAATGCAGGAAGTCTGTCGGCTTAAAATTAGTTTTCATAGGCTTTGCCTTGTCTAGTAGTATTCTTTACTTGTGGCCAAAGAACATTTATAAAAGGGAATAAATCAGTCCAGTTCCAGACAGTTAATGAGTTCATCTATGCTCTACCCATCAGGCTGCCCACAGACATGGCGGCAAATGCCTTTTGAACAGAAAATCTGCCTTGGAAACCTAGACACTTAAAGGAGCACCAAGCTGCTGCTCTTCTTAAGCTCTCCTCTCAAGCCAGGGCATGGCAACCAGAAAGAAGCAAAAGAAAAAACAACACTAAGATTATCAACTGAATTTGGCACCCTTTGGTAGTGCCAGTATTATGAAAGCTAAAATTAAGAAACACTGAAGTGAGAATTCTCAATACTGAAACTCAAAGATGACAATGAGGTTCTCCGCCCAGCATTTTCTGGAGCTGGCTCCAGGATTTTCAACAGTTAAAAAGCTTGTTCTACGTCTTGTTCTACGTCTTGCCAGATTTTGAGCAATAGTTCTGACCAGCTTTCGTAAGAAAAGTACAGGAGGTTTGCCTCAAATTTTGGAACAAGAAGATTGCTTATATCTGAATTACAGCAACATCTTGATTAAGTAGAACCAAAGTAATAGGACCTTTTCCATTAGACAGACACTTTTTGTCCTACATTAAAAAAATGACGTGATAAGAAAACCGAATGACATAAATATTTTCGTAAGGAGAAAAGACTACTTACAAAGAGTATCCAGGGTCAAACATCCTTTCAGCTCAGTCTTTTCTGTACTTTCAGCCTTCCATGCAACTGACATAATTAATAGCAACTATGGTTCAAAACGATGATTCAGAGCCATCGGAAATGCAGACACTCACCAACTCCTCATACGTCTTACGATTTATTGTTGAAACCTTTGCATTGTGAATTGAGTAACTGGGAAGTCTATGAGGATTTACAAGGCTAGATTATAAACTACCGTGACACATTGCCCTGGAATGATATGGTCACATTATAGATACTACCAGTTAATAATTACTAAATAATAGCTGAAATATTGTAGGGGGATACAAGATCATCTTTATCATAATGAAACAGCCATCCCTGGACACCCTGAACTTCAGGTCCCCTCCTTGTTCTTCCTTCACTCTCTATGGTTAACTGTGTTTGCAAGTGGTTCATGTCTATTGTTTTTCTCTCTCCATGAGAAAGGAAGCTTCAGGCATGGAGGGTCCTGGTCTCATTCCCTATAGTTTCCTTGCACCTAGAACACAGCCTGCTGCATTTTGGGGGGCTGGTAACTTTTGCTGAATGAATCAATCTTGAACATTCCTCAAGTGCTTGCATGTTTGACCATAGGTGATAAGTTCCAGTCTCTCTCTTCCTTTCCCTGTCTCTGTCTGTGTCTGCCTTTCTCACCCTCTCTTTCTATTTCTATTCTCTCTTGCTCTTTTTCTTGTATTCTGCTGTTTGTTCAGAGCCTAATCAGGTGCATGGCACGTACTGTGCTGTGTGCTTAGTCTCATATAATAGGAATGTCTCAAATACTGAATCATCTTAGTTTGTTCAGGCTACTATAACAGAATACCATAGACTGGTAACCTATAAACAATAGAAATTTTTTTTTACAGTTCTAGAGGCTGGAAGGAGAAGGCAATGGCACCCCACTCCAGTACTCTTGCCTGGAAAATCCCATGGATGGAGGAGCCTGGTAGGCTGCAGTCCATGGGGTTGCTAAGAGTTGGACACAACTTAGTGACTTCACTTTCACCATGCATTGGAGAAGGAAATGGCAACCCACTCCAGTGTTCTTGCCTGGAGAATCCCAGAGATGGGGGAGCCTGGTGGGCTGCCATCTATGGGGTCGCACAGTCGGACACGACTGAAGCGACTTAACAACAGAAGCTGAAAAGTCCAAGATCAAAGTGCCAGCAGATTCTGTGTCTGATGGAGACCCACTTTCTGGTTCATAGATAGCACCTTCTTGTCATGTCCTCACATGGTGGAAAAGCCTTCTTTTATAAGAGCACTAAATCCTACTCATGAGGACTCTGCCTTCATGACCCAGTACCTCCCATCCTCCAAAACCATCAACTTGAGGGTTAGGACTTTCACATATGAATGTTGGAGGAACATAAACATTCAGACAATAGCAGTGATGAAGGAATAAATGAATAAACTGCAGAAAAAGTTCTGTCTAATTTTAAGTGTTAGCAAGTGGATAGAGAAAAGAACATTTCTGATATCCTTGGACAAGTTTCCTAGAGACTACCTCTTGTTCTGCCCATGCTTGGGGCCAGGGATGATATTCAAACTAGTTAACAACTGCTCTGGGCTTCCCTGATGGCTCAAGTTGTCAAGAATCTGCCTGCAATGCAGGAGATGCAGAAGACTTGGGTTCAATCCCTGGGTCAGGAAGATCCCCTGGAGGAGGGCATGGAAACCCATTCCAGTATTCTTACTTGGAAAATCTCATGGACAGAGGAGCCTGGTGGGCTGTGGTTCACGGGGTCACAAAGAATCAGACATGGCTAAAGCAACCGAGCACACAGACACATTGATGGTGTCCAGGGCTTCCCAGGCAGTACAGTGGGTAAAGAATTCACCTGCCAATACAGGAGACGCGAGTTTGATCCCTGGGTTGGAAAGATCCCTTGGAGGAGGAGCTGGCAACCCACTCCAGTATTCTTGCCTGGGAAATCCCATGGACAAAGAAGCCTGGCCAGCTGTAGCTCATGGTGTCACAAAGAGTTGAACACAACTGAGCACAAATATTGGTGGAATCCACTCATGAGTTCTGATATCAGTGGTAGACTGGAGCAGGTCCCAGGGCCAGGTATTAACTCTCCAGTTACTGGATTCTAGAATGTTCTGGGACACCAGGAGAGTGACTGGATCATAAGGGATCATGTACAAAGCTTATAGCAGCTGCTCAGATTATTTATGTATTTTAACAACCAGTATGTCTGTATCTTGGCTCTTGGATGAGTCACAGCCCTGCCTGGTGCCGCCATAAGTCAGGAGCCCTTCCTAGGAGCGTTCACAGACACAACCTTGGGGGCTCACCTGGAAGGATGCACAACATCTTCTCTCTGAGCCTTGGGTTCTTTCTGTAAAATGGGAGCAGCTGCATGTGCTTCATATAACGCTTGGAAGACATGTAGCACAGTTCCTGGCACATTGTAAGAACTCAGCAAATGTTCACTTACATGACGGCTCTTATTATCTCCTTCCTGACTCTGGGATATTTTGGTTGACTTACTCAAAATTTGCATACTGAATGATGAATTTATTGGTTGAGAGCTCAGACCCAAGTCTGTGCCTCTCAATCCTCTGTACACTTTTTCTATGCTGGCCACATGTAGCTCTGCTACTGGGCTTCTGAAAGGACAGCTGACCTCACCAGAATTACCCACTGTTACCTAAAGTTACTAGATCTTGAACCTAGTGCTTGGAGAAAGGGCTGCTCCTTTTAGCAGTTTTCTGATAAACTAGGAGATTCACCAGAGAAGCTAGCACTGCCAGTCTTATAAATGATCCTATCAGGGGTCTGAGAGTCCCCTCCCCCTGCTTTGGTGACACACAAGATGAAAAATGCCACTGAATTGTGACAGTTCTGAACCTGCAGTGCCAAGGAGAGTTACCCTGAACTTAAAACTATCATCATTCTACCCAACTGTGGCTGAGATGGACCTGTTGACAGGATCCCAGACATTGTGATACTAGGAGGTTAGCTGTAAACACTTTATCAAGCCCAGACACCAGCCCCTTCCTTACCGTAATTTCTTTAGCCTAAAAGTAAGGAAAAAAAGAGAAAAAAGGTGTCGAGTTAAATAAAGGCGTTTGCTTATCAAGTTTTAGTTTTAGAGACTTACACTCATTCATACCAGGCAAACCACCCCTTTGTCTCCTTTGTCTGAATCAGCCTGAAAGAAGGAGTCTGTTTTTACCACTTGATTTTCACTGTGTTGGTGACCTGACTTTTTCATTGATCTGTGAACCCCTCCCACTCTATCTGTACCCAAGGCTCTGGGTGAGAGACGTGTGTGCTAAGTCGCTCAGTCATGCCCAACTCTTTGCAACCCCATGGACTGTAGCCTGCCAAGCTCCCCTGTATGGGATTCTCCAAGCAAGAATACTGGAGTGGGTAGCCATTTCCTACTCCAGGGTATCTTCCCAACCCAGGATCAAACCTGTGTCTCTTAAATCCCCTGCACTGATAGGCAGATTCTCTACCACCAGCGCCAGCTGGGAAGCCTTGCGAGACTCTTGTTGTTGTTCAGTCACCCAGTCATGTCCAACTCTTTGCAACCCCGTAGACTGCAGCATGCCAGGCCTCTCTGACCCTCACCATTTCCCAAAGTTTGCCCAAGCTCATGTCCATCAAGAGAGACTCTTAAGTTCATTTAAAACACTGGCATTTTTGGATCCCAGCTTGATGATAGGTAAACGTTCCCATTGTTGAGCTACACAGTTTTCCATATTACTGGCACAGACCAGCCCTACTTGCCAGAGAGGACCTAAGCAGACTGATAGTTTATGAAAGAGGCTTGGAGGAGAGAGGGATGAGGCCAGGTGGCCAGAGGGTCAGTAAGAGGGCAAGGAGGGCTCGAGAATACGGCTCACGGCAGGGCTGACCAAAGCTCTTGGCTGGGGACAGCAGCAGCGTGAGCACAGAGTTCACCCTTGGCCTAAGAAAACCTTCACGGGGGCCTAAATAAAACGTTTTCACTTTAAAAACTTCTGCGGTAATGACTTCCAGCTGTGTGGCAGAGCTAGATCCCAAGTCTGAATTGTTTCCCTAGAAAGAAACAATTGTGCCTGTCCCTGGCTCCTTAACTCTTTCATCCCCATCCTGGAGGGAGACATACCCCAAGTCTGTTCTCTGGTTCCTCAGAGGTGGGCTGGGCTGGGCAGCTTTTGTGGCCTTTGCAAGGTGGGGCTGGAGCAGGGTCCTGGAGCCTCTCTTTTCCCAGTGAGATCCCTGCAGCCATCTTCTCCATCAGGTTGTAAACTGAGAGTCCTGCCTGTGGCTTGCTTTTTTAGAGTCCTGTTGGGACATAGCCATGCCTATTTGCTTATATACTGTCTATGGTTGCTTTCTTGATGGATGAGAGTTGAGTAGTGGTGACACGAACACTATGGCCTGCTAAGTGATGTTTCTGGACCTAATTCTAATGTGTGCACATGTATGCACACGTGCTTGTCTGTATGTGTCTGTGTCTGTGTGTATGTGTAGGCTTCCCCATACCATCAAGAGATTCTTGGACACCAGCAGGGTGTCTGAGGATTCAACTCAGTTTTGACACTGTCCACCTGGATATACAAACAGACTCCACAGGTAAAGGGTTCAGTCCCACAAGAGCGCCCTCCACTTTAGACACCAGTCACAACCCCAAGTTGCAAGTTGGAGGTTCCAATAACTCAGGAGGCCACTTGCAAGTCCACATTGTCACCTATACTTTTGAATGACAGGCTGTCGATCAGAGGCTCCCATGACACCCTCCTTGGGTTTTGAGTAATTTATCAGAACAGCTCATAGAACTGAGGAAACCTGTTTATTCCCTACATTACCAACTTATTACAAAGGATATTAAAGACTATGAATCAACAGCCAGATATAGAGATACACAGGGCAACGTCCTGAACAAAGATGCTTCTGTCTCGTGAAGCTTGGGACCTCCCATGATGGAACATGAAAGTTCTCTGAGCCCCATACTTTTTGAGTTTGTATGGAAACTTCATCACATAGGCATGATTGATTAACTCACTGACCTTAGGTCCAACCTCTAGCTGCTCCCCTTTCCCCAGAAATCAGGTGGGTCTGAAAGTTCCAACCTCTTTTTCCATTTGGTTCCCTTGGCAACCAGCCTCTATCCTTAGGCACATGGCAAAGTCATTTCATTAGCATAAACCCAGTTATAGAAAGGGAGTAGTTATGAATAACAAGATACTGTTGTTTTACCTGTATGGCTCTGAAGCATTTTCAGAAACTGAGGACAAGAGAGCAAACATCATAGCAAAAGATATTCCCCTTGCTTTTATGGCTCAGGAAATTCCAAGGGTTTGGCTGGCAACCTGTGAGCCATTAACTGTAGATGAAGATTATATATATATATATATATATATATATAACAAAACACAGTGCTACATCTGCCAAGCCTAAAATATTTACCACCTGGTCCTTTACAATAAAAAAAAAAAGTTTATAAAACCTGATTAAATATAATGTAGGCTTACTTGAGGCTTGCCTATCTATATTAGTATCAAAGTTTTGGTCTTAGTTCCCCAATGAAACAAGAGATCATAGCATTCAATCCATTTTAGATAAGAAACTGATGTTCCCAAAGTAAAGGGACTCTTCAGGGTTGGGTAATGGTAGAATGGGGCTAGTATTGAGTTCTCCTCCTCACTCCCTTGACCCCCAGGCCAGTGCCCTCTCCAACAAGGGGGCTCATCCAGGCAGCCGTGGATCAAAGGGATAGTTCTTAGCTTTCCATGTGCTATGCTTGGTTGCTCAGTCATGTCTGACTCTTTGCAACCTCATGGACTGTAGCCCGCCAGGCTCCTCTGTCCATGGGATTTTCCAAGCAAGTATACTAGAGTGGGTTGCCATGCCCTCCTCCAGAGGATCTTCCCAATACAGGAATCAAACTGGAGTCTCCTGCATTACAGGCAGATTCTTTACCAACTGACCTACCAGGGAAGCCCTTCACTTTCCATGGTCAGTAGCAAAATACCCACTTTGGTTTTCAGAGGGACTTTTTCTTAAGCTCTTTTTGCTATGTTTTGCATGGAAATACTCTAGTGTTTGGTAAAATAAGTTTTGTAACTTGTGTGTGCAGTGACCTGGTGTTTTAATAGTTGGAGTATTTATATCTGATGGTTGAACAATTGTTGAACCCAGGATAGAGCCAAAAAAATAAATTAAGTGCTCTCTGTTCATTCGATCAAACCCTCGGAACAGTGGCAAGAACTTGCATAGTGATTTTAATGGACTATTACACTTAGGACATGTACAGAGTAAGTTATTTTTCAGTTAAATTTTAATTTTATTTTTCTCTGATAATCTCTCAAGGATAAATTTTGACTCTGACAAAAAGTTCTGAGAGAGCAAGTAACAGATTTTTTTGAAATGTATGCATTCCTTCCAGCTTTTTTGGAACTTGAGTAATGCAATAACTCAATAGAGTAGACTCACAATTAACTGGAATCAGTCTAAACCAGAGCCCTCCAATAACTGAAATTTAGTTTTCGGGTCACCCTTCCCATCACTCAACATTTAGGGGAAAAAAGCTTCATAGCAACAAAACAAGAGATGGAAATTTAGTTAAAAATTGACAAAGCAACTTCTGGAAAATGTCTCTGGAGTCAGTACAGACATAGAATGGGGAAGATGAATCATTTCCTGGGGTCCTCACAATTTGTTAGGTATGTGCCTCTTGGGGGACTAGGCAGTGGATTCCAGGAAGCAGCAGGAAACAAAGTTGAAGTCACCAGCTAGAGCTAAAGAAGAGATAAGGCTCATGTTCTTACAGGCAGCCCTGAGTTAGACCACCCAGGCCATGAAGGGTCCCCTTAACTCACATCCCAGGAGTCCTCCAGCTTCATATCTTACCACCTCCAATGCTCAGCAATTGCCAAACTGGGTTCTCTTAAACACAGAGTCAAAGCTATGATTTTTCCAGTAGTCATGTATGGATGAGAGATTTGGACCATAAAAACAGTTGAGCACCGAAGAATTGATGATTTTGAACTGTGGTACTGGAGAAGACTCTTAAGGAAATCAGTCCTGAATATTCATTGGAAGGACTGATGCTGAAGCTGGAGCTCCAATACTTTGGCCACCTGATGCAAAGAGCCAACTCATTGGAAATGACCTTGGTGCTGGGAAAGATTGAGGGCAAGAGAAAAGGGGAGCAACAGAGGATAAGACGGTTGGATGGCAACACTGACTCAATGGACATGAGTTTGACCACACTCCAGGAGATAGTGAAGGACAGGGAAGCCTGGCATGCTGCAGTTCATTGAGTCACAAAGAGTCAGACAGGACCTAGAGATTGGACAACAAACAACAAGCACCTATGGTGTCTCTTGACTGTGAACTCAGTAGATGGATTCTCTGGGTTCGAGCACTATGTCTGGTCTTTATCTTCCATGGCTCAGATCATGGACTCCTTATTGCCAAATTCAGACTGAAATTGAAAAAAGTAAGGAAAAGCACTAGACCATTCAGGTATGACCTAAAATCAAATCCCTTATGATTATACAATGGAAGTGAGAAATAGATTTAAGGGACAAGATCTGATAGATAGAGCGCCTGATGAACTATGAACTGAGGTTCATGACATTGTACAGGAGACAGAGATCAAGACCATCCCCATGGAAAAGAAATACAAAAAAGCAAAATGGCTGTCTGGGGAGGCCTTACAAACAGCTGTGAAAAGAAGAGAAGTGAAAAGCAAAGGAGAAAAGGAAAGATATAAGCATCTGAATGCACAATTCCAAAGAAAAGCAAGAAGAGATAAGAAAGCTTTCCTCAGTGATCAATGCAAAGAAATAGAGGAAAACAACAGAATGGGAAAGACTAGAGATCTCTTCAAGAAAATTAGAGATACCAAGGGAACATTTCATGCAAAGATGGGCTCAATAAAGGACAGAAATAGTATGGACCTAACAGAAGCAGAAGATATTAAGAAGAGGTGGCAAGAATACACAGAAGAACTGTACAAAAAAGATCTTTACCACCCAGATAATCACGATGGTGTGATCACTGACCTAGAGCCAGATATCCTGGAATGTGAAGTCAAGTGGGCCTTAGAAAGCATCACTACCAACAAAGCTAGTGGAGGTGAGGGAATTCCAGTTGAGCTATTTCAAATCCTGAAAGATGATGCTGTGAAAGTGCTGCACTCAATATGCCAGCAAATTTGGAAAACTCAGCAGTGGCCACAGGACTGGAAAAGGTCAGTTTTCATTCCAATCCCAAAGAAAGGCAATGCCAAAGAATGCTCAAACTACTGCACAATTGCACTCATCTCACACGCTAGTAAAGTAATACTCAAAATTCTCCAAGGCAGGCTTCAGCAATATGTGAACTGTGAACTTCCAGATGTTCAAGCTGGTTTTAGAAAAGGCAGAGGAACCAGAGACCAAATTGCCAACATCCACTGGATCACCGAAAAAGCAAGAGAGTTCCAGAAAAACGTCTATTTCTGCTTTATTGACTATTCCAAAGCCTTTGACTGTGTGGATCACAATAAACTGTGGAAAATTCTGAAAGAGATGGGAATACCAGACCACCTGACCTGGCTCTTGAGAAATTTGTATGCAGGTCAGGAATCAACAGTTAGAACTGGACATGGAACAACAGACTGATTCCAAATAGGAAAAGGAGTATGTCAAGGCTGTATATTGTCACCCTGCTTATTTAACTTATATGCAGAGTACATCATGAGAAACGCTGGGCTGAAAGAAGCTGGAATCAAGATTGCCAGGAGAAATATCAATAACCTCAGATATGCAGATGACACCACCCTTATGGCAGAAAGTGAAGAGGAACTCAAAAGCCTCTTGATGAAGGTGAAAGAGGAGAGTGAAAAAGTTGGCTTAAAGCTCAACATTCAGAAAATGAAGATCATGGCATCTGGTCCCATCACTTCATGGGAAATAGATGGGCAAACAGTGTCAGACTTTATTTTGGGGGGCTCCAAAATCACTGCAGATTGTGACTGCAGCCATGAAATTAAAAGACGCTTACTCCTTGGAAGGAAAGTTATGACCAACCTAGATAGCATATTCAAAAGCAGAGATATTACTTTGCCAACAAAGGTCCGTCTAGTCAAGGCTATGGTTTTTCCTGTGGTCACGTATGGATGTGAGAGTTGGACTGTGAAGAAAGCTGAGCGCCGAAAAATTGATGCTTTTGAACTGTGGTGTTGGAGAAGACTCTTGAGAGTCCCTTGGACTGCAAGGAGATCCAACCAGTCCATTCTGAAGGAGATCAGCCCTGGGATTTCTTTGGAAGGAATGATGCTAAAGCTGAAACTCCGGTACTTTGGCCACCTCATGCGAAGAGTTGACTCATTGGAAAAGACTCTGATGCTGGGAGGGATTGGGGGCAAGAAGAGAAGGGGACGACAGAGGATGAGATGCCTGGATGGCATCACGGACTGGATGGACATGAATCTGAGTGAACTCCGGGAGTTGGTGATGGACAGGGAGGCCTGCCGTGCTGCGATTCATGGGGTCGCAGAGTTGGATACGACTGAGTGACTGAACTGAACTGAACTGAACCTTTAGCGGGTTACCTAATTTATCTGTGCCTTTCTTTCCTTTTCTGTTAATTGAGAAATAATAATAGTGCTCTGCTGATAGGATTGTTCTGAGGTTATATGAGCTAATACATGGCAGGTACTGAGGACACAGCCTGTTACCTCCAGGGATTTGCACATGTTGCTCCTTCAGCCTGGAGCCCCCTCATGCCACCTGGGTAGGAAAGTGACTTTTGCTGATTTTCCTCACTCTGTCTGTTCCCATGTAAGGCTAGGTTACATTTCCTGCCTCTGGGTGTCTGTAAAACCCTACACTGCTATAAAGGTCTGAAGAAGGAAATGGCAACCCACTCCAATACTCTCACTAGAGAATCCCATGGACAGAAGAGCCTGGCTGGCTACAGTCCATGGGGTTGCAAAGAGTCAGACATGAATGAACAGCTACACATGCACGCACTATAGGGTCTGATTCTCCATGAGACTGAGTCCTCAGAAAGCAGAAACTGGGCCTGAAGCATCCCAGTGTCGGGCACACTGTCCAGCACAGACTAACCCCTGAAGTCTAGTTTTTAAAAATATGTTGACTAAGAAAAGATGCACAACTTGAGAGTTGTGAGTTAAGTTTTATTTGGGACAAAATAAGGACGACAGCCCAGGAGACAGCACCTCAGTGAGTTCTGAGAGACTGCTCCAAAGAGGTAGTGGGGGAAGAAGGTCACTATATATAATTTTGGTGAAGGGAGAGTTCAGTGCAGTCAAGTGCTTACTTTACAAGGTTTTCTGCTAGTCACAAGGATCAGATGTCATCATGAAGGAATTTAGTCCTCTTCTACCTATGAGGAGATGCAAAGATTGGGATCATGAAATCAGTTCCTGAAAACATCCAACTGTCTAAAGACCTGTCCCACCAGATTCCTGGTAGCACAGAGTACCTCACTCCACCCTCAGCTCCCTCAGGGGGTGTTGAAGGTCAGTAGCTGCAGCAGCACAGGGTTCAATCTTAACAGAGGCAGATGGCCAACGCCCTTGTTGTTCAGTCTTCGGCAATGCTCTTGACAAGTGCAAATTCGTAGTTGACAGATGCATAATGCATGGATGGATGAACTATGAATAAATCAATAAAGACACAAATGAGAGGCAAATTTCTTTTCCATCTCTTCCATCTATCTGGACCCTAGATTGTGTGCATGGCAACTGTTCACCTATTCAGCTTTGAGTGAATAAGATTAAAAAGGAAAAAACCCCCTTCTTCAAAAAGCTCTACCTCCAGGTCTCAGAAAATTGTCAGAATTCACTAATTTTTTTTTAGAACACAACATTTTACTGTCATCATCCAGGAAGCTTTCTTGATGAACACATGCATCTACAGTGCCTAATCGTGGGAATGGTACCACCTGGGGTTGTGCAGTGTCCAGTCTGCACGGAGATGGTAGCCCTGACTATGCTTCTTAAGGCAGGAAGCCAGACTGATGGATTTAGAAATGAGTGTTTGTGTGCATGCATGATAAGTTGCTCCAGTCGTGTCTCACTTTTTGCGACCCTATGAACATAGCCTGCCAGGGTCCTCTGTCCATGGGATTCTCCAGGCAAGAATATTGAAATGGATTGCCATGCCCTTCTCCAGAGGAAATGGCAACCCACTCCAGTGTTCTTGCCTGGAAAATCCCATGGACTGAGGAGCCTGGTAGGCTACAGTCCATGGGGTCACAAAGAGTGGGACACAACTGAGAGACTTCACTTTCACTTTCACTTTCTCCAGGGGATCTTCCTGACTCAGGGATTGAACCCAAGTGTCCTGCATCTCCTGCATTGCAGGCAGATTCTTTACCTGCTGGGCCACTGGGGAAGCCCCCCCAGATGAGTGTTTAACTACCTCTAAAGCTCAGAAATCAGACCACTCTGTGAACCAGGATGGATATTTTGCTGTGAAAGTCCGCTAGTCTATCTGATGGCACCTAGGGACCCACCATGGCATCAGTCCTTTTACTCAGTTCATCCTTCTTCCTCAGTCATCCTTACCCAGGAACCTCTGTAAGCTTTTCCTTATAGCAGTGATGTACACAATTAAAAGGGCATGAACTGGAAGCCAAAAGACATAGGTTTTATTTTCAGTTCTGCAGCCAATCAGTTGGGTGATCTTGGGCAAATATCTTAACTAATCTGAGTCTTCGTTCCCTCCTTAGAAAATAAATAGTAAAATTATTTGATGACCCCAAGACTCTGCAGAGATGCAAAGGTGAAGTGTTATCATCACCATAATCATTAATAATAATTATTATTACTAATAGTATCATTTAGTAATAATAATAGCACTAACAAATCCACCAGGAACACCACATTTTAAATTGATTCTAGTATTTCATAAATTAGATGAGATTGAACATTAATTCAGTAAGAAGTTAACAAGAATTTAATTATATAATAATGCCATCCTCATCTCAGAACAGAGAGCAATAGCCTAGGAAGAAGTGACTGTCAGTAAGTGTGGATTAGTGAGAAAGACATTAGGAATGTGTGCTGCCCGCAGAAGAGTTTAAAACAAGGTAACAGGAAGCTTGGGGATGCTTAAAAAGAATTGAGAATCTTGTCTTCCTAAAAGCCTTGTCACCAAGTTTGGTACGAAGACTGCACTGAACACAGAATTCATAGTCCTGTAGTTTCTAATGGATGACTTGCAGTTATACTGTGTCCTATAATTTGCACACTTGTTTGTGAACCAAACACTGAAGTGACCCCATTGGCATTTGATGGGTCAGTTCTAACTCTGGCTAAGGGAGAGGGGATCAGGTGGAAATTGTTTAGACAGAGCTTTCCCCCTGAAGGTAGAAAACTCCAGATTGTAGTGAAACTAACATGCTTTGAGGTTCAGGACAATGTTGTTGTTAAGCCACTAAGTCATGTCCAACTGTTTTACGACCCTATGGACTGTAGCCTGCCAGGCTTCTTTGTCCATGGGGATTCTCCAGGAAAGAATACTGGAGTGGGTTGCCATGCCCTCCTCCAGCAGATCTTCCCAACCCAGGAATTGAACCCCAGTCTCCTGCATTGCAGGCAGATTCTTTACCAGCTGAACTACCAGGGAAGCCCAGATTTGTCACTACACACCTGTAATACAGCAATACAGACTGACGTACATGGGGGAGACAGAAAGACAGTGACTGTGATGGACCAAATGATGACATTGGAAATTCTACAGTGTCAGGGTCTCTAAAACTGCTGTCAAGGGTGGGATCAGGTACCGAATTCCAGGCAATGCCAGCCCTCTTTCTCACCTCTCTTCCCCACTTGTTATTTGGGAGATGCATTCACCACTGAGCAGAGGTCCTCTCTATCACCTAGGTTTGCATATATGCCTACAAACGGGAGCTCACCACACTGCTAAGTGTGGCTTACAGCCTGCCAGCCAGATGGAGTGGCAAATGTGGAAGGTGAAAGAGACGGAAGCCATCATTTCCTTCTGGAAGGATCAGCATGTGATGCTAAGCACAGGAGGTTTTGAAGTTGTCTCTTGACGTTTGCATGCCTCAGATCCATGGAAGGAACTGGTTTCCATGTTCTGGACTGCTTGCAAAGTTCTATGGCTGTTGAAACCACAGCTTACAAACTAGTGACAGCCCATTTCTGACTCTTGCCCCCTTAACCTTTCCAGTGGTTTTGTATTTCTCTGCATTACATCACTTTTTGCTTGACAAACCTAGAGTGATTTAGTTTTCATGACTGAATTCTGCCTGACAAAACAAACCTAGCACTCATCATTGTGTGATTTTGGGCAAGTGACCTCCACATTCTGGGCCTCAGCTTCCAGGCTATAAAATGACAGGTTTGTAGCATGACCTCTCAGTTTCCTCTTGATTTTAATGTCATGTTAAAAAGCTCCGTGAAACTATCAGTTCTCTCTCTCTTACAGATTTGTAAGCAAACAAGGAGGAGAAAGGATGGGAAGCTAGCCTTTTGATAATCTAGATATGTCCTGCAACTGAGGGATGTAGTGCTCTGAGTAGACACAGAATTTCTCTGGTAGCTGAAAGGCAAAATTCCTAACATGAATGGGTTTGATAGAGGCTAGTTAATTTCTGGTCAACTTCTCGCCTGTAAAGAATATTGGCTGCATTATAACTCTGTTATAAAAGTTGTGCTCACCTCACCCAAAATTCCAGGAAAGGCCTCATGCGCCTGCCATATTTAAATGGAGACTCATCTGTCCACTTCCGCCACCAAATCTCAACTTCCTCTTTTGTCTTCCAGCCTGGATAAGAGAAGCATTCATTTGTGTTAAGACATTATCCCATTCAAACTCTTCTTTAGAAGTCAGGTCCCTTTAGGAGGGTATTTATGGTGGATGTGATCAGCCATTTCTCCATCTAACAGTTAGGTTGGCCAATGTGGTCAGGGGCCCACCTTAGGCTTTACCACTTCACTATGCCCTGGTAACTTCTGACTGTAAATATCAGCACTGCTTGTCTGAGTGCTTTCTCCAAAGTCAAGGAAGGCCAATCTGTTTATGTTCAAGGAGCTTGAAAGTGCCAGAGAATTAACAGGGTGTTGAAAAGCAGAGACATCTCTCTGTCCACAGAGGTCCATTTAGTCAAGGTTATTATCTTCCTGGTGGTCATGTACAGTTGTGAGAGCCGAACTGTAAAGAAGGCAGAGTGCAAAAGAATTGATACCTTTGAACTGTGGTGCTGGAGAAGACTCTTGAGAGCCTCTTGGACAGAAAGGAGATCAAACCAGTCAGTCTTAAAGGAAATCAACCCTAAATACTCAATAGAAGGAATGATGCTGAAGCTGAAGCTCCAGTATTTTGGTCACCTGATTCGAACAGCCAACTCATTGGCAAAGTCCTTGATGCTGGAAAAGATTGAGGGCAGGAGGAGAAGAGGGTGTCAGAGGATGAGATGGCTGGATGGCATCACTGATGCAATGGACATGAACTTAGGCAAACTCTGGGAGATGGTGAGAGACAGGGAGGCCTGGTGTGCTGTGGTCCATGGGGTCACAAAGAGTCAGACATAAGTGATTGAACAACAACGACAGCAACAGGTAACAATCACTAAGTTGGTGAATAAATGCCACTTTCTTGCTTCCAGGTGGGATGACTTTAAGCAAGGTGACATATTTCTTATGCTGTTTTTCCAAATTTTTACATAGGACTGAAATTTGATTGTCTATAGTGATAACTTGCTTAATAATGTACTCTTCACTGACTGTCTTTTCTTCTATTCCTTTTTCCCAAATAAATTACATGCACTTGAATCCTTGTCTCAGGCTCTGCGTCTGAGGGAGCTCAACCAATGTGTGTAGTTCATCAACATGCCAGCCAATTAAATCCAGGAGGCTGTAACAGTGGACATTTTCTAGGTAGAGGGGAAATATATTCTGAGTTAGGGTTGAAGAGCAGCCTGTGTCACAGGTTATGGTGAACAGCACGGAAGTCTGGAGGGGCCGAGGAAAAGCCAGTGAGAGCAGGAAGCAGGTTGGAGAACATGGAATACTTCTTCAGTGTCATCTCACATAAAGCCCGGGCATATAACAAGGGCTCAAAAGTGTTTGTAGTCTTGTTGAGTATCTTCATTTTCTTTGGAACTAGCCCTGGGCATCAGATTATTCATTCATTCTTTCATTTTCATTGATTCAGTTACTTATTCAGTAATTCAACAATCAAAATTATTTCCTAAATGCTCATGGTGTGCTAGGGACTGTGCTTGTTGCTGGAATGGAAAAATGACTAGGGCAGAGCCCTTGACTTCAAGGTGCTTCTTGTCAAAAGGCTGTAAATGGAAGCTCCTGCTAGAAGAAGGATACCTCTCCATTCAGATTCACTTGGCTGGATCCTTGGTAAAAGGTCTTTGCTTGGCTCTGAAAGAGGTGGGCTGCACACTATTTTGCTCATTCGAGGCAAACAAGCAATAATGTAATGGCAAGAAGCCTCATAAAATGGTTATTTCTATTCCCGGATTGCTCCGGGATTCCATCTAATTTATAAACATTGTTTTATGAAAAATTGAGATCATTCTTGGAAGTGACCAGAGAGAGTGACCTTTGCTTGTTTTGGTGCAGTGTTTGTGTGTGAATGTGTACATGGCTGTTGTTGCTAAGGAGGCGATGGCCAGCCTGGGGTAATGGCTGTCTTTCCACTCTGCACATTTCCTTAGTCAGGGAGGGTGTAACTGACACCCCACCTCCCGCATCCAGTTCTCCCCAGAAAGAAGGAAATGGAGACAGCAGCCTAACAGATTGCCTGGGAGAGGCTGAGCTCCCACAGTACAATGAAAATAAATCCCATCACTGCCTCCAGATGCTTTCAGACCCAAACATCTTTGGGCACAGGCTTCATCTAATCTTTTATGAGAGCCAGGTATTAATACCAAGTTCTGTCTCCAAGGATTTGAATCAAATTCCAGAGCTCAGAGCTGTTAGAAGCTTTGGGTGGTGTGCCTGATACGGGGGGAGTCAAGTGAAGTTTAGGAATGACTAACCCCAGGAACAATTAGAAGAAACAGCACTGAGGTAGAGTCACCTTCCAGCTCCATCACTTAACTTGCTGTGTGGCCCTGGACACATCTCTTCACTTCTCTGAACCTAAAATACACAGCAGCCCCTGCCAGATATTGGGTCAGGTTCTTCCCTTTGTGTGAAGTGCTCTTTCCTCAGATACCCACCTCTAGATCACCCCTCCTTTCACTTAAGTTTCTGCTCATAGGATGTCTCGGTCAAGCAGTCTTCCCTACCCCTCACTTCCCACTCTCTTTTATTTCCTACCCCTTCCCGGCTTCCCTTTTCTTCACAGGCTTATCATTACCTGAAATTGTGTATATAGCTTTTTGTTAACCAGTTTGGTTTTATTTTCTGTCTCCCCATGAAAGCAAAGAGTGCTTTGTTCATTATTGTACCCCTGGTGCCGACGATGATGCCAAGCACATAATGGTTGCTCAACACAGATTGATTAAATCAACATCGATTATGCATCACTATTACTTCCTGTGTATAGTTAGACACTCCAGAGTATACAGGATTCTCCAGAGTGTGTATCCTGGACTAAATCAATAATGGGAAAGCCCAGATTAAACTTAAATGTTCATGAAATGCTCCCATCATAATTTTCCTGACTTGGTTAAGCTTGTAATTGGAAGGATGCACATTTTCCCTTAACATCCACAAATGTCACTGTTTTTCCGTGGTGTCGTTTTACCCGCTTCTTCCCACCAGTCGGCCACCATGGTTGGTTTCAGCCTCAGGGCTGTTTTGGAAGCGAATCTTTGGACTCTAGGGTCATTTTTTTTCTTTTTGTGGACCGGTAGGGCAGCGCGGGGGAAGCTCCCTGCCGCTGCTCCTCTGAAAGTCCTTGGAGAAGGTTGTGGTGGGCTGCCCAGCTCCCTGGGGGCTTTGCTGGAGCCCTCACAGCCATGAGGCAATGGATGTGACCCTCTCTCATAGCCAGAGCACATACGAGCTAATTTAGAGAGCAAATTTCAAGAAAACTTTGATGTAATTGGTCCCATGAGTCCCTGGGTGGGGCCATGTGGAGAAGACAGCCATTTCACTGGCCTGGCATGGCCTACCTCTGAATTAAACAAAAATTGACTGGTAGGAAGACAGAGGCATGAGCAGCAATGAAATGTCCATGTAGATGGTAGCCTCCCACTTTCTAAGGTCATCGGTGCTTCCTATAAGGGCTAGGCAGAGCTAGAGGTTAAAATAAGAAAATGCAAGTCCAGAGAGGTGAGGCGGCTTATCCAAGGTCACACAGCTTATTGGTGATACAGCTGGGATTAAATACTTGTTTATCTTGTTCTGAGCTAGACTGTAGGCAAATTTAAGTCAAGGACTGTGTCTGACCTGGTCATCATGGGTTCCTCAGCACCTAGGACAGTGCCTGGTACTTACATATTTGAAACATTCCATACATTTGTACATTCACTAGTTTGAACTAATGTATTTAGGGGAAAAAAGTCAAAAAGACAAGAGACCAGAAGGGTGACTGGCTTATCTCTGAGCCTTTCAGCATTTTCACCTCAGCCCCCAATTACCCTCCATCACAGTTCTCCCCTGGTATTTTTTTTACTAGCATGCCCAAAGTTCTTCTTCCAAGACAGCTTTGAAATACCTCATCTAATGTCACAGTTGAGGAAAGAATCTAAGCAATATTGTTTCTCCATTTTAGGGTCTTTTTTTTAAAAAAAAAAGAAACCATTTTTAGGGACTTGCCTGGTGACCCAGTGGTTAAAAATCTGCCTTGCAATGCAGAATATGTCAGTTTGATCCCTGGTCAAGGAACTAAGATCCCATGTTCTGTGCAGCTGGAGAGTCTGTTGCACTGCAATAAAAGATCCTGCATGGCACAACTAGGAGCTGACACAGTCAAATAAATATAAAAAAAAAGAAAGAGGAAACCAATTTTAGACTTTCATGTCCACATTATACCAACAGGTCGACTGAATCCAAGTCATCAACTCGCTGGCAATAAATTGGCTCAATCAACTGACCAAAGCTGACTAGCTAAATAGCTGTGTCCTTGGAAATATAAAATGATAGGCAGTGTTATGTGGGGAAAATGCAGATTCTGAGTTTGAACCCCAGATGTTCTGTGAGTAGAGTAGAGTCTGTGTAGAGTCTGTGACTCTACAGAGCCCAATAGAGTCTGTGAGTATGCATTTTAACAAGTATCCCAACAAATCAGTTGCAGATGACATTGGGTGCAAAAGACCTCATGCAGGACTCAAGAGATAAAAGTTCTAGTCAGGGACATGCCTCTGTGTAGCTATGTGAACTTGTCCAATTCACTTGACCTCTTTAGACATGACTGTCTTTATCTGGATAACTATCATATAATTCAGAGCTTGCAAATTAGCAACTCAGTGACTCAATTTGACAGCCAGCAAAGTTTGGTATTGACATTCTTTTCTGAGTTCTAGGTACTCTTACTCTTTTACCCATCAAATCTATCAAGCATGTTAAAGTCAACCATAATCCACATCCCAAATTAAATAAATTATCTATAAAATAGTTGAATTGCAGTTAATTCGTTGGTATGTTACACATTGTAGGAATATAGTTAAATATTAATTTTGATTCTGATATTTTCTTTTTATGTTTTGGAGTCAAAACTTTTTTCCTTTTAGCTCTCAAACATGTTTATAGTCTCTAAAAAAATATCTTAGGTCCTAAATACTATGCTTTTACCAGTACCTACTGCAACCCACTCCAACATTCTTGCCTGGAGAATGCCATGGACAGAGGAGCCTGGTGTGCTACAATCCATAGGGTCAACTGAACAGCAACAGCTAGATGAAGCTGCCCTAATTTTGCTTCATCAACAAATTATTTTAATAGACAGCAAAACTAGCCAGGAGCTAGCTTGATAGGAATAAAAGCAGTTTATCCTCAGAGGCCTTAAGCTCAGTCATTTTTACATATTCTTATTTCCTACCTAGCCCTGGAATTGTGATATATTATACTTCAAGATCAAAATTTTAATATGCTTTCCAGCCCCAGCTCTTGTTATTTTATAAATTGTAACTTCCCTGCCTACAGGTCTTACACATCAAATTGACAAGTATATCTGAGGTGCACAATTTGGCTCTATTCTGCCATATCAGATTATCCATTGGTGATACAAAGGACATGCTTGGCTAAATCCAAGCCTTAACCTCTCTATTCACTTGCTTTAAAATGCCAAGGGGATTGACACATAGAGCAACAAACTCTCTAAGCCTGCATGCTGGAGCCATCAAAAAGTTATACAAATAATATATTCATAATATATATAAGAATATACTCATATATATAATATATTCATAAACTCTCTTCACAAAATATAAACTCAATATGTATGAAGGAATGAAGGGAGGGAGGGAAGAAGCAAGGGAGTGAGGAATGAAGAAAGAAAGGAAGGAAAAAAGAAAAGAAAATCTTAAAATGTTAAAAAATGGAGTATGTTCACTAAGTTGAAATCTTCTGGGGTGTATAATTAGCTCTTGGAAAGGGATCATCACTTGAAACGTAGGGAAAAGAGAAAACACATTTGTAAATAGCTTGTAAATAGATTCTTACTTTCAGATTAGTTTCCTCTTACATGGGTACAAGAGTTAAGCATACATGTCTGAGGAGTTCTGGGCACCTTAGTTTCTGAATTATTGGGGCGGTGCTTTCACAAGGTCGTTTTCTCATTGATGAAACTTAATACCACCATGCCTCACCCAGCTAGACTTTAAGTTCTATGAAGGCAAAAACCATTTCTTTCTTGTTTAGTACTGCATCTCCAGGATCTTGCCAAGAATAGGCTTGCAATAAATGTTTATCAAGTGATTGAACTCAAGTTGCATTTGCAATTTTTATACTACATTCAAGTGGTAATACAGAAAATGAGTAGAACTTAACTGCTATTAGAAAACCTGAAAATAACATTACCACAAGAGACAGGTGTGTGGCTCCAATTAAATAGGTTAGAATTTGTTCTACCAATCTGAGGTTCAGACAGAAATAGTGAAAAATTTATTGGTTATTCAGGTTAATTTTTGGTTATGCAATTGTGTGACTTGTATGTGACTATCATGTTGGAGACATCAATGGAATGTTTCGTGCAAGGATGGGCATGATAAAGGACAGAAATGATAAGGACCTAACAGAAGCAGAAGAGAGTAAGAAGAGATGGAAAGAATGCACAGACAAACTATACAATAAAGATCTTCGTCCAGATAACTAGGATTTTGTGGTCACTCACCTCAAGCCAGACATCCTGGAATGCGAAATTAAGTGGGCCTTAGGAAGCATTACTATTAATACAAACAAAGCTAGTGGAGGTGACAGAATTCTAGCAAAGCCACTTAAAATCCTAAAAGATGATGCTGTTAAAGTGCTGCATTCAATATGTCAGCAAATTTGGAAAACTCAGCATGGCCACAGGACTGGAAAGTGTCAATTTTCATTCCAATCCCAAAGAATAACAATGCCAAAGAATGTTCAAACTACTGTTCAGTTGCACTCATTTCACATACTAGCAAGGTTATATTCAAAATCCTTCAAGCTAGGCTTCAGCAGTACATGAACCAAGAACTTCTAAATGTACAAGCTGGGTTTTGAAAAGGCAGAGGAACCAGAGATCAAATTGCCAACATTCATCAGATCATGGAGGAAGCAAGGGAATTCCAGAAAAAAACTTATTTCTGCTTCACTGACTAGGCTAAAGCCTTTGACTGTGTGAATCACAAGCTGTGGAAAATTCTTGAAGAGATGGGAGTACCAGACCACTGAGAAACCTATATGTGGATCAAGAAGCAACAGCTTGAACCAGACATGGAACAAAAGACTGGTCCAAATTGGGAAAGGAGTACAATAAGGCTGTATGTTGTCACCTTGCTTATATAATCTGTAGGCCGGGTACAACATGCGAAATACCAGGATGGATGAATCTCAAGTTGGAATCAACATTGCCGGGAGAAATAACAACCTCAGATGTGCAGAGGATACCACTCTAATAGCAGAAAGTATAGAGAAACTAAAGAGCCTCTTAATGAGGGTAAAAGAGGAGAGTGAAAAAGCTGGCTTGAAACTCAATATTAAAAAAAAAAACCTAAGTTCATGGCATCTAGTCACATCACTTCATGGCAAATATAAGGGGAAAAATTGGAAACAGTGACAAACTGTTTTCTTGGGCTTCAAGATTACTGTAGACAGTGACTGTAACCATGAAATTAAAAGACGCTTGCTCCTTGGAAGGAAAGCTATGACAAACATCTGTGTGTATGTGTCCTCCATCACTAACTTGTGTCTGACTCGTTATGACCCCATGGACTCTAGCCCATCAGGCTCCTCTGTCCATGGAATCCCACAGGCAAGAATCCTGGAGTGGGGTTGCCATTTCCTCCTCCAGATGATCTTCCCAGCTCAGGGATTGAACCCACGTCTCCTGCATCTCCTAGACAGCATGCTAAAAAGCAGAGACATCACTTTGCTAGCAAAGGTCCATACAGTCAAAGCTATGGTTTTTCCATATGTTAGGATGTGAGAGTTGGACCATAAGGAAGGCTAAGAACCAAAGAAGTGTTGCTTTTGAATTGCAGTACTGGAGAAGAGTCTTGAGCATCCTTTGGACTGCAAGGAGATCAACCAGTCAATCCTAAAGGAAATCAACCTGAATATTAATTGGAAGGACTGATGCTGAAACTGATCTCCAATACTTTGGCCACCTAATTCGAAGAGATGACTCATTGGAAAAACCCTGATGCTAGGAAAGATTGACGGCAAAAGAAGAAGGGGCAGCAGAGGCTGAGATGATTAGACAGCATCACTGACTCAATAATCATTTGAGCAAACTCCAGGAGATAGCGGAGGATAGAGGAGCCTGGCGTGCTGCAATCCATGGGGTCGCAAAAGTTGGACACGACTTAGCAACTGAACATCAACAACAACAACAACAGTTATTGCTCATGCTTAGATCCTGGGCTACATCGCATTATACCAATTCCATTTCAATAGCTACTTGTTTCATGTGCAGATGTCAAACTTTTCCATCATCAAAGAAAGTTCTATTGGATAATATTCTTACAGGGAATGTCTTGTTTTTTTATCAAATAATCTTATGGTTGATATTGTTGGAACAGGTTTAATTATCTGTATCTCAATTTCTGGGTGAAATAACAATATGAAAGAGTGTTTAGCACCAAGATTAATCTATGGATAGAAGAAACACTGCTTGGTAAAGTGAGCTTTGTAGTATATTAATACACATTGTACTTGTTAGAAGCAAAAGATGTTTTTAAAATTTGAAAACTGATTTCTGAAAAACCATAAAGCTAAAATTGACACAAAGCTGCAATATCAGTTCAGTTCAGTTGCTCAGTCATGTCCAACTCTTTGCGACCCCATGAACCGCAGCACGCCAGGCCTTGCTGTCCATCACCAACTCCCAGAGTCCACCCAAACCCATGTCCATTGAGTTTGTGATGCCATCCAACCATCTCATCCTCTGTCATCCCCTTCTTCTCCTGCCCTCAATCTTTCCCAGCATCAGGGTCTTTTCCAATGAGTCAGCTCTTCTCATCAGGTGGCCAAAGTATTGGAGTTTCAGCTTCAACATCAGTCCTTCCAAAGAACACCCAGGACTGATCTCCTTTAGGATGGTCTGGTTGGATCTTCTTGTAGTCCAAGGCACTCTCAAGAGTCTTCTCCAACACCACAGTTTAAAAGCATCAATTCTCCAGCGCTCAGCTTTTTTTATAGTCCAACTCTCACATCCATACATGACCACTGGAAAAACCATAGCCTTTACTAGATGGAACTTTGTTGGCAAAGTAATGTCTCTGCTTTTTAATATGCTGTCTAGGTTGGTCATAACTTTCCTTCCAAGGAGTAAGCGTCTCTTGATTTCATGGCTGTAATCACCATCTGCAGTGATTTTGGAGCCCCCAAAAATAAAGTCTGACACTGTTTCTCCTGTTTCCCCATCTATTTGCCATGAAGTGATGGGACTGGATGCCATGACCTTAGTTTTCTGAATGTTGAGCTTTAAGCCAACTTTTTCACTCTCCTCTTTCATTTTCATCAAGAGGCCCTTTAGTTCTTCTTCACTTTCTGCCATAAGGGTGGTGTCATCTGCATATCTGAGGTTATTGATATTTCTTCCAGCAATCTTGATTCCAGCTTGTGCTTCCTCCAGCCCAGCATTGTCATATATAAAATATTCCATATAATGGTCATTCTTTTGACTTGACAGTTTATATTTTCATTGTAGTTATTAGAACTAAGAAAAATAATCTGTTTATCAAAGTAGATAATCTGTTTATTCAACTACAATATTAAAATATAAGCAAAAGTATAACTAGTATTTTTAGAACATTAGAAAGGAATTTAAAATTATACCTCAGAGTGTGTGCGTGTGTGTGTGTGTGTGTATATGTGTATATATTTCATCTCACCAATAGTCTCATTCTTCAGGTTTGTTTTAACCTTTTACAACTCAGTCTCAACTTTACCCTTTTCTTTATTCACAGCACTGGAAACTTTTTATCCTTTAGAAAAGCATTTCCAAAATAATGGTATACATATTACTTTAGAGGGAACATAGACAATTATTTATTTTTAAATTTACACATTAGAAAAATAATTATTCCTCCAAAACAATGACTTTTCAGATATTAAGTTTTTTAAAAAATAATTTATACAAAAGTATAAGACAATTTATGAAAAATACTGGATAAATCTTGATAGAAAAAAATCATGAAGTTAGTATGTTTATGAATGACTATGGTTTAGAAAATACTACTCTTATCTGGTAGACTGTCCCTTACATGTGATGACTGGAAGAAAAACACACAATGTTAAAGTTGTGGGGTTTGGTTTTATATAGGAACTTTACTGAAGACTATAGCCTGGGAAACAACCTCTTAGTAGCTCTGAGGGGACTTCTCCAAGAGGTAGGGGAGAAAGCAGCATATATATGGTTTTTAGCTAGGGAATACCTACAGTCAAGCAAACATTTGGGTAAAATATTACTGCTGGGCACGGAGAATAGATATCTCAGTTAATGATTTTAGAGTGTTTCTGTGTATGGGAAGATGCAAGAATCTGAGTTCATTAAAATTCTCCCTGAGATATACATCTAAGGGACCTATTTTTCCAAAACGCAGAGTGCTTCATCCTGGGATTTTTTCGGGCATGAGTTCCTTTCAGGGTACACTGTAGGTCTGCCGCTGCGCTGGCTCATGACTTAGTCTTTGTAGAACAGGATGGAGAGCAACGGTCTTCATTTTACAGTCCTCCCTACTGGTCATAAATGCATATGGAAGGCACTTCATGACCAATTTGTCTCATAGTGCTAGGAAGGCTACTTCATGAGTCAGGTAAGGGTTTCTTTGATAGGTTATTCATTGTGCTACAATGGGACTGGACTCTGTTAGTAGTAGCCATAAAAGTCTCTGGACCACCTGTCTTTACTAGCCTGTTATGGTCCAGGAAATGATTCTCCCCAGTTGCTTCTTCCCATATTTAGAGTTATATTATTACAATAATCTTAATCATAAATGGAACTATGTTTTGGGGCAATCATTTTAAGTCTCTTAGTCATCATTATTTTTGTCAGAGACTTGGTCATGCATTAGGTAATACGTGAAACAACGATATTATAAAATTGGCAAAATACAATATATAATATAGCTAGTAGCACAAATTAGGTCACACACAAGAATTTAAGCCAAGAGTTTTCATTAGATGCAGTCCAGTATAATCCCAGTTGTCTGATCCAGTCTGTTCTGTACCCATTGCTATTTTTAAGGATAATGATATATTTGCATTGTTTATAAGGCATCCAGCCCAGTTTCCTAGGGTTATTAGGCTGATTATCCTTTGTATGATCTAATTACCCTGATGTAATGGGGCCTTTAAACCTAAATACTATAACCTGGTCTTACCCATACAAATCCATCCCATAACTTAGGGAGAGTCCCTCATAATAAGTGGGTGGTTATGATTTTGACTGAAATTTAGCTCATTGCTCTGAATTAGCTTCAGTAACTTTTAAAGAAAAGTCACATATATAGCCAGAGTCATAGCAAGCATGATTGACTAGCCAAATAACAGGATCTTATCTAGTAATATCAATAGTGGCCTGAACAGAAGTATAACTTCTTATTTCTAAAATAACTTTCTGAGAACCATCTAATCAGAGCCTTGGAGAAGAGAAATCCACCAAGGTAAACCAGAAATACTAGATGTAGGTAATTTACCATGAAGTCAATAACTGGATTCATTTTTAAGCTCTGCATAGGGTCATGCCTATGATAGAAAAACATTTGATTCATATGCAAGATGTTCAAGAAATCAAGAAAATAGTATAAATAATCGTATGGGTCAAGTCTAGCACCTTGGGATAACTGTCTACTTCTGGTGTCGTCTTCTGGTCCTGGCATAAGTGTCATTTCTCCTCTATATGAACATTGTTTTAAGGTGATTTTGAGGTCAGCAGTCCTCTCTATGGGCTTCCCAGGTGGCACTAGTGGTAAAGAACCCGTCTGCCAATGCAGGAGACATAAGAGACACAGGTTCGATCCCTGGGTTGGGAAGATCCCCTAGAGGAAGGCATGGCAACCCACTCCAGTATTCTTGCCTGAAGAGTCCCATGGACAGAGGAGCCTGATGGACTACAGTCCATAGGGTCTCAAAGAGTCAACCACAACTGAAGCAACTTAGCATGCATGCACATCCTTGCTATAGACTAGTCCAGTGCAGGGTCCCCTTTAAATTGGGAAAATAGAAACCTAAGTGTCAATTTCTTTCATGTTTCCCCACTGCACTTGAGCTAGTTAAAAGTACTTGCTAAGGACCTTTCAAAGGGAGTTCTTTACATGATATCTGTTACAGTATATATACTCTCCTGGTTGCAGGTCATGGGCATCTAATCTTCATCTAAAGACACTTTTTTAAAAAAAAGATAAGCTTCAAAAACAAGCTTAGAATGTGCTTTTAATAATTCAATTAAACTTTACAATAATGCAACATAGTTACAAGGAGTCACTTAGGAAATAAGTTCAGTTGAGTTCAGTCACTCAGTCGTGTCCAACTCTTTGTGACCCCATGAATCGCAGCATGCCAGGCCTCCCTGTCCATCACAAACTGCCGGAGTTCACTCAGACTCACATCCATTGAGTCAGTGATGCCATCCAGCCATCTCATCCTCTGTCATCCCCTTCTCCTCCTGCCCCCAATCCCTCCCAGCATCAGAGTCTTTTCCAGTCAGTCAACTCTTCGCATGAGGTGGCCAAAGTACTGGAGTTTCAGCTTCAGCACCATTCCTTCCAAAGAAATCCCAGGGCTGATCTCCTTCAGAATGGACTGGTTGGATCTCCTTGCAGTCCAAGGCACTCTGAAGAGTCTTCTCCAACACCACAGTTCAAAAGCATCAATTCTTCGGTGCTCAGCCTTCTTCACAGTCCAACTCTCACATCCATACATGACTACTGGAAAAACCATAGCCTTGACTAGACGGACCTTTGTTGGCAAAGTAATGTCTGTGCTTTTGAATATGCTATCTAGGTTGGTCATAACTTTCCTTCCAAGGAGTATGCGTCTTTTAATTTCATGGAAATAAGTCTTAGCCTGTAAATACAAAACTCAAAAACAATTAAAAGGCAGTTAACAACAATGGACAATTGCACTCATTTCACACGCTAGTAAAGTAATGCTCAAAATTCTCCAAGCCAGGCTTCAGCAATACGTGAACTGTGAACTTCCAGATGTTCAAGCTGGTTTTAGAAAAGGCAGAGGAACCAGAGATCAAATTGCCAACATTCACTGGATCATGGAAAAAAGCAAGAGAGTTCCAGAAAAACATCTATTTCTGCTTTATTGACTATGCCAAAGCCTTTGACTGTGTGGATCACAATAAACTGTGGAAAATTCTGAAAGACATGGGAATACCAGACCACCTGACCTGCCTCTTGAGAAACCTATATGCAGGTCAGGAAGCAACAGTTAGAACTGGACATGAAACAACAGACTGGTTCCAAATAAGGAAAGGAGTATGTGAAGGCTGTATATTGTCACCCTGCTTATTTAACTTATATGCAGAGTACATCATGAGAAACGCTGGGTTGGAAGAAGCACAAGCTGGAATCAAGATTGCCAGGAGAAATATCAATAACCTCAGATATGCAGATGATACCACCCTTATGGCAGAAAGTAAAGAGGAACTAAAAAGCCTCTTGATGAAAGTGAAAGAGGAGAGTGAAAAAGTTGGCTTAAAGCTCAACATTCAGAAAACTAAGGTCATGGCATCTGGTCCCATCACTTCATGGCAAATAGATGGGGAAACAGGAGAAACAGTGTCAGACTTTATTTTTGGGGGCTCCAAAATCACTGCAGATGGTGATTGCAACCATGAAATTAAAAGACTCTTACTCCTTGGAAGGAAAGTTATGACCAACCTAGATAGCATATTCAAAAGCAGAGACATTACTTTGCCAACAAAGGTTTGTCTAGTCAAGGCTATGGTTTTTCCTGTGGTCATATATGGATGTGAGAGTTGGACTGTGAAGAAGGCTGAGCACTGAAGAGTTGATGCTTTTGAACTGTGGTGTTGGAGAAGACTCTTCAGAGTCCCTTGGACTGCAAGGAGATCCAACCAGTGCATCCTAAAGGAGATCAGTCCTGGGTGTTCATTGGAAGGAATGATGCTAAAGCTGAAACTCCAATACTTTGGCCACCTCATACGAAGAGTTGACTTATTGGAAAAGACTCTGATGCTGGGAGGGATTGGAGGCAGGAGAAGGGGACGACAGAGGATGAGATGGCTGGATGGCATCACTGACTCGATGTACATGAGTTTGGGTAAACTCTGGGAGTTGGTGATGGACAGGGAGGCCTGGCATGCTGCGATTCATGGGGTCACAAAGAGTCGGACACAACTGAGTGACTGAACTGAACTGAACTGAACAACAATGGAACTTAATATTCACGGAAACATTTTTTTCTCTAAAATTGACCCTTATTTCCATCAAATATACCCAGATTAAGACTATTTGTTGTCAAAGTAATTCTGGTTTCAATAAATTTGGTTTGATTACTACACAAGTGTAATTGATCATATAAGCTCTTTTAAATTGTCTTCACTGGAACTTTTCATCAGGAATCTCAAATTGAACTTAAAAGGCCTCTCAAGGCAAGGAAAGCTATGACAAATACTTGCCATCAGATTTTGCTCACAGTGCCTGCATATTTAGGTGAATTCTTCTCTTCTTGAGGTTCCCCAACTATTTTGAGGTTATTGCATTTGCCAAGAAGTGACCTTCCTTATTCACCTTGTAAGGATGCAGAGAATCCTGTGAGCAAGTTACCAGGTTGTTTTGCCAAGTGGCTTTTTGGTTCCCAAAGTCCACCTTAGTTCTTTAACTGGTCATACTTGGTTTTGCATTTATTCTCAAATATATCATTGCATTCAAAACCTTGGTGATACAGTGTTTCCAATTATGTCCTAGGAAGAACAGATTCTTATTGAACTTAATGCAAATAACAATATGGTCACGAAAATAAGAATACTCACTAAGAGTTTCAAATTCTAGAGAGATCAGATTCAGGTACCTCTTTGACCATCACAGAATAAAACTCAGGATCAACCAAGATGGAAGATCTGAGACAGGAAAGACTTACTGAGTTACTTGGACTTGACGAGGAGGCAGATGGACATAAGGGTCCCTTGCTGGTACCATGGCTCTGGACCCTCATAGAGTTCTGGAGAAGGAGAGAAATCTGCTCTGGGTTCTTTTATGGTCACCCAAAACTTTTGACTGAAAAAATAAAATGCACAATGTAAGAGTTGTGGGTTTTGGTGTTTTATTCAGAGACTTTCAGTTCAGTTCAGTTCAGTCACTCAGTCATGTCCGACTCTTTGTGACCCTGTGGACTGCAGCACCTCAGGCTTCACTGTCCATCACCAACTCTAGGAGCTTGCTCAAACTCATGTCCATTGAGTCAGTGATCCCATCCAACCATCTCATCCTCTGTCGTCCCCTTCTCCTCCCACCTTCAATCTTTCCCAACATGAGGGTCTTTTCCAATGAGTCAGTTCTTTGTATCAGGTGGCCAAAGTATTGGAACTTCAGCTTAGCAACAGTCCTTCCAATGAATATTCAGGATTGATTCCTTTAGGATGGACTGATTTGATCTCCTTGCAGTCCAAGGGACTCAGGGACTTTCCTGAAGACTATAGCCTGGGAAACAGCCTCTCAATAGCTCTGAGCAAACTGTCCCCAGGAGGGGAAGAAGCCATCATATATATGATTTTTGGCTGGGGAACACCTGCATTCAAAGTAAAGATCTAAGTAAAGATAACTGTTAGTGACAAAGATAGATATATTAGTTAACGATTTTAGAGTATTTCAATGTTTGGGAAAATGCAAGAATCTCATCTCATTATACTTCTTCCTGAGATATATATCAACTATCTAGGGGGTCTGTTTTCCCAAAACACAGAATGCCTCATCTGGCTTTTTGTCCTGAATTCCTCTCAGGGATTCCCAGGTGGCCCAGTGGTAAAGAATCCGCCTGCCAATGCGGGAGACTCAAGAGACCCAGGTTTAATCCCTGGGTTGGGAAGATCCTCTGGAGAAGGGAATGACAACCCACTCCAGTATTCTTGCCTGGGAAATCCCATGGACAGAGTATCCTGGTGGGCTACAGTCTATGGGGTCACATAGAGTCATACACAACTGAGCGACTGAGCACGTATGCTCACGCCTCTCAGGGTGCACTTTGGTCAGCGACTACAGTGGCTAATGACTTGATCCTTGTATAATTGGATGGTGAGCAATACTTTTTTTTGGCAGATGTTGTAACTTTATTCTAAAAAGGCCTTGTGTTGGTCAGAGGTACCAGTCTTATTCCAGCTTTAATTCTCCAACATTATTTAGAATCTCAGCCTTATTTTTGGATTCCCATGAAGAGGTATTTCCCCATTTTCTCAGAACACTCCATTTTCTATTTAGCTTCCCTGCTGAAGCCTGTGAATTTCTAGTTTTACCTCTCTACCTTTCCTTTTCTTCTAGAGAAAACTCAGTTCTGACTGGTACTTGATATACTTTTTTTAAAAATTAATTTATTTTTAAATGGAAGGATAATTGCTTTACTGAATTTTGTTGTTTTCTATCAAACATCAACATGAGATATACTTTAAATACATGCTTTAGTCTTGGTTGAGTAGTATTAACTTTGAGAACAGATTAAATGACAAGAGCCTTCTCATCAAATTAACTTCCCATCCAAGTTAGAAGACGTCTTCCCTGCAAGACTTCTCAGAACATTTCATATACCTTTCTGGTAAAATCTCAGATGTTAACTTTGATTAAAGCAGAGTTGCCTAAACTTGTTTAATTGTAGAACCATTTCTTCCAATATAGTACTTCTCGAGTCAGTCATTTGGGAAACGTTAAACGTTACTTAAAAGGCTTGTGTTTGAAAGCCAGGAGTTCAGAAAGCCAGTTGGTTCCTTCAAGGTGCTTTTCTGTGTAAGGTTATGCTGCCCCCAGGTGGTCAGAAAGGTCTTGGCCAGAAACCTGGAGTTTAAAGAGCCGAGCTGTCTCCACAGGTGCGATTAAGAGAAAGTGAAATGCACACACACACACAAATGGTTTTTCTGTTCAGACATATCTTAAAATAATTTGGAAAAAGAGCTCTTTATTAAAACACTAAGTATAAAATAGATATCGCCAGGCAGAGGGTACTCTAAGTCACCTCCCATGACAAGACATTGTCACTTCATTTTTATATGTCCTGATTGGAACCCTCCATGCACATACAACAAGGTAATTGACAAATGCTTGCAAACTAAATGATTGCCTGGTTGATTTCTCTCAATGAGAGGCAAGAAATCCAACTGAGTTGTTTCTCTCCAATCTGCCCTTTAGGGATCTCAAGCAACTGCTGCACATCTATATAAGATTACAGGTAATATGGCTTAGATTAAAATTCAAAGGTGATGGACAGTTAACTAGCAAATTCAATTAACCAAAATAGCTAAATCTAAAAAATTACAACCCAATAATTAAGTTTTTCTCCAAAAGAGCCATCTGAGAATGTGGGTGATGGGACAGTGGTTCTCAGCAGGATCATATTGAAGAAGTTCCTACTTTCCAAGTGTTTATAATCATTTGTGTTCTTGTTCTCTTTCTATTTCCTTTGCCACCCTTCCTCCTCCTTCCCTTCTCCTTCTTTCCCCGATCTCCTCTCTTTCCTCCCCTTTCTCCTCCGCTTCCTCTTCTTCTACATAAGTCCTTTTCTTGAGTACAGTTGGGAATGTAGCCATAAATGCAGTGATCTAAATGCCAATACTAAAAATTTGGGCATTGGTTCATTAGGGACCTTTCAGTTATAAGTGACAGTAAATGACTTCCATCATGTTAGGCAGAAGTAAGAGACATATTGGAAACATCCTGGATCTCTGAGCAACCAATTTGTAGAAGAAATGGAAGCAGAAAAAGTCAAGATTCTTCGGCAGCAGAAACTGGTGGACATTCTGTCATGCGCCATTAACGGTATTCATTTTTAATGACAGTTTCTCTGTCTTTCTGTTTTCGATTTCAAGTTCTAGAGCAAGAAGAGCTAATTGTCCAAACTGAGATAATACATGCACTGAATGTTTTCTGTTTTCTTTTCCAGATCCATTCTCTATTCTCCTCCATCCTCTCCCATGCCCCAGGGAGGTCAACCTGTATGGACTGAATCACAGGTCTCTTGTCCTCTTACTTGCAGTTGGGTTCCGCTGATGGAAAGCACTGTGGGAGACTGGAGGGAGATAGAAGGGAGGAGAGTAACTGTGGGTATTTGGTACCTCCCCCTACTCAAAGTCATAGCTCCTGGCAGAGCTCTTTCCTTTTATGTCTGGGGCCAAGGTATTGCCTATGCTTTCTCAGTTTCCTTATACCCTGTCCACTCTATCTAGAGTGTATGTATGTGCTAAGCTGCTTTAGTCATGTCCAGCTCTTTGTGGCCCTATGGACTATAGCCCACCAAGTTCCTCTGTCCATGGGATTCTCCAGGCAAGAATACTGGAGTGGGTTGCTATGCCCTCCTCCAGGGGGTCTTCCCAACCCAGGGACTGAGTTTTTCTGCATAGGCAGATGGGTTCTTTACCACTAGTGCCACCTGGGAAGCCCAGCTAGCATATCTATTTCCAATATTAAACTCTTCCTGATTTACCCAATTTAGTATCTCTTCTATTTACTGCTGGGATCTGATAGATACCAGAACTCAACCACAGAATACACCTGGCAATTATTTAGCCTCTCTGGGCTATAGTCTCCTCAGCTGAAAGATTGGATCAGTACCTCACAGGGTTATGGTGAGCCTTCAATGGGTTAATAATACATGTAAAGCTTGGGCTACAAAGCCTCTCAATAAGACTAGGCTATTATTTTTATTTTGTATTTGCAGCTTGGTTATTTTAAATATATAAATGTAAATCTGGTTTAAAATATTCTCTTTCTGAGAATTTTCACACACTTTTCAAAAAGAAAAAAAAAAAGTATGAGTGTGCCCACTTGGGGCAGGAGAGGGTGGGACCACGATGGCTGTGGAGCCCTGGCCAGCGTAGGGAAGTATCAGGGTCTCAGTGGGGATGCACTGATATTCAGATCTCAGAGGTGGACTGTGAGCAGTTCATCCACCCACGGATCACCCTTCACTGCTTGAGCACCAAGAGAGTGGGTCTTCTGAAGAGCACCACCAGCAGACATTGCCCCTTCTTCTCCACGGAGCAACCCTACTGCCGGCCCATCCTTCAGGATAAAAAATACTCCTGTACGGAAAATAGTTCTCTTTCCAGGGAAAGCTATGGACCCAGGAACACTGCCTGACTGGTTTGCTTACTCTCTGTAGCCCAAAGCCATAATGTCTGCTCTTAACTTCTGTACTCCAGATCTGTGTTGTCCTAGAAAGGAAGAGACAAGCTGAGAAAGCACCACTCCTGGGACATGGTTCCATTTGTTCAGCAAGGATTTTTTTCCCCCCCCTAGGAGAAGTTACAGCAGTCCTGATGTTGAGGAGTGTCATTCCAGCAACACAAGATGGCTCAGCTGACAAAGGATGAGCCACAAAGACAGACAGACCCGAGTTCAAATCCTAGTTCAGTCAATTAAAGTGAAAGTGAAAATTGCTCAGTTGTGTCCGACTCTTTGCTACCCCATGGACTCTATAGTCCATGAAATTCTCCAGGCCAGAATACCGGAGTGGGTAGCCTTTTCCTTCTCCAGGAGGTCTTCCTAACCCAGGGATCGAACCCAGGTCTCCCTCATTGCGGGCAGATTCTTTACCAGCTGAGCCACAAGGGAAGCCCTTCAGTCAATTACTAGCTGGATAATCTTGGGCAAGTTACTCACCGTCTCTGGGCCAAAGGATCCTTATCAGCACTATGTGGGATACTTTCTGTGAATTCTAAATTAATCCTCAAAACAATCTATGCTGTAATTTCCACCATTACCCCTCCTATATTGTACAGATTATGTAACTAAGGTTTGAAAGTGTTAAATGATTTTCCCAAAGTCACATAAGCCCATGAATAGACTCTGAATTTGATGTGGGCAGCCTGATCTCAGATGGTAAAGCATCTGCCAGCAATTCGGGAGACCCAGGTTCAATTCCTGGGTCGGGAAGATCCCCTGGAGAAGGAAATGGCAATCCATTCCAGCAGTCTTGCCTGGAAAATCCCACGAATGGAGGAGCCTGATAGGCTACAGTCCATGGGGTCGCAAAGAGTAGGACACAACTGAGCAACTTCACTTTCACTTTCACAGCCTGATCTCAGAGCCCCCCCTCCTAACCCTTTTGTTGAGAGGCCTCAGTATTGGGCTGTAAGACACAGCAAGGCAGATCCACATTCCAGGATGTCTACTTGAGTTGAACTGATGAGTTAATTAGCAAAGCAAGCGATCTGATTGATTTAGGCATATCACATCCACCAGAGATGTAAGTATCCTGTAGACCAGAGCTTCTCAACCCCTGGAGAGTGTTATAATCACTTAGAGAACTTTTCAAAAAATACCAATTCCTGGGCCCCACTGAAAGATTCTTATTTCATTGCTCTAGGGTGGAGTCTGGGTGTAGAAAAAATTTAAAGCTACCCAGGTTGTTCTAATGCACAGCCAGTGTTGAGAACCACTGATGTTGGGTTTTTAATGGACACTTGGTGTTGCCACTAAGTCTTGGAGTCCCTTTGGGATTGGGTCTGTTTATCCTGACATTTAGTTCTGAATTAATTAGCTGATCCTCATACATTAGGCAATAATACATTGTGTAAATTCTGACTTAGGGTACTGCTTTACATAGAAATATGAGACTTTCCAAGGAGACTTATTTTTCTCTATTACCAAGTGTATTCAAGTTTCCTTTGGAAAATGGCAACATCCAAATCCTTTCCTACTAATCTGTATTACAAACAAAAAAATTGCTTTGAAACATTGCAAGGCAGCCAACACCATTCAGTAAATTACACCATGTAACTGGCTTAGGCCTCATTAGGCTTGCCCTCTCTGGCTTTATCAAGGGAACAGCCACTTCTCTTTGCAATCCCTTATGGGAATGGATTTCTTCACTTTTCTCTGAAAGGTCAGTACGTCCCCCTTTCCTGTATTCCTCATCAACTAGTGGCAGCTCAGCCTTTTGTTATCTTCTGGTGCAGCTCCCTTGGAGATGCCTTTTACTTCCAAATAAGAGATGTCTGCAATTTTAAACAATCTATAGTTATTTTGAATAAGGATCATTCTAGTGAATCCTGTTAGCTATCTAGCCAGCATTTCCCTTGCTCTTTCCCAGCAGGTCATGGTTTTTGTTGAGTGATCGTTGCCTTCCCCTTCATGGTCTGAGTGTGCTCAGTATTCCTTTGTGCTCCCTCTTCCATTTGCTCCTCCAAATCCGTCTTTATCCTTCTCCATTCTGACCTGGGCATGCATTGGTGGGATTAATGGCTCTCTGGCCCTGTGAATTTCAGCAACCGAAAGAAGAGTCAGGTTGCAGTATTTACTCTGTTGGCTTTCTCCATGGCTAAGTAATTGCAGGCTGACAGCATCCCTTTATGAATGGACAAAGATCCTCTTGGGTTGCCCTCACCATCCAATGCCCTGTGCGTGTGTTCTAATAAGAACTCTGCACTGCTCAGGCCGAGGGGCAGTGGTGGCTCTCTGTTGTCGTCAGCCCCTGGGCACTGCACTAGCCGTTGCTGAGTTTCTTCAGCTTTGACCACAACCTCATAAATGACCACTTGATTAAATTTTCCTCATCTAACCGGTTCTAATATGCCACCTACTTCCTGCTGGGACCCTAAGACATCGCATGACTCACATCTCCAGTTTTAAGGGCTGGATCCTGACTAGTTTAGTCACAGCATCCCATTTACCAGCAATCAATTCAGACACCCCAGATGAAGGCACTCAGTGCATGCTTCCTTAACAAATGCTTCTGATCCAGAGATGGGCACCTAATTTACATAGGCAGGCTAATTAGATGGAAGGTGTTTCCTATTCCATCCAGGCTGCCATAAGAAAACACCACAGACTGGGTAGCTTGTAAACAACAGAGGAACTTCCCTGGCGATCCAGTGGTTAAGACTGCCTTCCAATGCAGGGGCTGTGGGTTTGATCCCTGGTTGGGGAGCTGGGATCCCACATACCTCAAAGTCAAAAAACCAAAACAGAAACAATATTGTAACAAATTCAACAAAGACTTTAAAAAATAGTGCATATCAAAAAAAATCTGTAAAATAAATAACAGAAGTATATTTCTAACAGTTATGGAGGCTGCGGAGTCCAAGATCAAGGCACCAGAGTTCTGGTGAGAGGGCTCCGGTGAAAGCCTGCTTTCTGATTCTTAGCTGGTGTTTTCTAGCTGTTTCCTCTAACTGTCTCCCTTTCTACCATCTCTGTGAGGTCTCTTTGAAAAAGTGGAAGTGTTAGTCACTCAGTCGTGTCCAACTCTTTGTGACCCCATGGACCATAGCCCACCAGGATCCTCTGCCCATGGAATTCTCCAGGCAAGAATACAAGTGGATAGGCATGCCCTCCTCCAGGGGATCTTCCCGACCCAGGGATTTCACCTGGGTCTCCTGCCTTGCAGGCAATTTCTTTACTGTCTGAGCCACTGAAGATCTCTGTGAGATCTCTTTAAGGAATGCTGATCCCACTCATGAGGGCTCCATCCTCATGACCCAAGCAGCTCCCAAGGGTCCCACCTTCTAAATATATCATCTTTGGGGTTGAGGGTTTCATTATATGAATTTAGGGAAAATGAAAGTGAAAGTCACTCAGTTGTGTCCAACTCTTTGTAACCCCATGGAATTCTCCAGACCAGAATACTGGAGTGGGTAGTCGTTTCCTTCTCCTGGGGATCTTCCCAACCCAGGGATCGAACCCAGGTCTCCTACATTGCGGGTGGATTCTTTTCCAGCTGAACCACCAGGGAAGCCCAGGAATACTGGAGTGGGTAGACTACCCCTTCTGCAGTGGAACTTCCCGACCCAGGAGTCAAACTGGGGTCTCCTGCATTGCAGGCAGATTCTTTACCAGCTGAGCTACCAGGGAAGACCCCATGAATGTGGGGGTAGGACATAAACATTCAGACCATTGCAGATGGGAAGAACAAGGCTTCAGCTTCTGTCAGTGGCCATCCTGTGTGAGCATAAGGGATGTCATTGTAAAAGACCAAGCAAACTCATGGACAGGGCTGGAGTAATAGCACCAGGATCCCGACTGTGACATCTGTGGAGCTAGTGTTATGGGAAATTAGAAATCCTCTCACAGGTTAAGCCAGTTTTAGTAGGTTTTGCTTTGTAATTGATGCTGAAAGCACCACAGCCAATACAGTTTTATCAGTATTTCTTTTATCTTTGTAGCAGCCAGAGGACTCAAAGCACTTCCTGTGCATTGTCGCATTTGATTTTCTCAATAAACATGTGAATGATTATCATGATAGTAATAACTAAGATAATACGTAACAATAATAGCTTTGTGCCAGAGTTATTCAAAGCACTTTATAATTATTAATTTGGTTAATTATCACAGCAACTCTACTCAGTAGGCACTATTATTGATCCCATTCCATTTTTTATTAGATGACACAAGGCACAGAGGTATAAAAAACATGCATCAAGTCACCCAGCTGGTAAGTGGCAAAGCTGGATTTGAACCTAAGCAGTCAGATCCAAGGGTCTGTGTTCTTCATTGCTATGTTCTAGCACGCTGTGGATTAGGAGGAGCAGGTTTTATGTCCATATTTCAAATGGGGAAACAATGGATCAGGCAGCCCAAGAGCTAGTTACAAGCAGACTCAACTTATGTTAGATCCAGTGCTATTTGTACTATGCGGCATTTTCCTCCCAGTGAACTTTCCATCCAGGGCATTTTTAATAATATATGGAACAATCAGTGCAAATGAATGTTCTCCATCCTTCCAAACTGTCCTTGAGTGGAACTGGGAAGAGACTCCCTCTAGGGGCCATGGAATATAATGCAGCCTATGGATTACAGTCTTTATTCAAACTTTTATCTCAACACACTCCCTACAAAAATTTCATAACACCATATACCCCTTATGGGGCTTCCCTGGTGGCTCAGATGGTAAAGAATCTGCCTGCAATGCAGGAGACCCAAGTTTGATCCCTGAGTTGGGATGATCCCCTGGAGAAGGGAATGGCAACCCACTCCAGTATTCTTGCTTGGAGAATTCCATGGACAGAGGGGCCTGGTAAGCAACAGTCCATGGGGTTGCAAAGAGTCAGACATGACTGAGCAACTAACACACACACCCCTTATATATTTTGAAGTTATTATTTTATCATGTGTTGCCAAGAATATAATTCCTAGTATATTAAAATATTGACATTTAAAATAAAAGTAAGAAAATAAAAAACAATAAAATAAAACCATAGACCATACTTATATAGGTATCCAATGAAATCTGAATTCCATTCAAATTTGGTTCTCACCATAATCAACTCAAAATATGTGAATAAACACTTTGCTCATAGTTGGAAAATTTGCATCTTCCTGTTTAAAAAAAGTCATATTTCCATTCCATATTGCATACAGAATTTTATCCCAGTGATATACATGCTTCATTTCTTAAAGCATTTTGTTGATCTCTGCAATAAAAATATGAATATAAGTTAAAGGTGAGTGTATTTTTAAAATCTTTCTTGTTACTATAAGATCCTAAGCATTAAAATATTTCTTTTGGATTGAGTAAAATGTACAAATATTATTTGTAAATTTATAAATTATTAAAAAACTATAAAAGTTCACTTTAATTGGAAATGTGTTTATTAATTAGGTAAATTAAAATTTTTCTAACCTCCATTAGTTCATATAGAACTAATTTACTTATTGCTAGAATGAGTCAGGAACCAGTATTGCTTCTATTTGTGTGTTTAAAATTTTTTTAAAAGTTTAGGTATTTATTGATACAAGTAGGCAAATGAGAATATAAGTTTTATTATAGTAATGTCCTTGATTTATTTGAATACCTTCAGATTATTTGCCAAAAGTATATAGTGATCTATCATCAGAACTTATTTTCATTAACAATTACATGTTTATTGTCTTTATAGCCCCTTATCACACAAAATGATTACGTTCTTTACTTCATGTCTCCCCTCCTGTGTCCTTATATGTCAGGATGCAGATGCCACAAAAGCAGGGGACTTTCTCATATTCTTTGGAATTGTGTCTGCCACATGGTAAGTAATTAACAAATATTTGTTGAACAAATGAATGAGGCAGCCTGTTCCCTAAGAGAAGGCAATCCTAGTGATTCTGTTAGGACGAGGATGAGGGAAGCGTGGATGTATAGGTAACTGGGTCTCCATGAGCCCAACTATCGAAGCTTCCTTCTCCATACATAATCTCTTAAGTACACTGTTGCTTCAGTACAACAGAGATTCTCCTCCCATCCACAGTGTGCAGCAGGGGCAGCGCTCCGATTCTCCTGTGCCTCTGGCTCCAGGGACCCTGGCAGTCACCCCCTGTCCTCTCCTCAATAGGTTTTCTTAATACACTTCCCCATAGACTAAATGGTCATCTGTGGTGTCCTGGAGTAATTCGAGGGTGTCTGGTGTGTCCACCAAACTTTCTTCATTTTCCAGCTGTGTGCCACATAGGGGAAAGCTTCTAGAAAGCTCTAGTGGTACCTTAACTTTCATTTCCATGCCATTTGAAGGCCTACAAGTTACATTGTCATATTTGATTTTTATTCTTATCCCAACTTTGTGAAGTGGACAGGACAGGTTTTTTCATCCTGAATTTAAAGATGAGAAAACTGAAGCCCAGAGAGATAGAAAAACATATTTAATACCACAACATTAGCAGATGGCTGAGTATGGTTTGAATGGCTAGTCTAGAAGTAGTATAGATTTGAATTTAAATCGACTTTGCTTTAGCAATTTATTAATGTGACTATTAGGGAAGTAACTTAGCTTCTCTGAACTTCAGTTGAGTAAATTAATTTAGTTATAGCTTTACCATTCACTAGCACATAGCATCAGAGAAGGCAATGGCACCCCACTCCAGTACTCTTGCCTGGAAACTCCCATGGACGGAGGAGCCTGGTGGGCTGCAGTCCATGGGGTCACTAAGAGTTGACACGACTGAGCGATTTCACTTTCACTTTTCACTTTCATGCATTGGAGAAGGAAATGGCAACCCACTCCAGTGTTCTTGCCTGGAGAATCCCAGGGACGGGGGAGCCTAGTGGGCTGCCATCTATGGGGTCGCACAGAGTTGGGCATGACTGAAGCGACTTAGCAGCGGCAGCAGCAGCAGCAGCAGCACATAACATTCCCTGCCATGAGGAGGCATTACTATCATTCCCATTTTAAAGATGAAAAAACTGAGGCATATCATAGCAGAAGAGAATAGCCTCCAAGAGTGTGGGCTTTGGAGCCAAGCCACTTGAGCTCAGGTCCTATCTCTATCACTGAGGAGCTAAGTTACCTTGGGCAAGTTACTTAATACCTGCCTGGTACAAGGTAAAAATCAATGTATGTCAACTAATATTATTAGGCAACTTGTCCAAGGCTACAAACAAACAATGGCAGTGCTAAGATTCAAAGCTAGCCAATCTGATTCCAGAGACTATGCTTTGAACCATGACACTGTGTTATCTTTAGAGCCAGAAAGTCAGAAGTAGATAGGAAGGTAAATACAGAAGAGAGAAAGATAAGCTTCATAGGTTGTATGTTGGAGAGATATTAAGTACAGGAGAAAGAAAGGAGAGATATTGTGGAGTATCAGGATGTTTTGCTATAAGAAAAGAAATAGAATTACCTTTAGGTGCACTTTACAAAGATTCCAGTAAGGAATTAAATTGTTCAACCATGCCCCTTTGCCACAAGAATGAGGTTTCCTTAGCAATACTGTGTCACTTCCCTGGTGGTTCAGTGATCAAGAATCCACTGCCAATGCAGGAGACATGTGTTTGATCCCTGGTCCAGGAAGATCCCACATGTGGAGCAACTAAGCCCCTGAACAACCACTGAGCCTGTGCTCTGAAGCCTGGGAGCTACAACTACTTACTGAAGCCTGTGTGCCTAGAGCCCATGCTCAGCAACAAACACATCCACTGCAATAAGAAGCCATGCACTGCAAATAGAAAGTGGCCCCATTCGCCGTAACTAGAAAAACACCCGTGCAGCAATGAAGACCCAGCACCGCTAAAAAATTAAATTAAAATAAAGCAGTAGTGTGATAAGATAGGATATAAGAGTTCACTCTGAATAGGGTCTCCAATATGGGGCTTTGGAGATAAGGGACAGAAATTTCTAGGGTAAATGTTACCTGTGTTCCACCAGCAGCAATGAGACCCGCATATATGGATGCTCATTGTGTCCTGGGAACTGATCACCTAGCCAATCAAGGTATTTACCCTGTGAGTGCACCTAGGAGGCAGAAACCAGGCTCCTTCTCTGTCTCAATGTACTTCCAGCTCAGCGCCACACTAATGCAACCCACCCCTGCCTCTGGCAAACTGCACCCAGGAAGCCCTGCCTTCCTTTCCAAGGTAATCAGGGCCCTGCGCACACTCTTGGCCTGGAGAAGAGAGATGGCCTCCTTTCTCAGTTGGTGTTAGATGTTACCGGTGGCCACTGTGGGTTACACTGGTGGCTCAGTAGTAAAGAATCTGCCTGCATAGGCGACAAGGTTTCAGTCCCTGGCTCGGAAAGATCCCCTGGAGAAGGAAATGGCAACCCACTCCAGCACTCCTGCCTGGGAAATCCCATAGACAGAGGAGCCTGGTTAGGCTACAGTCCATGGTGTCCCAAAAGAGTCAGACATGACTTAGGGACTAAACAACAAATGGCCACCTGCTGGGTGACAGTGAACAGGCTCTGTACTGACCTGTACTGACCTGTCTTTCAACAGCTAGCTCTACCATTTGCCTGTAGTTTCAACAGCAACACCAACAATCATATCTAACATGTGCTGAACACCGACTACATTTGTTTGTTGAAGCCAATTGTGTAGACTGTAAAATGTTACCTCCCCTTACCTCAGTTAGAGGATTGCTGTGCTGTAGGATGTCAACAATCTTCTTCCAGTGTCCAGATGGCATAAATTCATTGTATACTATATGGTACTCTATGATTCCTCTACAAGATGTTGTTGTTGTTATTATTATTATTAGTTAAAATGAGGACTGACATTTCTTAGACATATGCCATTGTGTTAAGTACTTAATATGTACTTGTTGTTTAGTTACTAAGTCATGTCCGACTCTTTCACAACCCCATGGACTGCAGCCTGCCAGGCTTCTCTGTCTTCTGGATTTGCCCAGCAAGAATACTGGAATGGGTTGTCACTTCCTCCTCCAGGGAATGTTCCTGACCCAGGAATCAAACCCACATGTCCTGCATTGGCAGGTCGATTTCTTTACCACTGAGCCACTGGGGAAGTCCTTAATATGTATTAGCATATTTAATTGCTAAGAAACCTTGTGAGGTATGTATATATGTATTATTATCCTGAATTTGCAAATGAGGAGAATCAGAGTTTAGAAAGATAAACCTGTCAAGGTTGCATAGCTAGTTGTGAAAGAGCTGGGATGAAACCCTGACCTATGTGGCTTCAGGCTACCAGCTCTACTGTCTGCAATTGTCCCTTCTAAGATACTCATCAACAAAAGGGTCCAGTTTCCCTTTGTCTATATGCCTGGGGTCAGAGGTTGTGCAGTACCTACACACTGGTCTAAATCCAGGTTCATATTTCCAGCCATATTATCAGGAAAGATCAGGGTCTGCCTGTCAGATTCCTGCCTGAGAGTGATTGTATTCTCAGTGCAGATGAGAAGCCTGTCTGGAGTCCCATTTTAGAACTTTGGAGAGTACACACTGTAAGCTACGAAACAAATTCCAGATACACAAAGTGATAATGGTCCAAATTGTGTCCACGCTTGATCACCAGGTAGTGGCAATTGTCAAGAGCTTATATATTTCCTTGGAATCAAAGCAAATTTAAGAAAGAGAAATGAAGACATCTGAGCAAAAAAAGAGAGCAATTGTGTGATAGAATAAGGCTTAAGGATGGCCATCGTGGAGCAAAACAATGTAGAAGCTTGTAGGAGAAACGCAAGTCACCAGTATAATCATTACTGGAACACTATGTGCCTCTGTCTTACTTTGGGTTCTTCCAGAAGATGAACCCAAGAAAAGGATTCCAGTACAAATAGTTTATTTAGGAACTGAAGATGGAAAAATTAGGAAAGAGACACAGGGAAGGAAAAGCAATGATTAAAGGGCGTGTGATCAACAGCTCTTACTGTTGGCAGCTGAGCTTCATCTCACCAAGGAAACTCTGGGAGCCAGTGTCTATATACACTAAAAAAAATTCACTACCAACTCTTATTGGTCATTGGAAGAAAGCTGATGGTAAGTTATTAATTTCCAGGCACTCTTTTTTACCATAGGGCAGGCAAAGTGCCTTAGAATCCAGATAAAACTTTCAGGAAGAGAAATGCAGGAGCTGGTAGCTGGGAGTCAAGCTTTTCTGAACTGAAGTGGAGAGGATAGAGGGATATGAGTGGGTAATGGACAGTGTCTAAGAAATTTTGCCTTTAGAGGACAAGAAACACATAGAAGCTACCACTTACTGAATGCTTAGATTCACTTAATGATCACAGCCACTATATAAAGTGGGCACTGTTATTGTTGTCATTTTGTAATTAACCAAAAGTACTGAGAGGTAACATAATTGCTCACATGCAAATAGCTGATAAATGCTAAAGCCAGGAATTGAATCCAGGGCGTCTGACTCTAAAAGTCATTATCTTTTCCCATCTATGTAGGTTCCTTAATCAATTCCCATTTGTCTAGCTCCATTCTTCATGGTTATGCTGGATATTTTTATCCAGAAAAAAAAAAAAATCCAAGTTGCTTCTAACTGATTTCCATTGCCCCTTGATTAGCATTTTGTAGGTAGGGTAGTTGATAATTGATGCTGACACTTAGCACTCTCCTAAACTCTTTAAAGGGTTTATCTTAATAAATCTACGAGGTATTTACTATTATATTCCCAACTTACTGATGAGGGAACAGAAACACAAGTGGTAATAATTTGTTAGAGGCCATATATTCAGTGAATGGGAAAACCCAAGGTTCAATCTGACTTCAGTGCCCTTGGTTAATCACTATGTTCTGCTGTCTTCTTAGTCCGCAAGATTTACAAGAACAAAGTTTTGAGTAGATGTAGCACTCGGCAATTCCAGGAACTACCTTTAAAAGGAGACAAAGTTAGCAAGCATAGCCAATCCAAGGAAATGGCATCTCCACTCAGTTTTCATTCAGAAAGTATAAACAGAAAAATTTAATGATAAGCCTCTGGGTGAACATGCATATTTTCGAGCTCTTGTTTTAAGTCATCAACAGACAGGCTGACACTGGACTTAGAAATGTCATATTCATGTAAATTTCCAGCTGGGACAAAGCTCCTTTAGCCTTGGGCATAAATTTTGATTCTAGACAGAGGATTTTTGTTTCCAAGGACTAAAAGGGAGAGATGTATCAGTAATTGACATCTTTGTGTGCTTGTTTCTTTCTCATTTCAGTGGTATTTGTTTATTACAAAAAATACTGAAATAATGAGAATAAAAACAACAGAAAAAAAATTGAAATTGTCTTTAATCACATCATTTTTTTTCTTTTCTTAAAACCACTATATAAGGTAAAGAACGAGAGCAGTCTCTGACCCCTATCCCAGTCTCTGTAATAACTCTAACCACTGGCAACATTCTGGTGCTCGAAAGTCTTTTCCCTCTGTGAGTATAAAAAATATACCTGTAGACTAAATACAGGCATACACACTACTGGCAGCTTTTTATTTTAATTAAAACATGATCATGCTTTTATTTTTTTCATTTAACCACACCTCCTAGGATTCCCTGATAGTTTTTACAGATTCACCTCATTTTCTTTTGAGGTGCCCCCCCAACAATCTTCCTTAAGAAGAATATTCTCCTTTTTATGATTACAAGAAAAAAAAAAAAAAAAGACTTGTAAGCACCAGAGTGTCACCAGTGGTTAGGGTTACTACTGAGGCTGGGATAGAGGTCAGAGACTGCTTTCGTTCTTTAGCTTATATACTGGTTTTAAGAAAACAAACAAACAAAAAGAATGTGATTAACTTTCTTAACCCACTCCAGTATTCTTGCCTGGGAAATTCCATGGACAGAGGAAACTGGCGGGGTACAGTCCATGGGTCACAAGACTCCGACATGATGGAGTGACTAAACCACCACCCCCACCAATACAATATTCTAGTATATAGGTTATAATTTGTCTAAACAATCTCTTATTGTTGGACATTTGGCTTACTTCAAAATATTTGTTGATACAAAAAGTGCTATAGAAATCAAGCTGACATACTTTTTTACACTGCCCAATTCATCTTTTTAGTGCATTTAGCACTTGCCTGAAGGTGTCAGGTGGTTGGAATGCCCTCCAACCCCCAACCACCCAGATAAAACATAACTGAATATTTACTTTTCAGAGTCCCAGACCCCCTTCCACAAATAATTCCTGCTTCTGATTCTAGTTGAGATACCCACAACTAATAGTAGCAATAATTTAAATTATAAATCCCCAAAGGCAATATTGTGTGTCTGCATCCCCATTCTGATACCAGGGGCATCTTCCCTCCCCCCTCCTCCGTCGTTTCTCCCCGCCCCCTCAACCTTGTCATAGGTCCAGCCTTCAACCCCGACTTGTCTCCTGGGTCAGCCCTGAGCCCTTTGGGGATTCACAGAGACCAAAACCTTAGAAGATGCTGCTCAGTCGGATTGAAATATGCCTCTTGTGCTTTCTGCCACACACTCACCTACCACACACACACAAAGCAAGCTCCGGCTCCTTAACAAAGACGGTATCTGTGGAAAGCTTCCTTGGTCTTGGATGGAGAAGAAGACTTTGCTCCTTGAGCTCTGCCTCTACACTTAGAATGGAAGCCAGCAAAGAAGACCAATCTGAAGCAGAAGGATCTCAAATTCCCTCCCTATCTTCCTACAAAAAGCAAGGACCTCCAGACCTCAACCCCCAGCCGGGCCCTGGTAACCCGACCTTCCTCTCAGCTCTTTCTACAGGACCTGGGGATGGTGAAATCTGGAAAGAGAGGAGGGAGGGAATGTGGAGACCACCCAGTGATTGGTGAAATGGGGACACTGAGATGCAAGACTAATATGGAGAGAATTCCACATCTAGCCACCCCTCCCCACAAAGAGCCACATTTCCAGGGGCTACAGACTGGAAGTGGAGGGGGAAATAGGGAGATTGAACTTACCGTCCTGGGAAATCTCAGCTCCACTGTGCAGGGACGCTTCTAACATATCTCTCTCTCTTCCCTCCCCTGGAAGCCCCTGGAGGGCTTGGGCTGTCTTTGACAAACCAGCCGCCCTCCGCGGAGAAAAGCAAGATCACCTCCGCCCTGACGTCTCCTGGGTCCCGTGGCCGCCTTCTCCTCCTCTGTCATCTCCCTGGGTGATGCCTCTCGGGTGCGGAAACTGAACTTCCTGCGCTGCAGACTTGGGTACTCAGCAGGACGCCCCTTTCTTGGCCCTCTGGCTCGGACTTTTCCTAGGGCTCTTAGCTCAAGGCCTGACTCCAGGCTCCCAGAAGTCGCGGGGGTGGGTGGGGAGGGAGCAGAGCAAGAGGAAGTCGATTCGGACAGCCACAGTCCTGGTCCTCCCTGGTGAAACTGGAGACTGCTCAGGGCTGGAAGGACAGAAGGACCTAGGGATGGCAGCTATCCATGGTCCTGGCCGACATCAAAGCGTGGATGTTTAAGGCCAACAGCAGCCCGCCCCTATTACAGTAAAACGGGTAAAGCAGTAAAACGGAGCTATGGTATTGGAATTGGTTTTAATTAACCCAGTTGCAGGCAGGCTAATTAAAGTCTGAGTGCCGCGTTTCCGCACCTTCCCAACCATGTGCCAATTGTCAGGGTGAATCTGAAAGTCTTTCCACTTCCTGCTAGTACTATCTCCCCTTGTGAATTAAAAAGATGTTGATGCCTCCCAGTCTCTTAGCTTGCCTCCTCCGATTCCTCCTCCAGCACCATTCCCAGTTCAGGCAGAAAAGCCACATGGCCCTTTCCTGCTTTACTCGCAATCCCCAAGCCCCTGAAACTGGTCCTGAAAGTTTCAGGGTGGAATGAATTTGGGATTGGCTTAAAATTCACTGCCCTGGCCTGTAAGTCCAGGGGATGAAGCTTTAATTTTGTCAAATAAAAACCGGATCTTTGGGTCAGTGAGGTCTGAACCCCTTAAAATGACATATATACACTGCTGCTGCTGCTAAGTCACTTTAGTCGTGTCCGACTCTGCGCGACCCCATAGACGGCAGCCCACCAGGCTCCCCTGTCCCTGGGATTCTCCAGGCAAGAACACTGGAGTGGGTTGCCATAAGTATAAAATAGATAGCTAGTGGGAAGCTGCTATGTAGCAATGAGAGTTCAGTTCGATGCTCTGTGATGACCTAAAGGGGTGGGAGGGGAGGCTCAAGAGGGAGGGGATATATATATATACACACACACACATACAGCTGATTCGTGTTGTTATACAGCAGAAACTAATGCAACATTGTAAAGCAATTATACTCCAATTAAAAAAGTAAAAGTGGAGCTTGTGTTTTGGTTCCATCTGAGCAGAGTCTGAGCTAGGACTGAAGCATGGAAAGTGATATCTTTCAGCTCAGTGAGCTCCTGAGAGGGAAGAGAAAAGGAGGTCAGGAAATGGGATGGTACAGAGGTGGAAACATACCAGCTAAACCAACACCCCAGTGGAGGGCTCATGGAGGCAGGCACTGCCTAACTGCCCTCCCAGTAATCTTTTTAATGAGCCTGGTCCAGGGCTGAGCAGGAAGTAGACAGCCAAATAAGTTACTTGTTGAATTAAACCCAGAAAGTGCAATAAATTTTGTGTTTTTAAGCTTTGTATACTGGTATACTGGTTGGGTCTCTCTTCTCTCTATCAAAGTATATAGCTGATGACAAATTTTGGAGGCATTTATTCTATAATCCTTTTATAAGGATACCTTCTTATAACATCCACATCTTTGAGGGACTCATTCTATTCTGCAAGAATTGTTATTTCCATCTGGTCTTCTACGTTGGCTGCTCCTTGGGTTGACTTTGGAGCAAAATGTTCAGAGGGGGAAATGGCTTGATCATAGTACCAGCTACTTTTATTTTTTTTTAAAGTGATCTCTACTTCCTGCCCCTGGAAAGATAAAAAGCCTGCCCAAGGTGACCTTAAACTGGGCAGCAGAGTGAAGCTAAATTCTCTTGTGTTGGTTCTGCAGTAAAACAACATATCGAGAGAATGATGATTTCAATTCAATTTTGTTTATGTTAACGATCTTGTAAAATGAGCACAACAAGATATTCCTAGCAGAAGGAAGTGTCATTAGTAGAAGAGTGAATGCTGGCTTTTGGAGGTTATGGTTTTAAACAGTGCTGGTAATGCCATAGCTCCAGAAGGAAAAAGAAAACAGGCAATGATGTGGGAATTGCAGAAATGGGATTAAAGGAGTGAAAGTCTATTGCTTTGAACTTCAAACAAGAAACTTCCATTTCAATCTGCAAAGTTATCTTTTACAAGATAGAGCTTTAGCTTTGAGTTGATGTACATTTCTTTATTTTATACCTCACAACTTTTATGTATATGTGTACATAAATTTGGACTGTGTTGAAAGATTTATATTCTGATTTAGTCAAACTCCTTTCTCAAGTGTAAACAATATAGTCTTTATGTAGGGCACTTCCACAATTATCCATCTCTTTGGAAAAAAATGGGCCAATTGGGATCTTGTTATTTGACTAAAACAACCACAATAATAATAATAACCAAATTTCATGGGAGTTCATTTGTGCTTTATGTCAGCATAATAATCTGGGGGAAATTGAGGGCAAACAGAGAAGGGGATGGCAGAGGATGAGATGATTAGCTAGCATCATTGACTCAATGGATGTGAATTTGAGCAAACTCCAGGAGATAGTGAAGGAGAAGGGAGCCTAGAGTGCTGCAGTCCATGGGGTCACAAACAGTCAACTTAGAGACTGAACAATAGCAATAAATAAACATTTAAAATTGTTAGAATGTTACTAAAAATGATTGAGAGGTGTTTATACACACATAATATGTTATTTGATTTATGTGGCAATCTTATAAGGTGAGCATACCTCTTCCCCATTTTACAGAGGAGGAAACTGTAACTCAGGGAGATTAAGAGTCTGTCAAAGTAGGTTCAACCTGATGGAAAAACTGGCATTTGAATCAGGGTCACCAGAGCAGTGCTACTGAAAGATGCTATGTCTTCCGATCTCAAATGTGGGTGTGTACCGTTAACAAAAATATAATACCTGACTTTCATCTGTATAATGCATTGTTACCAAGGGGACCATGACCCACTGGTCCATCCTGCCTTGCCTTTACCCAGTCAAAATTTATTCAGCCTGTAGTGAGCAAGACAGTTTGCCGCTTCATCTGTGTACTTACTCCTTTACTTTTCCCCCCCTTCTCCTTACTTTTGCTTAGTGAAATGATAGCCTTAAGGTTTTCCATCCTCTTCCAGGTCATGGCACCCCACTCCAGTACTCTTGCCTGGAAAATCCCATGGATGGAGGAGCCTGGAAGGCTGCAGTCCCTGAGGTCGCTGAGGGTCGGACACGACTGAGCGACTTCAATTTCACTTTCACTTTCATGCATTGGAGAAGGAAATGGCAACCCACTCCAGTTCTTGCCTGGAGAATCCCAGGGACGGGAGAGCCTTGTGGGCTGCCGTCGATGGGGTCACACAGAGTCGGACACGACTCAAGTGACTTAGCAGCAGCAGCAGCAGCCAGGTCAGTGATTCCCCGTGCTGGGAGTGGGTGCTGTCCGCGGTGCTGAGACACTCACCTTTGGGAGGCTTAGATAAGTAGGGTCCTTTCCCTTCACTTACACCTTCTTCCCAGGTGGCGCTAGTGGTAAAGATCCTGCCTGCCAATGCAGAAGACAAAAGAGACTAGAGTTCAATCCCTGGGTCAGGAAAATCCCCTGGAGGAGGAAATGGCAAACTGCTCCAGTATTCTTGCCTGGAAAATTCCAAGGACAGAGGAGCCTGGTGGGCTACATTCCATAGGATTGCAGAATCAGAGACAACTGAGTGACTTAGCATGCACTCTTCCACTCCAACCTCAGGCACATTTTCTCTTATCTGGCACTTCATGTTCATAACACCACCATTCTGTAACCTGCTGTTTTGTAATCCCAGACTTCCCTGTGCACTGGGAAATTATTTTCTCCCCCAAATGACACTCTTACAGGAGCCTCTTGTCTCCCTCCCTTTCCAAAGGACATTCTGAGGATGGGAAGTTTGGGAAAGGTTCAGCTTCCTCATTTGGAAATTTGATTTTTTGTTAGGCCAAAGAAATGGAACTTAGCAGTCTCCACGGCTTTAGTGCTGGTGGGCGCAAGGAGTATTTGGATGCTAGAGACAATTGAAAGCCTTACTGAGCCAACAGTTATCCTTTGCAAGTACTGCTGTTGTTCCAAGCTGATTCTCTCCTTCTGGGTGGTGTCAATGGCTGGAGGCTCTCAAAAAAATGCTTTAAAACATGCTCCCCCCACCCCCAAGTATGTCCTATGTGCCTTTATCTGTAGAGACCTTAACTCAGCCCCCAACTCATCTTTTGTAAAGACTCTTAGAGGTCAAAGGAATGGGGTGTGTGTGTGTGTGTATGATAGGATGAATTTCTTTTCAAAGAAACCCAAGGGCCACATTTGGAAGAGAGCCATAAGGGAAAAACTGAAAACAAAGGAATGTACATTCCTTATCATTTCTTTCTAAGTCTAAACTCTATTCTCCCCTGACAACTCACAAGGAACAATGACAGTAAGCCCTTAGCCAACACTCTCTCCATCTGAAAGGTGATTGCAGAAAAAGACAGGATGCAGCTGACATTTTTTGAAAACCTGTAGGAATAAAGAAGCCTCAGAGAAGACTTAAGTTTATTTCTTCTTTAATAGATAGTCTTTAATTTGCTTCTGGGAAGAATAAACTATAGACATCCAAAGCATGTACTAATTTTAATAACCCCAATGAAAGAAACTGATTTTGGGGCATCACCTCTCTCCTAAGAATGATCTGAGAAAAAATACACACTGCAGTTCATGTGAATCACCATTCACGTTTTACCCATTTAGACAGACCTGAAAACAAGCAGGTATTATTCTTCTTGCAGTTTCATCTCCTTTTGGGTCCATCTCTCAGTGAGGTACATTTTGTCTCTTTATTTTTCATAGGTGTTCTATTACTCAGAGATTGTTGTCATAAATGAAACAGTGTGCAAGACACATACAAAACAAATATTGTTAAAGAGTAACCCTGAATAATGATAAACAACGTAATAGATGAGTTGTATAGACCCTGGAGAGCTAGAATCAATTTTCTCTGCAATTGCTTCTCATTCTGAACTTATTCTTTTAAAATAATTGTGCTTACTACAGGTGAAAAGGTAAACTGTGCCTTGAAGCTAGCAAAGTTAAAAGTAAGACTATAAATGAGGTAAAAATTCAAGGCACAGAAGCTACTAGTTTCATTTCTAACATGTATCAAATCTACTATGGCTTATAGTTTTTGAAACTGAATGGGAAAGCTATTAAAAGGCAGTGATCATGTGTGTGTATGTGTGTGTGTGCAGACTTCATTGAGAAGCGAAAGTTTTGATCACGTTTTTTTCCTTCTTATTTTGAACAGTCCATATTTTACTAAGCTTTCTTATTTTGTCTCCTGTGATTTTTTGCAATCTTTAGACAAGTCACTTATTGCTTTCTGACCACTTCAGCCCCACTGTGGATAACTCTCAAGTTTCACCAATGCATTTTTGTCCCCTTTATTAATTGACATTTATTAAGACCTTCCAAGGTCTTCCCTGGTGGCGCAGACAGTAAAGAATCCATCTACTAAGCAGGAGACGCAGGTTCAGTCGCTGGGTGGGGAAGATCCCCTGCAGAAGGAAATGGCAAACCATTCCAGTATTCTTGCCTGGGAAATCTCATGGACAAAGGAGCTGGGCAGGCTACAGTACAGGGGGTTGCAAAAGAGTTGGACATGACTTAGCAACTAAGCAACAACAAGCATTTCTAAATGTCAGTTGTTGAAGCAGTGTAAGATACAAACTACCTAGCCATAACCTAGCTTAAACAGGAGATAATATTTTTCTTTTAAAAAGTCATAGCCTAGAATAATATTTTCAATAGATTTTAAAAGGGAAAATCACAAGTTTAAAAGGGAAAATCACAAATCACAAAAATTTGTTCTCAAATTTTTCTTGCAAAATAGTTTATTTGTGAGAGACAATCTCACTACACTCCTTGTGATTAAACTCAGAAAAAGTTTTAAAGATTAAAGAGTATTGCGCATCTACCATGTGTAACATGCCAAGGCTTTCCAGTGGTGGAAAAGATAATAAAGGTTCTTGACTTCATGAAGATGATATTTTAGTGGTAGATTCTCTGAAGCACAACTAAATGATATAACTTAGAAATTTAGAATTAAAATTTAGTTTCCTCCTTTCAGAAATTTACTGAACACTAATACTACACAGTTTTAATATTCTTCCATATATTTATTTTTTTGGACATAGCAAGATTAGCTGTCAGTAAAACATTACTATTGTTTCCTTAAAAACTGTTTACTGTGTATTGAACAAATAATAATACTAACACATGGAAATATACTGAATCCAATTGCTGTACCTTTTATATCCAGATGAAAAAAGCTAAGTACTGAGTAACACATGAAAATTTCAGAGACTAGCTTCCATCCAATACATAATTTCTTCCTGCCTAAGCTTTCACTTAGAACACACTAAATTACCTTCAGTAGGACTAAAAATCACTATAAAATAAAATAGCCAGTATAAAATACTTTATAATATTTCAGTACCAAAATCAAGAAATGTTCTAACTTACATTTAATGTGAAGTAAAGAAACAGCTTGGAGAAGGAAAAGGCAACCCACTCCAGTATTCTTGCCTGGAAAATCCCATGAACAGAGTAACCTGCGCTACAGTCCTTGGGGTTGCAAACAGCTGGACACAACTTAGCAACTGAGCAGAGCAAAAAAATAGTTATCAAAATAGTTCCTTTGTAGGGTATTTGAACCCTAGATGAACACCAGAGAAAAAGTCCACTTCCAGTTTTAGAATCATAGCTTGTCAATGAGTTCTTCAAAGGCATGAGGAAATAGAGAAAAGAAAATCCCCCTTTCAAAGCAATGAAACCGCAGACACATTCAGACCAAATTGTTCTTTCCACCCATCTGGCATACTTGGGCGGGTATTATTACACCCATTAATAGATTAGTGACAGCTGTTTAAAGACACATGTTAGCATTTGAATTATATTTCAAGGCTGGAAGGGATCTTGATTCATCCAGTTTAACTCCTCATTGTCAGAGTAAAACCAACGTCCAAAGAGGAGAAGTGACTCATGCAAGATGACATCATTAGCAAGTGGCAGAACTGACCACCAGAAATCAGGGCTTCTCAAACTTGAGGTAGCTTGGCTGGGTGTAAGAGAATACACTGTAGTGCTTAAAAACACAGGTCTCTGTGTCCCATCCCCAGATATTTTATTTGGGTAAAGACCCCAACACTGGGAAAAAGTGAGGGAAGGAGAAGAAGGCGGGGGCAGAGGATGAGATAGTTGAATGGTATCACTGACTCTCAATGGACATGAGTTTGAGCAAACTCAGGGAGACTGTGAAGGAGAGGGTAGCCTGGCATCCTTCAGTCCATGGGGTTGCAAAGAGTCAGATGTGACTGAACAACAACAAGGCTCGGATTGTGCCTAGGATTTACTGTTGATAATGATACAACTGGTTTGAGAATCACACTTGCAGAAGTATAAAAATCATTGACGATTTAACTATTTTCATGATAAAATGATAGAGTGGTGTGAGAATTTCAAACCAAAGCTTTTAAGACATTGCTTTTTTCCCCCACTGTTTCTTATATTTGTGTAGTCACATAAAATGCACAACCAACAAAAGTCAAATCTGTCAACTGCCCAGACTTGACTTAGATTATCACAATGATCCCCTGCAACGGATGGGAAATCTGAAACTCTGATCATTTTTTCACATTATAAGTTTATCCAGCTAATATATTTCTAAGGCAATGAGAGGATTATTTCATTCCAAGAAACTACAAAATTGAGAAACCACTAAAGTTTTTCTTAATGAATTTAAAATTCTCAAATTTGTTGAAGATTTGCTGTTTAATAATGTATTAATTCAATGAATATTTACTGAAAATCTACCAGCTGGGATTTTAATTAACATCTATTGCATCTTAAAGGGGCTTCTTGGGTAATGCTAGTGGTAAAGAACCCACCTGCCAATGGAGGAAACTTAAGAGACTTGGATTCTATCCCTGGGTTAGGAAGATCCCCTGGAGGAAGAAATGGCAACCCACTCCAGTTTTCTTGCCTGAAGAAACCCATGAACAGAGGAACCTGGTGGGCTACAGTCCATGGGGTTGCAAAAAGTCAGACATGACTGAAGTGACTTAGCATGTATGCATTGCATCTTAAATGTCTTCAAAATGTCTCCCCAAACAGACTTGACAATTGATTGATTGGAAAATGATACTGCAAGTTGAATCAGATGGAAAGTTCTACCACCTTCCATACCAGTGTTTATGATGATAATAAAACATACAGAAATATTTTGATATTACATTATGAATTTTAATATTGGTATTGATTTTAATAGGCTTCTGAATTAAAGAAAATCTACATAGGCAAAATAACAAAGCAGTAAGTAGAATCATAGTTCCCTGAAACAGAAAAAGACTTTTGTAGGTTAAAATTTATATTAAATCCAGAAATTCAATTCTGATAGGCTTGTGTTTCACAGTGAGGGATATATCCCTTTAGGAATTCTCTACAGCAAATGAAAGTATTTAGGAAGGTTGAATAAAACAGGTCCCAAGTTTTCATTAACTTTGATGAAATGTGACAGGTTATTGATTTTTAATTCAATTCAGAGTATGAGATTATCATCTCTAAATCATAGATGATCCCAAAAGATCTACCATTATGCTTTTGGGTATTATTAATATGCTGTCATTTCGTATGATTTTATTTGTTGACCCGCCAACTTGCTCTCGAAAGGATTTAAGGCTGTCATTTTGAATTAAGACTTGTTTTTTACACTTTTTAAGATGAAATAAAAGAAGTAGGTGGATTTCCATTGAGAGATTCTCAGTTTAGGTTCTGTCCGTGACTTCACTTTAATTTCTGGAGGGCACTGCAAAGGATCTCAACTTCACCTACAAAGAAAAACAAAGGAGCCACTTATACTGTAAACAAACACCCTTCAAGTATCTGCAGCATGTAAAAGGCTAGGGAATCAGTGGGGTGTGTGGATACACTAGGTACTACCCCAACCTTCAAGGAGCTGACAGCTTAGTTAGGGTGATAAAATCCGAGCCATTACAGATGATTCCAAGTTGTAGGAAGTGCTAAAGAGCTATTAATGTAATTAAGCTTCCTCTTTCCATAGTCTATTTCTCAGGGAAGGAGTTAATAGTTTTCTCCCCAGGGAAATCACTAGCTTTTAAGATTCCTTTTCACATGACCATCCACAGATGCTCGCAAGGGGCTAAGCCACAGAACCTAAAAGTAGGGTTCACATAGCCCCCCATCCCCACTCCATGTCAGAATTCACTGGGCCTTCATTACAAATACAAATCCCTGACTCATATCACACATTCAGGGATAGTCTGGGAGTACAACTCAGGACTATCCATTTCTAACTAGCTCTCCAAGTGATTCTGAGACACACGAGGTTGGAGAAGGCATGGTCCAAGCAGATAACTCAGCCTAGATTGCCAGACCACCAGACTAAATAAGGTATGATGGAGTCACTTTCATTCATGCAGGTTCTCACATGCCATGGGGCCATAAGGACACAGACTCTTCATAGAAGTGGAAGGGGACTTAGAGACAGACCAGCCTTACTCCTGCCTAGGTCCTGAGGACAGTATAGAGATGATGGGGCCTTATATAAGGTCACAAAACTCTAAGGACCCTCCAGTTCCTAAATCTGTCATTCATTGATTTTTAGAAACCTCTTATAAATAATAGTCTTTGAAAGTATTTTCGCTTTCTCAGGGGAAATGAGAAAAAGAGAGAGAAAAAACAGCTATGGCCTAACCCTTCTCTCTCACACCCCAGCCTCCAGAGCCCTTGGCTGGCCTCTTTGGTGAACAGATTATTCCAGCTGAGTGTTCAAGATGGCATCTATGGGAGGGAATCAGCCTTGGACTTTATCAAAATGGCTCATTATGGGAGGGAAGCCATACCTGATGTGAACGAGTATAATGGGCTAGTTCTACATATTAGCAGTGGTCTCAGGCAACATCACAGGGGTAGAGAGGGGTATGCCAAGTCCACCAGCCCTTCTGGCCTTTGTTAGCACATTTTTACAGATAGAAACTCCCCACCCCTTGGACTAGAACTTCTCCCTTTAAGCTTGATCCTTTGGTGGTTTTGTCCATTCATTCAATAGCTCTTGAGTACCTAATATGATTTTTAGGAATATGGATAACTGCTGGGGATTTGACAGTAAACCTGACATGGCCCTCTGCTAAAGTCTAGTTGGAGAGACAGACAAGCAAACAATTATAAAATAAAAATAAAATAAAAAACCTACGATAAGTGCTCTGAGAGAGGGATCTATGGGAAGGGCAAAACCTAGGAGGGACACCCAAACCAGGCTTACCCTAAGAAGAGACATGTATGAAGATTAAAAGATGAACTGGAATGGTGTCCCTAAATGGGAGTGGTAAAGAGAGTATTTTAAACAAAAACTGTATAGGCACAGGCCAGGGGAAGCATGGGCACTAAGAGCTGGTCAATGTTGCTCGAGGGGAATTTGAAGGCTAGAAAGAATCGGGAGATGAACACAATAGCACAATGCCTTTTTAAGAACAACTATTATAATATTCTTGTTGTCCAGAAAAAATAAAAGGTCAATGGATGAACTACTCTGTGGTTGATAAAGTAGATAAAATCTATCCTTAGGAGCTGGTATTCCAGGCAGAGTAAGGTCCAGTGGACACTTAGAGGGAAAGGGGTGAAAATGCAAAGGAGAAAGGGGAACTTGGCAGCAACAAGCCAGGGTGGAAAGGTGGTGGGTCATCGGAGGTGGTGTGGGGTCCAGGAAGGTCAAAGCAGAAAGGACACTCAAGGCAATTCTGGCTTTTTATTGCTAAGTTTTTCTCTCTCAATAAGTCAGTGGCTTCCCTGGAAATGCTTTTCTTATATATTTAATACATTTCTTACTGTTCCTCTGACGAAGGTAAGAAAACACAATCCTCTATGAGAGAATGGCCTCAAAGGGTATATGTTACTTACTACTGATGGAGTCAGCCAAAATCTTAAGTTGCTGGGTGTTGTCCAAGACCTCAATCCGTTGAGTGTATGGGTCATAATGAACTGAGAAGGGCCGTGGGATTGTGGCAGCAAAGTTCCTGAAACCAAAATCATAGGTCTGAGTGAAGGCTACCATTTGGGGAAAAATAATTTTAAAAGATTTTTCAGTGGCATTCACTTGGTTATTAGTAGCATTGAAACCTCACCAGGGGCTTTAGTACTGGGCTGAGAAGTGAAATGGAGTTTTAGGTCCTCTTTGGGAAGCCTTTGCATGTGGTAGGTGTGTCTGTGTATACACAAACACACTTACGCACATGCCTCCAAAATGTCAGAAGTAGCTTACAATAAAAGCACAGTATACAATAAGACCGAATTCTTATCATTAAACAAAATAAAAGGAGTAAGTACAACCTAGCCAAAGAATGTTGTAGAAGAAAAAAAAGCTCTGAGATGCTTGACCATCAATGCAAAGAAAGAAACATGGTTCCCAAAGCTGAAGACAACACTATGAATAAAACTCAACGTGGATTGAGGGCCCTCCTATGTTTGAGAACCAAAGCTTTTTCTTTGGAAAAAGCTTTCTCAGTGCAGCTGGTGACATGAACCAGAATAGTAGTAGACGCCTGTGGCTCTGCCTGCTCTTCCTCTCTTCCCTCTTATTCCCGGGTGCCCCTTGTTTTTCCTTTGGGGAATCGACTTCCCCCACTGGGGGTATATGAATTGGGCTGTCAGTCTGAGGCCCACTCAGCCCTCCTCAGGTCAAGTAGCGGGTGTGTGAACAAACTCAGACCCGTTTCTGCTAGAACTTAAATACCAAAATTGAAAATGGTTGGCATGGTTTCTTTTAGTCAGGATGCTCTGAGGGTATCCCAGAGATGCTCAAATCCCTTCCTTTTTTGAACTGTGTTCTTTAGAATTCTCTTTCATTCTGTGAGCCAGTTCTCAGCAGATGAGAGCTTTTGTGTCTCCTCTGGGCTCTAGACACTAGCAGTGAGTGAGTGCACTCCGTCATGTCCAACTCTCTGCCACCCCATGGACTATATAGCCCACCAGGCTCCTCCGTCCATGGGATTTTCCAGGCAAGAATACTGGAGTGGGTTGCCATTTCCTCCTTCAGGGGATCTTCCTGACCCAGGGAATGGACCCGCATCTCCTGCATTACAGGCAGGTTCTTTACCACTGAGTCACCAGGGGAAGTGAACACTAGCAGAGCTGGTGGGATTTCAAAGAGAGGCCCATGTCCTGGCAAGGTCTTCCCTGTTGGCCTGGGGCTGAGCACTTCCTGAAGGGCCTGTCCATATGGGAATCTCAGTGCGACTCAGCAGTTAAGAGTACTGGCTCTGAGTTCCACTGCTTGAGTCCAAACCCTGGGCCAGCCACTTACTAGCTGTATGACTCTGAGTGAGTTACTTACCCCTTCAATGTTTCTATACCCCTATCTGCAATTTGTGGTCTTATTTAATGACTAAATGAATTAATATCTGAAAAGCACTGAGAACAGTGTTTGGTACAAAATAGCTACCAGGCATCTCTAAAAGTTAAAGTGTTAGTCTCTCACATGTGTCCAACACCATGGCATGTAGCCCACCAGGCTCCTTGGTCCATGGGACTCTCCTGGCAAGAATACTGGAGTGGCTAGCCATTCCCTTCTCCAGGGGATCTTCCAGACCCCAGGGGTCAAACCCATGTCTCGTTCATTGCAGGTGGATTCTTTACTGTCTGAGCCACCTTACCTGTGACTATAATTACCTTGGTGGAATAATGCATGAACTCACAAAAATCCATAACACTAAAGGAGTCCCAGGAATGGCAGAGTGGAACCTTTAGGGCTACAGGAAGACTAGGTTCCCAGTAAGGGTGAAAATTTAGGAGAAAAATGGGAAAGAATGGCAGGAAGGACCTAAGGGCCCTGGAGAAAAGAGTAAAGGGAGTCATTTGGGGTCAAAGAAAGTACATTTGTGGGCTACCATTTTACTGTTGGTTACCTAAGTCTGGTGCATTCAAAGTTGACATGCCCAGCTTCATGGGATCCCAGAAGCCTGTAAGACTTATATTTATTATGCATCACTGCTCAGATATAACAAAAGAAGTGGTAAAAATGGATTCATGGTTGCCCTGTCTAAGTAGACCCTCTGCCCAGCCTATCTCCTGCTGGGAGTAGTGTGGCTCTAGCAGGTTGATGGCAGGGCCATCTTCTTGGAGGGCTGAGAGTCTCAGAGTCCTGGTACCACTCCACCAGTCTGGTGCTGAATTGCCTCTGCGATTGGCACATTTGCCAATTACTCACTGATTCAGAGGATGAGATGGTTGGATGGCATCACGACCCAACAGACATGAGTTTGAGTAAACTCCAGGAGACAGTGAAGGACAAGCAAGTCTGGTGTGCTGCAGTCTGTGGGGTCACAAAGAGCCTGACATGACTTAGCAACTGAACAATAGCAATACTGAGTGCTTGCTATGTGTCTGGCACTGTTCCTGAAGTGGAAAGAAAGAACAGAAAGGACAAAACTCCCTATCCTCATAGACCTTAAATCATACAAGATTCTAGACATTAATAAGTACTAGGGAGAAAAGTAAATCACAGAGTGGGTAAGGACTACTGGGGCAACAGGGCTGGGTAGTGATTTTAGGTAAGTTGGTTAGAGAAAGACACACAAAAAAGGTTAAATGTGGGTAAAGGCATCAAGGCTGTATATTGTCACCCTGCTTATTTAACTTATATGCAGAGTACATCATGAGAAACCCTGGGCTGGAAGAAGCACAAGCTGGAATCAAGATTTCTGGGAGAAATATCAATAACCTCAGATATGCAGATGACACCACCTTCATGGCAGAAAGTGAAGAGGAACTAAAAAGCCTCCTGATGAAAGTGAAAGAGGAGAGTCAAAAAGTTGGCTTAAAGCTCAACATTCAGAAAACGAAGATCATGGCATCTGGTCCCATCATTTCATGGGAAATAGATGGGGAAACAGTGGAAACAGTGTCAGACTTTCTTTTTCTGGGCTCCAAAATCACTGCAGATGGTGACTGCAGCCATGAAATTAAAAGACGCTTACCCCTTGGAAGAAAAGTTATGACCAACCTAGATAGCATATTGAAAAGCAGAGACATTACTTTGTCAACAAAGGTCCATCTAGTCAAGGCTATGGTTTTTCCAGTGGTCATGTATGGATGCGAGAGTTGGACTGTGAAGAAGGCTGAACGCTGAAGAATTGATGCTTTTGAACTGTGGTGTTGGAGAAGACTCTTGAGAGTCCCTTGGACTGCAAGGAGATCCAACCAGTCCATTCTAGAGGAGATCAGCCCTGGGTGTTCTTTGGAAGGAATGATGCTGAAGCTGAAACTCCAGTACTTTGGCCACCTCATGCGAAGAGTTGACTCATTGGAAAAGACTCTGATGCTGGGCGGGATTGGGGGCAGGAGGAGAAGGGGACGACAGAGGATGAGATGGCTGGATGGCATCACCGACTTGATGGACGTGAATCTGAGTGAACTCCGGGAGTTGGTGATGGACAGGGAGGCCTGGTGTGCTGCAATTCATGGGGTCGCAGAGAGTCGGACACGACTGAGTGACTGAACTGAAAGGCTGAAGTGGGGGGGTGAGTTATGCACATATGTGGGAGTTATGCACATACTAAAGTGACAAGGGACTCTCTGGGGTGAGAAGACACCTAGGGCTGTTTGACGGGGGTACCTCTGTGGCCGCTCTGAACATAGCAGAGCTCAGGGGTGGACCTGGTGGCCGCACTAGCAAGGATAAGGTGGTGGGCCTGTCTGCAGGGATCATCATGTTCGGCTAACAAGCTATGAAATGGGGTCCTGCAAAGGAAGGCACGTCTCTCAACAGGGAGTGGAAAGGGACAGGGTGGGGAGAGAATACTGTCCGATGCACACCGCTGCTGTAGGCACTGGAGTCCTTTCTCCTGCCCAACCTCCCACACGCCGGCGGCACCAGGTCGAGTCAGGAGGTCCCAAGGGCTGCTGGCCCACGGTGGTTACCATCTCACCTCACTTTCTCCTTGGCATCATTAAAACTCTCAGCCACATAATACAGAGGCTGGAACTCTGTGATCGTATACTCCTGGACAGCGGTCTTCTCCAGTTCCAGAGGAAGGAGCTTCGGCTTGCCTGATAGGCAATACTGCGGGTCCCAAATGGAAAGTCATCATGGTTACATCAGGGCTGCTGGTCCCTGCCGCATCCCCTAGGCTATTTGTGCATCCCCTCCCACCTTATCCTGATTCTTTCCATACCCTAGTCCGAGTGCAGGTGAACTAAATTATTTGCACATACTAGACAGTAATCAGGATCAAAAGGAATATTTTACCCTGACCATTTTCAGGTAAGGTGATCAACAGAGAGTGTGGGAGCAGCCGCATTTTCTGGCATGTGTTTGTCTATATCCCAATGCACAGTTCAACCCTAGATTCAGGAGGCCCCTCTGGTTTGGAGACCTATGTATCTGCAGTTCAATTTCAATTTCTAAATCCCACAGTCATGACCAAATCATAGCTGCTAAGAGGTCAGTCACTTGAGGAGAAACTCCAAGGTTCGGTTTCAAAGTGGATATAAGAGGGTTTTGACAGCATAAAGGGAAAATGAATGCTCTGCTGTACCTACCACTCTCAAATCCATCCATAGTTCCTGTTCAGTTCATACCTGTAATTCACCAAAGGATGACAGGAGCCCAGCACCATATGCCTTTATGGAGTCTCCTTGCTTGCAGAGCCCAAACTCCACAGTAAACCAGTAAATCTGAAATGGAAAGTCAAGTTGAAAGCATACACAAGGAAGCAGCAGGTGACCCAGGGCCAGAGACAAGGTGCCCAGGTGGGAGTTTGTGCAGGTCTGTTCTCTGAATCAGCCTGACCTGGGGTCATGGTTTTGTGTGCTATGCCTTACCCTATCCAGTTGCCTGTTGAATTAAGAGTTGGCTGAATGCAAGATGCTGAAGCTGAAACTCCAATACTTTGGCCACTTGATATGAAGAATTGACTCCTTGGAAAAGACCCTGATGCTGGGAGGGATTGGGGGCATGAGAAGAGGATGACAGAGGATGAGATGGCTGGATGGCACCAACTCAATGGACATGAGTTTGAGCAGGCTCCAGGGAATGACAGGGAGGCTGGTGTGCTGCAGTCCATGGGGTTGCAAAGAGTCAGACACGACTGAGTGATTGAACTGAACTGAACTGAATGCAAGATATGATGGGAAGTTGTGGGAGAGTATTAAGGAAGCCCCCAAAGGATACCCCCAACAAGCCACTCTCTATGACAGGAACTCCTCCACCCCTTCCACTTTCTTCTCTGTGGCATCAGCTAGAGGGAGTTGCTCCCCCAAGTTGGCTGGAGTTACCAGACAATCCCATCAGGCTCAGTGGGAGGTAGGGAATTGGGTCATGATAGAATCAGTGAGGGAGTATCCTGTCATCTGTGTGGCTGAACCATGCCAACTCCATTTTGTCAGCTCCATCTAAGCCTGAAGTCCTAACCCCATCCTTTTCTGCATGGTTGAACTTTAGTCTACTCACAAGGACTGCACCAAATAAGTTCCTCATCAACTTTTACCCTTCTTATCTGATATAAAAACTTCATCTGACATATAAAAATTTTTGCTGAGGCAGATGGGTAATGCCTCACAAGAAATAATGGTCATGAGACCTTCCAGGGGGAGGAAAAAACCCCTAACTCCTGACAGTGTGAGCCTGCTTCTCCCTTAGTAATCAGATTCTATCCTTAGCTTTGGCCCCTTTAATTAATTAACTAATAAATTTTAATTTGGCTGCACTTGATCTTGTAGTGTTGGCTCCTTTAACCCCCCATACCCTTTTTGTGGCATAGAGTGTGGTTGCCAAAGCCTCTGGCTGCTGTCTACCCACCCTTTCCTATGTGTAAGTTACCCACAATAAATTTCATCACTGCATTTTATTGAGTTATCTGCTTCCTTATTTGGCCTCAAAGTTCTAAGGTTATTAGTCAACATTCCCACCATCCAACAATCTGTGTTAAAACCCTGTCAGTCACTACACTCAGCCTCCCAAATAACCAAGTCTTTTTCTTTCAATAGCTCCCAGTGCAACATGTCCCAGATAAATGGCTTGGGAAATAAGGTCCTAGAATTGATTCCTGGGTCAGGAACATCCGCTGGAGAAGGGATAGGCTACCCACTCCAGGATTCTCAGGCTTCCCTTGTGACTCAGCTGGTAAAGAATCCACCTGCATGTAGGAGACCTAGGTTTGATCCCTGTTGGGAAGATCCCCTGGAGAAGAGAAAGGTTACCCACTCCTGTATTCTGGCCTGGAGAATTCCATAGACTGTATAATCCATGGGATTGCAGAGAGTCAGACACGACTGAGTGACTTTCACTTTCTTTCCTACTATAGGGCCAGAGAAAGCCAAGGCCCAGGGTTTCTAGGTAAGTCTATTTATTGCACTAGAGAATGTGAATGGCAACTCACTCCAGTACTCTTGCCTGGGAAATCCCATGGGCGGAGGAGCCTGGTAGGCTGCAGTCCATGGGGTCGCTAAGAGTCGGACACGACTGAACGACTTCACTTTCACTTTTCCCTTTTATGCATTGGAGAAGGAAATGGTAACCCACTCCAGTGTTCTTGCCTGGAGAATCCCAGGGACGGTGGGGCCTGGTGCGCTGCCGTCTCTGGGGTCCCACAGAGTCTGACACGACTGAAGTGACTTAGCAGCAGCAGCAGCAGAGAATGTGAAACCTGGGAAGGCTGTCAGAACTGAGTCAGTCTGAGCTCCTCACATACAGATGAGACATCTTTAGCCCAGAGAGGTCAAGTTAAATAAATACAGTGACACAGCATCTCAAGGGCAGACCAAGGGGCCCAAGACTATTGCCAGATCAGTATATTAATAATAAGATTATTTTTGAGAAGCTAGGTTGGTAATGAATACTTTTATCACAATTACAGCAGGTAACTTAATGCTCTGTGTTTGAGTTTATTTTTTTCTTACAAATGAGAGATTCTATCAAGTTCTGTAGTTTCCTTGAAAGTTGCTTTTTGTATCACCACAGCATCTGGCATTTAAAAACTTACATCCACACAAATTTAACTCTTTTGATCCTCAAGATCCTCATGATGTACTTTTGAGATGGAAATGATATAAAAAATTGTATGCATTTTTAGAGGTGAGGGTGCAAAAGCTACTTGCCCAGGGTCTCAGAGCATCTGGGCAGTGAGAAAGGATCTGGGAGGTTTCAACCTTCTCTTAAATTAAATTCACAAACTTCTAAATGGATATATCATAATGGCAGGGAAGCCTGGAGTGCTGCAGTCCATGGGGTTGCAAAGAGTCAGACACAACTGAGCAACTGAACTGAACTGAACTGAATGATATGTGTGCATTAATCTGTAGTCCCTAGTTCCATTATAAAGTTTTATTTCTTATCTTCCAAGCTGAGCATATTATTTAAAAATGTGGCTTAGAGGTTAGGGAGGGAATCACTCAAGTTGGAAAGGGGTCTACAGGAAGGAAAACCCCTGCTGTGCAGAGTCGCTCATCCATGGTGTCTATGGATGACAGTCATCACACCCCTGGGGAAGAGAGTGTTTGGTTAGAAGGGAAAAGCCAGTTCCCACTTCTACCTTGGATCTGAGAAAGGAAAGATCCAATGCTGGCTCCAGTGTTAGGTAGAAAGTAAATATTTTCCTTTTCAAAGATGTGAATCTAGATGACTACCTACCCACTCAAGGGGGTTCTCAACGACTATCATTATAGCCTGTTGGTGCTTTCAAGACATACTGTTTAAAGTTACATGTAAACATCTGCATGTAGTTGATTTCAAAATCAAACCACTAAGAAGAAGTCAAAATGTGAAATGTCACTTGTGCAAATGTAAGCAAGACATTCAGATTTTTTCTTTTTTCAAATGATCTGGCTTTCAGGAAAGCAGCAAAGTTTCAAAGACCCAAGACATTCCCACCATCCACCAGGGAGAGAGGGTACTTACTGTTGCAAGTTTTTCAATGTACTCGTCAGGTGCACCCAGGGAGGCAAGGCCGATCTCCTGTAATGGCAGAGAAACCGGCACTGACATGGCTGGGGTCTGCTGACCTTCAACCTTGATGCTCAGATCCAACCTCGTATTTGACCACAGGAAGGGGATGGGTGGCTAGATACATTCAGAAGGGCCCAGGTAGGCTCTTAACTGTTCTGTCAAGGCTTCCCTGACCACACTTTATAGAATCACAGATCTCGAGGATGGAGGAAGCCTTTCTCCATCACTTGGTCCTCTATTCACTTTACAAAAGAGAAAACCGAGGCACAGAGAAAAGAGATGACCTGCTCAAGGTCACACGGCAGGTTGTGTCTAACGTTTCAAGTCCTGATTATCCTTCCACAGTTCAAGTGGAATATTCCTGGTGCACCAGATGGGACTTCATCAAGCCCCCTGAAGATACCATAGGAGACTTGCTGTGAAGTGCTTGACATCTGTCCAGGTATATGCATAGCTGGAGAGTCTGAGATGTCACAGGCCACCTCTCATCACAGCTCCCAACTCAGAAGCCCCTAGTGGTCTCTGACTCTTTTACAGCATTTGCTCCAGACTGATTTGCAGCAAAGCACATACATATATATACAAATATATGTATGTGTGTGTGCATATATATTATATTTCTTTCCTACTAATATGCATTCATTCATTCCAAAAATATTTATTGAATGCCTTCTATGTGACAGGCAATGTATGAAATTGATAAAGATTTCTGACTTTTACATTTAAGTGGATAAACAGTAAATAATAAGCATGTCATAAGGTGATAAGTTCTTCGGAAAGAAGAAACAAAAGGAGAAAGGGACAAGGGGGATCCAGCGTGCCAGAGAAGCATGGGTGGGGTTGGGGGCTTTGATTGCCCTATCCTTCATCTTCTGTTTTTGGCTGTATTGGGTCTTCGTTGCAGCTTGCAGGCTCAGTAGATGCGGCATGCAGCTTCTCTAGGCATGTGGGATTAGTTGCTCTGCAGCATATGGCATCTTAGTTCCCCAACCAGGGATAGAATTGAACCTCCAAATGCCTGCATTGGAAGGCAGATTCTTAATCTCTGAACCATCAGAGAAGTCCCCAGGCTGTGATTTTAAATAAGGCTCCAGAATGATTTTAAAAAATCACTGTGTTGCTGTTGTTCAATCTCAAAGTCATGTCTGACTCTTTGCAACCCCATGGACTGAGGCATTCCAGGCTTCCTGTGCTTCACTCAATTTGCTCAACCTCATGTCCATTGAATCGGTGATGCCATCCAACCATCTCATTCTCTGTCACCTCCTTTTCTTCTTGACCTCAATCTTTCCCAGCATCAGGGCCTCTTCTAATGAGTCAGTTATCACATGAGGTGGCCAAAGTACTGGAGCTTCAGCTTTAGCATCAGTCCTTCCAATGAACATTCAGGGCTGATTTCTTTTAGGATCGACTGGTTTGATCTCCCTATAGTCCAAGGGACTCTCAAAAGTCTTCTCCAGCACCACAATTTGAAAGCATCATTGGAAAGGTGATATTTGAGCAAAGACTTGATGAAAGTGAGGCTGTTATTGGCTCTGCTGATAGTGGAGGAAAGAGCATTGTACAGGCCAAATGCACAGCCCGTGAAAAATCCCTTTAAGGAGAGGCAATGTCCTCCTCCAGGGGATCTTCCTGACTCAGAGGCTGAACCCACGTCTCTTACGTCTCTTGAACTGGCAGGCGGGTTCTTTACCACTAGCACCACCTGAGAAGCCCAAGTCTAACAGAAGTCATCATCAATAAATGCAAGGTTGAAAGGGTTCCCTGTTCTCATAGCCACTATTCTTTGTGAGCCCAGATCTTGCCTAAAACAAGGAACCCGAAGTGGTTCATCCCCAGTCCATTCTGCACTCCAGTGGGAAACTAGTCCTGCTTTTAGATCAAAAAAGAAGATGCTCAGGGAACTCAAAATAACTCCCTGCTTTGGAACTGTCCAGGTCAAAATTGGAACCAGGAACACTGATGAGCCAGAAGCTCCTGTCTGCTCACTCAGGTAACTTCCAACCCCTCTGTGGGGATCCCCAAATTGGAAATGGCTTAAGGAGGATGGCCATTTAGCCTCTGACTGGGAAGTAAAACTTTTAGTAATGAGAATAAAGACTTCCAATCCTAGTTTGATAGCAATCTATGACATCTTGGCAGCAGGAACCACACTTCTGAAAGTCAGCTACTCCCGTGGTGGCGCTTCCACAGCAAAGGTCCACCTAATTTCTAAACACTCCCACTTCTAAAGGTCCAACAATCTCCGAACTTCGCAATTCCCCCAAGCCCGCATAAGGTGGCTCAGTGGCAAAGCATCTGCCTGCCAATGCAGGAGGCACAGGAGACAGGGGTTCAGTCCCTCGGTTTGTTAGACCCCCTGGAGGAGGAAATGGCAACCCACTCCGGTATTCCTGCCTGAGAATCCCATGGACAGAGGAGCTGGTGGGCTACAATCCATGGGGTCGCAAAGAGTCAGACATGACTGAGCATCTAACACACATAAAAGCAGTTGTTTCCTTTGTTTAGAGAGGCTGTGTCTAACAAGTACAGTTTTTCCTTGTTTAGTAAGCAGTTAATTTTGTTCTCTGTTTGTTTCAGCTACCATGTAGCAGCCTCCCTCATTCAAGAGTAGAAATAGTTCTTTCTTTCTGGCTAAAGGAATATGCTTAAGTGATTCACATACAATCCCATTACTGTGAAATTCATCCTTGGGCCAGCATTTGCTCATAGGTCATTCTATTTGATCGTTATTCCTCCTTGTGAGGAAGGAGACTATCAGGAAGGGCTCTTTATTGATCCACTTCTGTGGTGACTGGCAACTTGCTCCAGGCTACATAGCACTACCATTCCACTCTCCCACCATCCCAGTTGCCCAACCATGGTTTGGGGCTGCCTCTCAGTGCCAGAAGAGAATTTGTAGGATTCTTTCACTCATCCAAAAAGCATTTTTGAGCCTGCTCACCACTGTAATAGATGAATCAAAGCTTAGCTTGCTACCTTGATGATGGTGAGAAGGCAACTGGCTCTTTATTTTTTGCCATGAGTCAGGCTATTGGCACTAGAGTCTTGGCAAATGCCATCTTACTTACTTAAAACATATACAAAAATGATTGCCTGATAAGGTAGAAAGTGGCAAAGACCCAAAATATGAGGGGAAAGATGCCACAAGAATTTGGAAGAAGACAAGGTTACTTCTGCATGGGGATCTGGGAGGTTTTCACAGATGAAAAGGCTCTTAAACTACATCCAGTAGGACAGGTGAAATTAGCTAAGTCAATAACACACAATTCCTAGGACAACCAAATCACCAGCTCCATGCTGTGGTCCCTGGAACTGGTAATTAGCCAGCCCCATGGGACCACATTCCCACCTGTGATGGGGTCACAGAACTATACCTGGATTCCACCCTCGCAGAGGACATGAGAGCCCCTCCATGGTTTCAATTTATCTGAGCAATCCAGGTCTCACCCTGTAACTAGAAGTCTAGAGAAATTAACTGCTCACCTGAGAAAACTGGGCAAAGCTGCGATCCGAAAACAAAGGTACATGTCCCAAGAGCTCATGGCATATGTCCCTGAAAAACAAAAAGCACAGAGCTTGGAGGGGAGGAGGGTTATAAGCTATGCAGGACTCAGTCTTTCTACACAAGGAATGGGCAGAAAGCAACAAGCAACTCATTCAGTCTTATAACCTCATTCCTAAGAATAAGGGGTATGTAAGGCTTGGTATCAGTTGAAACAAGATACAAGAGAAAAAGAAGAAGGGAAAAGAAATGTAAGGGACAGGACAGAACACAGTAGCCAGGGGATTTTGAGCGTATGCCCACTGGGATGCAGAACAAAAGAGCCAGTACACCTATGGGCAGCCATACACCTGAATGAACTGTGGATCACAAACACTTCCCATCCCAAGTCTTCTCCTTGGTATTGACATCCCTGGGCAGATACAATATGCTCAGTTATTCTCCATGAGAACTAAATAATAATAATAGTAGAAGTAATAATAACAGTAACAACAACAATAATAATATTAATGATGTTCCTGTCTTATCCTGGAGGGGGCTGAGACTGGTTACAGAAGAAAACTTACATTTATTTAACACTCTAGGTGCCAGATTTACTAGTAATAGGTCTTTTCTGATTTCTAGTAATGAATTTTGTAGGCTGGGAAAGATCATTTGGGGTATCCTGCTGACTGATCACATAAACTACTTCAGTTCTAGCTGTCTAAGGAGATGGCTACATGCAAAAATAAGAAGCATAGTGGCCAGACATTCTGTATCTTCAGCTGAGACCCAACCTAGGCAAAGAGATGAGAATCATCTAGATGTGATCCAGGAATCAGGAAGTGTTGAGACCGCCTGGCTGTCACTTGTTCCTATTCCCATTTGGCATTTCATAGCTCTGACTTTACTACAGTCTCTTTGGAATTCGAATGTGAACTCTCATTCTCTCATCTGAACCTTTGATTCAGAAGATGCCTAAATCTCCAATCAGTACAGTCTATTTGGATGGGGGAAATCCCCAGAAGAGATGAAATTCCCTTGTTGCACTATCATCAAACAATGCAGGCAATGAGTCCTGTGGACCAGCCCACAGTGAGTCCTGGCCTTGTTCCTGGAGCCGGGTGAGATGGAACTCACTGTGGCTAGAAACTGATAGCAAAAGGATGGTACTCACGGTTCTGGTGTATACATGGGCTTAGACCCATGTCTGATGTACTGAGTGCAGTGGAAGACTCGGAAAGCCAGGCCACCCAAGAAATCCCGAGAAGAAAGCAGGCCAGCCACTGGTCGGAGGCGGAAACCAGTGCAACCTGGGAAGCAAAGGAGAAAGAAAACTCAGAGCCCATCACAGGGAGCCAGAGGGGCCTGAAGACCACTGGGGAGGAAAGCAGTACATTCAACTGTCCAAGAGCATGGACATTGACGCCAAGCAGAACTGACTTCAAATCTATGCTTTAGTACTTTCTAGCTGGGTGATCTGGGTCAGGCCACTTCACCTCTCTGAGCCTGTTTTCTCATGGGCAAAATGTGGGGAAATATTTCTTAAGATTATTCTGAGAATCAGAAGAGCTAATAAGTATAAAAGACTTAGAGCCTAGCACATGGGAACTTCCAATAAATTTAAACTTTCATTACTGTTTGTTAGGGTGGAACACTTATTCCTTACTTCTCATGTTTCTAGAGTAGCAGGGAATTTTCATTCTGCTTCCCAGGAGGGAAGAATATGAAAGGAGCACTTCTAGCTTTTCTGTAGTGCTTTCCATATAGCACATATAGGTATACCCCATGAGGAACAGTGACTTCTCTGACTAAGAATTTGAGAAGAGGAAATGAATATTCTCAACTTCATCCTCCCTGCCCTTTCTCTCTTGACTGTCCACACATGAACACATTCTAGTCTGCTCTTGGCCAGCCAATGACTAGATACTGTGCCAGTGAATTAATTGGCAAGTTAGTTTACCTAATCCAGGGGTGAAACATTAGAAAGTCCATTTTGCCTACACATCTATACCACATTCTCGAAGCAGCTTCTATTGGTAATAAAATACCAATACCATTTTGATCACCCATCCTCTGGCTCTTGTATCTGTCTCTCAATCTCCCTAATTTCAGACTTGGAAGGAGAATAGTAATGACCATGATCATGATAGTAATAGCTGCTGCTGCTGCTGCTAAGTCGCTTCAGTCATGTCCGACTCTGTGCGACCCCATAGACGGCAGCCCACCAGGCTCCCCCATCCCTGGGATTCTCCAGGCAAGAACACTGGAGTGGGTTGCCATTTCCTTCTCCAATGCGTGAAAGTGAAAAGCGAAAGTGAAGTCGCTCAGTCGTGTCCGACTCTTAGCGACCCCATGGACTGCAGCCCACCAGGCTCCTCCGTCCATGGGATTTTCCAGGCAAGAGTACTGGAGTGGGGTGCCATCGCCTTCTCCGTAGTAATAGCTAACACTGTATAATACCCACCATGTGTCAGACACAGGTTTAAGCACTTTATATATACAAATTAATCCTCATCGTAACTCTAGGAGGTAGAGCTCCTATTCTCTGCACTTTACAGATGGGGGAGCTGAGAAGATGCAGCGATTAAAGCTCTGCCCAAGGTCACAGCTACCAGCACTCTGGCTTCAGAGTCTGTTTCTATAATCGCTACTTGATGCTTCTCTTCTATTGCTCATGGGGTTCTCAAGGCAAGAATTCTGAAGTGGTTTGCCATTGCCTTCTCCAGTGGGCATCTGGTCCCATCACTTCATGGCAAATAGATGGGGAAACGATGGAAACAGTTAGACACTTTATTTTCTTGGGCTCCAAAATCACTGCAGATGGTGACTGCAGCCATGAAATTAAAAGAAGCTTGCTCCTTGGAATAAAAGGTATGATCAACCTAGACAGCATATTAAAAAGCAGAGACACTACTTTGCCAACAAAGGCCTGTCTAGTCAAACTTATGGTTTTTCCAGTACTCGTGTATGGATGTGAACGCTGGACTATAAAGAAGGCTGAGCACTGAAGAATTGATGCTTTTGAACTGGGGTGTTAGAAAAGACTCTTGAAAGTCCCTTGGACTGCAAGGAGATCCAACCAGTCCATCCTAAAGGAAATCAGTCCTGGATATTCATTGGAAGGACTGATGCTGAAGCTGAAACTCCAATACGCTGGCCACCTGATGTGAAGAGCTGACTCATTGGAAAAGACCCTAATGCTGGGAAAGATTGAAGGCGGGAGGAGAAGGGGACAACAGAGGATGAGATGGTTGGATGGCTTCACTGACTCAATGGACAGGAGTTTGAGCAAGCCTGGGAGTTGGTGATGGACAGGGAAGACTGGCATGCTGCAGTCCATGAGGTTGCAAAGAGTCAAACACAACTGGGCAACTGAACTGAACTGTACTTCTCTCCTAGGCACTGGTGCAGTATATAGTCCATTGGCTTCCCTGGTTGCTCAGATGGTAAAGAATTTATGTGTAGCACTGAAGACCCAGGTTCGATCCCTGGGTTGGGAAGATCCCCTGGAGGAGGGCATGGCAACCCACTCCAGTATTCTTGCCTGGAGAATCCCCGTGGACAGAGGAGCCTGGAGGGCTATAGCCCATGGGGTTGTAAAGACGCGGACACAACTGGAAAGACTTAGCACATACTTCTTTCCCATCCCCACCTGCCACCCTACAAATTGGTGGCACAATGGTAAAGAATCCAACTGCCAATGCAGGAGACATGGGTTCAATCCTGGAGTCAGGAAGATCCCCTGGAGGAGGAAATGGCAACCCACTCCAGTATTTTTGCCTGGAAAATTCCATGGACAGAGGAGCCTGATGGGCTACAGTCTTTGGGGTTGCAAAACAGTCAGACACGACTGAGCCCACACACACACACAACTACTAGCATTGCTGTAGTATTCTTCTTGTTATTGGCCATAGCAACACGGGTAATTAGCCAAAGAATATCTTTAAGACTCCTTTGTCCCTTGGCTTATATGTCTTAGACCCTCAGGTTGAAGTTCATTTTGCTTGAGCCCTGCTCCTCTCTTTATCTGAATAGTAAAGACTCTAAATAGAAGGGATTCAAAAGGTCATCCAACTCACTCCCCATCTAGTCCAGCTCCCACTTCCCTCCCTACCAGGCAGCTTCCCTGGCTTCTTGCTTCTTGCACCGTCTCTGCATAGCTCTGAGGCATAGAAAACTCTTCCTTCTATAGCCCTGTGGTCTATCTCCCTAATTTCCAGCATTTTACTTAGCACATAGTAGGTGTTTAACATGTGTTGTCTGTTTATCTTGGTTTTGCTGAGTCAACAGCTCCTGGCAGAAAAGAAAACACTTTTCTCCCCTGAAATGATGGGCAGGTCAGTTCAATCACCTGTTTACCTATTGAGTTACTCAGATTGCAATGCATCCCAAACTCAGTCAGCACCTACTATACATGAGCGCTAGGCTTTCATGTTCAATATTTGATTTCATTCTCACAATTTCCCTGTGAGAAAGACTAAATGGTGGATGGTCTCCATTTGACAAATGACTAAACTAAGGAAGGTTCTCCCAACTAGAGAGGATCAAAACAAGATTCCAAAGACCAGATGAATAGACAGGGCTCAGATCTCTTGGCACAAATAGTGCATGTCTTACACAAATGCACACTGCAGCCAGCTTATAACATAGCAGGAGCTGCGGGGAGAACCCTGACTAGGCACCTTGGGCTTTGAGTATTAAAAAAACCTTTCAGGGATATAGACATGGCAAAATCTACACTGGATGCCTTTTCTTGGATGACAGTGTTATACTGGTGGGGCCTGGCAGGGAGGCAGAGCCCAGCAGTGAAATATTCATTTTCCTGGGAAAATCAACCTGCCTGCATTAGCACGAACACAATCCACTTGCCTAAATTTCCTTCTCTTCCCCTTTCCATCCCCAGCCCCCAATCTTTTGACCCAGATGTGCACTTACTCTGCAGAAACTGAGAAACCTCTTCGAGCTGGGGAATGTTATCTTCGCGGAAGCTGCAATACTTTTCCAGAAGGGGGAAAATGTGGTTGTGCTCATAGCAAGCATGGGTCTTATACAAGGACTTCAGGGTCCTGAACACTGTCCCCCATGTCTTTTTTTCTTCCTCCGTGTATTCCACTCGAGGAATGGGCTGCCCGCTAGGAAACAGACATGAAATATTTGTCAGCAGCAGGGCAGGTGCAGAGGAGAGGGTGAAGGAGCTTGGGTAGAGGGACATGGGTCCAAAGTCCATGAGCTGCCACCCCAGAAGACAGTGGATTTCCTATTTCATAAGTTACTTGAAAGAGGAAAATTCCACTTCTTGATATAGGAAACATTCATGTGACTTGGTTAAGCAAGGACAGAAGCTTCCAACCTTACCCACTGCACCAAAGATTTCTTCTCATTTTGGGAAACCACTGGGCTTTTCTGCTCTTCTATCTTCTACTCTTTACCCAGTGTGGAAATGCACTTACCTTCAGAAGTACATTTAACATTTAGCATTTAACATAAATGTGTAAAGTAGCAGGGATAGATAATAGGAGGATGGGGACTGAGACAAGTGAAGAATACATCCTCTTTCTGAACAAAAGCATCCAAGCTCAAGCAAAACAATAGTGTTTTGTATTGTCAACTAAAGCAACCATACCTGTGAGCTCAAGTGGATTTACTATATGTAACATGAGTTTGAGATCCCTTGTTGAGTGGGCATAAACTTGCTGGATTTGGTATTTCTGCCCCTAGGATATTATAAGAATATTTAAATGCATGCTAGGTAAAAGATCTGCTTACCCAGCATCTGTTGCTATGACATAACAAAACTATGGAGAGTTTGCTAAAGTACATATATTGGACCTACCCCTCATGAACAGTATGAAAAGGCAAAATGATAGGATACTGAAAGAGGAACTCCCCAGGTCAGTAGGTGCCCAGTATGCTACTGGAGATCAGTGGGGAAATAACTCCAGAAAGAATGAATGGACAGAGCCAAAGCAAAAACAATATCCATTTGTGGATGTGACTGGTGATAGAAGCAAGGTCCGATGCTGTAAAGAGCAATATTGCATACGAACCTGGAATGTTAGGTCCATGAATCAAGGCGAATTGGAAGTGGTCAAACAGGAAATGGCAAGAGTGAACATCGACATTCTAGGAATCAGCAAACTAAAATGGACTGGAATGGGTGAATTTAACTCAGATGACCATTATATCTACTACTGCAGGCAGGAATCCCTTAGAAGAAATGGAGTAGCCATCATGGTCAACAAAAGAGTCTGAAATGCATACTTGGATGCAATCTCAAAAACTACAGAATGATCTCTGTTCATTTCCAAGGCAAACCATTCAATATCATGGTAGTCCAAGTCTATGCCCCAACCAGTAACACTGAAGAAGCTGAAGTTGAATGGTTCTATGAAGACCTACAAGACCTTTTAAACTAACACCCAAAAAAGATGTCCTTTTCATTATAGGGGACTGGAATGCAAAAGTAGGAAGTCAAGAAACACCTGGAGTAACAGGCAAATTTGGCCTTGGAGTATGGAATAAAGCAGGGCAAAGGCTAATACAGTTCTGTAAAGAGAATGCACTGGTCATAGCAAACACCCTCTTCCAACAACACAAGAGAAGACTCTACACATGGATGTCACCAGATGGTCAACACCAAAATCAGATTGATTATATTCTTTGCAGCCAAAGATGCAGAAGCTCTATACAGTCAGCAAAAACAAGACCGGAAGCTGACTGTAGCTCAGATCATGAACTCCTTATTGCCAAATTCAGACTGAAATTGAGGAAAGTAGGGAAAACCACTAGACCATTCAAGTAGGACCTAAATCAAATCCCTTATGATTATACAGTGGAAGTGAGAAATAGATTTAAGGGCCTAGATCTGATAGATAGAGTGCCTGATGAACTATGGATGGAGGTTCGTGACACTGTACAGGAGATAGGGATCAAGACCATCCCCATGGAAAAGAAATACAAAAAAGCAAAATGGCTGTCTGGGGAGGCCTTACAAATAGCTGTGAAAAGAAGAGAAGTGAAAAGCAAAGGAGAAAAGGAAAGATATAAGCATCTGAATGCAGAGTTCCAAAGAATAGCAGGAAGAGATAAGAAAGCCTTCTTCAGTGATCAATGCAAAGAAATAGAGGAAAACAATAGAATGGGAAAGACTAGAGATCTCTTCAAGAAAATTAGAGATACCAAGGGAACATTTCATGCAAAGATGGGCTCGATAAAGGACAGAAATGGTATGGACCTAACAGAAACAGAAGATATTAAGAAGAGGTGGCAAGAATACACAGAAGAACTGTACAAAAAAGATCTTGATGACCAAGATAATCACGATGGTGTGATCACTCACCTAGAGCCAGACATTCTGGAATGTGAAGTCAAGTTGGCCTTAGAAAGCATCACTACAAACAAAGCTAGTGGAGGTGATGGAATTCCAGTTGAGCTATTCCAAATCCTGAAAGATGATGCTGTGAAAGTGCTGCACTCAATATGCCAGCAAATTTGGAAAACTCAGCAGTGGCCACAGGACTGGAAAAGGTCAGTTTTCATTCCAATCCCAAAGAAAGGCAATGCCAAAGAATGCTCAAACTACCGCACAATTGCACTCATCTCACACGCTAGTAAAGTAATGCTCAAAATTCTCCAAGCCAGGCTTCAGCAATACGTGAACCGTGAACTTCCAGATGTTCAAGCTGGTTTTAGAAAAGGCAGAGGAACCAGAGACCAAATTGTCAACATCTGCTGGATCATGGAAAAAGCAAGAGAGTTCCAGAAAAACATCTATTTCTGCTTTACTGACTATGCCAAAGCCTTTGACTGTGTGGCTCACAATAAACTGTGGAAAATTCTTCAAGAGATGGGAATACCAGACTACCTGACTGGCCTCTTGAGAAACCTATATGCAGGTCAAGAAGCAACAGTTAGAACTGGACATGGAACAACAGACTGGTTCCAAATAGGAAAAGGAGTACGTCAAGGCTGTATATCGTCACCCTGCTTATTTAACTTATATGCAGAGTACATCATGAGAAACGCTGGGCTGGAAGAAGCACAAGCTGGAATCAAGATTGCCGGGAGAAATATCAATCACCTCAGATATGCAGATGACACCACCCTTATGGCAGAAAGTGAAGAGGAACTAAAAAGCCTCTTGATGAAAGTGAAAGAGGAGAGTGAAAAAGTTGGCTTAAAGCTCAACATTCAGAAAACTAAGATCATGGCATCCGGTCCCATCAGTTCATGGGAAATAGATGGGGAAACAGTGGAAACAGTGTCAGACTTTATTTTGGTGGGCTCCAAAATCACTGCAGATGGTGATTGCAGCCTTGAAATTAAAAGACACTTACTCCTTGGAAGGAAAGTTATGACCAACCTAGATAGCATATTGAAAAGCAGAGACATTACTTTGCCAACAAAGGTCCATCTAGTCAAGGCTATGGCTTTTCCAGTGGTCATGTATGGATGTGAGAGTTGGATTGTGAAGAAAGCTGAGTGCCAAAGAATTGATACTTTTGAACTGTGGTGCTGGAGAACACTCTTGAGAGTCCCTAGGACTGCAAGGAGATCCAACCAGTCCATTCTAAAGGAGATCAGTCCTGGGTGTTCTTTGGAAGGAATGATGCTAAAGCTGAAACTCCAGTACTTTGGCCACCTCATGCGAAGAGTTGACTGATTGGAAAAGACTCTGATGCTGGGAGGGATTGGGGGCAGGAGGAGAAGGGGATGACAGAGGATGAGATGGCTGGGTGGCATCACTGACTCAATGAACATGAGTTTGAGTGAACTCCGGGAGTTGGTGATGGATAGGGAGGCCTGGCATGCTGCAATTCATGGGGTCACAAAGAGTCGGACACAACTGAGCAACTGAACTGAACACTTCATATCCTGAACCTGTGAGGGAGGGGAGAGCCCAGGCTTCTGGATTCCAATATACTTCCAGGTGACACTCTATTATCCAAGCGTCATTAGTTCAAAAGGTCCGTTTGAAAACCAGCTAAGAGTGAGCCATATTCTGAACAGCAAAAAATGAAAACCAAACAAAGCCTGACTTCAAAGGCCGATGACTGTTCTCTGGGCTGCCGGCCTGTTTCCTAACAGGGTACGCAGTGTCTGGGACAAGGCAAGAGTGTTTACCTTAGAATTATAGATCATCTTCAGGCTTCAAACTAGGTCCCTCTTGCCCTTTCAGAGTTGTAGCTCTTCCAAAGACATTAAAGCAAAGTCACTGTTATGTTCCATGAAGTGATGGGCAAAGGGTAGAGGGAAAAGACCAATTTTTCTTTAAGAATTAAAAGCCCAGAGGGTCTATAATGGTGTTGGAATGGTGAAAAGAACACCACGAAAGACCTGCCTACAGAGGCACCATTGTTTCAGGGGTTAAGTGCTGGCAAAGAGAAAAAATAGGCTTTGGAAAAGGTCAGAGGTAAGTAGACTGCTTTGCTCTGCCATTGACTGAGTAGCCTCAGGCAATTTAGTAAACCTCTCTGAACCTATACAGCCAGGACATGGGCTAAAAACAAGCAACTCTTTGGATGGTATGGTGGAGAGGTAAGTGAAATGCTGTGTATAAAGTACCTAACACTGGTGCTGACAAACAGTACCATTGGATAGTTGGAAATGATCACCGTAACAGATTCTCATTTAGAAAGCAAAGTCTCTGCTATAAGAGCAACAAATTTTCAGGAGATTGGAACATACTAGGCAATGAGATAGCCCCTCAGTTGACATTTGCTGTTCCAGAGTTCCATACCCATTCCCATTCTTCCAGTAAAGAACCCTTCTCCCCTCTCGGTCTGCAGGTTCAAGTAAGAGGAGACTCCACCCTTCCTACCTTCAGAGGGGGCATGTGACCAGGCCTGGCCTATTAGAGTGTCTCATTTCCCTGGCCACAGTGATTGGCTGAGAGATAGGCCCATTTCCTGATCAGAGCCAATGAGACTCAGTGAAAGAACTTTTGTTGATTCTGTTGAAAAGAGATAGAACCTCTGGCCAGATTGTGGTGTCAGCCTAGAGGTCCTAGGTTCACTTCTGAGAGAGATAAGGCCAGTGCCTCAGAGCAAGGTCACTACAGAGGACACCAGAGTCAGGGGGAAGGAAGGAGAATGAGATGTAGAGTCCTAGATCCACCTCAACTATTCCCTTTACACTTTGTACTTATAGGAGCCAATAAAACACCCCTTTTGTTTCAGTTCAATTGTGGCTAAAAGATAAAAATTCTTATAGTCCATTTAGCATATTCTTTGATAAAATTCTAAAGTCTAAGCCCCACTCCAGAAACAATCAAACTCTGCAGCAGCTGCCTTCTAAGTGGTTCTAGACACAATCCCTAGCTCCATCTTTGACTTGGTACTTTGAATCTTTACTGTCATAGGGTCTTCTAGGTTCATGTATTCATTCAACAAATATTTATTGAACACCCATGATGTTCTGGGAATATTTATTGTTGTTTAGTCACTAAATCATGTGACCTTGCTAGGCTCCTCTGTCCATCCATGATCTACTTAGGAATTAAATTCTGCACATTTGCTTCCATCTTCTCCTTCTACCAAGAGACCTAGGTTACACAAGATCCTCAGTCTTTGAATATATCATCAATTATTTTACCAAACTATGATCTCATGAAGTAAAATAAACCAAGATATTTGAGGGAAAGTATTAATTTGGCTTGAAATAAAAATTGTCAATTTAGCTTGAAATAAGATTTCAGCCCATTGGGATCTCTCTTCCAAAAAAAATAAAACAAAAACAAAACCATATTTTAAGGAGAAGATACTGGTTTTGAATTATTCCACCAGCCAAAGATGGCATTCAAGATAGTCCAGCACCTATAGTCCAGGAAAGTATCAGCTTCCTCACTCAGTCTTATTTTACACCAAGTCCCCATACATGTAATCATTACCAAGGCAAATAATTTGGTACCCCTAAACACAAGAGTAATTTGACAGTGCCTCTTCAAACTGATGTTTTAAGACTTTTGCTAAATATTCTTAGGGAGGAGCCAGAGCATCACATGGTGGATGGGCCAAGAAGAGGTGCTAACAGGGTTTAGCTGCTTTCTGACTGCCTCCAGTAATTCAGTTCTGGACCCAAATATACATCTTACAACAAAAGCCCTGTTTTTAACCATACCTACCCTTCCGTTCACTTTCCTCATTCTCTTGGGCCGATAAACTCCTACTCCATCTTCAGTTCTCAGTCTAAATGTCACTTCCTCTAACCAATACCCTCCAGTCAGAATTAAATTTCCTAATTATATGGCCTTGTGAAACCCGTGTTTTGACTTTGGTCATATGGATCGCATGTATTGTTCTTTTTGTCATTGTCTGTCTTTCTCAATAATCCCCAGAGGACATGGAGTTTGTTGGTCTTGCTCTTGGCATGTGTCCTGGAACAGAGTAAACACATTGGATCAACTGATCCTGTGAGTCTATGACTCAAGGGGCAGGATTTTGACCCCATGTGGGAGGATGACTGGGAAGGTGCTAGAGGCCAGAATGTGGGGCTGTTTGGCATGGAGGCTGGCAGAGCCCAAGGAAGAGGGTCAAAACTGGGTCTTGAAAGGCATGATGATTTCTGGGGTAGGAGGAGGAGGCCAGAGGAGACTGAGATGAAGCCTGAAGGAGGAAGGAGGGAAACCTTCAGACAATAGAACAGAGTTTCTTCTCCTTACTGACAGAAGTTCTGTTCCATCAAGACACCATGAACTCTGAGTAAGTGAACACTGAACCGCTGCTCCTATGTGAAATGCAGGACCCAGATCACATTTTCAACTCATAATCCCAACCTTGTCTTGCATGTGCCTTTGTTTAAAGACACCTTACTTAATGTATGGCTGATTCATTCACACTGAACTCACAGCCAGCAGCACTACAGCCCAGTCCTGAAGGAAGCATATCGAACACACATTTTTCCCATTAGGCATGTCGGAGCCATCCTGTACTCAAGACCATGAGACAGAATTTCAGCTCTATGCTGGAGGGCCATTTTAAACAACACAATTACCAACCAAAAGAACAAAAAGTCAACAAACATGGCTCCAAAGAGACCGCAAAAAAAGCACTTGTTTACAGTAGAAAAGCCGAAACAAGAAGGCAGTGTTGCCTTGTTTGACCTCAGTTGGGAACTGATGCATCAGGAGACTCATTTTTCCTTGCTCTGCACATATCTGGGGATGAGTGTGGAAATCCCTTGTGTTTGCAGGGGTCTCAAATCAATGTAAGCAAGTAACCTTCAAAGAATGAGAATCAACTGTAACAGATGTTGAGATAAAAGACAAAAGCAAAGAAGGAAGGGATGGAAAACAGCATCAGAAGTTCTAAAGAGATGAGCGGAGATGAGGTCAGAAACAGGCTTTAAATTGGAGGACAAGTTCAGTCCCTAATGAGAGATATGCCCTTCAGTACATCACTTAACCATTTGGGGTTCATCTATATGAGGTGATTCCCTGGTACTTCAGCTGGTAAAGAATCTGCCTGCAATGTGGGAGACGTGGGTTTGATCCCTAGATTGGAAAGATCCCCTGGAGAAGGGAATGGCAAACCACTCCAGCATTCTTGCCTTGAGAATTCCATGAACAGAGGAGCCTGGCAGGTTCATGGGGTCACAAAGAGTTGGATGCAGCTGAGTGACTTTCACTTCACTATTCAGTTCAGTCACTCAGTCATGTCCAACTCTTTGTGACTCCATGGACTGGACCATGCCAGACTTCCCTATCCTTCACCGACTCCTGGCATTTGCTCAAACTCCTGTCCATCTAGTCAGTGATGCTATCCAACCATCTCACCCTCTGTCATCCCTTTCTCCTTCTGCCTTCAATCTTTCCCAGCATCAGGGTCTTTTCCAAAGTATTGGAGTTTCTGCTTCAGCCTCAGTCCTTCCAATGAATATTTAGGACTGATTTCCTTTATTATTGACTGGTTTGATCTCCTTGCTATCCAAGAGACTCTCAAGAGTCTTCTCCAACACTACAGTTCAGAAGCATCAGTTCTTCAGTGCTCAGCTTTCTTTACAGTCCAACTCTCACATCCATACTTGATTAATGGAAAAACCATAGCTTTCACTAGATGGACATTTGTTGGTAAAGCCCTGTCTCTACCTTTTAATATGTTGTCTAGGTTTGTCATATATTTTCTTCCAAAGAGCAAGTGTCTTTTAATTTCACTTCACTACATGAGGTGAAAGCACTACATGAAGTGAATTTCACTTCACTAAATCCTAAAAGATGATGCTGTGAAAGTGCTGCACTCAATATGCCAGCAAATTTGGAACTCAGAAGTGGCCACAGGACTAGAAAAGGTCAGTGTTCATTTCAATCCTAAAGAAAGGCAATGCCAAAGAATGCTCAAACTACTGCACAATTGCACTCATCTCCCACGCTAGTAAAGTAATGCTCAAAATTCTCCAATCCAGGCTTCAGCAATACGTGAACCGTGAACTTCCAGATGTTCAAGCTGGTTTTACAAAGGCAGAGGAACCAGAGATTAAATTGCCAACATCTTCTGGATCATGGTAAAAGCAAGAGAGTTCCAGAAAAAAAATCTACTCCTGCTTTATTGACTATGCCAAAGTCTTTGAGTGTGTGGCTCTCAATAAACTGGAAAACTCTTCAAGAGATGGGAATACCAGACCACCTGACCTGCCTCTTGAGCAACCTGTATGCAGGTCAGGAAGCAACAGTTAGAAGTGGACATGGAACAACAAATTGGTTCCAAATAGGAAAAGGAGTACATCAAGGCTGTATATTGTCACCCTGCTTATTTAACTTCTATGCAGAGTACATCATGAGAAACGCTGGGCTGGAAGAAGCACAAGCTGGAATCAAGATTTCTGGGAGAAATATCAATAACCTCAGACATGCAGATGACACCACCCTTATGGCAGAAAGTGAAGAACTAAAGAGCCTCTTGATGAAAGTGACAGAGGAGAGTAAAAATGTTGGTTTAAAGCTCAACATTCAGAAAACTAAGATCATGGCATCTGGTCCCACCACTTCATGGGAAATAGATGGGGAAATAGTAGAAACAGTGGCTGACTTTATTTTTGGGGGGCTCCAAAATCACTGCAGATGGTGACTGCAGCCATGAAATTAAAAGATGCTTACTCCTTTGAAGAAAAGTTATGACCAACCTCGACAGCATATTCAAAAGCAGAGACATTACTTTGCCAACAAAGGTCTATCTAGTCAAGGCTATGGTTTTTCCAGTGGTCATGTATGAATGTGAGAGTTGGACTATAATGAAAGCTGCTGCTGCTGCTGCTAAGTCACTTCAGTCGTGTCTGACTCTGCGACCCCATAGACAGCAGCCCACCAGGCTCCCCCGTCCCTGGGATTCTCCAGGCAAGAACATTGGAGTGGGTTGCCATTTCCTTCTCCAATGCATGAAAGTAAAAAGTGAAAGTGAAGTCGCTCAGTTGTGTCCTACTCTTAGCGACCCCATGGACTGCAGCCTACCAGGCTTCTCCGTCCATAGGATTTTCTAGGCAAGAGTACTGGAGTGGGGTGCCATTGCCTTCTCCAATGAAAGCTGAGCACCGAAGAATTGATGCTTTTGAACTGTGGTGTTGGAGAAGACTCTTGAGAGTCCCTTGGACTGCAAGGAGATCCAACCAGTCCATCCTTAAGGAGATCAGTCCTGGGTGTTCATTGGAAGGACTGATGTTGAAGCTGAAATTCCAATACTTTGGTCACCTAATTCGAAGAGCTGACTCATTTGAAAAGACCCTGATGCTGGGAAAGATTGAGGGCAGGAAGAGAAGGGGATGACAAATGATGGTTGGATGACATCACTGACTCAGTGGACATGAGTTTGGGAAGACTCTGGCCATTGGTGATGGATAGGGAGGCCTGGTGTGCTGCGGTTCATGGGGTCACAAAGAGTCAGACACGATTGAGTGACTGAACTGAACTGAACTGAACATGAGGTGTAGAACTGCCTGAAAATATCTGGTGTGCCTTTGAGTACCAGCCATCTCTGGATGGTTTTCAGTAGCCAATTTAACTCATGATCATCCAGAATCATGAGGCATTCAACCAATTCCACACTTCTTCACCAAGTATAATATTTTTATGTTAAAGAGGTGGTTTGAGTTTCTCCCTCTCAAGTCCCAACAGCCAAGAAGGAGTGAATGCACCCCGTAAGCAGCTCCTTGGACATCAGGAGAAGTGTGGTCTCCTGACTTGGAGAGTCCCTAGACAATCAAGGAAGTGGTTGAGAATGACTTTGTGGTTAAAAAAGCCTGAGCTCAAAACCAGGCTCTTCCACCTTCCAGTTCTATGACTTTGGCAAGTTATTTACTGGGCTGTTCTAAAGCTTTAGTTTTTTCATCTGAAAAATGGGGAGTTATTATTAAGACTAAATGAAATTATGTACATTAAGCATTTAGCAAAGCCCCAGACATAACAAGGAGATTAAAAATGACCTATTATTATTGACTATCTGAAGAAGGACTCTTGCCTGTGTCTGATGTGTCCACCTGACCATGCTGGGATCATGATGGGGACACGGGAGAGAGGTCACCACATTCTGTGATTCCTGCTTGCCACAAGCCAAAGTCCAGCTGGGTCTAGACATGACGAAGGTCAGCACTGTTCTGGATCTTTCTACTACCAGGATTCATTCAGATAAAGAAATTTTCTCTGGAAGCCTTTCCCTTGTGAAGGTCGTTTTTATTCTGTATACAAAGTGTTAGCATCTCCTTTATCTCCCCCATATTCTAGCAAAGCTGTTGAAGTCCCATCACCTCATGTTCTAAACCCTGTATGTTTCTTCTTGAGCACGTCTTTTCTCACACCCTTAACTCAGTAATGGAGCTCAGGTCCCCAAACACTAAGTTTCTCATGGGAGCATTTCTGTAGTTCCCAAGAACTCAAAATAGCAAAACAATTCTCTTCCCAAATAACATTTAATATTTGCATTTTCCTCTGGCTAAAATCTGGCGGAATCCCAGAGAGAAAAAAATAAACTCATTCTAAAATTGCCCTTCGCATCTGGGTCAGATCAGATAAAAGTAGAACCCTGAGGCTTGGCTCTCCTGAAACCTCCAATGATTCACTAATTCAGTAAAGCAGCCAACTCCTTCTTGAATGTAAATACTTCTTTCTCCTTTTTTCCAGTTTAATGCAGAAACACCAGAGGCTCTTTTATTCAGGACTGAGGCCTTTTATAATTATGTCAGATGTCACTGCGTAATTACACAACAAAGCTTGGGAGAGAGCTGGGCCCTGGTGTAGGGGGTAATATTGTTTTATCTCGTGGTGAATTTTTAAATGTGTGTTATTAAAGGGAGGATTTAAACATACACAAACATACACAGAGGGAAGGATTCTCCAAGCTGGTATTTTCCAACTTTGGGCAAAGGAGAGTATGGTCTTCTCCCCATCCCCCACCAACACACAGAGCAGACTTACTGTCTATAGTTGTAGGCAATGTCAGCGAATTGCTTCCGTCTTGCTCGGTATACAGGATCTTTAAATCCCTAGGAAGAAAGGAGACACTTTATTTCTTCAGGCTTTGAAACCTGGCCTATCTACACATGCTTTGAATGGGGGCCTTTGACCACTGACACTTCAGCTCGCCTTCCCCTGATTATACTCTGAAAATAAAGTCTCAGTTAATCTGAGCATAAATTGTCTCATAAGATATCATGAGCGACACATTACTAGCCACACTTTCAATTCAATGTGAGCTCTGCCTTGGGATTCCTAAGCGCAAATGGTGTCTGGGTTTTAAAGAAATCTCATCTATAGCATTTCTAATCTATAAATGTGCTAAATTAGGCAGAGTTCTTAGGCTAAATGTCTAGGAAGAAGATAGACAATAGCCACTCAACTCCTGACCAATGGTATGAGTCCAGCACTGCCTCCTAACTTCTTAATAGACTAACAGGTAAACGCTTACTGGTATTGCAATTTTTAAAAATACCATTTATTCAGTGTCTATTATATGCCAGTCTGTGCATGCTAGGAACTCATAACTCTCACAAGAAACATGTAAGGTAAACCAGTGTGATGATCCCTTTCTTTCCAGAATAAACAGTGGTTCAGAGAAGAGCAGTCCAGTAAAGTTAGGATTTGAATCACTCAATTCCATACTCTTTTCACGTCACTTCAGGAAATATCAACCTTTACAACTTGGCAGGGGCCTGACTAACTAAGATTCTGCCCCAAGGCATAAACAGGATACTAGTTTCTCCTCTGAGGCTGACTTGCAGGCAGCCTTTCCCCAACAATTTATAAACATTTCTGAATGAAAAGAGGCCAAGTGTCTCTTTCAGTGTTGAGGGTTAGGGGAGGTCACATCCTAGAGTTGGAGATGATCCCAATTGGTTAAAAGGACATTTTCCTTATGTTTTCTTCTTGGAGTTTTATCATTTCAGGTCTTAATTTAATGCATTTCAAGTTCATTTTTTGAGTGGTGTAAGACAGGGGTCTAATTTCATTCTTTTGCATATGAATGTCCAGTTTTCCCAACACCATCTACGGAAGAGACTATCCTTTCCCATTGAGTATTCTTCACTCCCTTATCAAACACTAGTTGACTATATGTGCATGAGTCTATTTCCAGGCTCTTAATCTGTCCCATTACTTCATCTGTCTGTTTTTATGCCCATACTAAAATGTTTTGATTGCTATAGCTTTGTAATATAGCTTGAAATCAGGGCATGTAATTCCTCTAGCTTTGTTCTTTCTGAGGATTGTTCCTTGATCTTGGCCTAGAAAAATGAATTTTTGAATATGACACCAAAAGCACAAGCAACAAAAGCAAAAGTAAATAAGTGGGACTACACCAAACAGAAAAGCTTCTGCACAGCAAAAGGAACAATTAACCAAATGAAAAGGCAATCAATAAAATAGGAGAAAATATTCACAAACTCCTCATCAGCTAAGGAATTAATATCCAAAATATACAAGAAAGTCAAACAATAGACAAAAATCAAATAGTCTGATTTAAAAATAGGCAGAGGATCAAAACAGGCATTTTTCCAAAGAAGATATACAAATGGCCATCAGGTACATGAAGAGATGCTCAACATCATTAATCATCAGTAAGATGAAACTAAAATCACAATGAGCTATCACTTCATATCTGTTAGAGGGATTGGGGGCAGGAGGAGAAGGGGACGACAGAGGATGAGATGGCTGGATGGCATCGCTGACTCGATGGACGTGAGTCTGAGTGAACTCCAGGAGTTGGTGATGGACAGGGAGGCCTGGCGTGCTGCAATTCATGGGGTCGAAAAGAGTCGGACACGACTGAGCGACTGGTCTGATCTGATTATCAAAAAGATGAGTGTTGGCAAGAATGTGGAGAAAAGGAACCCTTTGTGTACTACTGATGGGAATGTAAATTGGTATAACTATTTTGGAAAACAGTACAGAGGTTCCTCAAAAAATGAAAAATAGAACTGCTATATGATCCAGCAATCCTACTTGTACGTATATATCCAAAGGAAATAAATTCACTCTTAGAGAGGTACCTGCACCTCTATGTCCACTGCATCCCCATTCAAACAGTCAAGATACAGAAATAAACGAAGTGTTCACTGACAGATAAATGGATAAAGAAAATGTGGTACATATATACAATGGGATATTATTTATCCATAAAAGAGAAGGAAAAACCTTCTGACAACATGGGTGGAACTTGAGAACATTTTACTAAGTGAAATAAGTTAGAGAAAGACCAAGTACTGTATGACATCACTTATATGTGGAATCTAAAAAGGCCAAATTCATAGGCAGAAAGTAAATTGGTGGTTGCCAGAGGAGGAGAGTGGGAGAAACAGGGAGCTGTTGGTTAAAGGGTCAAACTTCAAGTTACAAGATGAACAAGTTCTAGGGATCTAATGTGCAGGATGATGACTATAGTTAAAATACTACTCTTTATACTTGAAAGCTAATAAGAGAGTAGATCTTAAATGTTTTCACCACAGGAAAAGAATGGTAATTATGTGAGAAGATAGAGGTGTTAACTGACCTTACATATGGTAATCATATTACAATATATATAGTAATCACATATGGCAATCATTTTAAAATATGCACACATATCAAATCAGCAGGTTGTAAGTCCAAACTTACATGATGCTGTATGCCAGTTATATTTCAAAAAAGCTAGAAAAAAGACCATTTTCCAAAAAAATTTGATTGTAATCTATATTTTAGTTAAACAAGATATTAGTGTCATCAAGCATCTACCAATAAACTGTACCATCCATCACTTTAGCTTGCAATTTCTATGTCCCACCATCCCTCCAAACCAAGGCATTAATGAATCAACAACAAAGGTTTATGCCATGGAGAGTAATACTTAAAGACTCTTTTTAAAGGATAAGTATTCTCTGACTTTCAGATATTGTTTTCTGCTTCACTTGATTGGTTGGTTGGTTATTGTGTTCATGATGCTAAAGCTGAAACTCCAGTACTTTGGCCACCTCATGCGAAGAGCTGACTCATTGGAAAAGACTCTGATTCTGGGAGGGATTGGGGGCAGGAGGAGAAGGGGATGACAGAGGATGAGATGGCTGAATGGCATCACTGACTCGATGGACATGAGTCTTAGTGAACTCTGGGAGTTGGTGATGGACAGGGAGGTCTGGTGTGCTGCGATTCATGGGGTCCCAAAGAGTCGGACACGACTGAGCGACTGAACTGAACTGAATTGTTTTATAAAACCCAACTCCACCAGTAATTCTAAAGAACCAGGGGTCCATGTATATAATGTAGTTTCACCTGAGTATCCATAGCATACAGAGTCTGTTTGGCATATGGAAAGAACCACCAACACTTGTTAAAATAGACAAGGAAGAAAAGGATAAGGCAGAGGGAGGGATAAATAGAGGGGGAGAGAAAGGAAGGGGAGAAAGAAGTTCCCTAGTTTGTTTCCTAGGATATTTATAGTTCTTTTTTGAGAAAAAGAAAAATCTAAATGTTTCCCACTGAAAAAGTAAAGTAAAATTTCCATATTATTTAGTTTTTCACTCCAAAACTAAATCTCAAATTAAGCAGTTATTCAGCTTAGAAAAGATTCCATACAATAGTTATCACAAAGTATAACTACAGTGTTTTCCCTCAAGTACCGAGTGATTTTAAATCATTAACTACAAGCAGGAAAGCTTAGGAATCTGAAAACTTAAAACTACTGCTGGACCCAGTTCTTCTGGATGAAAGTAAGTTGCTTTGGGACAATACAGTAAGAAAACTGGACACTACTGGATTTCCCTGGCAGTGCACGGGTTAAGACTCCATACTTTCAGTGCAGGGGCCAAGGGCTCGGTCCCTGGTCAGGGAAAATCCCACATGCCCTGTGGGTGTCCAAAAATAAATAAATAAAAATAAATTAAAGAAAATTGGACTCTATCATTTTATTTCCAAGCAGCGCTAACAAACACTTTGAGGAACGTGTCTACTGGGCTAAATGAAGAACACATCTCCAAACTTACAGACTCAAAATTTAACCTTAATGCTTGTCAGTCATTAATGCTTGACTAACAGTCATCCTTACTACAAGTCCTGTTTAATGGTCATGGCTTTTCCCAGTCCCTAAATACAAAGCATAGGATTTGCACTTGTAAAGTTGCCTTGAAGAATATCTATTTTTATATTTTGATGTAGATATACAGAAAGTGAAGCCCATAGAGCCATTTGCCGAGGGGCCCTTAACTGCAGAAACAGCACCTCCACTTGGGTTTTCCCGTCCTGGCCAGGTGGTGAGATGTGGTTTGAAGTCTGAGATAGTTACCCAGGGAGAGGAGTGAAGAATTCAAATTTGCTTAACCGGTGGATTTCCACTTTATTATGATGTCTCCAGAATGGGATGCCCATGACAATTTCTCTTACCATTTGGCTCATTTTTCTTTTACCTTCAACATATTTTGTCTAGGTAGTTTAAAGATTTTTCAACCAATTAAAAAAAAAAAAAAGCTTAACATAAAATTGTATTCCAATAGGTAGCAACTATGTCAGAGGGATTATTTAAATAGAATAAAAACAATGATAGAATAAATACACCCAAATCCAATCAATGGTATGAAATGGGAACTCTTATTCTTCCATGCCACTTAGGCTTCTAAATGTATTTTTAATGTGTAAAAATACACAGTATTTTTTTTTTTTTTTACTGTGAATGTGGGTTTCTTTTTCCCTCCTTTTTTTTTTTTTTTTTTTTTGCAGTTGGGTTTATTTTATTGTTTCATTTTTATTTATTTATTTGAAGTATAATTGATTTGCAATATCATGTTAATTTCAGGTACATGGCACAATGATTCAGTTATACATTTATATATATGTATAACTGAATACATATACATACATATATCTTTTTCAGATTTTCCCATTATAGGTTATTACAAAATATTAAGTATAGCTCCCTGTGCTATATAGTAGGTCCTTGTTAGTTATCTATTTTATATATAGCAGTGTGTATATGTCAGTCTCTGGTGGCTCCGTGGTAAAGAATCTGCCTGCCAATGCAGGAGACACAGGTTCAATCCCTGGGTTGGGAAGCTCCCGTAGAGAAGGAAATGGCAACCCACTCCAGTTGCCTGGACAGAGGAGATTGGCAGGCTACCGTCACAAAAGGGAGAGGTCATCACAAAAGAGTTGGACACAATGTAGTGACTAAACAACAACAACATATGTTAATCCCAACTTGAAAATTTATCTTGGCATGCATGCTCAGTCACTTCAGCTGTGTCCAGCTCTTTGCAACCATATGGGCTACAGGCGACCAGGCTCCTCTGTCCACAGGATTCACAAGGCAAGAATACTGCAGTGGGTTGCCATGCCCTCCTCCAGGGGATCTTCCTGACCCAGGGATTGAACCAGTGTCTCCTACACTGCAGGCGAATTCTTTACTGCTGAGCCACTGGGGTAGCCCTTTTATAATTAGAAAAAAAGTAAAATAATATTAAAAACCCATCTCAAATCATTATGGGAATGGACAGAAGATTGATACAGTGAGCTATATCAACACATCCAAATATAATACTATATTTTATATTGCATAATATTTTATATACTATTATATGTTATTTATATAATTATGTATGCTAATATATAACAAAAATTTTCTATATGGCAAGTTTTCTAACTATGGTCTTTTCCAACTTCAAGTTTCTAAGAAGTCCATTATCGATGTACAAAGGAACCCTGCCATCTAGGCAGCACAGACTTTTGTTTTGTTACCAGCAAAAGAGATCTGCAGCCTGGGAGCCCACCTCTCAGGCATTTGGCCTTGCATCCCCTGGGCTGCCAGGTGGCCACAGGGCTCTGTGACCACGCGGAAGACACTCTGAATTAAGCTACAGTTGGTGATGACTAATCATCCCATCTCAATTTGGACTAATAGCAGCAATTTCGGTAGGACTGCATATAATTTATTTATAATCACCCTGTCTCAATTAAGCTAATAGCAGCAATTTTGGTTGCACTGCATGTAACCAAGTATGTTTTGACAGGAAAATATATTGTTGGTGAAGGAGTGGTGGGGGGAGGCAGAAGAGAGGCATAGTGGATGGGACAATGGTGAGAGAAGTCTACAGGATGCAAAGTCGTAACATCACCCGCAGTCCACCTGGAATCTCTCACCTTAATCTCAGCAACTTTTTTACTTGGGGTGTTGAATAGTATGATTTTGCTTCAGTAGGGTTGACTTATAGAAAGAATGCATGCATGCTAAGTCACTTCAGTCATGTCTGACTGTTTGCAACCCTGTGGAATGTAGCCTGCCAGGTTCCTCTCTTCCATGGGATTCTCCAGTCAAGAATATTGGAGGAGGTTGCCATGCCCTCCTCCAGGGGATCTTCCCAACCCAGGGATCAAACCTGTGTCTCTGGAATTGCAGGCAGACTATTTACCGCTGAGCCACCGGGGAAGCCCTTACAGAAGATTCAGTTCAGTTCAGTAACTCAGTCGTGTCTGACTCTTTGCGACCCCATGAATCGCAGCACGCCAGGCCTCCCTGTCCATCACCAACTCCTGGAGTTCACTCAGACTCACGTCCATCGAGTCAGTGATGCAATCCAGCCATCTCATCCTCTGTCGTTCCCTTCTCCTCCGGCCCCCAATCCCTCCCAGCTTCAGAGTCTTTTCCAATGAGTCAACTCTTCACATGAGGTGGCCAAAGTACTGGAGTTTCAGCTTTAGCATTGTTCCTTCCAAGGAAATCCCAGGGCTGATCTCCTTCAGAATGGACTGGTTGGATCTCCTTGCAGTCCAAGAGACTCTCAAGAGTCTTCTCCAACACCACAGTTCAAAAGCATCAACTCTTCAGCGCTCAGCCTTCTTCACAGTCCAACTCTCACATCCATACATGACCACAGGAAAAACCATAGCCTTAACTAGATGGACCTTTAAGTTGCAAAACATTTATTTTATGATCAAGTTGCAAATGACTTCTGTCCAACAAAAAGCACTCGTGGTTGTGACTTTATTGTTTTATAGGACATTAATCACGTGTATCCATCTTTGTAATCTCATTCCAGCATCCCATTTTTCAATGACCATATGTTTTCATCTCTTATATCTTCCTTTGCACTGTCCTTGTCATGTTATTGATTCCCTTACTCCTGAGTTCATAGATCTTTGAGAGATGTTCACTATCTACCTGTATGACAGTTGTTTTTAACTTTTTAAAAGTTATGTTTTGACAGAGCAGCTTAGTAGAAGCACAGGGAGTCTTTGATGACTCAACTGTCTGACTGATCCTTAGAACAGACCTTGACAGGACCCTGGGGTGGAGAAGGTTGGATGGGCAAAGGAAAAGGGAAAGAGAAGTATTAGAAAGATAGTCCTGCTTTCGGGAAAGAGCAAGGCTCTTCTTGGAGAGCAGGGATACTCAGGATCTATGTTCTGGAAATATTGAAAAGCAATTTGAGAGGTTTACATCAAGAAGTAGAAAGAGACACAGAAAAGCAGTTGTATTGGCTAATGCTTTCCCCACCAGAAAGCCTCGCCTCATGCAGATCTTCAGTTTAGAAACAGGTACAGGTGCCAGGATGGAGAAGGTGATGGCACCCCACTCCAGTACTCTTGCCTGGAAAATCCTATGGATGGAGGAGCCTGGTAGGCTGCAGTCCATGGGGTCGCGAAGAGTTGGACACGGCTGAGCGACTTCCCTTTCACTTTTCACTTTCATGCATTGGAGAAGGAAATGGCAACCCACTTCAGTGTTCTTGCCTGGAGAATCCCAGGGATGGGGGAGCCTAGTGGGCTGCCGTCTATGGGGTCACACAGAGTCGGACACGACTGAAGCGACTTAGCAGCAGCCGCAACAGGTGCCAGGAAAACTGGAAGAGGGACCTATGGGGTTAGGGTCTGTGTGGCAGAGGCTGCTGATGGTCCCCAAGATCTGAGCCCTTTTGCTTTCAGACAGCATTACTAAACCACTGTCCCTGGTCTCTTTTTTAGGGAGTAGCAACCCTGTGACTGAGCTGCAGGCAGTGGAACTGAAGTGAAGGGATGTGAGTCACCTTTCATCCTGGACCATAAATACCTCCCAGAAGCAATTCTCCCATGCCTGGCAGAATGGAGACGGCTCCCAGGACCCAGATGAGGGCGCCGCCACTAGATCGAAGGAGACTTGATCTCTGCAGGACTGTAAGAGGAAACTTCCCTTTTGACCTACACTGGAAATGAACTTTTACTGGGTTAATTCATAGAGATTTGGGGGTCGTTTGATAAGCATTTGGCCCTCTTGATCAATACTTTGGTCACCTGATGGGAAGGGCCGACTCACTGGAAAAGACCCTGAGGCTGGGAAAGATTGAAGGCTAAAGGAGAAGAGGGAAGCAGAGGATGAGATGGTTGAATGGCGTCACGGACTCAATGGACATGAATCTGAGCAAACTCCAGGAGACAGTGAAAGACAGGGAAGCCTGGTGTCCATAGGTTACAAAGAGTCAGACACGACTTAACAACTGAACAACAACTATTGACTTTGTTACTAGAGGGCTCACCTCAGATCTCCCTCTTTCCAGAAGTCCTCCCAAACCATTCTAGTCCACAAGGACCTTAGAACTGATAGTATGTACTATCTGACTCTTTAAATCTGATGTTTAATCATATACTTTGTGTGTTATGATTTTACCAAATGAAGAATTGATGCTTTTGAACTGTGGTGTTGGAGAAGACTCTTGAGAGTCCCTTGGACTGCAAGGAGATCCAACTAGTCCTTCCTAAAGGAGATCAGTCCTGGGTGTTCATTGGTAGGACTGATTTTGAAGCTGAAACTCCAGTACTTTGGCCACCTGATGCGAAGAGCTGACTCATTGGAAAAGACCCTGAGGTTGGGAAAGATTGAGGGCAGGAGGAGAATTGAGGGACGACAGAGGATGAGATGGTTGGATGGCATCATCGACTCAATGGGCATGGGTTTGGGTGGACTCCAGGAGTTGGTGATGGACAGGGAGGCCTGGCGTGCTGCAGTTCATGGGGTTGCAAAGAGTCAGACACAACTGAGTGACTGAACTGAACTGAACTGAACTCAAACTATGTTCCATGGAACACTACCATTCAAGATGGTGTTGCTAGGTATTCCATGAAAAGGGGGTTCCATGGGTAAATAAATTTAAGGAACATGAGGTTGAATGGGTTTCATTTTTATAGGATTTTCCAAACCTTCTAGTGAGATAATGGAACTTATAGATGCTTAAAATGAGAGTCCGGAATACAGACTTTATTCCTTGATCATGAGAATTTTTTTCAAAAACTACAATTTAAGAACTGTGCACATGACCATTAAAGAAGTCCTCTGAGGCAATGAATTTATTTGGAGCTGATACTGTGTTCAAAGTATAAAACTCAGTGGACCTAGTTCTGCAGCATCAGGATGAAAAACTTGACCAGGAGAAAGTGCTCAGGAGGAAGGCTTTAGGGAGTCCAAGGTATGTGAGCTGGGCCTTAAAAGATGAAAAGACAGGTTTGCCAGCAGGCAAAGAAGTGAGAGAATAAGAAAAAATATCCCAGAGAAAGGAAATGACGTGAACAGGAGCACAGAGGCTGGGAGATGTCAGGGAAAGGAGAGTCCATTTTAGAAACAGGGATCAAAGAGACCAATTTGGGATACTTCCCTGGTGACCCAGTGGCTAAGACTCTGTTCCCAATGCAGGGGGGCCCCCCAGTTCAATCCCTGGTCAGGGCACTAGATCCCACAAGACCCAAAGCAACCAAATTAATTCATGATCTAAAAAACAATAACTAGACCCATTTGAATTCCACCTGCGAGGCTGTATCCTAGCCCCCTCTGGCATCCGTTTGGGAAAACTGGACACCCCTCCCTGCTCTACCCCATGACCGAAGGCCTGTGGAGGGCAGAAGGAACCAGGTCTCACTAATCATTTCCAGCCCCTTTCCTCTCCACAGCCTGGGACACAGTCCACATACACGTGAGGCCACACAGCCTGCTCGTCTGAGTCGTCTCCTCTGAAAATGAGAAAATTCAATCCTCCCAGGGAGGTTATAACATTGAAATTTTGAAAATGTGGGTAAAGCATTCAGCACAGCATCTGGCATACAGTCCTCATTGGAGAAACATTAGCTGTGGATGTTATTTGCTTAATCAATGTTTGTGGGAGGAAGGTGGGGTGAGGGGGAAGGCGGGAGAGAGCCGGGAGAAGAAGGCAGGTGAGCTGGCCCCTTCCACATTCCTGCTGAAAGGCAGGTGCCCTCTACCCTGCATTTCGGGAACAATTCTTCCTTGTCCTCTTTTCTCAAGGGGCTGTTTTGAAAGCCCGGAAGTGAGATTCTGGGTCAGGTGTCAGTGGACACTGCCAAGGGCAGGGGGTCAGTCTGAACACCAGGGGACCGGGAGGAACAGAGGGTCCTTTCGGGAAGAACGCCCGAGCCACCCCTCGTGGCGAGGCCAGGCCCTGCAGGGCTGGAGGCTGCAGGGAAGCACCCTGGAGGGTTTACTCTGTCCTTGGCCCGCGAGTTCCCCAGATCTGATGAAAAGTCACAGAAAGGAACACAGAGAGCCTGGCCTCCTCGTCAGGGGGACCGTGTACCTGATAAATCGCATTTTTATGATAAAAAGCGTGACACGGAGAGGCCAGGGAGCCAAAGACATGGGCTTGGTCTGTAATGAAAATGAATTCCAGGGAGTTTTAAGACCAGCCCCGAGTGCCTCTGAGGAGACACGAGGGTAAGGAGAGGGAACGGGCCGTTTCTGAGAACTGGCCTCTTCCCCCGTTGCTCCGAGGGAGCCAGCAAGTGGCCAGCAGAAGGGACACGGAGCGGAGCGGGAGGTGGGGAGCTTGGGAAGAGGAGAAAACATCCCAGGGACGGATGGGGTCAGGGTGGCCCAACAGCATTTCTGAGAAATGGAGTCTTTGGAGATGCTCGTCTCCCTGGGCAGGCGGCAAACTGGGTCTGCCCCAGACGTGTCATGGGGCATGTAGAGCATCTCCTTGTGTGCCCCCTCTTCCCCGGGCTCCACTCGGCTGCTTTCTACCCAGGAAGATGGGACGAGATTCCAAATGCTGCAACTTTACCTCTAGTTTTTGCAGGGAGCAGGTGTTAAGTAATAGATATGAGGAGCCTGAAATCCAGTTTCTATCCTTAAATAATTTCACAAATAAGAATCAAAGAAGCTCTGGGAAGTTCACATAAAGATGCACAGGCAGGAGGATTCACTGCCGAATCATCCTAAGACTAAAAGACTGAAACCTCCTACAAGCTTCCTGTTGGGGGCGGGTTAGGACATGATAGCACTAACTTAAAATATGTATATTCATGCTGTGTGCGCGCATGCTCAGTCGTGTCCGATTCTTTGTGACTCCACAGACGGTAGCCCACCAGGCTCCTCTGTCCAAGGGGTTTCCCAGGTAAGAATACTGGAGTGGGCTGTCATTTCCTACTTCCGGGGATCGTCCCAAATCAGGGATCGAACCCTAGTCTCCTACATCTCCTGCATTTGGCAGGCAGATTCTTTACCACTGCGCCACTGGGAAGCGCCATGTGTACTCACGTGTGTCTAAATAAATAAATTAATAAAATATTGATGATTTTGGACAGTATAACAGGTGATTTTTTTTTTTTCTGTTTTGAAGTATAGGAGCTGGGGGAAATTCACCTTTGCTTCTGCTTATAAAACACCTTCTCCATGTTAAAAAAAAAATGCAGAATAGAACCAAGAGAAAAAGAGAAATAACTAAGATTAGCGATGATCTTCATATTCTTCCTCATGCTTTTCCGCACTTTTGAGTCCACTCTAAGGGGTTTACTATTTGAATTGGAACAAGCAAAAACTGTTCATATTTTAAAAGGCTAGCCTGCCCAAATAGTTTGCTCTTCGTCTCTGTGAAAGGGCCTGAATTTCTGACACTGGTTAGACTTCTGTCCTCAGGTACTATGAGCACAGATGAAAGAGGTGAAGGATCCAAAGTTTAGGATGACTTAGGGAAGTCATTTACTTTTGTTGTGCCTCAGTGACTCAGTCAATACAATGGGAACATCAGCTTTGCTTACTGAGAAGAGCCTTTGTGAAGAGCAAGTTCACAACCAGCTCAGCTGTAAAGACCACATAGCTGAGACGGAGGAGAAACAGAGTCCTGATAAAATGCAGAGGCTCTAAGTGAGTTACAGTAATGAAAACAGCCTCCAAGTCGTTTAAAGATTGAGGAACCATCTGCCTGGTCGGAGAGTAAATGACAGTCAACACGATGGTGGCATTTCTCACCTCTAGAAGCCTCACTTCTCAGCCTCTAGAAGGCTGCTCCTTCTAGAGTCCTCCGCCCTAAAAAGGAGAATAAGACTCCAACCTTGGTCAACTACTTAAAAATATGAATGGATACAGGATACAGTCAAATGTTCTATCTGATACATCAGATCTTTTAAAATCTGACCATAACCCACTGCCCAGCTTCATCTCCTGACACTCTCACCCTCATGCCTAATACATCAACTCAGCCATTCCCCAAATATTGTTGTTGTTGTTCAGTAACTGAGTTGTTTCCAATTCTTTGCGCCCCATGGACTTCAGCATGCCAGGCTCCCCTGTCTTTTACCATCTCTTGGAGTTTGCTCAGATTCATGTCCAAATATTCCAGATACTTTTCAGGACTCTGAGCCTTTGCATATGCTATTCCCTCGGCTCATAGAGCCTCTTGGTTCCTTATATGACTGTTCTCAGGCTTTGAAATCCAGTTCCAGATCACCACCCCCTACTGCCCCACTGTACCTGGTGGAGTTGTTAGTAGTTTAGTGTTGCCCAAGCACTTGATTTAAATCTCTGTGGTAGGACCAAATCAGAAATAAAGGTGATTTACATATGTGCATGTGTGTTTTTGTGCATGTATGAATACACATCCCTTACATACATATATGATAAATAAATAATAGTTTCTGGATGGTGATCTGTATTTGCTTCAAAGATAACCATGATAATGATGATGTCTAAGTAGACACTCAATAAATGTTTGTCTTACAAGCAAACAAAAACACATTGCTGAAAGGGGGTGGAGGGGGTGGAGGGAGGAACTGAGGGAGCTCCATGGGCGGGGCCACGGGCTCACCGGGTGATCTGCATCCAGTTCAGCTCCATAGCTGAGAACCTGGTTGGCAAAGTTGTCGAGTTCCTGAATGGTTCTTGGAAACCAGGGCACTGCAACACAGAAAGGGCAAAGGCCTGATTAGCAGATGGGTGTAACATGGCCAAAGGGCTTACCAAGATCAGAAGCAGGGGATCAGCTCCAATAAGGCAAGCCCATGGTGCTGGCAAGTGGGGGCCCAGATAACCCCCAAATTCCTATTCAAAAGTCAAATCTCATTTTCCTTGGAAACAAATTGTATATATTTCTTGGTTTATTCAACATTGAAGTTGAATAAGCCAATAACGAAACCTGACGATAGCTTAAACATATATCATGATGGTCTGATAGACATACACATTGTGAGAGGATTCCCCCCATCTGGTTAATTAACACATCCATCACCACACATATTTATCTTTTGAGGGTTTTATTCTCTTTGCAAATTCCAACAATACAGTACAGTGTTATTGACTACAGTCACCATGTTTTACATTAGATCCTCAGGCCTGATCCATCTGTTTTGGGGGGCCATTCCACACAACACGTGGGATCTTAGTTTCATCACCAGGGATTGAACCTGTGTCCCCTGCATTGGAGGCACAGAGTCTTAACCACTGAACCACTGGGGAAGTCTCAGATGTCATTCATCTTATAGCTGAAAAGTTTGTACCCTTTTACCAGCCTCTCCCTATTTCCCCACCATTAAGCCCCTGGTAACCAGTTATCTACTTTATGTTTCTGTGAATTTTCTTTTTTTTTTATTTTTGAAGATTCCACATATAAATGATACCATTCAGTATGTTTTTTTTTTTTTTTTCTGTCTCGCTTATTTCACTTAAAATATGTTCCCTCACCTATTCCCTTTCCTGGAGATTTTCTCTGAATTATCTCAAAATTCATCTCTTGTCTACCTATCATGGCACAGTGGAGTGGTGTTTGATGGTTTGCTTTAGCAGCAGAATATTTCATGTGATATATGTTCCAGATATATTCTGGAATGTGCATTCTATGCATGCTAAGTCGCTTCAGTCATGTCTGACTCTTTGTGACCCTATGGACTTTAGCCCACCAGGCTCCTCTGTCCATGGGATTCTCCAGGCAAGAATACTGGAGTAGGTTGCCATGCCCTCCTTCAGGGGATCTTCCCAACTCAGGGATTGAAACCACATCTCTTATGTCTCCTGCATTAGCAGGTGGGTTCTTTACCACAAGGCTTCCCTGATTCAGTTGGTAAAGAATCACCTGCAATGCAGGAGACCCCAGTTCAATTCCTGGGTCGGAAAGATCCCCTGGAGAAGGGATAGGCTACCCACTGCAGTATTCTTGGGCTTCCCTTGTGGCTCAGCTGGTAAAGAATCTGCCTGCACTGTGGGAGAACTGGGTTTGATCCCTGGGTTGGGAAGCACAGTGGGAGAGAAGGTGGGATCTGAATGGTGTGACCCACAGTGACTGGGTCCTGCAGAGCAGGTGGCAGCACCCAGATCTCTGTGGCCTTCAAGAAAGAAGGCACACTGAGAGCAGAACTGTCCCAGGAATGAATGAACAGAGATGAGGACATTTTGAACTGTAAGTTCCATGAAGTTAGGAACCAGGCTGCACTGTAGTTCTATGTGCAGAGAGGGAACAGAGGGAGGAAATTTTAGGGAAAAAGATGCTAAACTTGCAGCCAGTTGTGTCTACCTTTTAGAACCCAGGCTCCAGCTGCCTACTCATCCTCTGTGTCTCAGTCTCAACTCTGTAAAAATAGCAGCAACATGTCATATGCCAGGAATTGTGCTTAGCATTTTTGGTGAAATATGTCCTTTAATCTGGGGACTGCTGTGAGGAGTAAATGAGAATGCAGGCAAAGGATGCAGCCCAGCGTCAGGATGATAAAAGGTAGCTTTCCACTGCTTGCGTGTTATTTGTCTGGCTTTGCTCAGGTCAGGCAGGAAAGAACATGTTTGCCATCTAGTGGTCATACTGGGGAACTGTCACCCATGGTCTACACATTAGCGCATCAGACAGGAAACCGCTGCATTCCATCAAAACAAGATGATTATGTGAACACAAGTAATAAAGGTCCACTTAACAGCCTCCTTTCCATAGATCTGAGATGCTAATCTTTCTTCCTCCTCTGTTAATAATAAAAACTAACTAACACTGAGTATAATTCCAAATACTTTACTTAGTATTTGTACTACTGGTGGGTACTATTGTGTGTGTGTGTACTATTGGTGTGGGTACGATTGGTGGGTACTATTCGATGAGTTGGATCATCAAAAAAGCAAGAGAGTTCCAGAAAAAAACATCTACTTCTGCTTTATTGACTATGCCAAAGCCCTGTGTGGATCACAACAAACTGTGGAAAATTCTTCAAGAGATGGGAATACCAGACCACCTGACCTGCCTCCTGAGAAATCTGTATGCTGGTCAGGAAGTAACAGTTAGAACCGGAGATAGAACAACAGACTGGTTCCAAATTGGGAAAGGAGTACGTCAAGGCTGTATACTGTCACCCTGCTTATTTAACTTCTATGCAGAGTACATCATGAGAAATACTGGACTGGATAAAGCACAAGCTGGAATCAAGATTGCCAGGAGAAATATCAATAACCTCAGATATGCAGATATGCACCCTTATGGCAGAAAGCAAAAAACTAAAGAGCTTCTTGATGAAAGTGAAAGAGGAGAGTGAAAAAGTTGGCTTAAAGCTCAACATTCAGAAAACTAAGATCATGGCATCCAGTCCAATCACCTCATGGCAAATATATGGGGAAATAATGGAAACAATGATAGACTTTAGTTTTTTGGGTTCCAAAATCATTGCAGATGGTGACTGCAGCCACGAAATTAAAAGACGCTTGCTCCTTGGAAGAAAAGTTATGACCAACCTAGACAGCATATTAAAAAGCAGAGACATTACTTTTCCAACAAAGATCCATCTAGTCAAAGCTATGGTTTTTCCAATAGCCATGTATGGATGTAAGAGTTAGACTATAAAGAAAGCTGAGCACCGAAGAATTGATGCTTTTGAACTGTGGTGTTGGAGAAGAAGCCTCTTGAGAGTCCCTTGGACAGCAAGGAGATCCAACCAGTCCATCCTAAAGGAATTCAGTCCTGAATATTCCTTGGAAAGACTGATGCTGAAGCTGAAACTCCAATACTTTGGCCACCTGATTCAAAGAACTGACTCATTTGAAAAGACCCTGATGCTGGGAAAGATTGAAGGCAGGAGGAGAAGGGGACGACAGAGGATGAGATGGTTGGACGGCATCACTGACTCAATGGACATGAGTTTGAGTAAACTCTAGGAGTTGGTGATGGACAGGGAGGCCTGGTGTGCTGCAGTCCTCGGGTTCTCAAAGAGCCAGACACGACTGAGCAACTGAACTGACTGAACTGACTGTTTGTGTGTTAATTGTTCAGTTGTGTCCAATTCTTTGAGACCCATGGACTGTAGGCCGCCAGGCTCCCCTGTCCATGGAATTCTCCAGGCAAGAATACTGGAGTGGGTTGCCATTCCCTTCTCCAGGGGATCTTCCTGACCCAGGGATCAAACCCTGCATTGCAGCTGGATTCTTTACTGTTTGAGCCACAAGGGAAGCCTGGTGGTACTATTGGTATCCCCATATTGAAAATGAAAAGACTGGGATGTGGAGAGGTTAAGTGATAAACCCAAACACACACACTGTTGGAAACAGTGGATTCAATATTCAAACTTGGGCCTGGATGATGCTGTGATCTCAGGTCTGGACCACAAAATCCATCCTGCCAGGTACAGGGGTGGGGAGCACAGAGGTTGGGCAGAGGGCCTGGCTCTGGAGCCTGACTGCCTGATTTTCTTTACAGTTTCCCACCTGGAGGTCTGCACACCCCTAAGCCCAACCCGGTTCTCAAGGTGGGCTCCCTACAATAGTAATAACAGGAACAGACATTGTGGTAGTAATTCCAGCTAAGACTCACAGAGCTGTTGTTTCGTGCCAGGTGCTGTCCTAAACACTACACACCCTTCCTCACCCAATTCTCATACCAGCTCCGTGAGGTTGGTATTCTTATCACCCCCATTTTCAGAAGAGGAAGCCGAGGGGCAGGGAGGAGAAGTCGCTCCACAGCCCTCCGCTGTTCCAGATGCTGGACTTTGGAGTCTGGGATGACTCAGCCCCGCATTTAGCTCACTGAAGATGAGACCTGACTTCCCACTTTGTCATTTGAATTCTCTCCAAGCTTTTCTTTCTCCTTGAATCCAGGGCCTTGCATGATGGATCTCTGTTGTCAGAACTGAAAATGGGGTCTGTTCCCTCCATGGGTCTGGGAGGGCATAAGGAAGGATGTCCTATCGTAGTCAGTCAGGACTCAGGACCCCCTGTAAGACCCTCCCTGTTTCTCTAGTGCGTTGCTGCCCTGTCACTTCCCTTCCAAGACTGCCTGTCCCTGCTCATTCACAGCCTCTATTTTGCCAGAAATTTATCCATAATTCTGGCAGTAACAGCTGCCCTTGGAGATACAGCAAGCCAGCCTTTCCTCACTGCACCATCTTCTGACTTGGGGGACCCTTAGCCCTCCCAGAGGAGTTTTCATGACTACGTATTAAGCATTTATACTGCCAGGCTCTGGACGTTGAGGAGTGAATACAGTGGATTCCTCACTCCTGTGGGGCTCACATCCGAGAGAGAGTGACAAGGAATAAGCTATAAATAAATTTTAAAATATAACAATGCCAGGAAGTCCCTGAAGAAGAAAAAATCAGTACCAGGAAATAGAAAAGGAAGAAGATACTATTTTACATAACATCTCATGGCTCCAGACCCCAGGGTGAAAGTCAGAGAGACATGACACGAGCTTGCCATTGCTCAAGGGGACTGGAACAGCCAGAGTTTGACCCCAGCCCAGATCAGGGCCCCCGTTTCTCAGGGAGAGACAACCTAGCTGTGGTTAAGGCCCTGATTACACAGGCAGACAACCTAGGCTTGGTCTCTGGGGCAATATGGCAAAGGAACCTGGAATGTCAGGTCCATGAATCAAGGCGAATTGGAAGTGGTCAAACAGGAGATGACAAGGGTGAACATCGACATTCTAGGAATCAGTGAACTAAGATGGACTGGAATGGGTGAATTTAACTCAGATGACCATTATATCTACTACTGCGGGCAGGAATCCCTTAGAAGAAATGGAGTGGCCATCATGGTCAACAAAAGAGTCTGAAATGCAGTACTTGGATGCAATCTCAAAAACGACAGAATGAGCTCTGTTCGTTTCCAAGGCAAACCATTCAATATCATGGTAATCCAAGTCTATGCCCCTACCAGTAATGCTGAAGAAGCTGAAGTTGAACAGTTCTATGAAGACCTACAAGACCTTCTAGAACTAACACCCAAAAAAGATGTCCTTTTCATTATAGGGACTGGGATGCAAAAGTAGGAAGTCAAGAAACACCTGGGGTAACAGGCAAATTTGGCCTTGGAGTACAGAATGAAGCAGGGCAAAGGCTAATAGAGTTCTGCCAAGAGAATGCACTGGTCATAGCAAACACCCTCTTCCAACAACACAAGAGAAGACTCTACACATGGACATCACCAGATGGTCGACACCAAAATCAGATTGATTATATTCTTTGCAGCCAAAGATGGAGAAGCTCTATACAGTCAGCAAAAACAAGACCGGGAGCTGACTGGGGCTCAGATCATGAACTCCTTATTGCCAAATTCAGACTGAAATTGAAGAAAGTAGGGAAAACCACTAGACCATTCAGGTATGACCTAAATAAAATCCCTTATGACTATACAGTGGAAGTAAGAAATAGATTTAAGGGACTAGATCTGATAGACAGAGTGCCTGATGAACTATGGACAGAGGTTAATGACACTGTACAGGAGGCAGGAATCAAGACCATTCCCAAGAAAAAGAAATGCAAAAAAGCAAAATGGCTGTCTGGGGAGGCCTTACAAATAGCTATGAAAAGAAGGGAAGCGAAAAGCAAAGGAGAAAAGGAAAGATATAAGCATCTGAATGCAGAGTTCCAAACAATAGCAAGGAGATATAAGAAAGCCTTCCTCAGTGATCGATGCAAAGAAATAGAGGAAAACAATAGAATGGAAAAGACTAGAGATCTCTTCAAGAAAATTAGAGATACCAACGGAACATTTCCTGCAAAGATGGGCTCAATAAAGGACAGAAATGGTAGGGACCTAAACAGAAGCAGAAGATATTAAGAAGAAGTGACAAGAATACACAGAAGAACTGTACAAAAAGGATCTTCACGACCCAGATAATCACGATGGTGTGATCACTCACCTAGAGCCAGACTTCCTGGAATGTGAAGTCAAGTGGACAAATACTTAACCCTGCTTTAGTCTTCCTACGGGTAAAGTGGGGATAATAAAGTACCACTTTATAGGAACACATAAGTTTAAAAGAGTTAATATGTGTGATCTGTTGAGAACAGAGTCTGGTACATAATAAATACAGATTCATGTTGGAAATAGGGATTCCCTGATGGCTCAGTAGTAAAGAATCCATCTGCAATGCAGGAGATGCAGGAGAAGCAGGTTCGATCCCTAGATCAGGAAGATCCCCTGGAGGAGGGCATGGAAACCCACTCCTATATTCTTGCCTGGAGAACCCCATGGGCAGAGGAGCCTGGCAGGCTACAGTCCATAGGTTTGTGAAGGGTCAGACATGACTGCAGCAACTGAGCACTTACACATGTTGGGAATACTGGGGGTTTGGTTCCAGACCACCATGATAAAGAGAATATCACAGTATAGTGAGTCACATTAACTCTGAGGTTTCCCAGGACATATAAAAGTTGTGTTTTCACACTGTGCTGTAGTCTATGAAGTGTACAATAATGTTACATCTGAAAAAGCAATGTATATATCTTAATTAAAAAAATATTTATTCGCTAAAAATGCTAAGTATCATCTGAGCCTTCAGCAAGTCATAGTAGTAACATCATTGATCTCAGATCACCATGACAGATACAACCATGAGAAAGGCTGACATATTGTGAGAACTACCAGCATAGGATACAGAGATAGGAAGCGAGCAAACGCTGTTGGAAAAATGAAGGCTATGGACTTGCTCCATACAGGGCTTTCACAAACCTGCCATTTGTAAAAAAAAATACAGTACCTGTGAAGCATGGTAAAGCAAAGCACAATAGAGGAGGAATGTCAGTATTAGAACTGTTCAGCTACAAACTCCGGGGACTTTGCTTTTGTTTTTACTCTGCCCTTAAGGCAATGGCACCCCACTCCAGTACTCTTGCCTGGAAAATCCCATGGGCGGAGGAGCCTGGTAGGCTGCAGTCCATGGGGTTGCAAAGAGTTGGACATGACTGAGCAATTTCCCTTTCACTTTTCACTTTCATGCATTGGAGAAGGAAATGGCAACCCACTCCAGTGTGAATCCCAGGGACGGGAATCCTGGTGGGCTGCCGTCTATGGGGTCGCACAGAGTCGGACACGACTGAAGCGACTTAGCAGCAGCAGCAGCAGTAATATAATACAGGGAGCAGAGCATAATGTTTTCCAGCAAGGCTAGGAATCTGTCCACTTACTCTGTTGTGTAACTGAGCAAGCATTTTCTCTCTCAAAGCCTTAGTTTCTTTAACCACAAAATGAATTAAAACTGTCTTTCCATATTACTGCATCATTATATATGTTAAGGTGGCTCAGTGGTAAAGAATCCGCCTGCCAATGCAGGAGCCGCAGATTCAATCTCTGGGTCAGCAGATCCCCTAGAAGAGGCAATGGCCACCCACTCCAGTATCCCTGCCTGGGAAATCCCATGGACATAGAAGCCTGGCGGGCTATATAGTCCTCAGGGTCTCAGAGTCAGACACAAGTGAGCACGCACACACTTGTGTTAAATGCTAGAGGAAATGGGACACATTTGAGCAGAGCGACTGGCCACAGTAAGTGTTCCATCGGTGTTAACCACTAGGATGGGAAAAGTTCAGTGGTGATGAGGAAGAAGAAAAAGGAGGAGGAGAGGAATGAAGGGGAGAAGGGAGAGGAGGAGGAGGGGAGGGAACAGGAGGAAAGAAGGGAGACAGGAGTCAGAAGCACCTTCTCAGACAGGCTCTGCTCTGATGTTAACAGGTTTTCTGATCTTGGGCTCAGTTTCCTCTGCAAAAAATGTAGGCTGTTGGATTCATAGCTGCTACGATCCTTTTGGGGTTTCATATGCCTATGTGGAGGGCTAACACTGGCTAGGGGGACTCATGAAAATACACTTTCAGTCAATCTATGTGTCAGCCTGACTTGTTCTTGGAAGCATAGTTACTGTGTTTCTTCAGCTCCCCAAATGCCTGACCCTACTGTTTCCCAAAGAAACAAGGCTCTGCTCCAGAGACAAGCTTCTTTGTCCCCACCCGGGTTCAGAGCTGGGCGTGCTGGTCAGCTTCCAGCTGAACGCCAGAGGGCAGCAGAACCAGCTTACTTTCAGCTTTGGCTGATTTCTCGTTTCCTCTCCTCTCCTTTTCTTTTCTCTTCTCTTTTCTCCTTTTCTCTTTTCCTCTCCTCCAAAAGGAAAACACTCTGTACTTGGGCCACATGGCTTGGTTCAGACCTCTTGGCGGGAAAAAAAAATCAGAGAACTTGAGAGGGTTGCAAAGACTCAAAGGATTCAAGTCTTGGCAAAGTGAAATCGCTCAGTCATGTCCAACTCTACGACCCTATGGACCCTATATAGCCTTCCAGGCTCTTTCACCCATAGGATTTTCCAGACACGAATACTGGAGTGGGTTGCCATTTCCTTCTCCAGGGGATCTTCCTGATTCAAGGATCAAACTAAGGTCTCCCACATTGCAGGCAGACTCTACCATCTGAGCCACCAGGAAATCCCCCAGGTGTTAAGTCTTGGCAAAGAGAAGACAAAGGTTGAAGCAGCTTAACAATCTCTAGGACCCCATCAGGGAGACTGTCAGGGAGACCCAGGTGTCACTGTGAGGCCATGGGGCCTTCATCGAAGTCCAGGCACTCCTGGTAGCTTCTGGGCCCCATCATCATTCAGAAAAGGCTCAGAACACACTTGTCTGGTTAAGTAAGGTCCTGCAGTCCACTGATGGCCAGGATAGGACACTTACCCATGTCCCCATCATCAACTTATGGGTTCTTCCAATTTCCCCAGTCTCAAGGTTACAGTAACTGCTTTTTTCCTTTAAAGTTATACTTTCTGAAAGCTTCCCAGCCACCAAATGCTGTGCTAAGCACTTGACTTCCACCGTCTATTTTAGTTTTCAGAGTAACTCTGGCAGGCGTTTGTGTTAGTCACTCAGTCATGTCCAGTTCTTTGCGACCCCATGGACTGTAGCCCACCAGGCTCCTCTGTCTGTGAAATTCTCCATGCAAGAATACTGGAGTGGGTTGCCATTTCCTACTCCAGGGGATCTTCCCAACCCGGGGATAGAACCCAGGTCTCCTGCATTGCAGGCAGATTCTTTACCATCTGAGCTACCAGAGAAGCCCTGGGGGGTAGACAGGATTATTTTTGCATTATTAACGGAGCACACTGAAGGTCAGAGAGATGAGGTGACTTGTTCAAGATGACAGAGCTGGCGGGCCTGGAATCAGAACTGGGGCAGCTTGTGCACTGAACCACTGGGCTGGCTTAGAATAAAGTGAGAGTGGGGGACCCTTGATTTTAGATTTCTGTTCTCCCATGTAGAGAGGGGGAGGAAACAACAAACTAAGACAGGAATTTAGAGGGGCTGATAGAAAATCCCTAGGACAGCCCCAGGTCTTCCTCACCTTCCATCAGGCACCCTGGCTTTAGAAGTGGTAGCTTTTTAACATGCAAGTTCTAGGTTCTTCCAAGACCCCTTCCTTTTCCCTTTCTCTTCTTCAGTGATGGTCACAGGCCTCTCCCCTCCCAACCAGACTCACTCACAAAGCTGGGAATAGAGACTGACCCCAGCGACCCAGGCTTCTGTTTGGAAAAGTGAAATCAGATTAGCTCATTAATGACCTTTGCAAATACCTCCGCGGTGGGCTGGCCTCTGTGAGCCCCTCCACGGCCTCACAGGCGGCGGGGCTCAGTGGTTAATGAATGGCTCGGGCAGGCTGGTGCAACAGAGGGCCTCTGTGAAGCCAGAGGCATCCGGGGGTGGGGTGAGGGGGGCAGATCATTAATAAATATTGATTTGGCTCCAAGGGAAGCAGCCCACGGGAGAGCTGGCCCTGGACACCCACGTTGTAGTCTCATTAAGTCAGGGTCAACTGCTCAGCCCGGACGCCGAGGAGTGGCTGGTTCAGGGGTGCTCCTGAGCAAAAAGCATCACCACCACCACCACACCACCCCACCCCCACAGGCCTGGCTGGAGCCTGCTTCCTGGCCAGGAAGATTTATAGCAGTTCAAGGTGCAGGTTGAATCCCATCTGACCCCCTCCCTCCACCAGATGCTCACCAGCCCCAGGGTGTAGCCAGCAAGGCACCCAGGCTTGCCCCAGACTTCTGCCTCCAGCCTGTCTCAGGGAGAGCAATAAATCCTCAGCTTCCAAGGCCCAAAATAGAAGGATGTTCACTGCCCTGCCACCCTCCCCCACTTCCGAGGCTCCTGGATGTCTTTTCTGAGGCCATGGCCTCCAGCCCAGCAGAGAAGCCTTCCCTGAACTAACCCCAACAGAGCTGGTGTGCCCACCTCCTGAAGGATGAATGCCTTTGAGGGCATTAGGTTTCTCCTTTAAGGAGCTTCCATTTTCTTTCTAAAGAAGGAACACCCTCTGTGAAGGTCTTGGCAAGAATGGGTGAGCCAAATGCGGATGATGGTGCCAAGCCAGTTCCCTCCTCCTGGACCAAACAGAAGCATGGTGGAGGCAGGGCTCACTTATCACTGACAGGCCAGACAAAGCATGTGATCCCTCTATCCACGTATCACAATGAGAATGAAACCAGGTGGGTAAAAGGCATCAACCAGGAAGTAAAGACTGAAAAGGTGTCAAAATGAATAAATGGATGGAATGAGTGAGAGATGCCAGTGAAATGATGAACAAAGAAAAGGGCGTGTATTCCAATCACCAATCTAAACTGGAGCTATCCTCCCAACAGCCATTTTAAGATGTCACTTATCTTATTAACTTACTTATTGATGGGGATGTTCACTATGTTCCCAAATACTGAATTCCACATTGCAGTGAGATCTGATTACCAGCTACTTGCCTCTGGAGTTATGGCCAACCTACATTGGCTCAAACAGAATGTATCTAAAGCCTCTTCCATATAATGTCTGTCTCCCCACAGGAGCACCTCCCCAACCCTTGCTCCCCTCTCCCCACCATGCCCAAGACTGGCCTCAGTGTAGATCCTTGGTGTGCCTGGCAAACAGCCACTCCCCTATCCCTACACAGACATGGCTGAACAGCAGCCTCCTAGACCATAAGACACATGAGTCAAGACACCACATGACTGATTTTCCCTAATGCATCCCTCCATGTGGCTGCCGCTGAATGGGTATTCAATATATATGAGTTGTATGGATGAATGATCCACTGAATTAGGGCATAAATGTGAATGAATGACAAGAAGGTGGTAAAGCAGACTCTGGGTTTGGAGAAGATATAAAAGAAAAAGGAAGAAAACGCCAATCAGCAGGATTTTAATAAGTAAGACCCATGTGATTTAGCAAATACGAAGGAGAGAGGGGATTCCAGGGAGAAAAATGATGTCAAATGTTACAAATATTTCAAAGAGGAAAATGACAAAAAAGAGGCTACTGCTTTTGGTAATGAATGTTGTCAGAAGGATGAGGAAGAAGAGAAGGAAAAAAGAAAAGGAGGGAAGAAAAGAACAAAGAGGATAAAGCAGGAAATCTGAATGTGAAACTGGCCTTCCATCTCCTGCTGCTGCTGCTGCTAAGTCGCTTCAGTCGTGTCTGACTCTGTGCAACCCCAAAGACGGCAGCCCAACATCAGTGCTATTTCCGATATAACACAGAGTCACATGGATAATATCAAACAGCCAAGCTATGTTCACAGGAAGTCATCTTTGTGAATGAGAGATCATGCCCAGGGGCCCTCACATCATCCCACACAGGAAGTTGACTCCCTGGCTTCTGGTGGGGCTAGCCCCAGTGAAAGAGTGGCTGCCACCAACTCTCTATTTGTTATTAGCCTGGTGAGTGTCCACCCCAAGGAGCTGGTGGTAGCAAATAGCCTGATACTAAGCTGCGGTTGCTTTCCTGGTGGTTCAATGGTAAAGAATCTGCCTGCCAGTGCAGGAGACATGGGTTCCATCTCTGAGTCAGGAAGATCCCTTGGAGAAAGAAATCCAGTACTGCTTGTGGAATCCCATGGACAGAGGAGACTGGCAGGCTACAGTCCATGGGGTTGCAAAGGGTCATACATGACTTAGTGTCTGAACAACAGCAACAGACCATAAAGCTCCCCCCTTACTGAGGCTTAAGGATATCTAAGATCAAGGGCCTCTTCAACTCAAGCAAGTTCAACGCAATCCATCAAACATCCTAACATATGGAGTATCTTGCATGATGCCCTTGTGAGACCCAGAAAGTGACAGAGTGAATCTCAGTTCTATTTTACAGATGAGGAAGAAGAGGTAATGAGGTGTCCCAGCTGGCAGGAAGTCAGATGAGATTCAAGCCTAGCTGGCTTTGTACAGAATAGGAATTCATATCCTGGCTCTTGACTCTTTTCACGTAGTTGCTCTTTTTCACTTGCCATGCTGCTCCCTCAACTCAGCATCAATGGCAAATTGACATTCCATAATAAGTATTTCATATTCTCTTATTACCTCCTTCAATTGAGGGAACACATTTGTACAGAGAAAAAGGGTGTTCTTAGTCTAATTCTTTGTAATCTTCACCATCTTTTGGATTGATCCAAATAGCACATCATGGTAGCCTTTCTTTATCAAAGATCAGGACTTTGGAGGTTCTGACTCTGTCTCCACCATGAGATTTATTGGGTATCCTTAGAAAAGACTAGGCGTGAGTTTCCTGACCTTTTTGCATGGATACTTCATGCCAGGTACATTGTACAATCATATCACAGGATTTACACAACTGCATTGTCACCCTGCTTATTTAACTTCTATGCAGAGTACACAATGAGAAATGCTGAGCTGGAAGAAGCACAAGCTGGAATCAAGATTGCCAGGAGAAATATCAGTAACCTCAGATATGCAGATGACACCACCCTTATGGCAGAAAGTGAAGAGGAACTAAAAAGCCTCTTGATGAAGGTGAAAGAGGAGAGTCAAAAAGTTGGCTTAAAACTCAACATTCAGAAAACGAAGATCATGGCATCTGGTCTCATCACTTCATGGGAAATAGATGGGCAAACAGTGGAAACAGTACCAGACTTTATTTTTGGGGGCTCCAAAATCACTGCAGATGGTGATTGCAGCCATGAAATTAAAAGACGTTTACTCCTTGGGAGGAAAGTTATGACCAACCTAGATAGCATATTGAAAAGCAGAGACATTACTTTGTCAACAAAGGTCTGTCTAGTCAAGGCTATGGTTTTTCCAGTGGTCATGTATGGATGTGAGAGTTGGACTGTGAAGAAAGCTGAGCGCCGAAGAATTGATGCTTTTGAGCTGTGGTGTTGGAGAAGACTCTTGAGAGTCCCTTGGACTGCCAGGAGATCCAACCAGTCCATTCTGAAGGAGATCAGCCCTGGGATTTCTTGGGAAGGAAGGATGCTAAAGCTGTAACTCCAGTACTTTGGCCACTTCATGCGAAGAGTTGACTCATTGGAAAAGACTCTGATGCTGGGAGGGATTGGGGGCAGGAGGAGAAGGGGACGACAGAGGAAGAGATGGCTGGATGGCATCACTGACTCAATGGACGTGAGTCTGAGTGAACTCCAGGAGTTGGTGATGGACAGGGAGGCCTGGCGTGCTGCGATTCATGGGGTCGCAAAGAGTTGGACACGACTGAGCAACTGAACTGAATTGAACTGGCACACAGATATTTTCATTTTACAGACAAGAAAAGCTAGGCCTACAGAGGGCGAGCAACTTGGCCAAAAAACTACAGCCCAGGAATTGAACTGGAAAAATGAAGACTCCAAAATCCACACTGCCATTCAAGTGTACCTCTGCCTCATTTCCTAATATGGAGAATAAAAATCAAGTTATCTGCTTACTCTGGCCAGTTGAGTTGCAAAGCTTCAGTGAGACAACCTAAGGGGAAAATATTTTGGATTTGGCCCACAAATAAGGAACTCCTGTTAGAATGAAAGCCTGCTTATAATCTTATGATGTTCCTCAGCTTGAAGCCCTGGAACCTGGAAAGCAGACTGGCCTCAGAAACCGCATTTACTCAGGATCTTCCCTCACCGTGAACAGATATGCTTCTGACAGCTTACAAGAGGGCAAACCCTAGGCCAGCCTCCAGCTTCAGGGTTGCTGCCACCTCTTCACAAACAGGTTTGTCCTCTTAGCTGTGGGCATGCTTGTCACGATGAGGCAGGCTACTGAAACAAAAGTCCCATCCCCAGCTGCCAGAGGACTTAGAGCGATGTTGCCACAGGTAGCAAGCATCCAGGTAGACTGGAAAAGGCTATCAATCAATCCTGTATGTCTTTATGAACATGCAGATCCCAGGTCTCCAGCAGACCCAGGTCCATGAGCATCCCCAGCCCTGAGACACAGGTGGGGCCAAGTGAAATGCAAGGGAGGAGGTTCCGAAGTGAGAGGGAGATAAAAGGAAGATGATGGAAATGGAAGAGTAGAGCAGAGGAAGAGCCAGAGGAAAGGCAGGTGCAGGTGGTAGAAATGGAGAAATATCCTGACCATCTGGAGCCCCCTCCTGCCCTAAGCAGCTTCTCTCTACAGGATCTCAACTCTTTGAGAACCATGACCCCTTTGAAAATCCTCTCCTAAAATATATGCAAGCAGGTGCATGTGTACAATTCTGCCCACAATCCCAGGGGCTATTCAGACTCCTCCAAGGAACCCTACCCTTCTTCCTCCCACGATGGATCTGAAACTTCAGCCTTATCATGACACTGTCTTTCAGAGCAGTGATGTTGAAGCAGAAAAGAGAAAAACTCAAGTGGGCTGGGAGGGGAGAGGGGCATAGAAGAGTAAGGGAATAAATATAATGTATAAGAAGGAGGGAATAAATATAATGTTATTTTGTCTTCTGCAATAATTTTTCCATCATTGCTTCAGGAATTAATCCAAATAAAAAAGACAAAATCATAAGCACCTCCAGGCTAGATAGGTAGTAGATAGATGAAAAAGTAAATAAATAGCCTTTCTACTCCGCACAGAAAATACAGTTGTCCTGGAAATCTGGATGTGCTTTGTTTCCACACCAAGACCCCTATAATCATCCCAATTTGAACAAAATCTATCCAATTGTTCTTGGAAAATAACTCTCAAGTCCAATTGCTCTTGGAAAATAACTCCAAACAGATAAATTTCTCGAAAGGTGATGATCCTACACCTCTTTCTAGCCAAGACATTTTGTCCATCTGCTTCTCTTGGCTGCAATCTGGCTCCATGTAGGAATTTTACATCCCCCCAACTCCCAGCTAAATGTAATGTCATGCAAAAGATTCAAAGAGAAAGGTAAAAGGATTAGTAGACTAATCGATGGAAGATATTAACACTCTTTCATGTTGGGTTGAAGAAGGATTTGAGGTCATCAGGAGACAGGGGAACAGGAGAATAGACCTCAAGTATTCAAAAGACTCTATGGATTAAAATCCTATTAAATTCCTATCAGCCAGGAGCCATTTGAGAAGGTTGGGGTTTCTTTAACTTGTCACCATAATTAGCCTTCCCTTAAGCTGTTTTGGGTGGGGAACTTTAGCAATTAAGAAACTGAAAACTTTCATTTTCTAGTACCCATACAGCCTTTTGAATGGTTTAACAACTAGAATGGCAAGTGATTTAGCCCAATTGATTTGAGGGGTTCAGATCTCCCCCTCCTTCAGCCTGTTGTCAGACTCGCCCCTGAGATCTGAGCCCCTCAGTAGAAAGGGCACTTTGTTGAATGAAAGAATCAAAGGTTCAGATCTATGAAGATGCTTTCTTCTCCTAATCATCCTCTCATGGAGTTTGACGGAAAGAACAATTCTGTAAAGGGATGGCTGTTTCCCCTAAAAAAAAAAATCTGGGCCCAGATTCCAGTTCATAAAAACTAACCCAGAAACCCAAAGGGCTATGTCTTTCAGCAGGTGCAAGGGTCGGGAAACCATGCCAGGGAAGGGCAACCAATATGGGCTGGGGTAAAGAACCATCCAAAGAAACAAGGGTCGGGAGACACGTAGTGCTTTGGAGGGTTAGTCTGAGCAGTGTTTTCCTCACTAGGTAAAATATCGACCCAATGTTAAACATCAATATCCTGCCACTTTGGGCCCCACCAGGGAATCAGACCTGTGTCACGTTCTACCTCTGATGAGCCCAACATTGATGATGCGGTGCCTCGATATCAGAGTGTGGGCTTCCTCACTTTCACACTTGCTGGGTCCTCAGAGTTAAGGTGGAACTGAGGCCGAATTCTACCAGCCGTGTCTCCATCACAGCACCCACCCCCTCTTCTGCATTCACTTGGCTGCCCAGCTGCCCTCATCAGCCTGTGAGCTCCCTAAGGACAGGCCCTGCCGGCTCTCTCTCTCCCTCCAGCTCCAAACACGGTGCTCGGCATAAAGCGGTGCTCGACACCTGCTTGCCCACAACTGCACAGACTTCACTCTGTGCCCGAAGACAAGTTGTGGCCTCTGATTTTAACAGATGAAAAATTAAAGATGTTGGGCTGCATGACCTCTGAGGTCATTTTCCAGTTCCCAGAACCTCTGAAAATGTAGTTGTGTACCGGCTGGCTTTTCATGGCTCCTATGCTCAAGGCATTATTTATAACAATGATGATAACACTAAGAATAGTGAACCTCTATTAAGCCCTTAAATGTACTCTGGGCTGTCCTCAATACACCACTGGTGTTATTTCATTAATCTTGCAAGACAGAGGCTTCTTACTTGAATTCTATACAGTGATAAACTATGATGATCAATAATCTGCCCCAAATCACACCAAGTGGGTGTCCTGGTTCCGGAGTCTGGGCTCCTAACTGCTCTTCCACATCTGCTTTCTGAGCCTCCAGTTCAGGCTGCCAGCCCTTCAGCTGATCTATGTACATCTTCCCTGCCTCCCTGAGGGGCTGCCTGCCTGCCTGTCAATTGCTTTGAATTTCTACCCCAGGGCTCCAGCTGGCCCGGCCTCCACCTGCTCCCAGCAGAGGCAGAGCTCGCCCCAGGATCCGGCAGGCCCTTTGCCCTGAGGGCCTGAGGCTCCTGTTGGGAGCAGGTGGCCGGAAAAGCAAGAGAAGGAGGTCATCAGGGAAGCAGCTCACTCAGAAGGTAGAAGAAGAAGGGAAGCTGATAGGGTTAATTTGAGGAAGAATTCCAAGTGCCCCGCTCCCCATCAGTGATCAGAGCCTGCATGCATGGCTGCCACTCTCAGCAAGAGCAGACACCCAGGATGGACTTCCTGGTCTTGGTTACAGCCACAGAGAGCAAGGGCAAGAAGAGAAGAGATCCCCTGGGATAGCTTCAGAGGAGTCTTTTAGAAAATGTTTCAATGGCCTATGTGGGGCAGGGGGGTGGGGGGAGGAGTGTGCAGTCTTATGTCTCATTTAAAATCCCATGGACGGAGGAGCCTGGTAGGCTGCAGTCCATGGGGTCGCGAAGAGTCGGACACGACTGAGCGACTTCACTTTCACTTTTCACTTTCATGTATTGGAGAAGGAAATGGCAACCCACTCCAGTGTTCTTGCCTGGAGAATCCCAGGGATGGGGGAGCCTGGTGGGCTGCCGTCTATGGGGTCGCAGAGTCGGACACGACTGAAGCAACTTAGCAGCAGCAGCAGCAGTAATTATTAACATGTTATCTTCAACTGCAAAGCCTGAAATCCTCTTGAGCTAGTCTTTAATGTTGTGGCCAAAAAAAGCTTTTGATTTTAGATTTTACAATAGAAAAAAATTTTTGATTATATAGGAAAAAATAGTTCATCTCAGCAATCACTTCTAAGTAGTGACCCAAATGAGTTGAAAACTTTGAAAACAGAAAAACCTGCATATGAATATTTAACAGCCTCATCCATAATTGCCAAAATTTAGAAGCAACAAAAATATCCTTCAATAGATTGACCAAAATGGATAAATGAGATGCGGTACATCTATACAATGGAACATTTTTCAGTGATTACCAAAAAATGAGCTATCAAGTCGCAAAAAGGCATGAAGGAAACCTGCTAAATGAAACAAACAAACAAAAAAAACCAATCTAAAAGGATGTAGGGACATCCCTGGTGGTCCAGTGGTTCAGATTCTGCCTTGCAATGCACAGGACACAGGTTCAATTCCTGGTCGGGGAACTAAGATCCCACAAGTTTCAGAGCAACTAAGCCCTCATGCCACAACTAGAGAGTCTGCAACAAAAGATCCCACATAACATAACTAAGACCTAATAAAGACCCAATACGGCCAAATAAATAAATATTTTAAAAAAGGATATATAGTCTGTGGTTTCATATTCATACAGCATAACATTCTGGAAAAGTCAAAATCACGGAGACAGTAAAAAGATGGGTGGTTACCAGGGAGAAAGGGGAAGGAGAGAGGGATGAGCATGTGGAGCACAGCGCATTTTGAGAGCACTGAAACCATTCTGTATGACATGAAATAGCAAACACGTGACATTATGTATTTGTCAAAATCAACAGAACTACACAACGCAAAGCATTATCCCTAATGGAAACTCTGGTCTTTAGTTAATAGTCACCTATTAGCATGGCTCATCAGTTCAACAACCACCACATACTATCATTTACCCAGCTGGGCACTGTTTTAAGCACTGACTATGCAAGATCTCCTTTAATCCTCACAGAAGTCCTATGAAAAATAGAGGTCAGGGCTGTTAAAGAGACTTGTCAAGGGTCTCAAAGCCAGTAAGTGGAAAAAGCAGGGCTTGAACTAAAGCCTCTCCAAGGCCAAGCCCATGCAATTCCTACACTCTATTGCCCTAACTCCTCTCCAGGGCAATATTTTGTAATAGGGAAGAACAAATATGACTCCATATTAGATGTTTCTTTTATTTTAACCTTTGTGCTCTGCTGCCAGTGGTTAATCACACTGGCTCTCCACCTTTTGTAAAAGAATGTTGCCTAGAACTTAAAATATACAGGATAGCCCATTCTCAGGGCTCTGGCCTTTATACACATATGGGTAAAAAGTTGCAAAACAGAGAATAACATTTGTTTTGTTGGAGATTCACAGGAACATCATAACCTGACCTACAGGGACACCTATAAGAACAAAGGATTCCTGCACCAAGAAGTTTACAATAGACAACTAACTTCTCTTTTTAACATAAAAATATAATTCGGGCTATTTTTAGTAAAATAGCCCAAATTCTGACTGGAGTAAGATGGTTGAGACATCAGTCTGCCATCTTCTCAGTCTGCTGGCTTTCTGAATAAAGTCACTATTCCTTGTCCCCAGTAACTTGTCTCCTGATTTACTGGTCCATCGTGTGACAGAGCAGAACCAGTTTGGATTCGGTAGCAATTTCAGTAAGTAAACAAGTGGGCAGAGCAAGTCTTGACAATTGCTCTGTTTAGTCATTCATGCACAAATAATTGCTGAGAGCTATGTAACTCTAAGGATATTAATGTAGGTAAGAGACTCTCCCTGCCTACGAGGAGCTTGTAATCTAGCGGAAGAGACAATGAAAGTCCTAAGAACAAGGAACTAAAGAGCTCCAGCTCATGAGAAGCACATGGGGAGAGACCATGAGACGCAACAGATTGCTAAAGAACTTGTCCTGATATTATATTTAAATAGAAAGCACCCTGGACACCCTAATCATCCTACCTCTAGAGACTGAGAAATTTTGAGAGCATAAAAATCCACCAATGAAAAATGTATAAAAATTGCAGTAGAAGGCAACTAAAGACAACTAAATATAAGAAACAGCTATCTTGAGGAAGGGGAAAAGGAACAGCTATTAAATGTCTAACTATGACAGGCACTATTCTGCATCCCTAAACTACATCCTCTCACTAAATCCTGGTCTTTCATGGTTGAGATTACCTTTAACATTATTTTTTTTTAAGTTTTTTTCATGTGATTGCACAGAGTCAGACACAACTGAAGCAACCTAGCATGAGCATGATTTTTAAAATCTTTATTGAATTTGTTTCGATATTGTTTCTGTTTTACATTTTGGTTTCTTGGCCACAAGGCATATGAAATCCCTGCTTCCCAGCCAGGGATGGAACTGGCACCCCCTACATTGGAAGGCAATGTCCTGACCACTGGGCTCCCAGGCAAGTCCTTCTTTGCCGTTATTTTATGGTGAGGATGTAGAGTTATTTACCTTGTGAAATTCCTGTCTCTCACCTGTGTCTTTCTTCTTATCCCGGGAAAGCTCATGCACAGTGGCACCAATGTCATGTCTCAAGATCTTGATGATGTTTGCCAGGGCAGGCACGCTGCGTTGATCCAGATTGGTGAAAAATTCATACTCGTCTTTCCTTAAACGTGAAGGTCTTGATTCAATGTGGGTCAGGTTTATATCATTCTCCTAGAAAAGAGAAGTTAAGGGAGTATGAAGGGGACAGTAACTGGAACTGACACAGACCAAACGCAAAACCAGAGCAAACACAACGGAATGTGGAGAAGTGAGGAAGAAGAGTTTGTTTTTTTTTTTTCTTTCTTCCTTTTTTTGTCCAATATAAGAGTAGAAGAAAGCCTTTAACACAGCAAAAATTTTTTACTTTTTCTTCTGCAAAACCAAATAACAAACCAAATGTTGGGGAAATAGTTCAAATGTCACAGAACTTAATCACGTGGAAATCTGCTCAAGGCCTAGAATTGCAAACATAAGATTTCAGTTTGGTACACAGAAGCAACACTGTTCTGCTTGGATAGAGTCCACAAGAGTCAGGCTTATTGGGTTTAAATCAAAGTTCTTAACTATATCAGCTATGAGACCTTAGAAAATGTACTTTTATATTTCTAACCATCAGTTTCTCCATCTGTAATTTTGTGGGTATTTGTGGTGCTTAGGCATTCAGTCATGTCCGACTCTTTGCCACCCCATGGAGTGCAGCCTGCCAGGCTCCTATGCCCATGGGATTCTCCAGGCAAGAATACTGGAGTGGGCTGCCATGCCCTTCTCCAGGTATTCATGGTACCTGGTTCATAAATTTGTAGGAAACACTGGATGAGATGATACATACAGACTGTCAGGTACCTAAAACATGCTCAGTTAAAATTTTATTTTATCCAGTATAAATACCACTCATATTTTTATATAATTACTTTTCATTCCGGTTATGCCACAAATGTATATGTAGCACCTTCCAGGTACTGGTCACTTTCTAAGTGGCTGGGATACAGTAGTGAACAAAACAAAGATATTTTCCTTTAATAGAGTTTTCATTCAAGTTTTGAAGATACAAACAACAAACAAAAAAGATAACTGATTTATGTATTATAATGATAAAGCCTAGGGAAAAATACAATGCAGAGCAGGGTGAAGGGAACAGGCAGTTTGGAGTGCAACTGGGCAGTTTGCAGTATTTAATAGAATGGACACATGAAGTCTCATTGAGAAGGGAAGACTCATGTGCATTAAATGTCACAAATAATAATCACTTAATACAGCTTCTCAACTACAATGTCTCTAGCTAGTGATACTTTAGCCCTTACAGAGTTCATCAGTAAAAAAAGAGTCACTTACTTAAACTGGCCCTCAAATTTCAATGTGTGGTTTTCATTATTACTTATTCAAAACTCTGATTTCATTGACAGTACTGTTCTTTGTGAAGAAAATCAAGGACTATCCTCTTTATTAATTTTTCTTTAAAAGAGGATTTCTCCAAACATTAAAATGGACAAAATGTACCCAGAAAAAAACGCTTAACTTGAATAATTCTATAATTGCAAAGAAATGAAATTCATCAACCTTAGAGTTCAAGAAGTGTATCTTTTTCCTTGATGGTTAGTGGCATATGGTTGAAGAGCACATGGATAATTACAGTAATGATACTTAAATACAGTAATGATATTCAAATAATATCACTTTACAGTTTCAAATTATTTTCTGTGACCTTCTCAAGAATCCTTTGTAGAGGTTAAGGAAGATGTAAAGAATGAAATTAGAGACAAAGATGCTTTGTTAAAAGGGGCCAGAGAGGAAGCTGCTGTGTAACACAGGGAGCTCAGCTCGGTGCTCTGTGATGACCCAGATGGCTGGGATGGGGGATGCCAGGTAGCAGGGAGGTCCAAAAGGGAGGGGATATATGTATACATATAGCTGATTCACTGCATTGTACAGCAGAAACTAATACAACATTGTAAAGCAATTAGTGTTGTTTAGTTGCTAAGTAATGTCCAACTCTTTTGCAACCCCATGGACTATAGCCCGCCAGGCTCCTCTGTCCATGAGATTCTCCAGGTAAGAATACTCGATTGGGTTGCAATTTCCTTCTCCAGGGGATCTTCCCAACCCAGGGATGGAACTCGGGTCTCTTGCATTGTAGGCAGATTCTTACCATCTGAGCCACCAGGGAGGCCACTTGGGAAGCCCAAAGCAATTACACACCTATTTAAAAAAAAAAAAGTGTCTGGAGAGAGAAGCTCATTTTCTCTAACCTCAGACATTGGTCTTTTAACCACACACCCTGTCCTGCCAGGGATATGATGAGCATCCCACAAATACCAGGTCTCATCATTCTTATTACTAGTATGCCAAGTCCCTCAAAGTGAAAACACCATGGGAGTAAACACAATAAGAAGCAATCCTACACAGGCACTGCTTCCTGCTCCTTCTTCCCCATAATTCTCAGGGGTACATGATGAAGCCATTATACATGGGCACCAGCTGCAGAAGAACATACCCCTGACCAGGTAACCCAATGTGCGGACTCCTGACCAGAGAGAGAGAAGATCACGTGGAGGAAGGAAGACCAGATAGCAGTTGCTCTAAAGCTTTCTTTGCAAATAGAGGTGACTTCCTAATGAAAACAAAAAGCAATGTCATCCTTCTTGGCTCTGGATGAAAGCAAATGGTTAAGCTCCACCTATTGACCTAAGCTGAAACTTTAAAAGAAGTTTAAAGTAACTTTAAACTTTAACCAATTCCTGCCTTGTTAAGAGCAGAGGAAAAACAGCAAAGCCAAGAAATAGGAGTGGATGCACCTTGGCCATGTTCATTTGTGGGACAGCAAGGGAGGGCGGGTGGTATAGGAGGTGGGAAGGGGTGTAGAGTGAAAAAAAATTTTTAAAGGCTGGAAGGCAGAAACTACGCTGATTGAGTTTCCCCACTTCTATCCCACCCCTCCTAACACAACACCACTACCCAGGGAGAAGCCTCTCACCTTGGAAACAGCCAGAAGACAGTGTATGCTGTATGTACACTACCATGAGTAAAACAGATAGCTGGTAGGAAGCTTCTGTACAGCACAGGGAGCTCAGCTCAGTGCTCTGTGATGACTGAGAGGGGTGGGATGGAAGGGAGGGAAGGAGGGGGAGCCTCAAGAGGAAGGGAATGTACGTATACTTCCAGCTGATTCACTTCATTGTGCAGCAGAAACAAACACACTGCAAAGCAATTTTGCTTCAATTAAAAAAAATAAAAACAAAGTATGCCCCGTGGCTCAGTTTTTATAATTCTAGAGACCTAACTTATGGGAGAACTTTTTACCAAAATTTGTAAGCCGACCACATAATAGTGGGATATTAGATGGACTGTAGTCTATAATCATTCACTGGAGATCCTGAAACCATTAAAAAGAAACTAACAACATGCATAAAACAAAGTGCCAGTAAGCACTCCCACAGTGATGATCTCCAGTGATGAGTTTGAGCAAACTCCAGGAGACAGTGAAGAACAGGGAAGTCGCCCGTGAGGTCACAAAGGGTTGGACATGACTTAGCGACTGAATAACTCCAGTGATGGGCCTCAGGGTGTTTTTTGTCTCTATTTTCTTTTTGATCACAGTTCAACTTTTCGAAAAACAATACTTATTACTAAAATTTAACTTTCTCTTTTAAATGACAGACCCTTGGGAAAATACTTATGATGGATATAGGTATGTAATAGATAATTAAAATATGTTTTAAAACGTCTGTCCAACACAAGGAAAAAAGGCTAGAATGAAAGGCATCATGATGTTATGACAAGATTATGTGTAACTTCCATTTCTTTCCCAATAGTTTCATACTATTACCCATGCAACGAAAATTAAAATATATCTTTTTTTAATATAAATTTATTTTGATTGGAGGCTAATTACTTTACAATATTGTATTGGTTTGGCCATACATTGACATGAACAGGTGTACACATGTTCCCCATTCTGAACCCCACTCCCACCTCCCTCCCTATACCATGCCTCTGGGTCATCCCAATGCACCAGCCCCAAGCATCCTGTATCATGCTTCGAACCTGGACTGGCGATTCGTTTCACACATGATAATATACATGTTTCAATGCCATTCTCCCAAATCATCCTACCCTCACCCTCTCCCACAGAATCCAAAAGACTGTTCTATACATCTGTGTCTCTTTTGCTGTCTCGTATACAGGGTTATCGTTACCATCTTTCTAAATTCCATATATATGCGTTAGATGCTAAAGCTGAAACTCCAGTACTTTGGCCACCTCATGCGAAGAGTTGACTCATTGGAAAAGACTCTGATGCTGGGAGGGATTGGGGGCAGGAGGAGAAGGGGACAACAGAGGATGAGATGCCTGGATGGCATCACCGACTCGATGGATGTGAGTCTGAGTGAACTCCGGGAGTTGGTGATGGCCAGGGAGGCCTGGCGTCCTGCAATTCATGGGGTCGCAAAGAGTCAGACACGACTGAGCGAATGAACTGAACTGAACTGATACTGTATTGGTGTTTTTCTTTCTGGCTTGCTTCACTCTGTATAATAGGCTCCAGTTTCATCCACGTATCTTTTTAATGTGAGTGAAATTTCTGGCTAAGATCACCCAGCTAAATTCTTCAGATGATTTTTTTCCCATTTGAATCAATTAGTTCTCTAGCTTAGCATGCAATTTCCTTAGTGGTGTTTCTCTGGTTTAATAGTGTGGATCCTTAGATACCAATAATTTTGGTTGCTAAGAAATGCTTTAGAAATGAACCACCAAACTGAATATGATCATAGTTACCTTTTAAGAAATGAATTATTATTATTATTTATTTGGCCATGCCATGTGGCATGTGGAATCATAGTTCCCCAACAGGGATTGAATCCATACCCCCTGCAGTGGAAGCACAGAGTCTTAACCACCGGACAGCCAGGCAAGTCCCTGAATTTGTATTTTCAAACGAGGGCTCTATTCAAGTTAAAAATTGACCCATGCACACTCATCACGTCTTCATGGACATTTTGGCAGAGGCAAGAAAAGTTAGAGTTCAACACTGCAAAGACAATTTCACAATTTGCCCAGTAGTTAATTTCTGCATACAAAAAGGCAGTGCAACAACCTGATGACTCAGGACTCTTGAACAGAGTGTGGGGGCCAGAAAAAAGCAAAGTGAAAAGAATGGTCTATTTTAACAAGGATTGACCAGAAACCCTTTTGTGCTCCCATCCATGAGGAAAATCTTCCTAAAGGGGGATTCATCACAAGTAGATGAAATACAGAATGAATATGACGAAATGTGAAAAATGGATTTGTGCTTCTGGACCTTTTCTTGAACTCAAGCTCCTTCCTCTCCTCTTCCACTTCATTTCTCAAGGAAAGAAGAATGATAACGCAAAAGGGGTGGGCTTTGGGACTAATCTGAGTTCAAATTCTGTTCTGTACTCACTACCTTTGGATACGTTAGCCATTATGAATTTTTATTTTCCATGTTTAATATAAAAATCATATTATCTGGCAGCTTAATGAGCATTAGCAAGAGAGAGCACCTTGCACCATTGTGGCTTCAATCACAGTTACTCAGTAAGAAGTCAGTATGCCCTACCTTTCTCAACCTGGCACAGATATTATTCTCCTGGAAACTGAAACACATTAAGTTGACGAGTCACTTCCCCTTTAATATTTGCTGTACTTTAAGCTCTTCTCAGATTTTTCCCTGAAAGTATGTTTCCAAAAGGAGAATGAAATGCTGAGCATATTTTCAGATGAGATTAGACTGGAAAAGTGGAGCTTCTTGAATTCTTGGACCCCCTACAGGCTGTTGCCTTGGCATAAGCTCAAATGAAGTTATGTCCTTGTCTGTTTCAGAGCTTTCTGGGGTGGGAGGCAACATCAAAGACAGTCACAGATGATGGTCCACATCACTGGTCTCAGGTAAACGGACAGGAGCCTTTCATAACTCATTCAATCCAACACCTTCCTGGTGCCAAACACTGCCCTAAGCACTGGGCTATAAGAACAGACAGCAGGAAAAACCCCTGCCCTCCTGGAGCTTACATTCTGGAAGGAAGACACAAATAATAACTATGATAAATACATAAAATATACAGTCTTCAGATGGAACATACACAAATAAGCAAGGAAGAAGGACAGACTATTCCAGAGGTTCAATCTAGGTGCCATTTTAAACAATGGGGTCGTGAAATCCCCAAAAAATAAACAGGTGACATGTAGGCCTAGACCTAAAATCAGTGAGGAAGCAAGTCATAAGGGAACAGCAAGTGGAAGGGTGCTGGGGTCAGCCATTTCACAGTGTGACTGAAGACCAGCAGTGAGGCCAGTGTGACAGGCGCAGATAAGCAGGGGGCAGGGGGCAGTAGGCCACGAGGCAGAGAAGCAGCCAAGAGTAACCTATCAGCCATCATCTTAACTTTGGTTTTCACTTGGAGTGACGTTAAGAAGCTGTGTATAAAATAGATAAACAACAAGGACCTACTGTAAGCAAAGGGAACTCTACTCAATATTCTGTAATAACCTATAAAGGTAAAGTATCTGAAAAAGGCTTCCCTGATAGCTCAGTTGGTAAAGAATCTGCCTGCAATGCAGGACACCCTGGTTCAATTCTTGGGTCAGGAAGATCCACTGGAGAAGGGATAGGCTACCCACTCCAACATTCTTGGGCTTCCCTTGTGGCTCTGCTGGTAAAGGATCTGCCTGCAATGGGGGACACCTGGGTTTGATCCCTGGATTGAGAAGATCCCCTGGAGAAGGGAAAGGCTACCCACTCCAGTATTCTGGCCTGGAGAATTCCATGGACTGTATAGTCCATGGGGTCGCAGAGTCAGACACGACCGAAAGACTTTCACTTTCACCTGAAAAAAGAATGAATATATGTATATGTATTGTATATGTCTATGTATTGCATATGTATATGTTTATGTAACTTAAACCCTTTGCTGTACACCTGAAACTAACACAACACTGTAAATCAACTATGCTGCTGCTGCTGCTGCTAAGTCGCTTCAGTCGTGTCTGACTCTGTGTGACCCCATAGACAGCAGCCTACCAGGCTCATCCATCCCTGGGATTCTCCAGGCAAGGATACTGGAGTGGGCCATTTCCTTCTCCAATGCATGAAAGTGAAAAGTGAAAGTGAAGTCACTCAGTCGTGCTCGACTCTCAGCGAACCCATGGACTGCAGCTTTTCCAGGCAAGAATACTGGAGTGGGTTGCCATTGTGCTATGAGAGGTAGTACGACAGAGGGAGAGAGAGATTTTGACTCATGTTTTCAGTGAAGACTCTGGCAGGTATTTTAAGGATAGACTGGGGACTTCCTGGTGATCCAGTGGTTAGGACTCTGTACTTCCACTGCAGAGGGCATAGGTTCGATCCCTGGTTAGAGAACTGAGATCCCACAAACCGTGGGGCACAAAAAAAGAAGAAAGACTGCAATGGGACAAAAGCAGAAACAGTCTGGGGATGGCCACAACATCTGGGGTGAGAAATAACAGTTAGAAAAATAGAGAAGTCTCACAGAGGTACAGGCAGGGCTTCTTGTGTATTTTACTGATCTCTTCTTGTGAGAGGTCCAGTAACAGCCCCAGCTGACTAAGAGTCTAAAAATTAAACCCACTGGGCTAAATAGGAAACCAAAAACATTCAGGAAAGCAGGAGCAGCACAATTATTAAAGTCTAGAGTAAGCTCAAGACCCTCCCCCACTCCACGCTAGGGGTGCATTCTCAGGCAGGTTCAAGTTAACTTTCAGGATTCACTCCCTGGAAACCATCTTTTAGGATCCCAGTCTCACCTCCCCTGGGAGTATCTCTGTGGTCAGCTCCTGGTCTTTCCCTCCCTCGGTCTTGTCCCTCTTTGTTGGGTTATTTCTTCCCCATTTTCCCCTCCATGTGGTTGGAACTGTGTCCATTTCAGAGGGAACCCCTTTCCTGGGGAAGAACCGGGCTAGCAGCTTAATCCAGGCTCTTCTCAAGGCTTTACAGGAAAGAGCTGTCCTGTCCCAGGTTACCCTTTCTATCCCCACCCCTTTTTTTTTTGCACCGAAGAGATAAAATCGAAATGGTCCAGTGGCCTGTTTCAGTCTAAGCTATCCATGAGCAATGACAACCCACGTGCCATCAATGGACCATAGCACTCCGTCTACATTTTCACAACGTGGGACTGAACTTTATGATGAAAGTGTAGAAAGTCAGCTTCATGCTACTGTTTCTCAAATATGCCTGGTTTTGAACAGGTGAACAGCTGAAAACAGTGCCAGTTTTCCATTTGAGGTTCCTCTATTCAATAACTGGATCATCAAACCTATCAAAATGTTTGAGGCAGAACCATCTGCATGGACACACAAGAGAAGCAAGCTAAAGATCCATCAATAAGAAATAAAGTATAGTCATACAATGGAAAATAGAGAGGGGAAAAAAAATGAATGAGCAGAAATAGATGCACAAATCTCAAAAACAATGTCCCCCTTCTTCTCCCCAAAAAGAAAACTGCAGACGGACTATTACAATATGATTCCAATCTTATGAAGATTAAAAGCTTACAGGATAAACAACAACGTCCTGTATAGCACAAGGAATTATATATAATATCTTGTGATAAACCATTATGGAAAAGAATATGAAGTCTATATACGTAAAGTATATATGTTCATATACAAATGAATTGCTTTGCTGTATACCAGAAATTAATACAGCATTGTAAATCAACTTTACTTCAAAAAAGCAAAACTTGCAAGACCATGCCATATATCCTAATGGATATCTTTATATAACAAAGTCTTAAAAGATGCATGGGAATAATATGTATCAAATTCAGATTAATAGCTACTTCTGAGGAGGGAGGTACATGGGGAAGGGGTACCCGGGATTTAAGTCATTCCTGTAATGATTTACTGCTTAAACAGGAAGTGAGTTACATGGACATTCTTTATATCATTATCTATATTTGGGGGTTTAAATAAGATGAAAAAGTCATCTGGGTTGTAAGAACTTTTCCCCAGTGAAACGCAATGCTCTTCTTATTTTGATTAAAGATGGAATGTTCCCTGTAAACATGTTACTGCCACAACTGCTCTGCACCAAGGCGAAAAGAATAAAAGGAACCCTCGTGATTCAGTCTTGATGCTGTCCTGCTCACCAGACCCAGGAGTCACAGGCAGGACCTAAAGTCCAAACTTGAGAGTAGTAAACATCTTATTATCTGCCAAACCTCTCCTCTGCAACCCCGCCTCTGTTCCCAGGAACACTGAGGTTGGTGGATGGTAAAGGATTCAAGGATTCCATGACCTGGCCATGCATTTATTCTCTCCCCTCAAGTCATTTGTCTCTTCATTCTGGAATTTACTCCCCCATTTACCTTACTAGTCAGTCCTTTAGGTTTCAGCTTAAACATTATGTCTGCAAGAAAATTCTTAACAAAATTTTCCCCCAGCCTAGATTAAGAATGCTCATGGAAGCCTGAGCTTCTCCATGTTCTGCAGATGCAGAGAATGACTGCTTCACTCATCCTGGTCTCCTCAGCACCTATATATGGTCTGATAACAGCTGATACTCACAGAAGGTTAATGGAATGCATGAATGAGACAGTATGAGCTGATTGAGTATCTTATGAGTGTGGGATGTGGGTCATCTGGGCAGAGAGGGAACACAGAAAGTGACTGTGAAAAATATAGACTGTACTTGTAAACATTTAGACTGTAAACACATATATAGATTTGTTTTCAAATCTACTGTGAAAATGGAGGGTGAACTTGGAAGGATTTTCTAGCTCTAAGAGTCTAGCCCTGGGCAGCTTGCTTAGTCTGAACCTGTGTGTCTCCATCCTTAAATGAGGACAACTGAGCACACTCATCATGCACTTCAGAGCTCTGTATATGCGCCTGATGGCTTATTCCTGTCCTTAGGGAATTCGAGGCAAAATGATTAGTGGAATTCTGGCAGAGGAAGGGAGACCTCTTCTCTGCAACTTCCCCCAGGAGTTTGATTCTAATTTTATAGCCCATTACTAAGCCACTTGCAATAAAGGCTCTCAGGAGACTATTTTTCTAAGTAGGCACAGGACATGAGAGAGTAGAAGCTAAAAATAAAGAGAACTTTGGAAAATGCAGAGAATTGAAAGATCAATGTACTCAAGACAGTGGGATTTTTTGGGGTTAGCAGACAGAGGTTTGAGTATGTTCCTAATTGTTTGGCCCCAATCCACGAAACCATCTGCCTCACTGCCTCCATCACCACACAACCAATGTGTGTAAACACCATACCTCTGTATCTCCAATGCAAATATCAAGCCTATTGCATTCTCTTTTTTTGAATTAATGAATGTCTATTTATTTTTGTATTATTATTTTTTTAATTGGAGGATAATTGCTTTATAATGTTGTATTGGCTTTTGCTATAAAATACGAATCATCTGTGAGTATATGGATCGAACCTAGGTCTCTCACATTGTAGACAGACGCTTTACTGTCTGAACCACCAGGGAAGTCCAATATATATCAGATCAGATCAGATCAGCCGCTCAGTCGTGTCTGACTCTCTGCGACCCCATGAATCGCAGCACGCCAGGCCTCCCTGTCCATTACCAACTCCCAGAGTTCACTCAGACTCACGCCCATCGAGTCAGTGATGCCATCCAGCCATCTCATCCTCTGTCGTCCCCTTCTCCTCCTGCCCCCAATCCCTCCCAGCATCAGAGTCTTTTCCAACGAGTCAACTCTTCGTATGAGGTGGCCAAAGTACTGGAGTTTCAGCTTTAGCATCATTCCTTCCAAAGAAATCCCAGGGCTGATCTCCTTCAGAATGGACTGGTTAGATCTCCTTGCAGTCCAAGGGACTCTCAAGAGTCTTCTCCAACACCACAGCTCAAAGCATCAATTCTTCGGCGCTCAGCCTTCTTTACAGTCCAACTCTCACATGCATACATGACCACTGGAAAAACCATAGCCTTGACTAGACGAACCTTTGTTGGCAAAGTAATGTGTGTGCTTTTGAATATGCTATCTAGGTTGGTCATAACTTTCCTTCCAAGGAGTAAGCGTCTTTTAATTTCATGGCTGCAATCACCATCTGCAGTGATTTTGCAGCCCAGAAAAATAAAGTCTGACACTGTTTCCACTGTTTCCCCATCTATTTGCCATGAAGTGATGGGACCGAATGCCATGATCTTCGTTTTCTGAATGTTGAGCTTTAAGCCAACTTTTTCACTCTCCTCTTTCACTTTCATCAAGAGGCTTTTGAGTTCCTCTTCACTTTCTGCCATAAGGGTGGTGTCATCTGCATATCTGAGTTTATTGATATTTCTCCTGGCAATCTTGATTCCAGCTTGTGTTTCTTCCAGTCCAGCGTTTCTCATGATGTACTCTGCATATAAGTTAAATAAGCAGGGTGACAATATACAGCCTTGACGTGCTGCTTTTCCTATTTGGAACCAGTCTGTTGTTCCATGTCCAGTTCTAACTGCTGCTTCCTGACCTGCATACAAATTTCTCAAAAGGCAGATCAAGTGGTCTAGTATTCCCATCTCTTTCAGAATTTTCCACAGTTTATTATGATCCACACAGTCAAAGGCTTTGGCATAGTCAGTAAAGCAGAAATAGATGTTTTTCTGGAACTCTCTTGCTTTTTAAATGATCCAGCGGATGTTGGCAATTTGATCTCTGGTTCCTCTGCCTTTTCTAAAACCAGCTTGAACATTAGGAAGTTCATGGTTCACATATTGCTGAAGCCTGGCTTGGAGAATTTTGAGCATTACTTTACTAGCGTGTGAGATGAGTGCAATTGTGCTGTAGTTTGAGCATTCTTTGGCATTGCCTTTCTTTGGGATTGGAATGAAAACTGACCTTTTCCAGTCCTGTGGCCACTGCTGAGTTTTCCAAATTTGCTGGCATATTGAGTGCAGCACTTTCACAGCATCATCTTTCAGGATTTGGAATAGCTCAACTGGAATTCCATCACCTCCACTAGTTTTGTTTGTAGTGATGCTTTCTAAGGCTCACTTGACTTCACATTTCAGGATGTCTGGCTCTAGGTCAGTGATCACACCATCGTGATTATCTGGATCATGAAGATCTTTTTTATACAGTTCTTCTGTGTATTCTTGCCACCTCTTCTTAATATCTTCTGCTTCTGTTAGGTCCATACCATTTCTGTCCTTTATCGAGCCCATCTTTGCATGAAATGTTCCTTTCGTATGTCTGATTTTCTTGAAGAGATCTCTAGTCTTTCCCATTCTGTTGTTTTCCTCTATTTCTTTGCATTAATTGCTGAAGAAGGCTTTCTTATCTCTTCTTGCTATTCTTTGGAACTCTGCATTCAGATGTTTATATCTTTCCTTTTTTCCTTTGCTTTTTGCTTCTCTTCTTTTCACAGCTATTTGTAAGCCCTCCCCAGACAGCCATTTTGCTTTTTTGCTTTCTTTTCCATGGAGATGGTCTTGATCCCTGTCTCCTGTACAATGTTACGAACCTCATTCCATAGTTCATCAGGCACTCTATCCATCAGATCTAGGCCCTTAAATCTATTTCTCACTTCCTATATATATATATATATATATATATAGATAGATAGATAGATCCCCTCTCTCTTGAGCCTCCCTCCCACTGCCACACATCCCACCTCTCCAGGTTTGCATTGCATTCTGATGCTATTACTAGCTGAGGTCTAATAGACCATGAGCCCACTGGCAGGCAGTATCACCACTTAGTGGGATGATGACTTTGGTGTTAATCAGCTACGGCAAAGACAGTCGTGCTCATTAAGGATGGAGGTGACTACAAGAGTACCTAGCAAGGTACTCACAGGTGCAGGTGATTCTGCCATATAACATTTCTCCTCCATTGCCAATTTTGGAGGAACTAGAATGGATTTTTCCTTTGTCTTTATTAAGGAAAGGTAAGATTATTTATACCATAATTTTTGCATTGATTTTGCCCTGCCTTTTACTAGCTGTTTTGATAGTAATAATGCTTGAAATCAATGTCTTCCAGTTCTCTTATACAGTAGAGATGATGCCTTTAAGTGATTTGAAATATGCTCCCTGTAATTTCATGCTTTGTACTTTTGCCTGTGAAGTAACAAAAAATAAACAGTATTCTTCTGTCTGACTCTTTTTGACCTCATGGACTGTAGCCTGCCAGGCTCCACTGTCCATGGAATTCTCCAGGCAAGAATACTGGAGTGGGTAGCCATTCCCTTCTGCAGAGGATCTTCCCCACCCAGGGATCAAACCCAGGTGTCCCACATTACAAGCAGATTCTTTACCATCTGAATCACCCGGGAAGCCCCATTCTTTTTCCATGATGGCACTTCAAATATTTGAATGAAATTATTGTTTCCTTACCCCATAATCCCTTTTCAAGTCAATTAACCTTAATCTTAATCCTTTAGCTATCTGTCACAGAGCCAAGAATGTAAGTCTCTGATGCTCCATGACTCTCCAAAATGATACTGCATAGAAATAATGAGAGCAAACATTTATTGAGCTCTTACTATGTGATAGATACTATCATTAAGTACTTTGCCTGTATTAATTCATTTAATTTTCACAACAGCCCTACAAAAAAATCTTATTACCTTCAGTTTAAACATGAGGAAACTAAGTCACCAAGAAGATAAATAACTTTCCTAAGGTTACCCAGTTCACAGGTGGCACAACTGGATTTTCAACCCAAACAGTTTGGTTCCAGACAACATGGTCTTAATCCCAATGCTGTGGGTCCCAAATCTCACTCATAACTGAGAGTCAGGAGCTCCTAACTCTATAATAGCATAAGTTCAATGGGATACTAGTGCCTGCAAAATGGTAATGTGTCTTTCTTGAACAAGGTTCCATGGTCAAAAACATTTGGGAAATGCTGAGTAAGGTAACACTGAATAAGTTTCCACTCTGCAGGGCTTTCCAAACTCTTTAATATTTTCACAAGCATGAGGGGTCTCCAAAATCTAGATGCAGAATTTTCCAACCCTATTTAACCTTGGAACTCTCATCTAATGAAACACCTAATAATATGTGGCATTTGATAGACTATTGTTTAGGAAATACTGCCGTAAAGTGTAGTTTAGATTCATCCTTATTCTTTTTTCTTTTTTTTTTTTTTCTGGCAGAAAATGATTTCATTTTATATGATCCAGAAGTTTAGCATCATCTACACAATATAAATGGCTTCCCCACGGGCTCAGCAATAAAGAATCTGTCTGCAATTCAGGAGACACAGGTTTGATCCCTGGGTGGGGAAGATCCCTTGGAGGAGGGCATGGCAACCCATTCCAGTATTCTTGCCTGGAGATTCCCAGGGACAGAGGAGTCTGGTGCACTACAATGCATGAGGTCACAAAGAGTCAGACGCAACTGAGCGACCAAGCACACATGCATACAATTTAAAGGCTTTGTATCTAACACTTACTTCTCCATCTCATTGAGGGTATCATGAGAGATGTGAAGTATACAAATACACTGTGGCCACCATAACCCCTTGGTTCTACTAAGCTGTGCTTACTCTGCTGTGATTACTAGCTCAGTCGTGTCTGGCTCTTTGCTATTCTGCTTTTTTTTAAATGGTCCTGCCTTGACTCTCGGTCATTGTAATTTGCTGTAAATGCTCACAATACACACTAAGCCATTCATTCTATTTTTTTTTATTTTTACTTTTTTGGGAAAAAAATTTAAATCAAGGCTCCTGAATATCTCTAGGCTTCTAACATCTTTCTCCTCTTCACACAGTCTCAAAGATTTCTCATGGGTTTCATAGATAACAGTTGGAAGCAGTAAAGGAACAGACATCATGTGAGAATCTTCTGTGGACTCAGAGTCATACCATGCATTTTATGTAGCACATACAATCTCCAGGACCTAGGGAGGTATGGATCATTAGTTCCAGTTTACAGATGAGTAAACAAAGACACACATTAAACAACCTGTCACAGTCAATGAACTTCGGCATTCAACCATCCCACGTGCAGTCCATGTTTCTTGGGTGCATTTCATCCTGGTAAATAGTTACTTGTGGCTTATTTATTAGGTTGAAAACATCCTGTTAATTTACTATTATTTAATTTATTAACCTTAAGCTCTGACTCTCACAAGGAAAATGCTTATGAACCATATAATACAAAGGCAAAAATATGACATTCCTGTATTTACAGATATATTCTTTCTCAGGATCAGCTTGCCATTCAGAAACCTCTCTGTCTCTCCTTTCTACACTCATTTCTTGCTCTCACTCAGGCAGATATTTTTCTTCCTCACTTTGGATAGCCAGGTTTAATTTAATTAAAATAGACTTTATTTTTTAGATCAACTTCAGATTTACAAAAAAGTAAGAAGCTAGTAGAAAGAATTCCCATATATTCTGCAGCCAATTTCCCCTAATATTAGTGTCATGTATAAGTACTGAACATGTGTTATAATTAATGAACTGATGTTGATACACTTTCACAGACTAAGGACGATACTTTATTTGAATTTCTTTAGTTTGTGTCTCATGTCCTCTTTCTGCTCTACAATCGCACTCAGGGCACTACATTATATTTAGTTGTCAAATCCCCTGAGGCTCCTTTGGACTGGGACAACTTCCCAGACACTTCTAGTTGTTGATGACCTTGACAGTTTTGAAGAGTACTAGTCAAGTATTCTGTACACTGTTCATTAACTGGAATTTGTCTGATGTTTTCCTCATAGTTAGACTGGGGTTATGGGTTTAGGGAAAGAAGATCACAGAGGTGAAGGGCCATTTCATCAAGTCACTCTGTATGGCCCACACCTAAGGAGTGAAGAGTTATATTCTTTTCCTTCTTTGACTCCAGAGTATCTGTTTAAATTATTTGGCATTCTTCTGCCTGGGAGATCTGTCTCTTCACCTATTTATGTATTCAGTCACCAGGTACAGTCACCCCTAAAGTACTAGGGGTAAAACATTATTTGGTTCAAAAATATTTCTTCTTGCAATCCAGGGCAAAAACATTTTTGAAAGTCTATTTTCCTTTGCTCACATTTAAATATAATTTCATCCTTTTTCATTTATGATTTTATATTGGAGTACAATTGCTTTACAAAGTTGTGCTAGTGTCTGCTGTACAACAAAGTGGATCAGCTATAACTATACATATATCCCCTTCCTCTTAAGCCTCCTTCCCACCAACCACCCCTCACTGCATTCCACCCCTCTAGGTCATCACAGAACACTGAGCTGAGCTCCCTGTGCCCTGCAGCAGCTTCCCACTAGCTATCGTTTTACACATGGTACTGTATATATGTGAGTGCTACTCTCTCAATTCATCCCACTCTCTCCTCCCCACAGTGTGTCCCATGCTTGTTCTCTACATCAGCAGCTCTATTCCTATCCTGTAAATAGGTTCATCTGTACCATTTTTCTAGATTCCATATATTATTTCATTCTTAACTGAACACTTTATATATATAAACTGAGCTTATAGAGGATATAAAGATGACTCACACAAGGTTCCCTGCCTGAAGAAACAATCCTTGGGGTCAATCAGAAATGTATGCATTTCACAAGGTAAATAAGTGCTGTGAAAGTGTTAGTCTATAGTCCACAGTTAAAAAGTGCTTTGGGAACATTGAGAGAATAGTACAATCATCCTTCTGTATCCATGGAGGACTGATTCCAGGACCCCATGGGTACCAAAATCCCTGGATGCTCAAGACCCTTATATAAAATGGCAGTACTAGTATAATGAATACAGTCCTCCCTACCAGTGAGCTGCACATCTGTGGATTCAACCAACCCCAGATAGAAATTTTAGTTGAATCTGAAGGTGGTATGACTTGTAAATATGAAGGCCAACTCAATTACTTCAAAACAAGTTTGATACAGGAAGAGGGAGTCCAATGTTGGCTTCCTTGGTATGCAACCATGCTTCTGAATGATCCTAATTATGAAATGGAGAAACCTTAGCTCACAGACAATGAAAGACTTATCTAAGATCACACAGTTGGGTAATGTAAGAGCCTAAGCTGAAAATCAAGCCTTCCAGTTCTAGACTCTATGTTCTTTTCACTGCATCCAACCAGAAGATAACACAGAAGTCTGCTATGCCATTATTTAAAACAGAAATGAACAGAGCACTTACCTCAAATAAACGTAAAACTCTGGCCAGTGCACCAACTTCTTCTTTGAGTGAGAAGATCAGCGATACAGCATTTTGATCAGAGTTGCCTTCAATATAGCTCGTTTCCTATAGGATTAAATGCACTTGGGTAAAATGTTTTTTTCACAGCTCAACAATTCAGTCCTGTGAAACCTCCAAGAAAGAAGTGAGCATGAACTTTCTCTACTAGTTAAGCCTTGGAATACAATGAGCTACATACATTCTATATAGAAGTATATGTGCAAGGGAAAATAAGTGAATCAAGGAAAGTGAAACATTAAATGATGCTCATAGATCATATTTCAATTTCAGAAAACTCTAATTATTCACTGGGGCTTCCCTGGTGGCTGAGATGGTAAACAATCTGCCCACAATGCAGGAAATCCAGGTTCAACCCCTGGGTTGAGAAGAGTCCCCTGGAGAAGGGAATGACTACCCACTCCAGTATTCTTGCCTGGAGAATTCCACAGACAGAGAAGCCTGACCAGTTACAGTCCATGGGGTCACAGAGTCAGACACAACTGAGTAATTAACACACATACAATTATTCACTGATGTCACCAGTCACTCTAAAGACTGCATTTCAGTGACACTTACAAGTGCGAGGTACAATCAGGGATCTGAAAGAAACAAATGAATAAGAGGATGCCCCATTCATCAGCAGCCCAAATTTTTACGTAATAGACACATACACAACAAGTAAGGTAAGTAGAAAAAGATCTTATAGGTGGTATGATGGTTCAATAATTGTCCCAGGAAAACACTGAGAAACATAAGGTAAAAAATACTAAAATTAGAACACACACAGACTTTTAGCTCCAAATACATGGGTTGGAATCCTCTCTCTTCCATTGACCTACCAGAGCACTTTGGGACCAACAGCTTAACCTTCTTAATTTCCTCATGTGAGAAATCAGGCTAATGTATAATCATGCCAAGCCCTATCAAAACAGTATTCAGATGATGAAAGAAAGACAGAAAATATTTTAAATATAATATTAATAAAAGCATACAAAATGATGGAAATATTAAAAATACCCACAAAAGATTTCTTGGCCTTCAGTAAAGATCTCGCAGGAGCATTAACTTGTTCCCAGATGCTGGGATCTGAGATACCAATTGTTGAAAAGGAGTCACAGAATACATAAGAGCACACAATTAACCCACTGGAAGATAGACATCTTAAAACAGCAAAGAATGTCAAGGATCTAATATTTTCTCCAGCCATGTGACAGCAAATTAAGGTGGGACTAGGGTTGCCACTCTAGAAAGGGTTGGCCAAAATCTTAAAATTTTAAAGTTAAGGATTAAATTAGGTTTTACAATAATACACAAAGTTCCATGTGTGCTTTCAAATAAACATCATGTACCTAAAACTGGGAACAAAAACTCCATGCAGAACAATTACTCTCTTGTAAACAAGTTAATGAAATTAGTGGAATGGATGTTGCATTATCTCAGTGAGAAGGCTGTGCTGGGTAGGCTCTTGGTGACTTGGCATTTTAATCCCTGTGTGGCCACTGATGAAATTCTTTTAATTCAGAGAATTCAGATTTTCCCAGAACCTCACCTGAAACAGTGTGGGGGAAGAACCAGAATTATCAGTAAGTGTGATTAGAGGGAGCCTTAGATGAATAGCAAGACCAAACTGTTATATATCTTTGTATGGACCACAGTACTATCTTTCTAAAAAATTTTTTTTGATCTACCATATATTAAAAGCCCTATAAAGTCATGTCTGACTCTTTGTGACCCCATGGATTGTCTGTCCATGGAATTCTCCAGGCAAGAATACTGGAGTGGGTTGCCATGCCCTTCTACAGGGGATCTTCCCAACCCAGAGATACAACCTGTGTCTCATGTCTCCTGCACTGGCAGGCAGGTTCTTTACCACTAGTACCACCTGGTTAGTATACTGTCCTAAGCATTATAATAAACACTTGATTTGGATTATCTCATTTAATTTTGATAACAATCTAGAAAATAGGTTTTCTCCAAGTGCCGTTTTTATTGATGACAAGAGGAAGTCTTATAGAGAATTTAAATAACTCATCCAGAGCTGCAAAGTTAGCAGTGGAGCCCATGTCACTGGATGCCAGCACTTTGTCCATGAATCACAACTTCCTGTGGACTCTACTTTCTGTCTCTGACCCTGCCAGAGACGCACAAATAAGTCTCTGATGTCAGCCTTCTTCCTAGGAGAGAACACTAAGCCTTCAGTTCTTCCCAGTTTCCTTGAAATGACGAAACATTTCTATTTCTAGTTCACTTGGCAACATTATCCTCTCCTGTTGGCCTCCAGGAAACAGAACATTTCAACAGAAGTCACCTACGACTAGTGCAATTCAGACCTGAATGTATGGAACTCTGTCAGCCACCACCTCCCCACTTCCACCCAGCCAGTCTGACCTTCTCCAGAAACGGCTCTCAGGGTCAGGCCTTTCTTTGGTTCACACTGACAACAATCCAGCCCTCAGTGATTGGCAGTGATTGGATGCTCCTAGCAGAATTTAGGGCTTCCCTGATGTCTCAGACAGTAAAGAATCTGCCTGCAATGTGGGAGACCAAGGTTCGATGCCTAGGTTGGGAAGATCCCCTAGAGGAGGGCATGGCAACCCACTCCAGTGTTCTTGCCTGGAGAATCCCCATAGACAGAGGAGCCTGGTGGGCTACAGTCCATGGGGTCGCAAGGAGTCAGACATGACTTGGCAACTGAACAACATAGCCAACAATATACAATACCTCTTTCGAATTTTCAAAAGTCTCGTTGGTGCCTCATCTCCTGAGATTCACCCTCAGGAAACTCCTTTCCAGAAACTGACTTCCTCCTTCCCCTTTCAACACCTCATTACAGGAAATGCACTGCATCCTACCCTCTTCCCCTTTCAAATCCATTACCCTTCCTCAAAAGCCCCATGTGTAGTACTTCTCTCAGAAAACTTCTGTACTCCTCAGCCAAGGTGAATAATCCCTCCTCAATCTAGGTATTCTGTTTGTCTCCTGATGCCCACATGGGACTTGAGAATAACTGACTCACAGAGATAGGCTTGTCCACAATCTCATTTTGGGGAAACTATGGGCCAAAGAAAGTGACTCACCTGAGAGCACACAGGCAGTGCATGGCAGGTTAAGAACTCAGGCTCCTACTATGGAGAACAGTACGGAGGTACTTCATAAAACTAAAAACAGAATTGCCATATGATCTAGCAATCCCACTCCTAGACATATATCTGGACAAAACCATATTTCAAAAAAATACATGCACCTCAATATTCATAGCACCACTATTCACAATAGCTAAGACCTGGAAACAACTGATATGTCCATCTGACAGATGAATGGATAAAGTTGTAGTACATATATATACCAGCATATATATATTATAATATATATTACTGGGAGAAATATCAATAACCTGAATATGCAGATGACACCACCCTTATTATTTTGAAATGAGGAAACAGACTCAGCAAGATTAAATGGCTTGTCCAAGGACACTCAGCTAATGAGTGGCAGAGCCTGTAAAATGAACCTAAGTCCAATAACTCCAAAATCCTTAATCTAAATCCCAGTGACCCAACTGGAACAATAGCTCCCCTTTTCAAAGCTTGAGGGACCTGAACTGAAAGGAAGCTTATGGAATTTTGTGAAATGATGTGATCGTGGGTGGATTCTGATTCCAATACTGTTCTATGGATCAGCATGGGATCTTGGACAAATCTTTTCCAGAATGTGTTTAAACTGGCTCATAACCTGTAATTATTTGCTTCAAATAGATATGTGAGTTGACTTAAAAACACATGTACACTCAGGATGCATAAAGGTACAGAAAATTAGAAACGGAAAAGAAAGCAGGGAGAAAAAAAAAATCTTTACTAGCAACCAAGAAGAAAAGAATTTTGATCACTGAGAATTGTACAACTGCCCTCATCTCATATGCCACCAAAGTAGTACTCAAAATTCTCCAAGTTAAGCTTCAACAGTACGCAAATCATGAACTTCCAGATGTTCAAGCTGGACTTACAAAAGGCAGAGGAACCAGAGATCAAATTGCCAACATCCATTGGATCATCAAAAAAGCAAGAGAGTTCCAGAAAAAAAATCTACTCTTGTTTTATTGACTATGCCAAAGTGTTTGACTGTGTGGATCACAAAAAACTGTGGAAAATTCTTCAAGAGATGGGAATACCAGATCACCTGACCTGCCTCCTGAGAAATCTGTTTGCAGGTCAGGAAGCAATAGTTAGAACTGGACAATGAACAACAGACTGGTTCCATATCGGGAAAGGAGTACATCAAGCCTATGTATTGTTACCCCGCTTATTTAACTTATATGCAGAGTACAACATGAGAAACGCTAGGCTGGATGAAGCACAAGCTGGAATCAAGATTGCCGGGAGAAATATCAATAACCTTAGATATGCAGATGACACCACCCTTACATCAGAAAGAGAAGAAGAACTAAAGAGCCTCTTGATGAAAGTGAAAGAGGAGAGTGAAAAAGTTGGCTTAAAACTCAACATTCAGAAAATTAAGATCATGGCATCCGGTCCCATCACTTCATGGAAAACAGATGGGGAAGCAATGGAAAGTGACAGACTTTATTATTTTGGGCTCCAAAATCACTACAGATGGTGACTGAAGCCATAAAATTAAAAGATGCTTGTTCCTTGGAAGAAAAGCTATGACCAACCTAGACAGCATATTAAAAAGCAGAGACATTACTTTGCCAACAAAAGTCCATCTAGTCAAAGCTATGGTTTTTCCAGTAGTCATGTATGGATGTGAGAGTTGGAATATAAAGACTATATTCTGCTGAGTGCCGAAGAATTGATGCTTTTAAATTGTGGTGTTGGAGAAGACTCTTGAGAGTCCTTTGGACTGCAAGGAGATCCAACCAGTCTATCCTAAAGGAAATTAGTCCTGAATATTCATTGGAAAGACTGATGCTGAAGCTGAAACTCCAATACTTTGGCCACCTGATGCAAAGAACTGACCCTGATGATGGGGAAAGATTGAAGGCAGGAGGAAAAGGGGACAACAGAGGATGAGATGGTTGGATGGCATCATCAACTCGATAGACATGAGTTTGAGTTGGTGATGGACAGGGAAGCCTGGCATGCTACAGTCCATGGTAGCACGTGTCAAAGAGTTGGACATGACTGAGTGACTGAACTGAACAGAGAAATACACTTAACAACAGAAATAAGTTTGCTTTTGTCTAACAAATACATTCTATTGTTAATATATTTGGAAAAAGAGCAGTTTTCATAACTACAAGCAATTAATCTACAGCAAAGATATTCCAGGGGTACTCACTGTCGACCTTAGTGCTTTTGGGGGTCATAGGCAGAGGTGTGTTTTCACATGTGTGATTATACAAACACACATCTACAGTGTAAGACACCCAGAAACAAGAGAAGACATCCTGCTGTGGACACACTAAGCCTGTATATTGCAGAATTTATCTACAGGAGGAAGCAGTGTGGTTGGAGAGCACAGGGTGTTGGAGTCAGACCTGGGTTTGAACACTGACTCTGTGCCATTTAGAGCTATGATTTCTGAGTTTCCTCATTTTTAATCCGTCACCCCATTCTATTTTTCTTCACAGCACTTATCCTCCACATGAAATTATATGTTCATTTGGTTAAATGTTACAGTTTGTCTCCTCCAAAAGAATTGAAGTTTCACCAGGGCAGACTTTATACCAGCTAGCTGTGCCTAGCTTAGAGTAGGTGCTCAATAAGTCTTTGTTGAGTTGAGTGAACGAACGAGCCAGACGTCTCTTGCAGGATTGTTGTGCTTGCATGTGTAGATCAGCCTTCTATCTGGACTACACCTAGGGCGTTCTGCTTATCTGGGTTAGAGCTTCAGGAAGGTATAAATATGTCTTTTTGTAGATTGTCAGAGCTGGAGTCCTAGAGACTCAAAGGTATTAGTAGCTCAGTCCTGTTCGACTCTTTGCGACCCCATGGACTGTAATCCACCAGGCTCCTCTGCCCACAGAATTCTCCAGGCAAGAATATGGAGTGGGTAGCCATTCCCTTCTCCAGGGGATCTTCCCGACCCTGGGGTCAAACCTGGGTCTCCCACATGGCAGGCAGATTCTTTACCATCTGAGTCACCAGGGAAGCCCTCCTAGAGACTATTTTCTACCCACCTCCCCCACCTCCCAGCCCCCTCCCCCTGTTTTACAGATCCCAAACTGAGCCTCTTCACCCAGTGAGGGGACTTCTTGATAATACACAACATCAGCAAACTAAACACAGAGTCCACGTCACCTGATCCTGGGCCCATCACCTTTCCACTGAGAAGCTCCACCAGCCACTAGGCTTGACTCAGTGTGTGTTCCTCCTGCCAGTATTCTGACACATTTTGTTGAACAAACAAATCATTTCTGGCTAGACACCCCTGGCACTTCTCCTATATTCCAGAAAGTGTGCTAAGAGCTTTAAAGATATTATTTCACTTGATTCTCATACTAACTCTAGGATATGGGTATTTTTATTCCAACCTTCCAAATGAATAGACTTGCAGCTTTGCAAAGTTAAATAGCTTGCTTTCAACACACAGGTGTTACAGGGCACTCTCTAAACCTTCCTCTTTAAACACCACCCTCCCACCCCCCGTCATCATTGATAGTGACAATTTGTGGTTCTTAGGCTTCTAAGTGCTCTGTAAATGAAGTTTTCAGTTCCCATGGCTCCCTAATCAGATTGTTGCCCCTAACCTCCTGCCGTGCTTGCGGGGATCCCACAGCCAGCAGCACAGAAGCTAAATAATGGCACAGCTGGGGTCTGTTCTGGGATCTGACACCCATGGCGTCCCTCTTCAACATGAAGTTCTGTCTCCCAAGTCCTACATACCATTTCCAAAGGAAGTCTTTCTCTTGGGATTAAAAAAAAAAAAAAAGTCCACTTTTCTGCACTCTCTAGTTATACTAAAACATCAATCATCCTCTGTCCTCCAGCCCCCCTGGTCTTTAAATTGTTCTTAATAATCCTACAGATGACAAATCCCCATAGACCCACCTTATCTCCCAGGGGTGGGCTTTAAGTCTGAACCCTAAATTCTGGGAATGTGGCCAGCCAATTAAAGAACGTACTCTGCAGTTGTTCACCTCAAGGGACAGGGAACACTTTCTAGAGAATAGAATGCACCCTGGTCATTATTCTTGCCACATTTAAGGTTCTCTTACATTTCAAGTTCAAGGCTGACTCGAGTATTTTCCTCTGTGTTTAATTTTCTCCTTCCCCAGGTGGGAGTAAGTCTGGGACCTCTTCATGTCGCGTTTTCTCCCAAAGGTGAAAAAAAGGATACAATTTCTTACAATTTTGCCATTTTGATTCCTGGCTGAGAACACGTGTAAAACATCACAGAAGAGTAAATCTGGATGGACCCCAACTCCCATTCCAGATTGTTAAGGACCAATGTACAGAAGAAAAAGAAGGCGACAGAGACTTGTGTAAAGACACACAGCGAGTCCATCCGTGACAGCTCTGAAAGCCGATCCCCAACTCCTGCAGCTCATTCCCTGAAAGTCACCTTAGATGTCCTGTCCTTGGGAAACATGTTAGCACATGTGTCATCTGTCAACTTCCTAAACGTTTCCATCCTCCTCAAATGAACTTTCAGTGTCCTGGTGAGTTGATGGGAGTTTGAAACACCAACACTGCTCTGACCTCTCCACGGCGGGAGGAGGGCAAACTCCCTTCCCTGCGAAGCTAAGCGCCTCCCCCCCCCCCCAACCCAGGCTCACCTGTCCAAAGTCGCTGAGTTTCCTGCCCAAGGTTCCGCTCTCCAGGACCAGAGCTGACATGCTGGTTCGTAGCGCGGGCCTTCTCTACAGTTACCTGCCGTCAGCCGCAGGGAGATTTGCAAACAGCGCAAGCAACACGTGGTGCTGAGGTTTTTAACCTGGCTTTAGGGAGGAGCGCCTCCAAGATGTCTCCTGACGCATACCCGCCGCAGGAACGCCCCGCGATGGGCGTTGTGCTGACGCTACAGGGCTCTGGGTCGGGACCTGGGCCACCCAGAGGGGAGGGTCAGGGGGAGCGGCCCGGGAAGGTGTGGCGGACGCGGAGAGGCAGAACTTGGCTGCCTTCCTGGGATGTTGGAAGGCCAGCGAGGGAGGGCAGGACCACCTGTGCCCTGGCGATTAGACAGGTTGGGCATTTCCAGGACTCTCCAAAGCCTGGGCACAGATTCTCTGCCACTGGAGTAAATCTGTGGCTGCCTGATGAAATTATAAGAAGCAGAGTCAGTCTCTTAGTTGATGTTTGGGAAGGGGTTCCTTTCTACTAACCACCAAAGAAACGACGTTGTGAGTACTGGGCACTGTTGCTAAGGAGCAAAGGTGAGAGCACGACCTGGGTTGAAATGCAGCCAGTGTGTCACTGAGCTGTTTACATTTCTGCTGGGAGGGAGCACGCGGAAGAGGATGGTAGCGCCACCTTACCAGGACGTTTTAGTAAGACTGTGGGTAAGAGAAAACATGAGGTGACACCTTTAACATTAAGCAGAGTTTTTGCCCTCTGAGCGCCGCCCCCCCTCCAGGTGGCGCTAGTGGTAAAGAACCCGCCTGCCAATGCAGAAGGCATAAGAGACGAGGGTTCGATCCCTGGATTAGGAAGATGCCCTGGAGGAGGGCATGGCAACCCACTTCACTATTCTTGTATCCTCTGTCCATGGGATAGGAGAATTCCTGGAGAATCCCATGGGCAGAGGAGCCTGGCGGGCTAGGAGCCACAAGGTTACAGAATCCGAAAGGACTGAAGTGAGGTAGCATGCACGCAGAGTTCTTGCAGTATAGTTCAACACTCAGTAACTGGGGGATACTGCTTAAAAGTATACCATAGCAGATGCTTACTGCAGACCTTTCTTATGTGCCAGGTGGTGATGGGGATGTAGGGGGGACCCTGCCTCCCCCACCATGCTACCATTCTGGAAGACAGACAGCAAACATATAAGTAAGTTTAGGCAGAGTTAAGCCTTCTGAAGAAAATAAAATAGGGGGATGGGCTAATATGCAGGAAGATGTCATTCACCTCCACGTTTTCAGTTCTGACACTGAGACAAGACACTCATTCCCAGCAGGCAAAACAACACTGCAAAGACAGAAGTTCAGAAAAGATGTGAAAACAAATCAAGATCGTTAAGGCCTTGAGTCTCTGCCTAATATTTAGCCAGGAGAGTGTAATGGGCTAAGGAAAAACAAGTCAACAAGCCAATAATAGAGGCTGCTAGAAATCCACCCATTCCCCTCCCATAATTCTTCGAAGGAATGACCAGGCACCTGCCAAAAAATTAAAAAAAAAAAAATCTCAGATTTGGGATTCAAAACAAACAGATTGACTCCTGATTCCACCACTAACTTTGGCCAAGTCCTTGCCTCAGTTTGTCTTTAAAATGGGGTTTTAACAGGGAGCCCAGCTCAGTGCTCTGTGATGACTTGGAGGGTGATATGAAGGTGGGGTGGGAGGGAGGCTCAAGAGGCAAGGGGTATATATGTGCTTATGGCTGATTCATGTTGTTGTACTGCAGAAACCAACAAAACTTTGTGAAGCAATTATCCTCCAATTAAAAATAAATAAATAATACATTAAGAGGCAAAAAAATAAAATAAAATGGGGCTTTAAGGGTTGTTTAGGATTCTTGGAGCCTCTATTTCATGTCTGGCTTTCTACTGGTTGCTGTGAATACAGACAGAAGTATAATTTATGTCCAAAAGGAGTCTTTGGGTGTGTGATTAATAGTCCCTGTGGTCAGATGGAGAATCAATGTTGTTGAACATAGAAGAGCAAGACCTTGACTTCCACCCTCGGGAGAATCCATATCCTTTATCGAACTCCAGTGTTTTTCTAGTGTGATAGACATGAGGTTTGGCCCCTAGGTCTAGAAGATCCCGCAGAGTAGGAAATGGCAACCTGCTCCAGTATACTTGCCTGGAAAATGCTATGGACAGAGAAGCCTGGTGGGCTACAGTCCATGGGACCGCAAAGAGCAGGATATGACTGAGTGACTAAGCTCGCACATACACACAGACGTGAGATGAAGAGTTTTCCTCCACCCCAAGATTGCCTTGCAAACATCACTTCATCCCTTGATGTTGCTGCCATACTAAGGAGAGCAATGAATGTGACAACCCTGTTATGTTGCTATTTAAGAGGCATGCAATGAATAAAAGCAAGCAATAACAGCTTCTTATTTAAATAAATGCACACTGTATAGTAGACACTGCCAAGCATTCCCCATGAGTGGTTTCATTTTTCCCCTCCAAAACCTTGACCTATGAATCCCCACTTTATAAATAAAGAAACTGAGACACAGAAAGTTTAAATAAGTAGTTCAAAGTCAAACTACATTTCACCCAGTTCCAAGGCACTGGCTCTTACATACTCTTCCTTCCCTTCTAAAAATAAGAACAGCAATGATTTTTAGAACAACAAAATAATAGCACTTCTTTTTTCTTTTCTCATCTACTAAAAATAAAATTCTTAATTTCCTCTCTCATAAAAATGACCCAGATCTGTGTTGGGAGGAGAGCACAATTAGTTGTCTGCTGCTTTAGGGAAAAACATTTAGTAGCTTCTTTTCAAAATTGTTTTGGCTAAAAGGGGAAATGTATCCATGCAATAAGATTAAAACTCACTTACCATGAGATTGCTGCTGACATGAATTTTGTACTGTTTTTTTTTAAAACTATCATTTAAATTGGGATGGAATACAATGTGTTGCTGTTGTGAACAAGGGTGGTGGTGAGCCCTAAGAAAATTAGTGTAAAAGGAACATCCAAGAATTCAGCCTGTGTGGAGAGGGCGTGTAGAAAAGGGAACCCTCTTACACTGTTGGTGGGAATGCAAACTAGTACAGCCACTATGGAGAACAGTGTGGAGATTCCTTAAAAAACTGGGAATAGAACTGCCATACGACCCAGCAATCCCACTGCTGGGCATACACACTGAGGAAACCAGAATTGAAAGAGTCACATGTACCCCAGTGTTCATCGCAGCACTATTTACAATAGCCAGGACATGGAAGCAACATAGATGTCTATCAGCAGACGAATGGATAAGAAAGCTGTGGCACATACACACAATGGAATATTACTCAGTTATTAAAAAGAATGCATTTGAATCAGTTCTAATGAGGTGGATGAAACTGGAGCATATTATACAGGGTGAACTAAGTCAGAAAGAAAAATACCAATATGCGAGACAGCAAAAGAGACACAGATAAAAAGAACAGACTTTTGGACTCTGTGGGAGGAGGCAAGGGTGGGATGATTTGAGAGAATAGCATTGAAACATGTATATTACATATATGAAATAGACGACCAGTCCAAGTTTTATGCATGAAACAGGGCACTCAAAGCCAGTGCACTGGGACAACCCTGAGGGATGGGGGTGGGGGGTGTGAGGGGGGTTCAGGATGGGGGACACATGTATACCCGTGGCTGATTCATGTCAACGTATGGAAAAAACCACTACAATGTTGTAAAGTAATTAGACTCCAATTAAAATAAATAAATTCTTGTTTTTTTTACAAAAAGAGAGAGAATTCAGCCTGTCCACCACTGAGATTTGCTGACCGACCAGGAAGAGGTAGGCACCATGTCGCAAGATGTGCAGTTGTATACCTGGTAAACTTAGAGTTGACCTTCACTTGGAAGTTGAAGATTTCCCAATCACTGCAGGTTATCAAACACTTGTCATTTAACCTCACAGGTAGAGAGTTGAGTTAATCATAATCTCTGAGTTCATGGCAAGTAATCAAAACCTCCAAGGCCTGTCTCTTGTTTTATTTATTCATTCTCTGTTATCTTCATGCCACATTCCCATTCCTTTCCCCTAGATATGACATCCTTAACATGTTTTAATATTTAGTCATGGATTTATTAGCTACAAGGAAATATTGGTGTGTGTTGTATTTTTCATGAATATGAGTGATGTCATAATATAGATTTGTTGTTGTTGTTGTTTAGTCATTAAGCCATGTGCACCTCTTTTGTGACCCAATGGACTGTAGCCCACCAGGCTCCTCTGTCCCTGGGATTCTCCAGGCAAGAATACTGGAGAAGGCTGCCATTTCCCACTCCAGGGGATCTTACTGACCCAGGGTTTGAACCTGTGTCTCCTGCATTGGCAGGTAGATTCCTTAACACTGAGCCATCTGGGAAGCCCCAGTATAAATTTACTATAGCATATCAATGTATATAGATTTTCTGGTTTCTAACTTTTTTCTTTCTACATTCTTGGAACATGGTCATGCTACTAAATGTAGTAACTCTGCTCCTTTAACTAGTGTAGTATATTTCACACTGTGTAACTACCATATTTGATTTTTCCATTCCCCAGTGATGAATCCTAGGCTGTCTCTAACTTTCCACCACCCTCAACAGTAATACTGTGATAAATATCCTCATCCTTGTCTTCTCACATCCTGTGTGAGAATTTTTTCTGGGATAGAAGGATGAGGTCCTGAATCGTAGGAAACATGCATCCTTAATTTCACAAAGTAATGCCAGATTGCCCCTTTGAATGGCTTGTATGAGTCTACATTCCCACCAGCAGAGCAAACGGGTTCCTGTTGCTAGGTATCCTCAATATGGTCTTTTCCAAATGTCTGATTGCTTGCCAGTATGTTCAATATGAAAAGGTATGTTCCCCAGGGGTCAGCTGGTAAAGAATTGCCGGTCAATGCAGGAGACTCAGGTTTGAACCCTGGGTCAGGAAGATCCCATGGAGAAGGGAATGGCGAGCCTCACCAGTATTCTTGTCTGGAAAATTCCATGGACAGAGGAGCCTGGCAGGTACAGTCCGTGGAGTTGCAAAGGGTCAGACATAACTGCACATGCACACACACGTCTAATGTGAGTTTGAGCATCTATGTACTTAAGAACTACACTGTGAATGCTGCTAAGTCGCTTCAGTTGTGTCCGACTCTGTGCGACCCCATAGACAACAGCCCACCAGGCTCCTCTGTCCCTGGGACTCTCCAGGCAAGAACACTGGAGTGGGTTGCCATTTCCTTCTCCAATGCATGCATGCTAAGTTGCTTCAGTCGTGTCTGACTCTGTGCGACCCCATAGATGGCAGCCCACCAGCCTCCGCTCTGAATAGTTCTTTATCAAACACTTTGCCTATTTTTATATTAGGATTCCTGGCTTTTGTATTTCATTGCAGGAATAATTTGTGTAGTCTCTATATTAGCCTTGTGCCTTTCTCAGATCACTAAAGATATCATCTCGTCACCAATCACTCTCAGTTAACTGTCAACTGGTATCTTTCCTTGAGAAAATTTATAATTCAGATATAATAAAAAATCGATCTTAAAAATGTGTGGCTTGTGCTATTGCTGCTGCTGCTGCTGCTAAGTCACTTCAGTCGTGTCTGACTCTGTGTGACCCCATAGATGGCAGCCCACCAGGCTCCCCCATCCCTGTGCTATTGGGATCTTTTTAAAGAAGTCCTTCCTTATTCCTATGTTGCTATGATACTCACTTCTTTCTTCTGTCATCCTGAGTTTTCTGTTTCACATTCAGATCTTTAATCTTTCTGGATCTCTTTTATATGGGATATGGTAATGACCCAACTGTTTTTTTCTTCTCTCTCCAAATTACAAGTCAGCTTTCTATAACAAGTGCAAAAAATTCCCCCCAATTTTTATGTCAGAATTTTCTGAGCCAAGATGAAATTGCCGTTTGTACCTGAGTCTTTCTCTAAAGCTTAATTTTATTCCACTGGTGTATTGCATTATATCTCTTCTTGTGTGTCGGTATCATACTACATTTATTATCACAACATGGCCTGGTAGTATATCTTAGTATCTGGTTGTCAGGTCACCTTTCTTGCTTGTATGTTTTCAAAAGTTTATTTGGTATCAGTACACATGTATTCTTCCATATTTCATCTGAAATATTGATTAGTTTAACCCTGAATGTGTTGCATAATCTGTAGACACTTGTGTTAAACAGGAGCAGTTAAGAGTAGACATACATGCTAGATCCAAATTTATGAATGCAGCCAAAGTTTCTCCATCAATATTATACTTGATGTAGGTTTTTGATGTTATGACAATCATTGGATTTACAAAATCTCTCTGTCTTTGTATGCTGAGGCTTGTTTTTATCATAAAGCAATGAATTTAGCAAATGCTTTTTCTCTATCTACCAAAAAAATGATGTGATGTATTTCCTTTCATCTATTAATATAATGAATCACATTGGTAGATTTTGTAGATGTTACACTCTTCTTATATGCCAGGATAAACCTTTGACTATAATATATTAATTTTTATTACACTAGTAGATATGGTTAGCTTATGTTTTATATAAGATTTTCCCATCTCTTTTTAGTAGTGAAATGAAACTGAAATTTTATTACTTGTACCATCATCTTATTTTGAAATCAAGATTATAGTAATCCTGCACAAGGAGTTGTACAACTTGCCCATTTTTATAATTTCTGGAATAAGCTATAGAAGATAGAAAGTATTTGTTTCTTGAAGATTTGGTAGGACCTCTTATAAATATGTTGGACTGAAATTTTGGAAAGCAGGAAAAGTAATATAGTTCAATTTATTTTACTTTTATTGGCATATTTATATTTTATGTTTCTTCTCAGTTTGTATTTTTTTTTTTCAGAAATTAATTCATTCTGTCAAGGTCTCAACAAAACTAACATATTACTGTTTATAACATTCTTTTCTTATTTTGGGGGGTTTTTTCCTGTGGTCATGTATGGATGTGAGAGTTGGACTGTGAAGAAAGCTGAGCGCTGAAGAATTGATGCTTTTGAACTGTGGTGTTGGAGAAGACTCTTGAGAGTCCCTTGGACTGCAAGGAGATCCAACCAGTCCATTCTGAAGGAGATCAGCCCTGGGATTTCTTTGGAAGGAATGATGCTAAAGCTGAAACTCCAGTACTTTGGCCACCTCATGCAAAGAGTTGACTCATTGGAAAAGACTCTGATGCTGGGAGGGATTGGGGACTGGAGGAGAAGGGGACGACAGAGGATGAGATGGCTGGATGGCATCACTGACTCGATGGACATGAGTTTGAGTGAACCCCGGGAGTTGGTGATGGACAGGGAGGCCTGGCGTGCTGCGATTCATGGGGTCGCAAAGAGTTGGACACGACTGAGCAACTGAACTGAACTGAACTGAACTGATTGTGTCTACATTTATTTTTCCTTTTTTACTTTGTATTTCGTTTATCTGAATTTTCTCTTATCCTGCCAGATGTTTGCCCAATAAGAGTCAGCATTTCATAAGACTGCTCCTCTCTGTTGTTTGTGTTGTCATCTAGTTCATTGTTTTTCTCCACTTTTCTTTATTATGTTGTGTTTGAACTTGCTTTGTTGTTCTTTTCCAAACTTCTTGAGTTGAACACTTAGTTTATTTGTTTTTAATTTTCTTTGTTTCCTGATAAATGCATTTAAAATGAAGTGTTTCTAAGTACTGCTTTGGCTGTGTCTCATTAATTTGATACAGTTAGTGTTTTTGTTATTGTTTGGTTCTAAGTTTTGAATATAATGATCTCCATAATTCAAGAGTTTTTAGTAGTCTGTTATTTAAATTCAAAATACTGGAGATGTTTTTAGCTCTCAGTTTTAAAATTTCTAACTGAATTACCTCATGGCTAAAGAGCCCAGTCTTTGTCACTATGATTCTTTGGGGTTTATTGAAGCTTTTTTGGTGACCAAGTACATGTGGCCAATTTTTGTTTTCAGATATTCAAAATTTTCATATATAATATAAAAAATAGGTAATATTTATTTCTTAGATATAGATATCTTAACATGCTCACTTCAGAAGTTAATAGATCAGATCAAAAAACTGATATAGAACACAAACAACACATTCAAATATTTATACAGAGATTATAATATACATACATATCTTGTGTTTTAATCTAATCTGAAAATTTCTTATTAGTAAGCTTAACCCATTTAAATTTATTATAACAACTTTTATGTTAGGGCATATTTCTTTTATTTTATTTCATATTTTCCATTTCCTGCACTTTCCCTTTATTTCATTTTCTCCTTTTTAACCTTTCTATGGAAGAACAGATCAAGTTTTGCTCTTATGATAAAAAAGTTACCCCTTCTATTTGTTTTTCTTTGCTGGTTGTTATGGCCTGAAATGTTTGTGTCCCCCCTAAAGTTCATGTTGCGATGCCTCATCCTCAGTGTGATGGTATTTAGAACTGAGGAATTTGGGAGGTGATTAGGATGTGAAGGTGGAGCCCTCATGAGAGGGATTAGTGCCCTTATGAGAGGAGGGCACTCCTGTTTCTTCTCTCTCTGCTCTTCACTGTGTATAATACTGTGAGAAGATGGCCATCTGAAAACCAGGAAAGGGGTTCTCACCAAATAGTAGATCTGCTAGCACCTTGATCTTGCCCCAGCCTCCAAAACTGTAAGAAATAAAAGTGTTTGCTATTTTAGCCACCCAGTCTGTGGTATATTTGTTATAGCAGGCCAAACTAAGACACTGGTTATCTCTAAGTTGTTATTTATTTTTTCCATTTTGATATAATGTTTAATTTCATTTACTTGTGTTTGAAGAGTTACACACTCATGTGGATCAAAAATCCAAAAGTAAAAGCATAAATAATGAAAATTCTCTCACACTCACACATCCTTCAGCTGCCTGATTCTCTTCCCCAAAGACAACCAACATTATTATTTTCTTCCAGAGACTTTAAAGCAAATACATGTTTGCATTTGTGTATGTACATGTATTCTTTCTCTTCCATTCGAACAGTAGCACAGCATACATGGTACCTTGGCATTTTAAACTTTTATCTTAATAACATGTCTTGGGATCATCCTGCTTACTATATACCTTCTTCATTCTTTTTTTGGCAGAGCTGTGCAGCCTGAAAGATCTTAGTTCCCTGACCAGAGATTGAAGCCGTGCACCATGCAGTGGAGGCTCGAAGTCCTTACCACTGGACTGCCAGGGGATTCCTCATCACTCTTTTTAATAGCTCCATTGTACTTCTTTGTATAAATTATCATAATTCAATTAGCATTCTGTTAATTAACAGTTTTGTTGTTTCCAATCTTTTGCTATTACAAATAATGCTGTGATAAATAACTTTTATGTGCATCATTTTACATGCATGTTAGCTTATGTCTGTATGGAAAAAAGACTGTGAGTAGAATTTCTGGGTCAAAAGGTATGGACCTATATCATTTCGATAGATACTGGCAAATTATCCTCCAGAGGGTGACCATACAATTTATCATCTAAACCAGAATTTTTTGATAGTGAAAGTGGTGCTAGGGATAATTACACTGACATAGCAGGTATAAATTGGGACTATCTCAGGCAAATCAATATGAAGAGTTTTCCAGTCCTTATGGGTTCTGACAGTTCATACACTATCAGATAAACATTTTTATCTGATCTATTTTATCTATTTATTTTCGATCTATTTTCTATTTATTTTATCTATTTATTTATTACCTATTTATTTTATCTATTTCCTATAATTTTTCCAGCCCAATATGAGGTTGCTTACCTCAGTATTGACAAGTCTTAACAAGTAGGTTCAGATACACAGAAAAACCAGACATCACTTGAAGAAACCTAAAAATCTGCCAAGTCAGGATTCACAGCAAAATGGTCATCAACCTTATCTGGGGATGAGCAGGGCTATAGCCTTCTTGGGTGAGTACACACAGGCAGACTAGAATATCTGAGTGAATGAGAGATCTATCAGACCTTCTGGAAGCTCAGCACTTGCCTTCACACCAACTGATGACCATGAGACTAAGGCAGGTCTGGATCTCAGAGCCTTTCCTGGATCAAGCAGAAGTCATTGTCCTCAGCCATCCATTGCATAAGCTGATGAAGATGCTATGGCACAAAACCTAGAACTAACTTCCCTCTTACCATCTCTTTGCACTAATATGAGCCACTTGAGCCAAGAACATTTATGAATTCATCACTGTGAGAGGAGAACCCACACATGTGGCCTTTAGACCGGCCATGAGACCTCTTCTGCACTTACAAATTTTAAAATCCTTGAAAATCTTGAGGGGGGAAAAAATCATTATAGTTTTAATTAGAATATCTTTTACTTTGAGCAAGGTGTCTATTTACTTTTCTGTGAATTATTTATACCTTGAGTTATACCCCTGCCCTTTACAGTTTAAATCATTGGACAGGACAGAGACCTGGGGCTTTATCCCCAAACTTTGCCCCCAACCCATTACCCTGCACTGTGGAAGACACCTGCTCTTCATGGAAGCATCTATAGGTATAATCTAGTATTGGTGTTCTCTGGCACACACACACAAAAGATGTCTCAATTCTGATTATTTCTCTAACAGAGCCTTGTAGTTAGCTTGGAGATTTCCTATTGGGGGATTTTAAATATGGTTCTGTGGTTTGAGTGATGGCCTCTGACTTAAAGAGTTTCATCCCACAGTGCATTGTCTCTTTGGAGTCATCTCACCATGTAGCCTAGTTCAAGAAAGACATACCTCTGTCCTTCCAACGGAGGAGTCTAGCTTGCTCTCACTGTGGCCACACATTCATGTTCAATATTCAAATAAGCTAGAGAGTTTCTTGCCTTTATACAAGAGTCAGGCATAGTTCATCCATCCCCTAAATTCCAGAGGACAAAGGCCATGGTCTCTGTTAGGTTCTTTTTAACCTCCCTGACTTGCTGTGAGGTGAAGGAGAAAGAAGTCTGGGAAGAAAGAGTAAGATAAATATCTTATGATATTGCTTCTATGTAGAATCTTAAAAATGGGTACAGATGAACTTATCTACAAAACATAAATAGAGTTACAGAGGCAGAAAACAAAGTAATGGTTACCAGGGTGGGAGGGTAGGGAGGGATAAATTGGGAGACTGGGAAAAAAGAAAGGAGAAACGTGACAGCACACTAGTCAGTGGAAAGGAAAGATGTCCCAGCACACTAACAAATCTCTCTCTAATAAATTTTCTATTCCAGCCATTTGTGTTAGTCTCCTAGACTCCCCTTATAAATCCTTAAAGTGAGTGTTGAGCTGAGGGTTGCAAAATGGGCTTCAGCATCTCTTAGAATGTCCTGCATAGAGTGTCAGGCTCCAAAATAACAACCACGAAACAATCACATTTAACATACCATTAGAGTAATAACAGGAACTATAGGTCTCAAACAAATTTGGATATTCCTTTACGTGTGTAATTAGGGTATGCATTTGTGCAGAATTTAGAAAAGGAGCATGTGGAGAGGTAATTTTCACAGCATTTCTACATGTCTTGGACTCCCCTTTTCAAGGATATTGGCAGAGCAAACAGCCTTGGAGCTGGGAGATAAGATTCTGTGTGTCAAAGGGCAGAATGTTGTTCAGCATGATAGATAGAGAACCTCTCCATCCCAGAAGACACCCCATGATAATAAAGCTTTCTCCTCTACCCAGAGAAGATTTTCATATGTTCCAAGGCAAAGATAATGTCTCACTTTGGAGAGGAGGATGGGAAAGTTGCCATCAATCCTTAAATAAGATCGGAGTTTCCTGAGCTCCTTGTTCCTCTGCTGTGACACAGATCCAACATGTTTTCAGCATATGCCCAGATTCACTCTTCACTGATGCCCATGAACTTGAGGGACAAGGGGAGCCAACATGAACATAAAACACGTTGCCTGCTGTGCTCTGAGAAATTTACTGCCTAGGTTCATTTGGGTTTGTTGTTTCCTTACCGGCCAATTTCATGGAAATATGACACATCAGCCTAGTAGGTACACTGATATTTGGGAACTGCTTAACCCACTTGATGGAGAAGAAACAAAGATGTGGCATCTGTGGCGAGTTGCCCCGTTTTCTTTCTCTCTCTCTCAGGAAATAGAAGCTCAGAATGTTAGCTATCCAGCCCCAAGGCTTCCCAAAATAAAAGCATCTCCCAGGTTTCCTTGCAGCTAGATGTGACCACAGGTCTAATATTTGATCAAAGACATGCAAAGAGAGGGGCTTCCCAGATGGAGCTAGTGGTAAAAATCCCTTCTGCCAATGAAGGAGACATAAAAGATATGAGTTCAATCACTGGGTCAGAAAGATTCCCTGGAGGAGGGGGTGGCAACCCACTCCAGTGTTCTTGCCTGGAGAATCCCATGGACAGAGGAGACTTGTGGGTTACTGTCCATAGCGTCCCAAAGAGTTGGACTGAAACAACATAGCACATACAAAGAGTAGTCTGTGCAACATTTAGGAATTGTTCCTAAAAGAAGCCTGTCCTTCTTCTTTTATTTTCTCCTTACTGCAGGTTGGAATACATAAATGCTGACTGGAGATGGAGCAGACATATTGGATTGTGAGGTAAGCATAGGAATGGGAGCCACACTTTTCAGAGCAAAAAAGTGAAGGAACAGGACAGGAGGAGCCTGATGCTCGACACCATGGACCGTCGCTCCAGCAGCCTTGGGCCACTGCCTTAGACACTGACATAAGAGGAAAATTAACTTCTATTTTGTTTAAACCCATGTTATTTTGAAATTTCTGCCACTCACGGCCAAGTCTACTTCTAACAATATGCGAGATGTGAGAATAATATTTAAGATGGATTTATCTATGCAAGAACTACTCTTTCCTCATCAGAATTTTAAAAACAGTGCAGTGCCTCATTGGAAAAAATTTCGGAGACTCCCACATTTCACACCTTGCAAAGTCAACTGGCTGTGAGCTTCTTTAGAACCTCATTCCTATGGCCTGCTTCTTTGCAATCTAACGTTTCCCACACAGATCACCCAGAAATCTGAAGATCATTATCAATCAATGCCCACACAAACTACTAATCAATGTACATAGTGGTTTCCATCAAAGTAAGATTTAAGGCAAAGTATTCTAGGAATTATTAGCAGAACTCAGACATTTCCTTGGGTTATAATAAAATCAGCTGGTAAACCAAGTGCACTTGATCAAAGGTTTTTAATATATATATGTATAGATAGATAGATAGACATAGATAGAAATCTTAAGACTCTGGAGCCATTAGCCCTTTTGGCAACATCAGGTTGAAGTCACTGAGTATCATTCACACGTTGTCAGTCATACACTCACTCATTAAACAAATTGTTGAGTATATTCCGTTCCTTCTCCAGGGAATCTTTCTGACCCGGTGACTGAATATACTCTTGGACCATCAGGTACAATTCAAGACATTGGTGAGCAGGACAGTCCATGCTCTCACTGATTTCACATTCTTTTAAGGGGAATATGATGACTAAACAAGAAGGGGAAAAAAGCAAGATACACTCAGTATTAATGATGGCCAAGAAGAAATAAAGTTTTAAAAAGAGGTATTATAAAGGAAATAAACTGTTCTGAAGAGGCCAATTTGAGTTGGATGCAAAAGGATGACCTATTCAACCAGGTAATATTTGAACTGAGAATTGAATTATGAGAAGGCTCAACTCCAAATGCAAACATGAGAGAGCAGAAGGATCCCACTTGAGGGAACATTTTAGAAAATCTCTAAAACGATGAGTAATGGAACTTTTTTGAGGAACAGACAGAGGCCTGTCATGACTGAAATAGATAGTAAAGGGGAGAGAGGGATGAGCTGAGTTTTGAGAGGTGGGCAGAACCAGTTCTTGTATTTATAGCCATGGTGTACTAAAGCCTGCTTATATAGACATGAGAGATCTCATTCTTCAGTTCTGTGAGACTGTTGCTAAACACATCCCTGATTATAAATTATATAAACTTAAAATTAAATAAATTATATTTAAAACAAAGGTAATAAATCCTCAAGACATTATTTCATAATTATTTTACTAAATCTTATTATCCGTGCTCCTAAGGGATTTATGTCAATTTTATCTGTGTGGTAAAAACACTACATAATAATATGCTACTGCATCTCTGTTCTCAACTTCATACTCACATTGGTAGCTTGAAATCTGCCAAAGCAGGAATATTTACTCCATGGAAATCAGCAAACACCGCACATCAGGAGTGAAGTCAGCAGGTTGTTAAACATTTACCACCATCCCATCAACAACAGCTACAGCAGCAAAAGCACAAGAAGGACTGGTTTGAAGCCAGATGCCTCAGAGGCAGGACACCAAGGTCAGTCCCGGGGCTGAAGACACTTTGGGGCAGAGTGGGCTCAGCCACTGGTCAATAGTGCTATGGCATCAAATCCAAGCAGAGCAGAGTAAGATTCTGTCTGAGAAAAATCCAAAGTCAAAGCCAGGGGAAGCTGCCACAGTAGTGGTGCTTACAAGTAAGTGTTGGCTCTCAGTTGGTCAAGGCGAATACCACCTCTTCCAAAAAGCACTGCCCCCAGGTGGAACTGATCGCCCCTCCCTGACTCAGGTAGCATCTTGACTTTACATCAATAACTAAACATAAATTCTCTTGTCTTATTTTCACTATTGTGTCTCCTCCTTCAAGATTAAGAACTCTCAGTCTAGAGACCAAATCTTAGTCTTTCTAACTTTCAGGACTAAGCATGGTGTCTGGTTCATTATACTAAGTGCTCATTCATATTAGTTTAATCGAGAATGTAGAAAAATATGTACAAAACTGTTCAGATCCAAAAAAGTTTGGGGAGAACCGAAAACTTCATCAATAGGGGACTAGATCTATTATTTCACATAATAGATATAGTCATAAAAATTATTTTTTTAAATCATAAACATTTATCATACTCCAAATACACACAATTCAACTCATGACTGATAAAAGTAAAACATAAAGTCTTGTATTCCACACTGTGTAAATATGTCAGGAGGCATACAAAAACAACAAAAAGAATGAGAAAGAGGAATTTTCTCTAGTTATGGGATTGGGAGAACAGGTTTTGTTGCTGTGGTTGTTATCTTTTCCATTTAAATGTATATAAAGAAGGAAATTTGCAAGGAATAAAGGAGCTTGCCTAGAAAAATTTCCCAAAGCCATACTGGATTTCTAATTAGACATAAAAGGCTATCCCTCAGCTTTACTCTTTCTGTCTCGTCCTCTCTGGAAACAGAAAGGAACATATACTTATTCTGTATTTAAATATTTATTCAGTACTAGGCATTTTGCAGAGGCCATCTTATTTAATTCATTCTAGAATCCAGTGGGATAGATTTTGGATATTCCTGTTGTATGGATGAGGAATCTGAGATATAAGCAAAAGACCTAGGGTGGTGATGTTAGTCTTGAGAAAAATACCCATTATCCTTTCCCATTGGTTCTTGAGTAAGAGAAGAGTCTTCTGTGGAAGGCAAGGGTGGTATAAACACCTCTGTCCACTCAGAGATCCCTGGTCTCTGTAGAGTTTCGGTAGGCTTGGCCATTTGAAAGCTACGGTCTTAGTGGTTGTGATCATTATTCATAGAGTAATTAATTTGAGAGGCATGCCACCCAGTTACATGCATGATCTTAGACCTTGATTTTTTTCTAATTCTTTTTGCATCTGTCTCACTGGTGGGAGGAGGGGAGCTAGCTGAACTCTTAAGATTGAGAAGATACTTAGGGGGACTAGAAGTCAGTGAGATTCATCCATACAACCTAAAAATATGTATTAAAGTTTTGCTGGAAAACAGGCACTATTCTAGTTCCAGGTGTAAATGCTTCCCTGAGTTTATTTTCTTTTTAGGATTAGTAAAATTACAGGGATAAATTCAAATTTACAGCTGTAACAGAGAACATGAAAGAGACACACATGATACCATAAGAAGCTTTCCCCTGGAGGTTTTCTTGATTTAAGAATACCTAGATGAAAAAGGAAGGGAAGAATCTGGAACTGTCTGGAACCTTCCAGGCAGAAGGAGAAGCATACGCAAAAGTCAAATATGGTAGAAACAATGGGGAATAAGGTTGAAGATGTAGCCAGAGAGCTAGAGAGAACTAGACTATGCAGAGTCTTATAGACCAAGTGAAGAGTTTTTGTTTTGTTTTGTTTTGTTTTATATTTTTCCTGGAAGAATTTCCAAGCCAATGAAGTATATAATAAAATGGTGCTCTTCTATGAGATTGCCAGCTTCCCTGGTGGCTCAGCAAGTAAGGAATCTGCCTGCCATGGAGGAGACCTGGGTTCAATTCCTGGGTCAGGAAGATCCCCTGGAGAAGGGCCTGGCAACCCACTCCAGTATTCTTGCCTGGGAAATCTCATGGACAGAAGAGCCTGGTGGGTTACCGTCCATGGTGTTGCAAAGAGTCAGACACCACTGAGCAACTAACACTTCTTATGATATTTGCATTATAACAAATCACTCCGACTGGTGGAATGGAGGGCAGGGAAGCATAGCAAGAGCAGTTCAGAGGTAATTACAGTTGTTCAGGCAAGAAATGGACATCTTGAACTAAAACGGTGGAGATAAATAAAATGGGATGCATTTGAGAAAGACTTAGAAGGTTGAAAGAGTCAATTTAGATATGGTGGGTGAGGGTGAGAAACAGGTCAAAGATGACTTCTGGGCTGCTGAGTCAATGGAAATAGTGCCATTCTCAGAGATGCCTCCATGCATGCTCTTTTATGGTTTTACTTCTATTTTGCTTTTTAATTTATTTGCTTCTAATTAAAGGATAATTGCTTTACGATATTTGTTGGTTTCTGTCATGCATCAACATGAATCAGCCATAGGTATATATATGGCCCCTCCCTCTTGAACCTCCCTCCCACCCCATTCCACCCCTCTAGGTTGACACAGAGCCCCGGCTTTAGTTCCCTGAGTCGTACGGCAAATTCCCACTGGCTCTCTATTTTACATATGATAGTGTACTGAATAAATATTTAAATGCAGTGACCCAGACATTTTTGAGATCAACCTAAGGAGAAGTTAAGATGAAGATCCATTTAATCTGTATTTAGTAAATGCATTCAAGTCATTTTGCTGTCACTTGCATGGATAGCTATTGCTGGTTGTCTAGAAGTAAGAAGGTTTTCCAGGAACACTCCTACTGTTTCTGTCCTAGGTCACTGACTCTTAGATTCAAAGTTAGAAGTCTTGAAAATGTGGCCTAAGTGTTCAGTTTTCTTCAGCCCCTGATTAAAACAATTTCCTTTCTGGAGAGCTAATGCACAACAAAGTTAAAAATACTGTATTGCATAAATGAAATTTACTAAGCAGGTGGATCTTAAGTCTGCTCAACACACACACACACACACACACACACACACACGAGAGAGAGAGAGAGAGAGAGAGAGAGAGAGAGAGAGAGAGAGAGAGGAAAAAGAAAATGGTAATTATGTGAGCTGATGAGTATGTTAATTACTTGATTGTTGTGATATGAAAATCAAAACCTCAAGCTGTACAACTTAAATATACACAATTTTAACTCGTCAATTAATTATAAAATTGGGGGGAAATATCATATGCTTGGGCAACTCCCTTCAAATGAAAAAAAAGCAGAATTTCTTTCCTTGTTGGGAATATACTTGATAATAAAACACAAGGATGAGAAGGAATGGATGGAAAGTTAAGATTTCCAAGGTGGAGCTGTTCTGAGTGCAGACCACACCCAGGATATAACAAAGGGGAGTGGCAGTTAAGCTTGCTGAAGTCTCAAAAGTCAAGGAAGCAAGATGCTCTGTGTTGGGTAGATTGCTCCCATAGACCTTTTCTTGCCACTGCAAATTTCCATCAGTGCTTCAGGGTCAGCGTCAAAGACCATCTCTGTAATAACTTACCAATCATCTCCACTCCCTTCAGAAGTCATTGGGACACCCCTTCATCCCCAGAAAGTATATTTATGGAACTAGTGTAACTTCTTTATCAGAATATTAATTCTTCATAGCTCTAAATAATGAAGACAATGTCTTATCACCTGGAACACCTCTAGAGTACTAATTCTCCATCTGCAGAGTACCAAATGATTACTGTATAGCTTGTTAAAAGGCCAGCTGGCCAGATTATGACTTGGTAGGTCTGGGAAGCTTTATAATCTGAACATTAATAGGCATCTCATATATTTCTAATGTAAGTATTGTGTGGATGTGATACAGACAGCACAATGCTCTGTGAACTGAACTGTATGGGGTAAAATTAGTAGAATCTACTTGTAATGAAATTAGTAGATGATTGCTTCTTGGCAGGAAAGCTATGAGAAACCTAGACAGTGTGTTAAAAAGCAAAGACATCACTTTGCCAACAAAGGTATGGTCAAGGTTATGGTCTTTCCATTAGTCATGTACAGATATAAGAGCTGGACCATAAAGAAGGCTGAGTAAGTATGAGTGAAAGTCGTTCAGTCGTGTCCAACTGTTTGCGACCCTATGGACTATACATTCCATGGAATTCGCCAGGACAGAATACTAGAGTGGGTAGCCGTTCCCTTCTCCAAGGGATCTTCCCAACCCAGGGATCGGACCCTGGTCTCCAGCATTGCAGGCAGATTCTTTACCAGCTGAGCCACAAGAGAAGCCCCACGCGGAAGAATTGATGCTTTTGAAATGTGGTTCTGCAGAAGACTCTTGCGAGTCCGTTGGACAGCAAGGAGATCAAACCAGTCAATCTTAAAGGAAATCGAGCCTGACTACTCATTGGAAGGGCTGATGCTGAAGCTGAAGCTCCAATACTCTGGCCACCTAATGAGAAGAGCCAACTCATTAGAAAAGATGCTGATGTCGGGGAAATGGAGAGCAGGAGGAGAAGGAGCGACAGAGGATGAGATGGTTGGATAGCATCACCAACCAATCACCAATGCACATGAGTTTGAGAAAACTCGAAGATGGCGAGGGACAGGGAAGCCTGGCGTGCTGCAGTCCATGGGGTCGCAAAGAGTCGACACGACATACGAGACTGCAAAACAGACGTGTAAGGTATGGAATTGCAGTTCTCGCCGCAGTTCACGAAATGACCAGCAGGTGGCGAGCGATTCACACAACCCAGCAAGGAAGACGTCGCGTTTTACCGAGTACCAAATCCCAAACCAAAATCTGCTCAGGCAGTCGAGGGGAATCCTGTTTCCCAGGCTGGTGGTATTCTTTTCTTTGCATGTGAATCCCCATTAGACAATGGCCCATCTAACCCCCAGGGCTAAAGTTATGCTGACCCTATAATTCAGCCTCTGGCCACTAGGAGCTGTAATCTTGGCACTAGCAAGGGCTGGCCTCTATCTTGAAACTCTGGATGAGGTCATGTGCCTTCTGAAGGTTCTTGCAGTAAAGATCAGCAAAAGATGTTTGTTTGCTCAAAGAGGAAAGCTGTTGTCAGTAGAGGGGTAGATGGCCATGCCTCTATTGTCTGTGTAGGTGTGTAGTTAGAGGTGAAGGCGGGGGAGGGGGGTTGATTGGGGGGTGGTTTACTCAGTCCCCTCATTTGGTACATGAGAATAGTCTAGGAGAAGGTGAGCCTTTTGCCTAAGGGCACAGAGCTGGAAAATTCCAGAACCTGGAGTCTCTGACTTCAAGTGACTTGCCTTTTCACTTCATTTGACATTCACTACAGGTGGTTAGAGTACATCATGAGAAATGTTGGGCTGGAAGAAGCACAAGCTGGAATCAAGATTGCCAGGAGAAATATCAATAACCTCAGATATGCAGATGATACCACCCTTATGGCAGAAAGTGAAGAGGAACTAAAAAGTCTCTTGATGAAAGTGAAAGAGGAGTGTGAAAAAGTTGGCTTAAAGCTCAACATTCAGAAAACGAAGATCATGGCATCTGGTCCCATCACTTCATGGCAAATAGATGGGGAAACAGTGGAAACAGTGTCAGACTTTATTTTTCTGGGCTCCAAAATCACTGCAGATGGTGATTGCAGCCATGAAATTAAAAGACACTTACTCCTTGGAAGGAAAGTTATGACCAACCTAGATAGCATATTCAAAAGCAGAGACATTACTTTGCCAACAAAGGTTCGTCTAGTCAAGGCTATGGTTTTTCCAGTGGTCATGTATGGATGTGAGAGTTGGACTGTGAAGAAAGCTGAGCACCGAAGAATTGATGCTTTGAACTGTAGTGTTGGAGAAGACTCTTGAGAGTCCCTTGGACTGCAAGGAGATCCAACCAGTCCATCCTAAAGGAGATCAGTCCTGGGTGTTCACTGGAAGGACTGATGCTGAAGCTGAAACTCCAATACTTTGACCACCTCATGCGAAGAGTTGACTCATTGGAAAATACCCTGATGCTGGGAGGGACTGGGGGTAGGAGGAGAAGGGGACGGCAGAGGATGAGATGGCTGGATGGCATCACCAACCTGATGCACATGAGTTTGGGTAAACTCCAGGAATTGGTGATGGACAGGGAGGCCTGGCGTGCTGCAATTCATGGGGTCGCAAAGAGTCGGACATGACTGAGCAACTGAATTGAACTGAACTGAACAGGTGTTAAAGATGTATGTGTTTACTTCATTAGTGTCTGCTCATGAACTGTCACACAGGAGAAGCTGGGAGTGACCATCTGGTTGGGGAAGAGGGCCTGGTTCTGTTTGCATCAACAAGTCCACTTTTTACCTAGACTGTGTATTTATTTGCATTAACCAAGAGGGTAACACGGGGCAGGGGTTGGGGGGTGGAGTCCACACTAACAGTCCATGAGGGAAGAGGGCAGAGGGCTCTCCATTGTTTTCAAACTGTGTTTTAATGGACATTCTTGTCTTTTACTCTTCCTTTTTTGTCTGCTAAACTAGAAGGTTACTGAAGGCAGATAGTCTTATTTATCTCTGATTCTGTTCAATAGTTATTTGACGAATCAGTGAGCATATCCACCTTGATTATTTTGGGATCAAAACAATATTTTCTAACCTCTGAGATGAGCAAAGCATCTCCTAGGATGCCTGCATTTATTTAACAAATGTATAAACAGTGTTCACTCAGTGCCCAGCACTGTTCTCAGCGTTTTACAAATATTAACTCATTTAATTTTGTTTTTATTGCTGTGTGTTGAAGGTTTCATGACAATGAATAACCATGTATCAAAAATTACCTTCTTCCCCTCCCTCCACCTCCTCCCCCCAAAGATTCTGCAAATGCCAGGGAAGAAGGTGGGGAGGGAGGAAATAATTTACTGCCCCATCGCGGAGGCTTACAGTTGCTCAAGCGGACCCTGGGCCCTGGCAGCCTCGGCTTTCTAGCTAACCTGGAGCGAGCAAACTTTCCCCTTGGCCCGCGGGGCGGGCGTCCAGGGCTGCGCCGAGGTGCCGACGGCTCGCAGCCACCGGCTGATTTATAGGCGGGAGCATTCCCAGGCCGCGCCGCAAGGAGTCGGGCTGAGCTCGGACTTCGGGGAAGTGATGATGGACACCGGACACGTGGCCACACAATGGGGACACACGACTGACCTCAGTCACTTCGGCAAACTGCCCCTGCTTTCCGGAGACGGCAGGAGCGTTTCGGGAGCTCCAGCTCAAGGGCCCGGGGCGCCCGCGTTCCTCTCCCCAGCAGGTAGCGCCCCTCGCCCGCACTAGTGAGCGCTGGGGCCCCCGGAGCTCTCAGAGGCCTCTGACCCTGAGTCTCAAAGTCCTTCCCTGAGGCTGCGTATTTCGGTGCTTTCCCTACTTGGCAAAGAAAGGCACACGAACCATCCCCGCTTGGGGGTTGAGTCTGGCCCGAACGCGCTGGGAGTGAACTTTCCTGGCAGGTCAGATAGAGACACTCAGGGATTTTGCCCTGTCACCAGGTGGCCGGGCAGGGTGAAAGACGAGGAAGGGTCAAAATGGGGGTGGAGTGTGCGTGTTGCGTGTGTGGCAGGAGGTCAGGGGGCTGTGAGGAGAGGGAATCAGGGGAATATGGGTTTGGGGACGCCTGAATTTGAGAAGAGGCGATCAAGTTAGGCGGAGGAGAAATAACCGGGCTTTTTTTTTTCTTTCCTGCGATATGCAAACTGTCACTTCGGGTTAGACTGAGCCCTTATCTGGCTCATTAGCATGAGCTGTGTCTAACGCGCTTAAACCCTCTAATTATTTATTATGCCGTCACGGAGCGGGTCGCCACCCCAGGGCGCACTTGCGGGGACGCAGGCGCAGAGCGCAGGCTGGTTGCGCACTACCCAGGAGAGACCCTTTTTGCCAGGGCCCCCGCGGGACGCTGCTCCAGGAGGCAGCGTCGCAGAGTTGTTGGGGGTGTATCAGAAGCGCCCTCTCCCCAAAACTTACCCTCAGGGATGTAATTCAGCACTCAACTCTCTTCTGTACTCGCGCCACATCTTCTCTATTGCTAGCCGAAAGCAAGATTTTTGCAAAAATGGAAGGCAAACAAGGAGTAGAGGATTTGGGCGGAGTGGTGTGTTGGATGCATCCTTTAAAGCGACCTCAGGGAGAACCTAAAGGATACAAGAGTCCTCCTTTCACCCCCCTTCCCCACCCTAGCCCCCCACTCCCCACCGAGTTCCAAGAGAGTTCAGAAAGTTGGAGGGGGAGGGGGAGGACGCGCTGGGCTGACAGCCGGCCACTCACGTCCAGGGTCCTATTCAGAAAACAGTTTCAAAATAAGTTAACCTCCGTCGGGTGTTTTTCCCCCTCCCTTTCTAATTGTCCCCCCTTCCCCCTCCCGCTCTGCATTCGCGTCTGTTTTCTGTTCTTCTGCGTTGTGCCAACTATTTTATCTTTATTCCTTCTCTTTCTCCCTGGCCATTCATTCCTTTTTGTGTGTGTGTGGCTTCTCCGGGCTGATGTGCCGCTCGTTACCACCCACTGCACGCTCGCTCCTGTCGCTGAGGTGTTTCTATACAAACCGGAGCGTCCAGTTGTCATATTAATTATTACACTGAGTAATGACTGAAATGGTCAAAATAAGGGGAGAGTCGAGAGCGCTTTTTCTTGCTGCTCAAAGATTCAGCAAAGAAGCCGTGCAACAAAGCACTAATTGGTCCCCAGAAACACTCGGACAAGGCACGGAAGATAGGTTTCATAGAACCCAGTGATTGTGAAGGGGGGAAAGCGCTGAATGGACCCCACGCTCCCTTTCTAAACTCTCTTGCTGAGCAAAAAATGGACCTCTGTTTGAATACTGCCCCGATCCTTGAATACTATACCCAGCAGAGAAAAAATGCACCATTTATTGTAAGTTTTTTTTTTTTTTTCCTTCTCCAGCTATTCATGGGTTCTCTGTGAAGAATCAGCTGGTTTTGTTTACCGTGAAAGACCTTCACTTTATTTCCTTTCTTGGAGGAGGTGGGGAAGGGGGAAGGGGAGGAGAGCCATGTGCCTAGACCTAGAGGAGCTGGCCTACTGTAACAAAATAGGGTGTAACAAATCCTACAAAAGTTCAGAACGTATTGGTGCTTTGGAGAGCTATATAGATTAACGACTTTCTTTATGCTTATCCGAGGAAGGTATTTAATCATAATGTAAATGGGGCTTTAGAAAAAAATAAATAAAGACTTTGCAGCATCACTTCTTATTTGAAGAACTTCAAAAGGATTTGTGAGGGTGGCTGCAAATTGCCTCCTCCTCTCCCCACAGCTCCCCTCCCTCACCAAAAAGCCACGAGAAAATAATAGTTTGTGCTTTTTTTGTTTTGTTTTTCCAGCTTTCCCCCCTCCCCTCCCTTTGTAAGGCGTATTGAAAAAGCAAATAGATGGGTTTGGAGCCTGGATTCCTTAATGCAGGTGCAGGCCTGGCTGCTGCGACCCAGAGGCTCAGCCAAATCCCCTCCCCTACTCCCACAGGCCATCCCAGCCTGGTTGACTCAACCCAGGCTGGGCAGCTTCTGAAGTAGCTTTGGGCAGGGTGCCTTGGAGAGAGTAGACTTCATAGTAATGAACTTCTCCTTTTTGCTGGGTAGGACAGTGTCAGCACAGGCTTGGGGCAGCAAAGACCCCAAGACAGATGATAGCTACTGGGAATGGGATGTCTGCTATGAATTTCCTGCACACTCACTTTTCTCAAAGTTCCCCTTGGTTTATGGGGTTCACACTCCCCAACACTGAAGGTTGCACCCAAAATTTCCTGTTCAAGTCAAGGCTCTAAGGCCTGTGTTCATCTTTGTACTCTCTTTGCCCTTTATTCGGGATCCACTCTAAATAGAATTCTATTAATGATTCCTTCAATGGGAAACCTAGTTTCACTTTTAACATGAACTCCTTTCCCTCCAGAGAAAAAGCACAGAAGCCACTGTGAGAAAGAGATGAGGCCTGTCTCCTTTCCACAGAGAGAAGGCGAACAAGTAGGGAGCGGGAGTGCAGCCTGTGAGAAAAAGTGGCCTGGCCTCCAACAGGGTGGAAAGAAGATGGAAGGAGATTCAGGGTCCCAGCACCTCACGTGTCCCGGGTGGCTGATCCCTATGCATCACCAAGAACATCAATTCCCCATGTAGATCCTGATGTCGAATGCAGTTTTCATCTAAGGGATGATCTACCTCCAGGATTCCCTAACATAGAAGAGGGATCTGAAGATCCAGAAACTAAGACCTTTTTGCATGGGAGGAGAAAGAGGAACCTCCCCACTTCTCTGGGTGTGTGTGCATGCTCAATCACTCAGTTGTATTTGACTCTTTGCAACCCTCTGGACCAGACCATAACCCACCAGTCTCCTCTGTCCATGGAATTTCCTAGGCGAGAATACTGGAGTGCGTTGCTAGTTTCCCATCCAGGGGATCTTCCTGACCCAGGGATCGAACCTATGTCTCCTGTGTCTCCTGTGTTGGCAGGCAGATTCATTACCACTGAGCCATGTGGGAAGCTCTATATTCTGAGTAATTCACACAAAAGGGGGTCAGTGTCCTGCCTCCCTATTACAACAATGGCAACCCCTGTAAATTGTGAAGGGATCTGCAAAGTGAATTTACAAACAACATCCTATTTCCTTGACAGGTAAGCAAAGGGAGTGCCACTACTCCATTTATGGATGAAAGTATGGAACCCTGGGGGTTCCCAGGTAGCACTAGTGGTAAAGAATCTGCCTGCCAATGCAGGAGACATAAGAGATGCAGGTTCAACCCCTGGATCAGGAAGATCCCCTGGAGGAGGACATGGCAACCCACTCCAGTATTCTTGCTGGGAGAATACCATGGACAGAGGAAACTTGTGGGCTACAGTCCATGGGGTCTCAATGAGGTGGGCTACAGTCCATGGGGTCTCAATGAGTTGGACATAACTATGCATCTGAGCACTTCACACGGAACCCTTCTTTCATGAGTTATCTTCTTCTCCTTCCATTTCTAGATAAATGGGACCTTGAACATCCCTGTCAAGTAAAGCCTGGAGATTTACACTGTCAGGCCCACTGGGTGTCATTGGAGCCACAGACAGCTGGAGGGCAGGGCCACTGGCTCTGCTGAAGCCCATTCCTGGGCTGGCCATGAAGCTTGTCTGTATTTGATCTGACTTGTTCCTGTTTGTGTGTGTTAAAAAATAAAATAAAATTGGTTTCTCTATCACCACCATTTGCCAGTGAGCATCACCACCATTCCTCAAAAAGGACAGAAAAGACTCCCAGATGCTGGGACAGTAAGACATGGTGGCACTGACTCTCCAAGGGCTGGAGCATTAGGGCAGTGTGGTTCTAGGAAGCTGGGGGTCAAGCATCCTCTTCCCACAAACACTTTCCTGGGTGAGCTCTGTGAACAGGGCCTTCCTCCTTATTTGAAAAAGGCCATTAAAATTCATCACTTTCTGTTTGACCTCCTCCTGAGTACTCCAGGGACATCTCTCTGAAACTTACACCTCTTGGAGGTAGGTGCTCTAACCATGGGCATGCGGATGAGGAAACTGAGACAGAGTGTCCCCTATTAGCTCAAAGTCACAGTCCTTAAGTAACAGAGCCTGGATACCAAAACGAGTCCCTCTGCCTTAACCCCTGGGGCAGGAAGTGGCAGCTCTCTTAGGTCTGTGAGTGTGTGTGGGTTGGTGCTGGGGTGAGGGGGGTTGGTGGCTGGGAGCACTCTTTGTGTTTACTTGAGTAGGAGAAAGAGAAAGCCTGGAGATTTTGCAAAGCCTATAAGGAAACAGGCTGATGATGCAGGAGTAGGGAGGGATTTTGGCTCTGGACTGGGGAGGGAAGAATAGGGACAAATGTTCTGTGGCTTTGGCCGGAAGGATCGCAGCACCCGCTGTCTTTGCTCCTGGGTGGAGGCCAAAGCGTAGGGCCACTACAATGCGCGGCTTCACTAGTTGGCGCTTCTATTTGAGCGCCCATTGCGTGGCGTGTGTGTGTGCGCGCGCGCACGTACGAGTGTGTAAGGTTGGGAGTAGGCTCTGGCCTTGACATTCCTGATAATGAGGATCTCTGTGTACCTGTGGAGCGCACACTCTGGAAGGAAACTGAGAACAAGTGCTGGCCATCGGCAAATTTCCCCGCTCCCAGACGTTTCTAAATGAGCTGGGGGATGCATGTCTGGTTCAGAGTGGGAAACTGAGGGCCGTAGAGACTGTTTAAGGTCACAACTCGAAACACTTTGTCAAGTGTGGAAGGATAGAATCTGAATTGGAACGGAGCTCAAGGCGCAAGATGTACCCTAAGGTGAAGGAAAATGCACTTCGATGCATTGCTATTGGCTACCCACCCTGCACCCTGCCCTCAACCTCTATTTTACTAAGGAGGAGTGGACGCCGCCTAGCGGCCGCACCCAACATTTCCAACTGGGGCAAGTGGGTGGCGGGATGTGTCTGAAGGCGCTTTACTCTGCCGGGTGGTCCGAGGTTTCCTCCTGTTAGAAAACGTGGGGGTGCGCCTCTGCTTTAGGCCTCATGGCCTCTTGTCCTTCCCAGAAGAGGAGACAAGTGTAATCTGGGAGCCCTCTCAGCTCCTTTTCTGCGGTGGGACTCGGGGAGGGAAAGGCCAGAGGACGGAGTTCAGCTCAGTCCTGTCAGGGTCAGCGAGCCGCAGGTTCCCGTCGGGGAGAGGGCTGCGTGGGTGGGAGGTTTACAGAACTGAGCTTTGTTGGCACGATGCAGTCCTATGTTTCCTAAATCCGTCTATTTCAAAAGAAGAAACTGAGGCCGAGAAGAGAGGTGATTCATCTCCGGAGGCCCCACCCCCCCACCCCCAGCACTCGCAGCCACTCACACATACCAAAGGCGGCTCCCAGGATCGGTCACCCCACGATCATTTAGAAAGACCCATCTCTACAAAGGGCAGTTCAGTGAGAAGCAATTCTTAGGATGCCTCACCACGAGCATTCCTGCACCCATAACCCGAACTGCCTATTTCTAGTGGACAAATCAACCAGATGGTTACGCTCTGCTTTTTTCAGCCTATGTAAAGGTGACCTGAGACGCGACCCAGTTGACTTCTCCCCTCATCGGAGCGGCACAGATATGGGACCCGTGGCTCCGTCTGCGTCCGCGTTCCCTGCAGCGCTGTGTCCCAAGGAGCCCCGAAGCTGGACCAGGCTCTGGCCAGAGAGGGCCAGGGCCGAGGGCCCAGAAAGGGCGCCTGGGTGGGCGCCGTCCAAGCGGCCGAGCGGCGGCTGCAAGCGTCTCCTCCCCCCTCGCGGCGCCAGCACGCGGCCCGGCCGGGCTCGGCTCCCAGTCGCCTGCCACCGGCCCGCCGGGCACACGCCTGGGGCGGGATGGAGGCTGCGCCAAGGCAGCCGAGGTGCCTACGGCGGCGCCGGACAACCGGCGAAGCTGCTCCCCTAACCCCGTTCCCCAGCTCCATCACCTCCCGCATCTCTTTTCTCAGATCCCCCGTGGGTACACTCCAAGAACTCCCCTCTTTACGCATCCCCCTAGCCGGTCGGGAAATAATCCTTGCGCTGGGGGTGATGCTACAGGCGGGAGGTCACCCTGGAAGAGTATCCGTGCTGTACACACCTGTCTAAGTGCTGATCACCGCCCCCCGCCGTGTGATCACCTCCCTTCTTGACCTCCTCCACACTTGTTCAGTTTTGGGGAGCATATTCTAGTTCTCACAACTGAATGGGACATTAGAGACCACCTAACCCAACCTTCTGTGGTTCCCAACGAGGAAACTGAGGCTCGGTGCGGATGCCGCTCAACAAGGGTCACAGAGTTAGTGAGAGGATGCCTTGGTACCAGAACCTAAGTTTTAACAGTCACTTAGTTCCACGGAATTATCCCCATCTTTCTGAACTTCAGGAGCGAATTTGCTTCTGCTCCCAATGACATCGGACTCCCCCCCCGCCCCAAAGAGAGTGGCAGTAGGGTAGGAGAAGAAAACAGGAAAAATGGAGCCCTACTGTCCCTAACCTCCACACTGCCCTGTGTCACTTTTTCTGCCCAAACCCTTGCCTGTGCTTTTTTCCAAGTTTTCAGGAGAATCCCGGGACGCGTCACCCCAAACCTGTCTACCCCTACCCCTCCAATTTTCAGAGCTATCCGCCTATCCGGTGACGCTGGCCCCCCCTTTTCCAGAACCACCCCCCGGCTGCAGCCCGCCCTGAGCGCGCCGCCTGTTTATTCAGCCGGGAGTCCGGCACGCGCCAGGCGCACGCACTGCAACAACAAACCCGGCTGAATGGAGAGTTTGCAAGGAACGGGCGCAGGGAACGGGAGGGGGCGGGGGCGGGGGCGGGGGGGGGAAGGGGTGGGGAGGGGAGGAGGGGGAGTTTAGAGAGTGGGGTGGGAGGAGGCGGTAAGATGAGGGGGGTGGGGGCTGCAGCCGCTCGCTGCAGCAGCGGGGAGTGGGGGGCGAGGCGGGGCCAGCGCTGCGCGTGGGGCTGGGTGTCCCGTTGAAAAGGCGGCCGCACTCCGGCCGCCCAGCACTCTCTCACTTCTGGCCAGGGAACGTGGAAGGCGCAGCGACAGGGAGCCGGCCAAGGAGGGCGAGTGAAAAGAAGGAAATAAGCAAAGAAAGGGGGTTAACCAAATAACACAAACAGCCCGAGTCGCGGCTGGAGAGACCGAGACCGGGCGCAAGAGCGCGCAACCCTAAGGGGAGAAGAACAGAAGACAGCAGAGCGCGCTCACCGCCGACTTTTGCTTCTGCTGCTGCTTGCTTTTAAAAAAAAAAAAAAAAAAGAAGGCGCTAGCGGCAGCCTCACACGCGAGCGCCACGCGAGGCTCCTGAAGCCAACCTGCGAAGGGAGGAGGGGAGGGAGGAGGCGGGGTGGAGGGAGGAGGAGACGTGTGCACCTTCCTCGCTCCCACCCTAAGAAGTCTCTACCGGGGATTTTGTATTTTTGTAACTTACCTCGGGACTCCAGCTTTATCTCTCCCCTTCTCTCCCTTCTCTGTTCGTGCCCCTCCCCGGTCCTGTCTGTGTCCCCCTAGCGTGCGTCCCGCACCTCGTGTCCCCGCTCGCTCCGATCGCGCGACTCCTTGGCCGCCGCTGTGCATGGAGAGCTCTGCCAAGATGGAGAGCGGCGGCGCCGGCCCGCAGCCCCAGCAGCCCTTCCTGCCGCCCGCAGCCTGCTTCTTTGCAACGGCGGCGGCACAGAGCGCTCAGCAGCCGCCGCCGCCGCCGCCGCCGCCGCCGCCACAGCTGAGCCCCGCGGCCGACGGCCAGCCCTCAGGGGGCGGTCACAAGTCAGCGCCCAAGCAAGTCAAGCGCCAGCGCTCTTCGTCTCCCGAACTGATGCGCTGCAAACGCCGGCTCAACTTCAGCGGCTTTGGCTACAGCCTGCCGCAGCAGCAGCCGGCCGCCGTGGCGCGTCGCAACGAGCGCGAGCGCAACCGCGTCAAGCTGGTCAACCTGGGCTTCGCCACCCTTCGGGAGCACGTACCCAACGGCGCGGCCAACAAGAAGATGAGCAAGGTGGAGACGCTGCGCTCCGCCGTCGAGTACATCCGCGCGCTCCAGCAGCTGCTGGACGAGCACGACGCGGTGAGCGCCGCCTTCCAGGCCGGCGTCCTGTCGCCCACCATCTCCCCCAACTACTCCAACGACATGAACTCCATGGCCGGCTCGCCGGTCTCATCCTACTCTTCGGACGAGGGCTCCTACGACCCTCTCAGCCCCGAGGAACAAGAACTACTCGACTTCACCAACTGGTTCTGAGGGGCTCGGCCTGGGTCAGGCCCTGGTGCGAATGGACTTCGGAAGCAGGTAGGTGGCATAGGGGCCTGAACCGGGGGATTCTCTTGTCTTCATTCTTTTTCTTCTGTAGGAGGGCGACTGCCCCCACGGAGATGAGGGGAGGGGTGGATTGAAAGGATTTGTGAGTTTGTCCTTTTCAAATCCGGGCGTGTAAGTTTCAGCCTTGGCTTCAGAGAGTGGCTTTGCCCTGGTCTCCAAGGACTTGCAGGGTAGGGGTACCGAGGTGGTATACAGACTCCTAGACTTGTCACAAAAGGCGCTCTACCTGATAGATCTTCCTCCCAACCTCCACTTCCTCCCGCCACTGGCCTCCAAGTTGACACTAACCTCTCCCCTTCTTCTTATGTTATAGGGCCTGCACAACCTGCATCTTCAGTGCTTTCTCCTCAGCGATGTTGGAAGGGAGAAGAAAGAAGAAGAGAATAAGAAAAAAGCAAACAAATCCAGGCACCCCAACCCCTACATCAACTAAGCGCCGCACGCCTGAGAAGCAAGGCTCTGGCAAAACAGGGATGCGCTCAGAACAGTATCTTTGCACTCCAATCATTCACGGAGATAGAGTGACTAGGACCCTAGGATGGCTAGGATGCACGGATTGCAGCTTGTGTGCAAAGCAGTGGGTTCCTGGCGTAAGGGAGCAGCACACGCCCTGTAGGAACACCCACCCACCGCTAACAGGCAGAGCTGACCTCCCCGCCCTCTCTTGAAAGCGCAGTTCTTTGGCCCTCTAGAAATGGGTTGGCGTCCTTCCTCTCTGTATGCCCCACCCTGATAAAGCTGTGGATTTTTGTCTGCAGTGAAAGTATGCTTTTTGAAACCCCGACCCTCTGGGGGTTTTGAAAACCCCCAGCCTCTTGGGGCCCCCCTCCCCAATCTTCACTCCCTCACACCATCTTTTCCACCATTTTCATCATAGAATGCTTCCAATCTTTTGTGAATTTTTTTTTATTATAAGAAAAATCTATTTGTATCTATCCTAACCAGTTTGGGGATATATTAAGATATTTTTGTACATAAGAGAGAAAGAAAGAAAAAAATTTATAGAGTTTTGTACAAATGTTTTAAAATGTGTATATCTTGATACTTTAACATGTAATGCTATTACCTCTGCATATTTTAGATGTGTAGTTCACCTTACAACTGCCATTTCCCCTATGTGGTTTTGTAAAGAACTGTCCTCATAGGTGAGATTGAAAGGCCATCAGATGTACTTCAGCACCAATGTGTCTTACTTTATAGAAACTTTGTTAATGTATTAATGATGTTATTAAATACTGTTCAAGAAGAACAAAGTTTATGCAGCTACTGTCCAAACACAAAGTGGCAGCCAGTTGGTTTCGATAGGTTGCCTTTGGGGAAATTTCTACCACTGCCCTTTTTTTTTTCTTACTGTTTTATTACAAACTTACAAAAGAAAATACCCCGTGTATAACCCTGTTTTATACAAACTAGTTTCATAATAAAACTTTTTTCTTTTTTTACAAATGAAAATAATCAGCTGCCTCCAAGTCTTCTTTGATGCTACTGCCCCATCCAAGTTATTATCAAAATGCCAAAGGGAAGGGAGGGGGAGAGGGTGGTGTGAAAGATGCTAAGTGGCAGAAATGACAAAGATAAGTGCTGTGACCAGGCCTCTCTGAGGTGACTCTATGAAACTTGTACAAGGAGATATATCTTTACCTGTATATCTACATATATAGATAGTTTTCCTTGACATTTATGCTGCAAATGTATGCAGACACCTAGCAAATAGGTGGTGATTAACAGCTGCATCATCTTTTGATAAAATGTACACTGAAAAAAATCCCCCCAAAATGAACTGGAAGGAGAGGGTCCTCACCCCACTTTCTAACCCATAGTTCCACTCTTGAGTTTCTCAATGTGAAACTGTGGCAGGTCTGGATGAGATGATGAACATCAGGAGTGGGAGAAAGGATGGTGGTGCCTGAGTCTGGGCTTGGGGGAGGTAGCCCTGTCCACACTGCCAGGGGTGGGCGTGTTCTTCTCCCTTCACTGCCAGCCATGCATTTTCTACTCCTTTCTCCCACTGCACACACTGTCCATATCGGTTTTAAGTAAAGGGTACGTATGATATAAATTTCTTACAGGAGTTAGATTTAAATAAATAAAAGCCTTAGAAATGTGTGGTCGCTTTGAGACACTGGCCTATCTAAGCTTGTGACTCTATCCGAATGGCGTGAGTTGCGTGTAAAAGTACCCAATTACCAAGATTCAAAAAGAAATTGGTGGGTTTTTGGCTGGCTTGCTTCTTGTCAGTTAGCAAGGACGTGATCAGAATCCCACTCCGCCTCATGTGGGCTCCTCGCTTGCCGCTTGCATTACTTGCAGATTCAGTTAGCGTGTCTCCAGCCAAGCGGAAAGCCGAGCGCAAAATGCATCTTACAAAACCCAACAAAGAGCGGGGGGCCAGCACGTCTTCCAGAGTTAAAAATCTAGTCTGTGTTGGTACATCTATACCATTTAGTGGCACAGAATAATCATTTTTTAAAGCCGCGATGCGCAGAGCACGCCCCAGCGTCTGATGTCATTTTGCTAAATGACCCTCTATAGAATGCACATTGAGGCTTCAGTCCCTTTCAAAGAGATGAGCGTAATTAAGGGGGGAAAAAAATCAGTAAATTCCTCATCGCCATAAATAATCGGACTTTCTGCCAGCAGTGGGCCAATTTAGAGCTTACTTGAGGGAAGTAATGCTTTTGAGATGCCTGCTTTATTTTTATCTTCTCATTTGTAGGACCGGACCTCGATTCCCCACCCCCCCCCCCGACCCCTTCCCGACCCTCATGCATTTCCTTTTCTTTTAATTTAGCTCCTTTGCAAGTTTCCAGATAAGGTACGCAAAGAAAGTGTAGCAAGTCATTTATGGCTATGAATATAACATTAGGATAATGTTTCAGCCCCCACAAAGGGGATTTTTCCCCCTTCTCCTTGTGAAGACAGGTGTTCTTTTACTCACTTCTGAATGGGAAATATCCAGTCTCGTTAAACTCGGGGCAAAGTTAGCCGTTGTTTGCCACAATGCGGAGGCAAACTCTAAAAATTCACAAAAACACACACAATTTTGCCGAAGCTAGGAAAGGGCAAAGCGGGGATTGGGCAAAATCTCATTACATCTGCTCTAATCGCTTAGCAACACAAAGCCGGGGCTTGTGCGGCGAAGGGAAGCCATTCAGGGCGCTCTGACAGGCCGCATTCAGCCAGTATTAGTCAGCTCCATAAATCACCGCTGCCCATTGGCTGCACGGCGGGCTTTGGAGCGGCCCTGGGCTGTCAGCGAAATACAAAATGTAGACCCCAGCGGCTAGCAGTCGCGGCCTCTCCCCAGCGTGAGCCCCCTCTCCTGCTTTCTTCTGGGGGAGGGAGATGCTGGAGAAAAAAACTGCCTTGACTTTATTAACTTAGAAATCTTAACTATTCAAAAAAAAAAAAAGCCTGGAGACCACCGAGTTAAGACTGGAGTCGCCTGAAATTGACCAGGAGGAGCAAGAAGGCGGGAGAGGAAAGATAAAAAAATAGACCCGCCGCTGGCTGCAAAACTGTTGAATGCGAGTATTATCAGAGGCTGTACTGGAGCTCCTGGGATGCACATCTCATTTCCCTGACACTACCTTTCAAAATTTTAAATTGCGAGGAGGAGGATGTGCGTGGAGTGGAGAAATATCTTCGGTTAGCAGCCGGGCCCACCAAAGAAGAGGGTAAAATAACCGGTCTGTTCTCTGCCTAGAGCACCAAAGGGCTAGGACTGAGAAAGAGGGAATACAATGTGCATTAACACTTCACTGTTCTTGCAGAGTTGGGGATGTGAGATGAGAGAATCCACATCTTCTTGTTTGCAACGTGGGGCTGGTGGTACCCACCACAGCAACAGGATGCTATGTAAAAGGACTTAGCGCATGGCCTTGTGGGGGAGATTACAAGCTATATGTAAATGTGAGCACCTGGTGTTGTTATTCTAGTATCTCATTTTTATGGGAACTGGTCAGTTAGTTGATGCATCCAATTCAACCTAGATTTGAGGTTTACCCACAGGAAAAAGAAATCTGTGAATAGATGTAGTTTTTCCAGGAAAGCCCAGCCCAGCTTACCTCAAATACCACCTCTTCCAAGAAGCTTTCCATGATCATCGTATCAAAAGCAGCTTTCTGCTGGCTATAGTCACTCTTTATCCATTTTTCTGTTTCTCCTTCCTGCCATCTACTACTATACAAAAACCAGAAACAAAACAAACTCCAACAAACAACAAAAACCCACCTATTTGTTTATGTAGTTGCTATCCATTGCCCTCTATTAGAAGGTAAACTCCATGAGGATAGGGAGCTTACTTGTCTTGTTCTCTGGAGTCACTCCAGCTCCTGCCCTGCTCTGCCTCTTCCTTGCATACAAAGGAAGTAGGAATATAACTTTGACCTGAACTTAGAGCCCAGCCCTCATCATTCCCAGTGGGAAAAGAATGTTAGTGTCAGCAAATCCACTTCCCTCCCTCCCTTTGACTCCAGATAACCTGGAGTTTCTGGGGAAATCTGAAAACAGATCATTTCTGGGTCCAGGACTGGAGAGAAGGAGAAAAGAGTTCAGAGACTTCTCAACAACTGGGAAAGGAAAATAGCTTGGAGGGCTTTAGGTACCTCAGAGAAGCATCCATTGTGTTTGAAAACAGGTTGCCATAAAACAAGCTGAGAGAGTTCACTCTAGAAGATATAAATTAAGACAATTAAGTCCTAGAAATGTTGACGAACCTTAATCATTTGTCCCTCTCTTTTTATTTATGAGTGCATACATGGATGAGTGAGTGAATGGGTGAATGAAAACAAGAATAGCTTCCCAACAGCAGCATGGTCTTTGTTTACCTTTGTGGCAAGTCCCCAGCACCATCGCTCTACCTGGTTTTGGAAGATCATGAGAAGTGGGTATCCCTTCATGCTGCTATAATCATGGACAGCTCTAAAGCCCTTTCATTTTCTATCCATCTGTCTATGCAAGGGACAAATCCTCATTTTCTAGAAGAGAAAACTGAAATTGACTTACTTTGCGAACTTTCAAGTAAGTCATTCCCAGTTCCAAAAGATGAAGTACTCTTCCAGAGTCTGGTTTTGAATAAAGCTAGGTTTACCTCTGCCCTAGGAAGTTTCATGATGATGGCAATATGATCCCTGAGAATCTTACTCAAAACAAGAACATCCCTGAGATTCTGCAGGAAAACAGTCTGGGTACCAGACTGGGTCAGCAGGAGCCGGCGCACTTGAAAGCACAAATGAAAAGAGTCTAATGGAGAGACAGAGGTGGGTGGAAATAAAGGAACCAAAAAAATGCAGCACCCAGAGACTAGAAACAAGGGGAGGATCCTTAGCATCTCTGGATTTCAGGGGACAGAGGAGGAAGCTGTCACTGCATCTCTGCAAGAGTTGTTGCTATGGGAGAGAAGGGTCCTGACAAGAGCTGTGGCCTGAGACCAAAGAGCAGAGCCACTGCTAAAGCAACTGAGGACCTTGTCAGTGAGGAGCAGGGATTAACATGGTCAGACCTACCTTCCCTCCTACCTCACAAACTCCTAGTGGTGCTTCCTAGTGGCCAAACCCAACAGGAAGCCAGAGGGCAAGACCTAGTGAAGAAAGAGGTCTTGCCACCAAGATAAACTAAGACAATGCTGCTGTTGGGAAGCTATTCTTGTTTTCATTCACCCATTCACTCACTCATCCATGTATGCACTCATAAATAAAAGGGGAGGGACAAATGATTAAGGTTCGTCAACATTTCTAGGACTTAATTGTCTTAATTTATATCTTCTAGAGTGAACTCTCTCAGCTTGTTTTATGGCAACCTGTTTTCAAACACAATGGATGCTTCTCTGAGGTACCTAAAGCCCTCCAAGCTATTTTCCTTTCCCAGTTGTTGAGAAGTCTCTGAACTCTTTTCTCCTTCTCTCCAGTCCTGGACCCAGAAATGATCTGTTTTCAGATTTCCCCAGAAACTCCAGGTTATCTGGAGTCAAAGGGAGGGAGGGAAGTGGATTTGCTGACACTAACGTTCTTTTCCCACCGGGAATGATGAGAGCTGGGCTCTAAACTCAGGTCGAAGTTATATTCCTACTTCCTTTGTATGCAAGATTAGGTTGTTACAAAAGAGGGTGTGTAGGTTAATGGCAGGAAGCAAGTTGCAGCACAGAGCAGGCCCTGAGCGCGTGTCAGGCTTAATGATTTATTCAGGCTGCAGCGCATCCGGGCAGTGATTGGCTGCAGGCATGCGTCCGCTGTCAGCTGCGCGCGCCGGGACCTCGCCCGGCTACCTGATGGCAGTGATGGGGGTGGCGGGGAGAAGAGGCTTGTCACTCGCTCGGAGGCGAGAGGTGGGGAAAAGGGAGAGGACGGAGGTGAGAGAAAGAGAGAGGAAGCCAAAGGTGGAGGAAGGGAAGGAGAGAGAAGAGATGGAGAGGAAAAGAAGAAAGAGAGGGTGGGATGGAGGATAAAGGAGAGAAGGGACGGAGGGAGAGAGAAAGAGGAGGCAGAAAAAACGAGAAGGAATTAGAGACAAAGCAAGAGAAGAGAGGAGAATGAATGAAAGAAGACAGAGAGGTTGGAGAGGGCAGTGGGACGCGCTCCCAGAACGTCCCACGTGCGCCCCCCTCCAGGCAGCCTGCCGGCCGCCGCTCACAAAGCGGCCTTTGATGCGCTGGCGATCAGGACTATTTTGGGGAAGAGATGGGGGAAAGGCGCCAACCCACACTCCTTGAAGGGAGTCACTTTTGTGCAAAGTGCGTTGGAGAGGACTGGGCCTTGGGTCCGGGCAGGAAGTGGATGCAGGGGACAAAAGCCTGGCACCTGCCAAAAGCGAGAGCAAGTCATCCTTGCCTCCTCCCTCCTCTCCTGCAGGTGGGGAGGCTGCACCATGACTTCCATGCTCCTGAACCCTCTTGCCACCATTCTTTGGGTCTCGAACGTCATCCAAGAGTCACTTTCTCCTTCTCTTTTCCTCACTTTTTTGCTCTCTCCCATTTTGCATTCTTATTTACAATAATAGGGCTTCACTGGTGGCTCAGAGGGTAAAGAATCCACCTGCAATGCCGGAGACCTGGGTTCCATCCCTGGGTTGGGAAGATTCTCCATAGCACGGCAAACCACTCCAGTATTCTTGCCTGGAAAATCCCATGGAGAGAGGAACCTGGCGGGCTACAGTCATGGGGTCACAAAGAGTCCGGCCCGACTGAGCCACTAAGCATTCTTTGGGTCTCTGACCTCATCCAAGGGTCACTTTCTCCTTGTTTTTTCTTGACTTATTTGCTCTCACCCACTTTGCATCATTATTTGCAATAATAATAATAATAATAAACCAGCACTACCCAAATACTTGTAGACTCCAGCCCATGAGCCCTTTGGAAAGAGGGAGCGGGGGATGGGGGGAGAAAGAGCAGAAGAAAGCTACTTGGAGGGGAAGGGAGGGGATTTGAACATCAAATGGGAGAACTAGAGGCATTTGCATTTTCCTGGATAAAGATGTAGAGCCTAGAAAGTCAGCAGTAGGAGGGCGGCTGCCTATATTGGGGCAGTTGGAAGTTCTATCAATAACCACCCCTCTGCCCAGGACCAGGACAGAAGTAAAGCTGCTCTCTGCAACCCTCCCTTCCTACCTCTAGGACACACAGCCCCTGGCCTCCCCCAGTTCTTCTCTTTACCAGGAAAAACAGTCTGCCTCCATTGTCCAGGTGCCAGCGGGGCCTTTGGCGAAAGGGAGGCCGGTCAGCCCTCTGATCAAACTCAAAGGTTAGTTAAAAGACAAAAACAGCTGAAAGTCTTCATGAATAATGCTGGGCCAGCACTCCTTCCCCCAATACACCCCTTCACCCCGCCCAACCACCCAGCTCAGTGTAGTGCAAGCCCAGCTCAATGCCCTGCCATTTTGTTATGCTGCTCGCCTAAGTCAGAATTTCACAGAAAGCTCGAGAAGAAAAGCTCCCACAATTAGGGGTCGCCTGTCAGAAAACATTAACGCCTTCCTCTCCCAGCCTGTCAGGCCGGCTGCAGATACAAACCGCCATGGCGAATTGGCCATCCACCCCGTGAAGCGCCCGCCAGCCAAAAGAGCAGGGATTTCAAAGCCAAAGAAGCTGGAGGCCGCCTGAGTGTGGTTTCTGTAGTATCAGGATGTGAGGAGATACACTCAGCTTCTTCTTTGGAAGAGTCAGCACAAGATACTTGAAAGAGGTCATTAGGAGATAGATGTGAGGATGGACAGATAAACAGACTTCCCAGGTCTGGGCAGGAGAGCAGGACCTTTTTCTGCAGTGGATATGGTTTAAATTGCTACTACTTCATGTCTTGTTTACTGAGCATTTCCCAAGCTCTGGGCATCTTATTTTGCTCATAATCAGGGCAATCCTATAAGGTGATGCATTATTATATTTTGCCTTATAGATGAAAAAACTGAGGGATGGATCACAAACCTAGGTAGTGGCAGAGTCAGAATTTGAACTCAGGTTTGTCTGACTTCAGATTTCAAGTTCTTTCCACCATAATCCAGCCCATAGTTTCTCCAAAGACCTATGCTGTCTGCATCTGAAAATGCTACTATATGTGAGCATTTCTTTGCCATCTTCCTTGTATTACCAAGAATATTTCCTGCTTCCAGAATATTCTGGCATGTGCTGGATACTCAAAACATATGAAAGGAAGGGAAGAGAAAAGAAAGGGAGACAGGAGAAGAGGGAGGAAGGGAGGGATTCCTTAGATTCCTTTTGATTTTCTTTGAATGAAATGTTGTTCTAGAAGCTACTTAACTTGGGGATTGAGAGACCTGACTGGGATTCTCCATGCATCATCACAAATCTTTGTTTCCTCATCTGCATAAATGGAGATAATAACACCTGTCTGCATGGCTAATTATAAAGATAGAATGAAATAGACTGTGTAAAAGTGACTAGCATAGTATCTAGCACATAGTAGGTACTCAAGAAAATTTAGTTGAACATGATATAGGATTTGGTCTTTTATTTTTGTGTATCAGAAAATTATATGCCACACATCCAATTACATTCATGAAACATATGACATCCGGGAATTTTGTCTTCTGTTGTTCTATGGTACTCAGACCACAGGATGGTGAGTGAAAGCAGAGTCCACATTCATGGATGTTAAGGGGACTGCCTGGTGGCACGCAAGTGTTTCAGTGCTCTGAGAAGTGAGCGGTCCTCCTCTGGTAAGAGCAGAATAGTTGTGCTGTTGCTCACTGCCCCTGGTGATGTAGGGAGGAGGTTGTCACCCCAGTTCATGGAAGACAAAAAAGACACCCCAAGGAGTGATGACTTTGCTGGGAGAAAGTGAGCCCTAGCGTAAGAACTGGCCATGGGGATCCACTGCAGGAGCTTTGTCCTCTCAGTGTTCTGAAGTGATTCAGAACTGTGGCCTCTTCCCAAGTCTTAGAAGCAAATTTTTCCAAAAAAAAAAACATTTATAGAAATTCAAGGGATTGCCAGCATTTCCATTGCATCTCTCAAGATTATCTAGATTATTTAGATTTGCATCAACTCCCAAACCTCCAGTACTGCTATTGCCTCCCAACAATTAGTTTTTCCAAGTTCCAAGATACCAATTAAAAAAAAAGAAAGTGAGTGGGAAAAGTTTATAATCCCAATAAGGTTTCATAATTGTGCAACAGGTGGTCAGCTTCTCAGTGACTGTTTTCCCACTGATTCCAAGTGTGAATTGTTTGGCTTCCAGAGATCAGGGATGCTCTCCATGGCCTTCTCTGTGTCACATTTCCCCCTTTTCCTCCTTCCCTGGTCCACCTTCCTCGTATTCCTGAAGACAGATTCTGTCCTGGATATATAATCATTAATTCATGGACTGCTGGCCAAAAATAATGGAGGAGTGTAAACACGAGGTCTACTTTTGAGCTATTTCATGAAAATATATCATTGGCTGAAGATGTTCAGAATGCAGTCGTGTTTGAAAGGCAGGCTAACTATATGAATATGCCATGCCCCAAGAACATGATACCATGTGGGCATTCTCAGTGAAGTCTGGCTATTTGCGACCCCATGGACTATAGCCCACCAGGATCCTCTGCCCATGGGATTTTTCAGGCAAGAATACTGGAGTGGATTTCCATGCCCTTCTCCAGGGGATCTTTCCAACCCAGGGATTGAACCTGTGTCTCCTGTATTGGTAGGCACATTCTTTACCACTGAGCCACCTAGGAAGCTCAAGAACATGATATAAGACTGCTAAAGTGAAAACTGTACAGTTTTTATAACCAGTGATCTATCACCAGTTCAGTTCAGTTCAGTTCATTTGCTCAGTTGTGTCCGACTCTTTGCGACCTCATGGACTGCAGCACACCAGGCCTCCCTGTCCATCACCAACTCCCGGAGTTTATTCAGACTCATGCCCATTGAGTCAGTGATGCCATCCAACCATCTCATCCTCTGTTGTCCCCTTCTCCTCCTGCCTTCAATTTTCCCCAGCATCAGGGTCTTTTCAAATGAGTCAGTTCTTCGCATCAGGTGGCCAAAGTATTGGAGTTTCAGCTTCAGCATCAGTCCTTCCAATGAATATTCAGGACTGATTTCTTTTAGGATGGACTGGTTGGATCTACTTGCAGTCCAAGGGACTCTCAAAAGTCCAGACCACCTGACCTGCCTCTTGAGAAATCTGTATGCAGGTCAGGAAGCAACAGTTAGAACTGGACATGGAACAACAGACTGGTTCCAAATCGGAAAGGAGTACATCAATGCTATATATTGTCACCCTGCTTATTTGACTTCTATGCAGAGTACATCATGAGAAATGCTGGGCTGGATGAAGCACAAGCTGGAATCAAGATTGCCGGGAGAAATATCAATAACCTCAGATATGCAGATGACAGAAAGCAAAGAACTAAAGAGACCCTTGATGAAAGTGAAAGAGGAGAGTGAAAAAGTTGGCTTAAAAGTCAACATTCACAAAACCAAGATCATGGCATCTGGTCCCATCACTTCATGGCAAATAGATAGGGAAACAGTGGGAACAGTGACAGACTTTATTTTCTTAGGCTCCAAAAATCACTGCAGATGGTGACTGCAGCCATAAAATTAAAAGATGCTTGCTCCTGGGAAGAAAAGTTATGACCAACCTAGACAGCATATTAAAAAACAGAGACATTACTTTGCCAACAAAGGTCCATCTAGTCAAAGCTATGGTTTTTCCAATAGTCATGTATGGATGTGACAGTTGAACTATAAAGAAAGCTGAGAACTGAAGAATTGATGCTTTTGAACTGCAGTGTTGGAGAAGACTCTTGAGAGTCTAACACTCATGGTTTACATTAATTAGCGATGGGGTCTTTCCCGTGAAAAGACAGAATAGCCAGCACTGCAGCCCTAGGAGACGGTGAGGCTGCACCGGCCTGGCATCAGCATTTGTACACTTTATAATATCTCTGTTTCACAAGGACATGGAAGTGAAGCTTGGGAGAGAAGCAGCACCTGCACTGGGCAGGCACCTTCCCCAGTCTTTTCCTGTTGGACCGATCAAGAAGAAACCTGCTCTACACCCATCTCCCCATTCCCAGGAATGTTTGTTACCTTGCTTCCCTAGAACACACACATGAAGGGGATTTATTCTGTGGCATCTAAAGAGGGCATACTTTTCAGAGAAGAGCTAATTGGTTGCTAGGCAGCCTGTACAGATGACAACAGACATGCTAATTCTAATTCTAGGTACTTTTTCTAAGGAAAAAAAAATCAGACATGCTCAAAAGACACACAGAAAATAGTGATTTTTGTAATAGTAGTAGTAATAGTAGTATTTTTCATAGTGTTGAAGAATATGACACAAACTGAAACTTCAATGCAGGAGATGTAAAAGATGCAGGTTTGGCCCCTGCTTTGGGAAGATCCCCTGGAAGTGGGCATGGAAACCCACTCCAGTATTCTTGCCTAGAGAATCCCATGGACAGAGGAGCCTGGTGGGCTACAGCCCATAGGGTCAGACACAACTGAAGCAGCTGAATACACACACACACACACACACATCATGGAAATAATCTGTGATATAAGTATCTTGTCATAAGTGAAAAGAATAGCCATCACCTATAATTCTGCCAGCCAAAGGAAACCAGACAGTGTCTAATTACATGTGTGGTTTTTTTGACAAGGTGGTACCATATAATTCACTTTTCTTCTTAAAATATTAGCTTGGCCAAAAAATTAATCCAAGTTTTTCCCATACATCTTACAGAAAAATCCGAATGAACTTTCCAGCCAACCCAATATGACCATTAATCAGCTGAGTCATTAATTCAGCAAATATTTTCCCAGGCCCTATTCCATACCCTCAGAATGCAGTAGTGGAAAAGACCAACGCAATCTCATACCTTATAGTTAATGAGGTAAGAATAACACTCCAAAATCTGCTAGTTACACATTTCTAAATCCTCACATAGTCTTCTACAACATAATTTTAAATGTTAATTGAATAACATCTTTAACCGATCTGTAGTTTTACACAGAGATTTCTTTTAATTTTATTTTTTGCTATTTGTGAATAAATCCTGTGATGAAAAATCTTATAACCAAACAATTACACAAGACTATGTTCCCAACACACAGCTGAAGAACTGTTTTGTTAAAGGGAATGTGTTTTCTGAAGACTTTTAGATTCATATCACCTACAATTGCCTTCAGCAGATATTAATATAGACAGTGTGGTTTTCACCAGCAGTGATTGAGTACACATCAGGTATTACATTTATTGCATTTTAAATAAGCAAACAATGTTGCCAATGGTAATTTATGCCTCCTTCTTTCTGCTACATCACCAATAATGGTCAATTACTTTTTCATATCTGTTTACATCAGTGATTCTCATATGCTGGACTGAGATGAACTGCTTCATAATGAACACAGGAGGATGTCTACTTAAAATACATGTTCCTTAAAATACAGATAAATCCTGATTAACTGCGTGCTCTGGACAGTGACTGTAATTTTAGCCTTTCTGGGGAGATATGCCAGATAACTTTAGAAGCAATAACTGTGATAAGACCACTGATTGGATAAAGGTGACTTCTGTTCCAAATTTACTTTTCCCAGGTGCCAAAGGTTGAATGCCCCCAGTGGTAATCTGTAGGCGGGGAATGCAAAGGATTACTCTGGACTCTGACTCCCCAAGTGTTCCTACGTCTCCTTTCCCCCTTCTTCCTATTCACGCTGACCTCCCAGCTCTGCCCCCCACCTGCTGCTGGCCTCAAGAAGAAAGCCGTTTCCATTGGCCTTGGCTGCCTGGGGAGATCTATATTACTCTGGGGAAGACGAGAGCTGTCCCCATCTTGGTAGAGTGTGAAATTCAGTTTTGATTGCAAAGGGAAGCCATTTCAATGGGATTACACCGTGACCATGTAGATTAAACCCAGCCATATGGCCCGGGGACGCTTCTTCCTTCTGTCAGGTAACAGTGCATTGCTAATGACGTGGTGATGACATTTTCAAATGAAAAAATAAAGCCACCTGGACTTAGAATAAAAGAGGTGAAAAATGACAAGATGCTGGTAAGTGGCACAACAGAGCTTTCAGCCCTCTGTGGGCTTTGAAGAAGAGATGGGGTTTGTTTAATTTAAAAGTAAAACCAATGATCATGTGCCTGACGTTATGAAAGTTTTGCCTGTTTGGCACAGCAGAAAGGGATTCCAGTGTTGACTCAAAGGGATTACTTAACCTCACTTAGCCTCAGTTTCTTCATCTGTTAAGTGGGCAGAAAACCATACTTCCCAGGGTTGTCACAAGAACAAAACAGGTTATGTGATGCTGATTTGTAATCTGCTAGTCACCCTACCAATATGAAAAAAAAAAAAATAGATATTTTTTTAATGTCAGAACTCTTAGGTGCAAACAACAGAAATCAACTCTGGCTGATTTAAACTGGAAAGAAACTTATCAAATGGCTTTGAACCATTCCTAGAATTACTGAAAAGGTTAACTGCAGAGTCAGAAGGTGACCAGGAAAAAATGGGGCTGAGCAGCAGCCAAAATCATCGATAAAATCACCCCACACTGTAGCTGGGTAAGATTGCATCCACCCTGCCTCCAGCCTCTGGACTCCGCTGTTTAGACTGACACCATCTCCAGGAACAGTCCTGGATGTCCTGCCAGCAGAGACGGTGCCACTGCTTGGAAACTCGTTGGCTGGACACATAGCCCCAGCTGCCATTGTGACAAAAATGGATTCTCTGCTGTCCTTGCTTCTTTATGACACTATCTATCCAGTCTATGGGCTTCCCAGGTGGCACTAGTGATAAAAATAAACCCACCTCCCAATGCAGGTAGACATAAGAGATATGGATTTGATCCCTGAGTTCGGAAGATTTCCCTGGAGGAGGGCACAGCAAGCCATTCCAGTATTCTTGCCTGGAGAATGCCATGGACAGAGGAGCCTGGTGGGCTACAGTCCACAGCATAGGGTCGCAACGAGTCAGACATGACTGAAGCGACTTAACAGGCATGTGTGTATCCAGTCTACATGTAGGGTGGGAGCTTCTGATTAGTCGACATAGAGACGCAAGGGAGGCCAAGAAGGCAGTGTCTGACCTTGCCCACTTTTAGAGCAGGAGATGGACTCTGCTTCCTACCAAAATGCTTAAGAACCTCCAATGGAAGGGTGCTCAGATGCTGGACAGCCCCAAACCAAACCAAATAGTGAACAACAACAAGGCAAGACAGCTTTTAGAGCAGGGGTCAGCCAACTATTTCTATAAAGAGTCGCAAGTAAATATTTTCTGCTGTAGCAGTATGAGAGAAGCAGGAACAATATGCAAATTGAAAAATATAGTTGTGTTCCAATACATTTTTTATACATAAACAAGCTTTGGCTTTCAGGTCATAGATTGTATATCCTTGCTCTAGAGTGTGGATGGTGGTGACAGCTTAAAGCAATTTGAGAAACTTGCCTCTGTGTCCTGGCTGGAGATAAGCACAGGTGGAGAACACAGAAATTCTTTAAAATTTGCTCCTCTCATCTTTTTACCTTACTTCTGGTAACTGCTGGTTTTACGATGAAAACTGTTTCCTAGGTAGGGGCTTAGTAGCATTAAACTACTGTTGTTCAGCGGCCAAGTCATGTCTGACTCTTGGAGACCCCATGAACTGCAGCATGGCAAGCTTCCCTGTCCTTCACTATCTCCTGGAATTTTCCCAAGTAAACTATTGTATTGGCCAAAAAGTTTGTTTGGGTTTTTCTGTAAGATGGTATGAAACCCCCCAAATGAAACTTTTGACCAACCGTATATTTGCATTCAGATAGAATGATAATTCAGATCTGAGCATTAGTGGAGCGCCCCCTCCAGGTGAGGAGTGTGGCAGAGGAGAGGAGAAGAGAAGCGTCCTTTATCTTCTGCCCTCCTGTGTGACCACCCAGGGTGCCCCCTGGTCTCCCAGTGGCTCCTTTCCTCAGCTCTGTGGCATTATCACACCTTTTAGGGCCAGTGTCATCATTGCTGGCCACGGATGGTCTCAGAAGGGCAGTTAGTTCACTCCAGGAGCCTGGGTATTAGTTTCTTCCTAAGGGGATGTCAGTCACATTGATAAAATAGTCAGTAGCTTCCTATGTGTTCTATGTGAGGTCCCCATGGGTTGGTTTTATGTGACCTGGGGAGGGAAGAGTCAGGCCAGTGGACTTAATGACAAATCATCAGACGTGAATGTTTGCTCTCATAGAGGTAAAATAACTCCTTGATGGAAAAAGATTGTTTCCTTCTTTTCATCATTTATTTACACCATAGAAAGTTTGACCCTAAAGTATGCCATGTCTACACTGGGCAGTGGGGCTATGTTGCTGTTTTTCAGTCACCAAGTCATGTCTGACTCTCTGCAACCCCATGGACTGCAGCACACCAGGCCTCTCTGTCCCTCACCATCTCCTGGAGTTTACCCAGGATCATGTCCATTGAATGGTAATGCCACCCAACCATCTCATCCTCTGCCACTCTCTTCTCCTTTTGCCTTCAGTCTTTCCCAGCATCGGGGTCTTTTCCAATGAGTCAGCTCTTCGCATCAGGTGGCCAAAGTAATGGAGCTTCAGCTTCAGCATCAGTCCTTCTAATGAATGTTGGGGCTATAAAGATGAAGAAAACATGGTCTCTATCCTGGAGGATGTTCAATTAATTTCATCTTTATAAACAAGCTTTTCTTCTTTTGTACCCCTGGGAGCACTCATTTGTTATATCTGTTTCTCCCCAAAACATGTTGCAGGGAAGTGGGCTTATTCATCCCTCTATGAGGGAGGTCATCCTCACTTTGATCAGAAAATCCAACCTGTGAGAGATCTTCCTTCCTGCTTCCCAAGGAGGAGGTCCAGATATAGCTATTGGGGTTGTATGCTGGCCCACAACACTCTCAGGCCACAGGTGCTGACAAGCTGCCATCCTTATTTAGTGTTTGGCTTGGCGCCTTGTGGTCCCAGGATAACCACCTTGGTTCCAGATCATGTCTGCTTTCTAGGCAAGAAGGGGAAGAATAAAGAGCAGAAAGGTTGTGCTGTCTAAAGCTGTTCTCCTCTAAAATGCTTTCCTATAAGCCCCCTCTGTAAATCCCAATCATATCTCTCAGGTCAGAACTGTACACACTGCTATATTTAAAATAGATCACCAACAGGGACTTATTGTGTAGCATAGGGAACTCTGCTAAATATGATGGAACAACCTAAATGGGAAACGAATTTGGAAAAAAAAAAAAAAAAGGCATGTATATGTTTAACTGAATCACTTCGCTGTACACCCGAAACTAATACAACATTGTTAATCAACTATACCCCAATATACAATTAGAAGTTATAAATAAATAATAAAACATATTAGAAAATAGACAAAAAAAAAAAAAGAATAGAAACAAACTATATCAAACAGCTAGTGGAAGGGGCCAAAGAAGCCAGGAATTGACTTTTAAGCCAGGAATGTTGTTGCTGCAAACATGTGTTGTTGCTGTTGTTCAGTTGCTAAGTCATGTCTGACTCTTTGTGATCCCACAGACTACAGCTTCACTATCTCCCAGAGTTTGCAAGTGGGATTCTGTTAATAAGAAAGAAGGGGAGGCTGGATAATGGGTTTCAAAGAGACTCACGATGCTTCCCTGGTGACTCAGATGGTAAAGAATCTGCCTGCAATGTGGGAGACCTGTGTTCTATTCCTGGTTTGGGAAGATCCCCTGGAGGAGGACATGGCATCCCACTCCAGTATTCTTGCCTGGAGAATCCCCAAGGACAGAGGAGCCTGGAAGGGTACAGTCCATGGTGTTGCAAAGAGTCAGACACGACTTAGCGGCTGAGCACATCACAGCACCCTGGGAGCTGATTTGTACCAGTTCATGGACCCCCACCAGCAAAGCTGGCTCTGCTCCCAGGCCTTTCAGTCTTCTATGTTTCTCTGTATTTTTAAGTGTCATCGATATCATTGACAGTGCCATTGAATGTTTAAAGGTGGAAGCACTTAACCTCTATCAAACTTTTGAGCTACAGATGATAAACCGAGTCCCAGAGTTATTAAATGCCTTGCCCAACATCACAGTTAGTAAGCGGTATACCCAAAATTAGACTGAGTGGAGAGAATGCCAGATATATCCTTTCAAAATTATGTTCTCAATCAGATTTCAAGATTACAAGAATTTCAAACCGTCAAGACTGGGAGAATCTTTTCTAACTAGTTCCTTTCATTAATAGAACCTGCAATTAAGCCCATAGCACTGGCATTAATGTTTGAATTGTATTCTCAGTCTTTCCTATTTTTTTCCCATTCCTAGAACCTCTCAGGGTCTCAGTCCATCCTTCATTAGGTATTTAGTAGGCTCTGAATATGTTGGTTGAAAGAACATGCCAAACTTGCTTTCCGAATCTTGGTTTCTAATACTGTTATTAACCCAATATCTTCAACCAGAAATCCAAGAATTATTTCTAATCCTCTCTTTCATCCTTTCAACTGGCACCTGGTGCCTGAAAAAAGTCTGAAAATTTTATAGAAATAGGGAGAATATTCCATTATTTATTGGACTATCCCCCCAGATTAATGATTATACCCTAAGACTTTGATCTGGAAGTTGAAGGAAACATACGAAACATATAAAGCATGTTATTTGAAAATGTAACTAATGTATTGATTAAATATATTTTTCACTGTTTCAGGACTTTCAAGGTCTCCTGTATTTATCTCTTAGTTAAGCTCCTGCTTTTTCAGCCCCATCGTTTCTGCCTTTGTTCAGGATTTCATCATTTCTCCCTGGACCCCTGACTCTTAATCTCCTTTTTCTTGTCACTCCAATCAAACCTCCACATTGCAGTCACCTGAGTACTTGAAAAATAATATGTAGACACATGTCACATGCTACCACTAAAGTGATCTTTCTGACATATAATCATCCATTTCTCTTGTTTAAAACATTCCTATGGTCTCCCCACTGTTCATGAAAGTAGTTACCTTATTGTGTCTACAAACATCCATAGAGCTTCCCACTATGTGCCAGTATTAAGCTATATGAGGCTGAATAAGGCAAACAGGACAGCTACTCTACTGGAGCTTCTACTCTAATGAATGGCCGATGACCTAGCTTCTCTCTGCAGCCTCATCCAAATCTCCAACGTCCTTGTTGATCTTTATATCCTAGCAATATCAAACAGCTTACAGTCTTGCACACATCCTACTTTTCCTCCTCACTACATTTGCATACATCCTTGTTGCTGGTCTGGTATATTCAGTTATCCTTTAAATTCCAGCTCAGACATCACTTTCTCCAGGAAGCCTACCTTGACCTCATGTTACACAGATGAATCACTTTTTTCTGGAACTTTTACATATTCTGTTGTTATTTAGTTGCCCTTATCACCATGTTCCCTAATTCATTTGATTACAGTCCTTCCTTTTTTTTTAGAGTGGAGAACTGAGAAAAAGAAAAGGATCTTTATTGCATTAAAAATTTTTTTCAGTTGCCAGAATCACTTTTTTAAAAAAGTAGACTCCACTGTATCAAGAAGAGAAATGATGACAATTTTCATATTGACCACCAGGAGTTACACTGAGCATTTTGCTGCTCTGAGAACAATGGCTGTTAAGAAAAGGAGCCAGGAATTTCATGATGCCTCATCTCACTCAACTATAACAATTTGTGAATTCTCATTTATTGTCTAAAAGTAACTGAAATAAAAAGGATCATTAGCGTATGCTTCATAATAGGGACAAACCCTTGAGTTTCAGAACACAGAAAAGAACTATTCCTTTTTTCTCTTTAGGTGTCAGAAAGTCTAGGGAACAGAAAGAATAGTCTATGGCAAAATGCAAACTGACTTGAGAGTTTTTTTTTTCCTCAGCTTAAAAAAATACTAGCATTAGAATAGAGGCATGGAGAGAAAATTTAAGGAAAACTGATTCATGTAAAGGAGAAACTCATATTTCTATTCATAGAATATATATATATACACACACTTATATCCTTATATAAATGCAAATTGTATACAATGTATTTATATATATTGTGCTCAGTCGTGTCTGACTCTTTATGACTTCATAGACTGTAGCCCTCCAGGCTCCTCTGTCCATGGAATTTTCCAGGCAAGAATACTGGAGTGGATTGCTGTTTCCTACTTCAGGGGATTTTTCCCACCTCAAACCCTCATCGTGTGTATCTTCTCTATTGGCAGGCAGATTCTTTACCACTGTGCCACCTAGAAAACCCCATTTATATACATTATATAAATGTATATATATTTATAAAAAAGAGCTTTTATGTTTTGTTTGCACACTAGACTGTTAGATATTTGGAAAAGAGATTGTTCTTTATATACTCAATGCTTAGTGAAGACACATAGTAGGTGCTCAATAAATGCAGATTTTAATTAAATGACAGTATGTTGCTGGTGCCTGGTTTTGATGGAAAAAGATCTAAAATTTAACAAAAGTGATAGACACGACATGAAAAATACATTCACTATGTAAAACTGCAGGTCACAGGGCATTACCTCATTCTATATTTGGGGCAGTCAGGACCTGTGCCCAGCAATACATGTACACAAAGATATTGCAATGCAGATGAGCCATATATAGAATATATGTACACATATGCATAGCTTAAAACCTCTTTTTCTGGTGTCCCCAGAGCCCCCTTATCTTCTATTGCCTTTGCCAGTGACGTGGTGCTATCTTCTTACATTTTTTATTTTCAACTTTTCAAACAAACTCAAGAAGTCCAGGTATAAGGAAGTGGAGAGATCCTGGGCTCTGTTCTGGTCCTTTGGGGGTCAGAGTTTAGGCTTCCATTCTTTCCATCCTAATTCATAATTTTACATTTTGTTCTTGGATCCCTCTCTTTATAAATCCATTCAGCAATTAAAAAAAAAATTATACAAGTTTAGTGTGTGCATGTGGGTTTTGGGTGGGCTATGGAAATTGATTTTCGAGTCAACCTCTCTTTTTCTTGCATCTCCCGCTTGAGTGGTTTGTCGGCTCCAGGCCTTTCTTTCACTGGAGGAGAATAAGGTTGTCTGTGGAAGAGGTCAGCATTTCAAATTGGTGGAGTTCAACTGCACAAATGACATAGAACTGACAAGAAAAGACAGGGGGTTTGGAGGTCACAGACTGCATAGGTCTCGCTTAGGGTTTTTGCTTTGTGATGAACCCTGGCACCAAAATGAATTAAATAACAGGCTTAAGGACTATTGAGGGAGGACTGAATGCAAATCAAAGATAAGTAGAAGTTTTCTTTCCTAAAAGGGGACTGATTTTTTTCCTTCCCTCTCCCCCTGCCATATCTATGCCAGCAAGAGCCGTATGTGAAACGTGATTTCGCTGGCATTATGCTGGGCGCTTTCACCGTGCTGAGGCTGTGATGGCCTAGCTTGGCCTATGATTAATGACCTGCTTGGCAATCTGGAAGCCGTAATAACTCCGCAGTCCACACACAAGCCATATAGTCGCATTCCTTTTGCGGATTTGCCAAGCTGTTACCAAGGGGCCCGTGTAGGAGCCGGATTGCTCGAGAGATAGCAAAGCATTGCTGCAAATGCCATTTGGGCCTTATCTGGCTGAGGAGTGCGATGAGCAGTGGGCTCATTTACAAAATCCAAAGCGCAGATCTCCTGGCTTTTTTTTTTTTTTCCCCCAGCCCAGATTAAGGAACACAAAACAAAACAAAAATCACTCCAAAAAAAAAAAAAAAAAGCCTGATAAAAACTGATCTCTAGGTTTTGAGTGATTACACAGACAGCAGGCAGGGGTGTTCCCAAATTTTGAATAGGATTCATCAAGGCCTAATGCTAATAAGGCCCTCCAAAAGCAAAAAGTGAAGTTCTAAACACTCTTGGTGGAAACAAAGGCTCCTCTTTCACGTGTACCGTCTGGAAGTGTTTGTGTGCACATGTCTGAATGGTAAACCTGTGTGTGGGAGTGAATGCATGTATATGAATCGTTGAATCCCCACCTGAAACTACCACTGACATTATTAATGGGCAATACACCAATACAAAATAAAAAGTTTAAAAAAACCTTTTAGAAAAAAGAAAAGGTATGGGTCTGGTCTTCGGTTCAGCCACTGCTTTGCTCTATGGCTGGGAATGCATTTCTTCTCCTCTCTGGGCTATAATTTTCTCATCAGTTCAATGAAAAAGTTGGATTTAGCAAACAAGCCCATAGGCTTTTCCTGGCTCTGAGTTTTCTTCATGTAGCAGATATGCACTGAGTGCTCACCGTGTACTTAGCATTCTTCCAGGCACTTGAGCTATTTAGGGGGAAAAAAAGACAAAGTTCCCTATACCCAAGAAGCTTACATTCTAATGGAGTGAGATAATCATTAACAAAAAAGATAATTAATAAGTAAATAGTTTATGTAGAGGATGATGAATACCACGGAAAAGGGAACATTAGGGCAGAAGAAAGGGGAACAGAAGCACCATGGGTTGGGCATTGGAGGCAGACTGCATTATGAAACATAGTGGTTAGGATAGGCCTTGGTGAGAAAGTGGGTTTTGGCCATAATCTTCAGGAGATGAGGGAGTCAGCCAGGCATATATCCAAGGGGGAAGAAATCTGGTAGAAATAATACTCTAGAACAAAGTCCTTAACAGTCTAAGAATCTACTGATGCTGTCATCTTCTTTGAGATTGACTGGCTTTCAATTACTTACCTAGCTGGTGACAGCTTTATCACCAAACCCCATGGGTTTCAACTCTGCCTGCATGTTGAAAGTATCTTGGGAACTAGAAAAATATAGAGGCATGGGTCTCACTTACAGACATTCTGAGTTCATTGTTCTGGGGTGTATCCTGAGCATCAAGAATTTACAAAGCTCCCTAGGTGTCAAGGTCAAGAACCACAGATCTAGAGCAAGCAGGTCAACTCCGCCATAACCTTTCCAGGGCTGTTTGTCATTGAGAAAAGCCATCTTACAATTCATTGTGTCAGAACGATTGTCACTCAGTCCACAGGCAGTATCTCATTAAGAATCTTCTATGCACAGGCTCTGTGCATAGCCCTGGCCATTGCAAAGGAGAGAAAGATGGTCCAGGCTATTGCGGAGTTCACAGAGTACGGAGAAGACAGACACAAACACGATTCAATTCTTCAGACACTGTGGTTTTTACAGAAAAATGGAGCCTGTTGTGCAACGCTGAAGGTCAGTTTTTCTCAAACATAACTAATTCAGTTATGACATCATTACATTCGCCATATCCATGTAAAATCGACTCATGCCTTTAATTTAAATTTTTACTTTGTCATAGTCCTAATTGATAGTATCTGTGAAATCCCTTGTTTGATGTGCTAATTATGTCTACTATAGGTCAAATGAATCACCTCATTAAAAAACAGCTGCACAAAGTTTCGAAGTATGCATCTACATCCTAAAGACAGCCATTGTTTGTCAATGTTGCCTGACTATCCATTGCAGATACTTCCTTTAGCACACACCTCGTCATACATTCTTGAGTTTGTCTCTAGGATAGACACTGAAAAGTAAAATTGCTGGCTTATGGGGCATTAGCATTTTTAACTTTAATATATACTGCCAAACTGGCCTCCCAAATAACCTAACCAACTTATGCCAGGCTGTAGGATCATGTGGCACTTCTCATTTGTGCCTTTCAAGCAGTGCCACTGTTTACAGGTGACACATTCATTGAAATCTTCTCATCTATCACAGTAGGGATGTATTTGCCCACATGTATCTATGTTCTTATTTGCAGCCCAGAGGAGTTTGCTAGAGGTGGCTGGAAACAGTACAGTATTATCTAGTCCAGGGAGGGGTGGCAGTCCTCATCTGAGCACTGTGCTTTGACCAACTGAGTTGAGCAGCGTTCCAGCATCTTAGAATAAGGGACTGAAAATCACAGTAACTGTGACACCTTCTTGGCATATATATGTCGCACTAATTAAGATATAAGGCGGTAGGATATAGAACAGACCCCCAAAATACTACTGGCTAAAATCAGCTTGGACTAGGAATTCTCTTACATAATTGTCCAAGTGTAATAAATTCAGGGATGGTACTGAAGAGTCACTTCTCTTAAGTTGTTGTCCCGATCCATCTGATCCAAGATGGTGCATGACCACATCCACGTTCTGACCAGGTGAAGAAGGGAATGCGCCCAGAAATCCCATTTGATCTGCTGATACACAAAATGTAGTCACATGGCCACATTCATCTACAAAGGGATATGGAGAATTTTTTTTTTTTTTGATAGCCATGTACTCGTCTGAAAAAAAAATTAGTGGTCTACTATTTATGAAGGACAAGATGAGAGCAGGTACAAGCAGACAATAGCAATCTTGCTACATATGTCAAAAGGGCCATTGCTTGGTGTCTCAACCATGGGAACAGGGCTCATTACATATCAGCAGTCATTTATATTTTACAAAGCATGTTCATATATGTGATCTCTTTTTACTCTCACATAATGCTGTGAATTATTATAGAAAGTCAAAGAGGGAAGAACTCAAGAACCAACAGAGTAGATGGCTCATAAAAATCACACTCTGAACAGCCACTGTCAGCTGCTGTACTTGACTCAAAAGCCTCATTTGGTCATTAATGAAACACCCATTAGCCAAATATTTGCTAATGCAGAAGACACTATTCCTGAGAGTAGTGGAGAGCTTTCTTATTAAGATGCAGAAATGAAAGCTAGTTGGAAATAACTACATAAAACGGAGAGGTGGAAGATACAGGGAGCAGGTTTTGAGGTGCTCAGCAGACACACAGGACCATAGGGGTGAATGGCATTTTGAAGGTAGGCACTCATTTTGTTCTGAAATCTGTGAGGGGTAGAGGGACTGAACAAGATCTACTGGAGATTCCTCTTGGGCAGCGACAGTGGCTTTCTGTACCTCTTGAGGTAAATTCTCAGTAAAGGAGTCACCATTGTTCCCCTCTCTGTATCCAAGTCCATTTGCCACATGACTTTGCCATCTTCCCATCAAAAAATAGGATTTATTTCCCCAGTTTGAATCTGGACTGGTCTTGTGACTTGTTTGGCCATAATATGACAAAAATTCCCTGCCAATTCCAAATCTAGAGCTTAAAAGGTTTTGTGCGTTTCTGTTCCATGTGCCTCTGGAACCCTGACCTTCTGCCATCAGAAGTAAACCAGGCAAATTTTCTGGAGGATAAGAGTCAGTGATGCAGAGACCAGCTATTTCTGCTCTGGCCTCCAGAGATCGGCTACATTCTAGATGACTCAGCAGCTGACCGAACATGCATGATCATGTGTAGCCAGGACAAGAACTGCTCAGCTGAGCCCAGCCCAAATTGCTGACCCATACAATCATTAGCTAAATAGATAGGTGCTATTTTAACCCACTAAACATTGTGCTGGCTTTATTTTGCTGGTAATAGAAGCTGACACTCCACTTAATGTACCATAGTTTTTCAGGATTTGTAATTTATCAAGTACTTTAGATTCCCAGGATTTCTGTAACAAGTAGCACATACACAAGGTAGCTTAAAACAATGGAAATTTATTCTCTCACCATTCTGGAGACAACATATCTGCAAGCAAGGTGTTGGCAGGATTGATTTCATCTGGAGAGTCTGAGAGAGAATCTGTTCTGTGCTTATCTCCCCACTTTGGTGGTCGCTGGCAATTCTTGATGTTCTTTGAATTATAGATGCATGATTCCAATGTCTGCATTTGTTATCACATGGTCTTCAGTTCTCTATATGTCTCTCCCATTTCCCTATATCTTATAAAAAACATCAGTTCTTAGATTAGTGAAAGTCACTCAGTCGTGTCCAACTCTTTGTGACCCCGTGGACTATACAGTCCATGGAATTCTTCAGGCCAGAATACTGTAGTGGGTTGCCGTTCCCTTCTCCAGGGGATCTTCCCAACTCAGGGATCGAACCCAGGTCTCCCACACCGCAGGTGGATACTTTACCAGTTGAGCCACAAGGAAAGCCCAAGAATACTGGAGTGGGTAGCCTATCCCTTCTCCAGGGAATCTTCCCAGACCAGGAATCGAACCAGGGTCTCCTGCATTGCAGGCAGATTCTTTACCAGCTGAGCTACCAGGGAACCTAATCCATGATGACCTTAACTAATCCAATATGACCTTAACTTGATGACATCCTCAAAAACTATTTCCAAATAATGTCATATTCATAGATTCCATGGGTTAGAATTTCAATCTATCTTTTTTGAGAGACACAAGTCAATTCACAACACACATGCTAAAGTTTCTTGTCTTGGAAGATTCATTCTGGGTTCCAAATAATACTTGCTAATGGAACCTCTGGAACACCATCCATTGGTAAGCTGGACCTTTCCCTATATGTATATTCATGTAAGCTTGTGCTATTTTATCTAGATTGGTGCAAAGAACAGAGAATTTGGAGAGGAAGAAAAAAGGTAACATTAATGGTACATAAATTGTCTCATTGATTTGAATTCTTACAACTCCCCTTTTGTATAGGCATAAAAATTCCATTTTATAGCTCAGAGATGTTGATAAATTTGCCTAAAACACACAGCAAATACATTCTGCACAGGCATTTGAATGTAAGCCTGTCTGATTTCAAAGCCTGTCCATCTCCTTTGTGTCAGAAGATCTGGATTCTAGTCCTGGTCCAGTTTCTACTAAGTACTGTGACCTGGAACAAGACTCACGATCTCTTAATTTTGCTAAAATCTCTCCTCTTAAAAAATGGAGTTGATAAATGTTACCTTTATTGGCTTTCTTTAGTGTCTAAAAGATGAAGTAGAATGTGGAGGTAAGGGCTGAGATTTTCATTTAAACAGCCTTAATTTGGAGTCTTGGCTATGTGTGCTTTTGGGCACATCATATAACCTTTCTAAGTCTTAATTTTTTTTATCTGTAAGAAAGGAATGATATCCCCTATTTTTAAGACTTATTGTCAAGATGAAATAAAATTATATACATATATATATATATATAATGACATATAATGTATATATATAGTGATATATAATATTATATATTATATCATGCTTAGTTCATTATCTGGCCATAGTAATCCCTCAAAGATGACCTATAGTTAGGTGTTTAAAAGCAAAGGGTAAAGTTCTAATTAATACCAATTATTAAAATTCCATGTTATTTTGGTTTGATGGAATCATGTGCTCTCTGAAGCCAGTGATTTCTCTGGGTTTTTTCCTAACTGAGCATCACCCAGGTTTGACCATCTCATGACTCAACCTCAAAGGCAGAGCTACTCTCCTGGCTGGAGACTGGCCGCATAGGAGGACAAAAGTTCCTGAAAGCTCCACTACTGGGGGAGGGGCAAGGCTGTCAGCCCATCTTAGGCTCTGCGAGGACTCAGGATCTCTGACAAGTCCCTCATTAGCTCCTCCTAGTCTGCACACTCTGTGACCTGCTTGGCTCCCATCAGTCTGGGGTTGTTCCAAGTTACCACGTGACTGGTTTCCCTAGACCAGTTTCAGCCTGAGCAACTTAGGGCAAGACAAAATGTCTATCAACGTATTCTCTAGGGTTCTCTAATCAGCCTTGAAAGCATTTGCTTGGCTTCCTCTGCTGATACCCCTGGGGACCCCTCATTTATAAACTTAGCCTTTTAGTGTCCATCCTCAACTCTTCTTCATCTCACTCTCAACTCTTTCTCACTCAGACAAAGGCTGGTACGAAACCTGCTGTACCAACTGCTCTCTTTGAGGGAAATCACTTTACGCAGAAATCTTGATGCTTTCTAGCCACATGAATATGACCACAGCTATTTAGATTGGAGATTAATGCTCCCCCCAAAGGAATGATCTGTAGGCAATCTAAGAAGTAGCATGGCTTTAGATTGCTGACCAGCAAGGGAGCTCTAAGCCTTCAGGTGAACACAGCACCCAGAGAACTCTTTTCTCCTAAGGAGGTTGGGCTGGAGACACCTGAAAAGAAATATGAACAATGAAATGGCATCAGAAGAGGCAAAGTAGTAAACAGAAGCCACTGCATGCATGCGTGCTAAGTCACTTCAGTCATGGCCAGTCCAACTCTTTGAGACCTTATGGACTGTAGTCTGCCAGGCTCCTCTGTCCATGGGATTCTCTAGGCAGGAATACTGGAGTGGGTTGCCATGCCCTCCTCCAGGGGATCTTCCTGACTCAGGGACTGAACCCCAACTCCTGCAGCTCCTGCACTGCGATTACTGCTATGCCACAAGGGAAGCCCAAACAGAAGCAACTAGGAAACAGAAACTAAGAGACAGAGAGAAGTCCTGTCCCAAGAGAAATGGAATAGAAGTAGGCAGAAAGGAAGTGAGTCCTGAGTATAGAGGAGTTGTGAATAGGACCCTATAAGGGGATTGTTAGTCATGTGGCTTTTGAGTCCTCAGAAGCTTTTCAAAGAATCTCAAAGAATAATCAAGACTAATCTAGAGTCTACTATTTTGTTCTTAGAACCACACAACAAAAATGAACTCTGGTAACTTGGAGAAAAAGGAAATGTGTTGGCAAGATGCTGGAAGGCTTTGAAAACTAAAGCGTCACTGAAGACCTAGGCTTGGTGAAGTGCACAAGGCAGACCTCTCTGGAAACCCAGGAAGCAAGATCCTGCCGAGTTCTGCCTCTGCAATGAGTCAAGTTCAACTCCAACTTCTCTTCACTCAAGAGTTAAAATCACGGAGTTTGAATGCCTTATCTGGACCTGCTTAAGGTTAGAGAATTGTAGGAAATAATTTTTTTGGCAGAAATTAGGCTTCTTTAACTAAAATAAGTGGATCTGGATGCTGGCAGGGCCAATGAAATTGCCATCTTGTCCTCTGAGGGCTGACTGTGTGGCTGCTGATAGTGCTTGCTGAGCTTTCATCTTTTCATCTGTAAACTCCAGTCACGTGAGACCACCTGAGTCTGTTTTATGGAAGTGGTACTCCTTTATCTTCTTCAGTTTTGCAAATCTTCAGTTCAGTTCAGTTCAGTCGCTTCGTTGTGTCCGACTCTTTGCGACCCCATGAATCGCAGCATGCCAGGCCTACCTGCCCATCACCAACTCCCGGAGTTCACTCAGACTCACGTCCATCGAGTCAGTGATGCCATCTAGCCATCTCATCCTCTGTCGTCCCCTTCTCCTCCTGCCCCCAATCCCTCCCAGCATCAGAGTCTTTTCCAATGAGTCAACTCTTCGCATGAGGTGGCCAAAGTACTGGAGTTTCAGCTTTAGCATCATTCCTTCCAAAGAAATCCCAGGGCTGACCTTCTTCAGAATGGACTGGTTGGATCTCCTTGCAGTCCAAGGGACTCTCAAGAGTCTTCTCCAACACCACAGTTCAAAAGCATCAATTCTTCAGCGCTCAGCCTTCTTCACAGTCCAACTCTCACATCCATACATGACCACTGGAAAAACCATAGCCTTGACTAGACAGACCTTTGTTGGCAAAGTAATGTCTCTGCTTTTGAATATTCTATCTAGGTTGATCATAACTTTCCTTCCAAGGAGTAAGCGTCTTTTAATTTCATGGCTGCAGTCACCATCTGTAGTGATTTTGGAGCCCAAAAAAATAAAGTCTGACACTGTTTCCACTGTTTCCCCATCTATTTCCCATGAAGTGATGGGATCGGATGCCATGATCTTTGTTTTCTGAATGTTGAGGTTTAAGCCAACTTTTTCACTCTCCTCTTTCACTTTCATCAAGAGGCTTTTTAGTTCCTCTTCATTTTCTGCCATAAGGGTGGTGTCATCTGCATACCTGAGGTTATTGATATTTCTCCTGGCAATCTTGATTCCAGCTTATGCTTCTTCCAGTCCAGCGTTTCTCATGATATACTCTGCTTATAAGTTAAATAAGCAGGGTGACAATATACAGCCTTCATGTACTCCTTTTCCTATTTGGAACCAGTCTGTTGTTCCATGTCCTGTTCTAACTGTTGCTTCCTGACCTGCATACAAATTTCTCAAGAGGCAGATCAGGTGGTCTGGTATTCCCATCTCTTTCAGAATTTTCCACAGTTTATTGTGATCCACACAGTCAAAGGCTTTGGCATAGTCAATAAAGCAGAAATAGATGTTGCTTTTTCCGTGATCCAGAGGATGTTGGCAATTTGATCTCTGGTTCCTCTGCCTTTTCTAAAACCAGCTTGAACATCAGGAAGTTCACGGTTCACATATTGCTGAAGCCTGGCTTGGAGAATTTTTTTTTTTTCACTTTATCAATAAGATTTATTTATTTATTTATTTTTAAATTTTATTTTATTTTAAAATTTTACAAAATTGTATTAGTTTTGCCAAATATCAAAATGAATCTGCCACAGGTAGAATTTTGAGCATTACTTTACTAGCGTGTGAGATGAGTGCAATTGTGCGGTAGTTTGAGCATTCTTTGGCATTGCCTTTCTTTGGGATTGGAATGAAAACTGACCTTTTCCAGTCCTGTGGCCACTGCTGAGTTTTCCAAATTTGCTGGCATATTGAGTGCAGCACTTTCACGGCATCGTCTTTCAGGATTTGAAATAGCTCAACTGGAATTCTATCACGTCCACTAGCTTTGTTCATAGTGATGCTTTCTAAGGCCCACTTGACTTCACATTCCAGGATGTCTGGCTCTAGGTCAGTGATCACACCATCATGATTATCTGGGTCGTGAAGATCCCATTCTGAAATGGCATTTTCTCTTTCTTCTAGTGGTCTGCTCTTTTCCTGAGTATATATACCCTCTTATACTCCCACGAGCAACGTATGAGTTATTCAGTTTTTCCACATCCCTACTATCATTTTTTGTCATAAGTATTTTTAATTTTAGTCATTCTTACAGATGTATAATGATATCTCATTATGGTTATTATTATTATTATCATTGTTTTATTTTTTGGCTGTGCTGGGCCTTCGCTGCAGTGTGCAGGTTCTTCACCTTTGTCTAGGTGCAGAGCCTGGGTTCTAGAGTGTGGGCTCAGTAGTTGCAGCACGGTGGGCTCTCTAGTTGCAGCACATGGGTTAGTTGCTCTGTGGCAGGTGGGATCTTAGTTCCCCGACCAAGGACTGAACCCACGTTGCCTGCATTGGAAGGCAGATTCTTAACCCCTGGACCACCAGGAAAGTCCCTCATTGTGATTTTAATATGCATTTTTTCAGATGGCTAATGGTTGATTGATAGATTGATTCCTGGTGAATTTTGAAACTTGCTTATATATCCTACATAGCTGTGTTTTGTTGGATATGTGGTTTGCAAATATTTTTTTCCCCAGGGTGTAGGTTATCTTTTGATCCTTTTCCCATGGTGTTCATAAAGTAGAAATTTCTAATTTTCTTACCACTTGATTTATTAACTTTTCCTTTTATGGATCATTCTTTTGGTGTCAGGTCTAAGAACTCTTTGCCTAGTCTTAAGCTGCAAGGATTTTTCTCTCATTTTTATTTCTAAAAGTTCCATAGTTTTACATTCTATGCTTGCATTCATGCTCTATTTTGAGTTAATTTATGCATAAAGTATGAAGCTTAGGTTAAGGTTCATTTTTACAACTATGGATGTGCCATTGCTCTAGTACTATTTGTTGAAAAGGCAATTTTTCCGCCATTGTTTTGTTCTAGCATCTTTGCCAAAAATTAGTTGGGAGTATTTATGTAGGGCTTTTTGGATTCTTTCTTCTGTTCTATTATTCTATGTATTGATCCCTCCATCAGTACCACACTATCTTAATTATTATATGTATATAGTAAACCTTATTATTGGGTAGAGTGGTTCTTTCCACTTTATTCTTATTTGTTGAGATTATTTTAGATCCCCTAGTATTCAGAAACATGATTGGCAGTAGTTTCCTTTCAGCGCTTCAAAAATGTTGTTCTGATTTCCACAGTTTCAGATGGTAAATCTAGTCAATAAGTTGGTATTTCCCTATAGGTCCTGTGGGAGTTTCTTGGTGGCTCAGTGGTGAAGAATCTACCTGCAATGCAGGAGATGGAGGTTTGATCCCTGGGTCGGAAAGATTCCCTGGAGGAGGGCGTGACAACCCACTCCAGAATTCTTGCCTAGAGAATCCCATGGACAGCGGAGCCTGGCAGGCTAAGGTCTATATGGTCGCAGTGAATTGGACACAACTGAAGTGACTGAGTGTGCGTGCACACACAGGTACTGTGTATGTTCAAGATTTTATCTTTGTGTTTAGTTTTCACAAGTTTATATTCTGTCTTGATATGAATTTCTTTGGGATTGTTCCCCTTGAGTTTCACTCAGTTTCTTAGATCTATAGATTTGTGCTAAATTTGGGACACTTTGAGAGATTATTTCTTCAAATCCATTTTAGTCAGTTCAGTTCAGTCACTCAGTCATGTCCACCTCTTTGTGATCCCATAAATTGCAGCACAACAGGCTTCCCTGTCCATCACCAACTCCCAGAGCTTACTCAAACTCATGTCCATTGAGTCGCTGATGCCATTTAACCATCCCATCCTCTGTTGTCCCCTCCTCCTCCTGCCTTCAATCTTTCCCAGCATCAGGGTCTTTTTCAATGAGTCAGTTCTTTGCATCAAGTGGCCAAAGAACTGGAGTTTCAGCTTCAACATCGGTCCTTCCATAGAATATTCAGGACTGATTTCTTTTACAATGGACTGGTTGGATCTCCTTGCAGTCCAAGGGACTCTCAAGAGTCTTCTCCAACACCACAGTTCAAAAGCATCAATTCTTTGGTGCTCAGCTTTCTTTATGGTCCAACTCTTAGAACCATACATGACTACTGGAAAAACCATAGATTTGACTAGATGGATCTTTGCTGGCAAAGTAATGTTTCTGCTTTTTAAAATGCTGTCTAGGTTGGTCATAGCTTTTCTTCCAAGGAGCAAGCGACTTTTAATTTCATGGCTGCAGTCACCATCTGCAGTGATTTTGGAACCCCCAAAATAAAGTCTGTCACTATTTCCATTGTTTCCCTATCAGTTTGCCATGAAGTGATGGGACTGGATGAAATGATCTTGGTTTTCTGAATGTTGAGTTTTAAGCCAAATTTCTCACTCTCCTCTTTCATTTCATCAAGAGGCTTTTTAGTTCTTCTTCACTTTCTGCCATAAAGGTGGTGTTATCTGCTTATCTGAGGTTATTGATATTTCTCCCAGAAATCTTGATTCAAACTTGTGTTTCATCCAGCCTGGCATTTCCCATGATGTACTCTGCGTATAAATTAAACAAGCAGGGTGACAATATACAGCCTTGACATACTCTTTTCCCAGTTTGGAACCTGTCTCTTGTTCCATGTCCAGTTCTAACTGTTGCTTACTGACCTGTATACAGATTTCTTAGGAGGCAGGTCAAGTGGTCTGGTATTCCTATCTCTTTCAGAATTTTCCACAGTTTGGTGTGATCCACACAGTCAAAGGCTTTGGTGTAGTCAGTAAAGCAGAAGTAGATGTTTTTCTGGAATTCTCTTGGTTTTTCAATGATCCAGCTGATGTTGGCAATTTGATCTCTGGTTCCTCTGCCTTTACTAAATCCAACTTGAACATCTGGAAGTTCATGGTTCAGGTACTGTTGAAGCCTGATTTGGAGGATTTTGAACATTACTTTGCTAGCATGTGAGTTGAGTGCAATTGTGCGGTAGTTTGAGCATTCTTTGGCATTGCCTTTCTTAGGGATTGGAATGAAAATTGACCTTTTCCAGTCCTGTGGCCACTGCCGAGTTTTCCAAATTTGCTGGCATGTTGAGTGCAGGACTTTCAAAGCATCATCTTTTGGGATTTGAAATAGCTCAGCTGGAATTCCATCATTTCCACTAGCTTTGTTGGTAGCGATGCTTCCTAAGGCCCACTTGACTTTGCATTCCAGGATGTCTGGCTATAGGTGAGTGATCACACCATTGTGATTATCTGGATCATGAAAATCTTTTTTGTATAGTTCTTCTGTGTATTCTTGCCACCTCTTCTTAATATCTTCTGCTTCTGTTAGGTCCATACTATTTTTGTCCTTTATTGTGCCCATCTTTGCATGAAATGTTTCCTTTTTATCTCTAATTTTCTTGAAGAGATCTCTGGTCTTTCCCATTTTATTGTTTTCCTCTATTTCTTTGCATTGATCACTGAGGAAGGCTTTCTTCTCTTTCCTTGCTATTCTTTGGAACTCTGCATAAATGGGTATATCTTTCCTTTTCTCCTTTGCCTTTAGCTTCTCTTCTTTTCTCAGCTATTTGCAAGGCCTCGCCAACCACTTTGACTTTTTGCATTTCTTTATCTTGGGGATCATCTTGATCACTGCCTCCTTTACAATATCATGAACCTCCATCCATAGTTATTCAAGCACTCTGTGTATCAGATCTAATCCCTTGAATCTATTTGTCACTTCCACTGTATAATCATAAGGGATTTGATTTAGGTCATACCTGAATGGTCTAGTGGTTTTCCCTACTTTATTCAATTTCAGTCTGAATTTTGCAATAAGGTGTTCATGATCTGAGCCACAGTCAGCTCATGGTCTTGTTTTTGCTGACTGTATAGAGCTTCTCCATGTTTGGCTGCAGAGAATATAATCCATCTGATTTCATTATTGACCATCTGGTAAGACCCTTCTTTTTTTCCTCCCTTTTCTGATGTGAATATTGGATCTTTTGTGGTTGTTCCACAAATCCTTGAGGCTCTGCTTAATTTTTTTCCATCTATTTTTATTTTGTTAATATCATTTTTGAGTGTGGAAGCAATGATAAGTTTTATTTTCTTAGGCTCCAAAATCACTGTGGACGGTGACTGCAGCCATGAAATTAAAAGACCCTTGCTCCTTGAAAGGAAAAGTATGACAAATCTAGACAGCATATTGAAAAGCAGAGACATCACTTTGTTGATAAAGGTCTGTATAGTCAAAGTTATGGTTTTTCCAGTAGTCATGTATGGATGTGAGATTTGGACTATATCGAAAGCTGAGTGCTGAAGAATTGATGCTTTTGAATTGTGGTGCTGGAGAAGACTCTTGAGAGTTCCTTGGACAGCAAGGAGATCAAACTCAATCCTAAGGGAAATCAACCCTGAATACTCATTGGAAGGACTGATGCTGAAGCTGAAACTCCAGTACTTTGGCCACGCGATGGTAAGAGCTGACTCCTGGCAAAGACCTTGATGCTGGGAAAAATTGTAGGCAAAAGGAGATGAGGATCAAGGATGACATAGTTATATAGCATACATGTTATGTTAGATGGCATACATGTATGTTAGATAGCATACAGCCTCAATGGATACGAATTTGAGCAAACTTTGGGAGACTGTGAAGGACATAGGAGCCTGGCTTGGTGCAGTCCATGTAGAGATGACTTAGCAACTGAAGAACAACAATTTTTTATGTGATTATAAATGGTATTGTTTTTGCAAAATATCAGTTTCCAGTTGTTCATTGTTAATATATCAAAATACACTTGATTTTTGTATTTGATTTTGTATTCTACAATCTATTAGTTCTAGTTTACTGTAACTTTTTTTTGTACTATTAATATCTGATTTTCCACATTGGCAATCATGTCATCTACAAATGCAGTTTTCCATTATTCTTTCCAGTTTAGATGCCTGTTTTTCTTGCCTTATTGTACTTGGTAGAACTTCCAATCAGTGTTGGAGGAATAGAAAAATTTAGTCTAAATTTTTTATTAATTTATTTATTTTAATTGGAGGCTAATTACTTTAAAATATTGTAATGGTTTTTGCCATACATTCACATGGATCAGCCATGTGTATACATGTGTTCCCAATCCTGAACCCCCCTTCCACCTCCCTCCCCATCTCATCCCTCAGGGTCATCCCAGTGCATTGGCCCTGAGCACCCTGTCTCATGCATCGTACCTGGACTGGTGATCTGTTTCACATATGGTAATATACATGTTTCAATGCTATTACCTCAAATCATCCCACCCTCACCTTCTCCCAGAGTTCAAAAGTCTGTTCTTTATACCTGTGCCTCTTTTGCTGTCTCACATATAGGGTCATTGTTACCATCTTTCTAAACTCCATATATATGTTAATATACTGTATTGGTGTTTTTCTTTCTGACTTACTTCTCTCTGTATAATAGGCTCCAGTTTCATCCACCTCATTAGTACTGATTCAATTGCATTGTTTTTAATAGCTGAGTAATATTCCATTGTGTATATGTAACCACAACTTTCTTATCCATTCATCTGCCTATGGACATCTAGGTTACTTCTATGTCCTAGCTATTGTAAACAGTACTGCAATGAACTTTGGGGTACCTGTGTCTCTTTCAGTTCTGGTTTCCTCAGTGTGTACGCCCAGTAGTGGGATTGCTGGGTCATATGGCAGTTCTACTTCCCGTTTTTTAAGGAGTCTCCACGCTGTTCTCCATAGTGGCTGTACTAGTTTGCATTCCCACTAACAGTGTAAGAGGGTTCCCTTTTCTCCACACCCTTTCCAGCACTTATTGTTTGTAGACTTTCGGATAGCAGCCATTTTAACTGGTGTGAGATGGTACCTCATTGTGGTTTTCATTTGCATTTCTCTGATAATGAGTGATGTTGAGCATTTTATCATGTGTTACCTATCTGTATGTCTTGTTTGAAGAAATGTCTGTTTAGTTATTTGGCCAGTTTTTGGTTGGGTTGTTTATTTTTCTGGAATTGAGCTGCATGAGCTTCTTGTATATTTTTGAGATTAATTCTTTGTCAGTTGCTTTGTTTGCTGTTATTTTCTCCCATTCTGAAGGCTGTCTTTTCACCTTGGTTATAGTTTCCTTCGTTCTGCAAAAGCTTTTAAGTTTAATTAGGTAGAGTTGGTGATGGACAGGGAGGCCTGGCATGCTGCAATTCATGGGGTCGCAAAGAGTCGGACACTACTGAGCGACTGATCTGATCTGATCTGATCTGAGGTCCCATTTGTTTATTTTTGCTTTTACTTCCATTACTCTAGGAGGTGGGTCATAGAGGAAGTTTACTCTAAATTTAAATTTTTACCTAACTTGAACTTCTAGAGATGAAAATTATAATGCCTCAGGTGAATAAAAACATTGATAAGCTCAGTGGCAGATTAAATGGTTGAAGATTATTTAACTTGAAGACATAACCAAAGAAGCTATTTAAAATGAAATGAGAGGGAAAAAAGACTAGAAAAATAAATAGAACATCAATAGGCTGTGAGAAAAAGATGTGTAACCATGTACATACATAAAAGTTGAAAATGTCTTTCTTTTTTTTCTGTTCTTAGCAGAAAAGCATCTAATTTTTCCCCATTAATTTATAACATTAGCCATAAGTGTTTCACAGATACCATTCATCAAGTTTAAGAACTTCCCTCTAGTCCTAATGTTCTGCAGGTTTTCCTTTTTTTTTTTTTAATCAGGAGTGAATGTTAAATCTTGCCAAACAAGTTTTTTGTATCTATGGACTTAATTGTATTTTTGTCTTTCTTAGTCTATTAATATGGTGAATTACATTGATGAATTTTAAAATATTAAACCATCTTTGCATTTTTAGGATAAATTTCACTTGGTCATGATCTACTGATAGGTTTGTCTTTAAAATAATTTTATTTATTTATTTTTAACTCTACTGGGTCTTTGCTGTTGTCTTCGGGCTTTCTCTTAATGTGGGCAGCGTGGGCTACTGTCCAGCTGCAACACATGGGCTTCTCATTGTGGTGACTTCCCTTGTTGTGGAGTACAGACTCTAGGGTGCTCTGGCCTCAGTTGTTGCAGCATGTGGGCTCAGTAGCTGTGGCTCCTGGGCTCTGGAGCACAGCCTCAGTAGTCGTGGCACATGGGCTTAGCTGTTTCAGGGCATGTGGGATCTTTCCTGAACAGGGATCAAACTGACGTCTCCTGCATTGGCAGGAGGATTCTTTACCACTGAGCCTCCAGGAAAGCCTGGAGGCTTTCAAATTTGTTTTTGAAAGAGATTTTCACCGAGTTCAGAATTCTAGGTTGGCAGAGTTTCACACACCCGCCCTGCCCTTGCTCTTTTAGTGCTATAAAGATGTTGTTCCATTATTTTCTCACTTATATCCTTTTCTGATAAGTTTTCTGATGTAATCCTTATGTTTGCTTCTCTGTATGTAATGTATGCTTGCTTCTCTTTCCCCCCACTGTTTGATTTTAAGATTTTCTTTTCATAACTGATTTTAAGCAATTTGATTATGATGTACCTTGGTATTTTTTCACATTTCTTTACTAAGGACTTGTTGAGATTCTAGGACTTTTGAGTTTACAGTTTTCTTTAAAATTTGAAAAAGCATTGGCCATTATTTCTTTAAATATTTTTTTTTTCTAGATACTCCCCTCACCAAACCCTTGCAATTTTGGGACTCCATTTACATATGTACAGGTTGTGGATCAGATGGTAAAGAGTTTGCTTGCAATGCGGGAGACCCAGGTTCAATCTCTAGGTCAGAAAGATCCCCTGGAGAAGGGAATGGCTACCCACCCCGTATTTTGCCTGGAGGATTCCATAGACAAAGGAGCCTGGTGGGCTACCTCCGTGGGGTCGCAGAGTCAGATACTTTGAGTTTTTACGTATGTACATGGTTACACACTTTTTCTCACAGCCTATTGATTGATGTTCTATTTATTTTTCTAGTCATTTTTTTCCTTCTCATTTAATTTTAAATAGCTTCTTTTGTTATATCTTCAAGTTCAGTAACATTCAATCTGCCACTAATCCTATCAGTGTTTCTTTTCACCTGAGGTATTATAATTTTTATCTCGATAAGCTCAATTTATGTTAAATGTTAAATTTAGACTAAACTTTTTCTATAGACTCGACTATACTTGACTCTTCACTTCAAGTTTAAATTCCTACAGATCAAGGACCAAATCTTCATCGCTTTGTCTCCCCTTGCAACTAAAAGAGGTATATGGCTGAATGACTTTGGAAACATTAAAAAAACTTTTCTGAGTCTCAATTTCCTTGTTTATAAAAATAGCAATAATATTATCAGGTTATTATGATGATTATTAAATGCCACCTGAAATTATCACCACATTGTTTATCAGCTATACTCCAAAATAAAATAAAAAGGTAAAAAAAATGAAAATGCATTAATAAAAGTATGTCCTAGTGCCTTCACATGCTATGGTCTTAACAAACCTGAATCCCCTTTTATCTCAAGTACAGTAATATTCCATTAAATTTTTCTATAGCCCTAGAATCCAGATTCACTAGTGATGTTCTAGAAAATATTTAACAATTGGCTCTGTAGTGGGGGGAATAGCAGCCTGATTTGTAGTATTCTCTGTTATCTGGAAATCCTTCCATTGCAGTTGATTTCAAGCAATCAAAATGATATCACTGAACACAGAGCTGGGAAGAGTTGACACAGCATTCCATATTTCTACCATACAGCTACAGATATAATAGACATAACCCCAAGAGCACAGATAATAATGTGTAGTGAAAAAGAACATGATCAGTTTTGGATATAACTTATTTTGGAATAGTTTATTTTGGTGTAAGCTAAGGCTGAGCGCCGAAGAATTGATGCTTTTGAACTGTGGTGTTGGAGAAGACTCTTGAGAGTCCCTTGGACTGCAAGGCGATCCAACCAGTCCATTCTGAAGGAGATCAGCCCTGGGATTTCTTTGGAAAGAATCATGCTAAAGCTGAAACTCCAGTACTTTGGCCACCTCATGCGAAGAGTTAACTCATTGGAAAAGACTCTGATGCTGGGAGGGATTGGGGGCAGGAGGAGAAGGGGACGACAGAGGATGAGATGGCTGGATGGCATCACTGACTCGATGGACATGAGTCTGAGTGAACTCCGGGAGCTGGTGATGGACAGGTAGGCCTGGCGTGCTGCGATTCATGGGGTTGCAAAGAGTCAGACACGACTGAGCAACTGAACTGAACTGAATTTAACTTTTAATAGTGGTCATATTTAAAAACTGGCTCACAAATCCAGAAAAATTTAGCAATTGGCTCTTGTAAAAGATTATCAGCCAACTTTGATACCCCCCCATCTCCTACTTTCCCCAACCCACGTTCTAGACTTTCTTCCTTTAGTATGTGGTTGAAACAATGGGATTTTCCTCTCATATTTCTCTGGAACTGAGCTTTGGAATCTGCTGCTCAGTGTCCTGTATTCTCTCTCACTCCCACTTCCGCCTTGGGTCACTGCCTGGATTCCCACAGAACACCAGAGAAATGGATGAGGGTGGACCACTCTCTTCTCTAACAGTCCTGCTGCTTTAACCTCCCCGCACCACCTCACATAGAGCTGCAAGAGTGATTACGGCTTTCTGTAATGAATCATTGAAGAGTAATTAGGGGAAATTATAATGTTGAGAGGGAAAAAATCTAAAAGCTGTTCAATAATTGTGACTTCTCTAGAGTCCAAGGGAAAACATATAAAACACTAAATCCTTCACTTTTTAAATTCAAGAACTATTTATTTGACACATACTCTATGCTAGGCATAGTGTTAGATCTATTTAATAAGGGGACATATTCCAAATTTTCATTTGGCTATCCCATTCTTGGTTTTTATATGCAAAGATTAACTTATTTCATTAAGCACATAAACGTATCTCTGAAGGGCAAACACTAATTCTCACTGCCAGTAAACACTAAACCCCTAAGAAAGAATAAAATGCTTACCCAATGGTCTTATTGCTTGCAAAGCACCTCTTGCCATGGAGAAAGAAAATGTAAATTGTTATACAGAGAAGTTGAGTTCCTTTACTTTACCCCATTACTCTTAAATTACACCCGCTCATGCCTTCCAGGAATAAGGAAAAAGTACATTGCTGGTCCACTTGGCTCCTTTAGCCTCTTACAGGTAATGCTACCAACTGAGTTTCAGGTGGTGAAACTGAAACTTCAGAGAGATGAAATGAGACCCAGTCCCTATTATTGGGGAAAACACAGATGTACAAATGAAAGACCATGATATTATGTGATAAACATCATAACAGCATAAACTCAATGGTGTGGAATCACAGAATGGACTCTTCATTCTGGCTGGAAATGCAGAGGGTCTTGGGAAGTCTTCACCCTGGCATTGACAGTGAAAGGTTAGAAGAGGTTTGCCGGCAAAGAAGACTGAATGATGGTAAACAGGCATGCGGGTTATATATAGAAGGCTGTACTTACAAACAGAAACCTTTGAGTGGCAGAATTGTGTGAAGTTTACTATGATAATAGTGCATGTCTGTGTGTGCACGCATGTGTGCATGTGCATACGATGGAGAAGGAATGATAATGTATGAGACCAAAAAGGGTAGAGCAAAATGTCAAGGGTATTTGATTATGATAACAGGTTTGGACTTTATTCTGTAGGTGTATTGGTCCCAGGTGATATAACCAATTTATGTTTTCAAGTAGAAGACTGAAGATTGTTGAGTAGACTTGTTGGGAGACACTGGAGGCAAGGAGATTATTAGCAGGCTGTCAGGATAATCTACATTGTAGAGGTCTGAACTAGAGTAGTTGGAGCGGAAGGCAGGTGTAGAGAACATGATGGGGCAACATTTCATAGAAAAGAAGGAACAAAAGAAGAACCAAAGAATTCTTTGGTTGAATAAGCCTCTTCCAGGCAGGTGGTGATGCTGTTAACATGAGAGTATGCACAGGTAGAGGAGCAAGAGTGGGAGACAACACTCATGTGTTGAATTTAAAGTACCTGGAAAACACCAAGGTGGAGATGTCCAAACCACGAGTTACAAATGACTACTGGAGCTCAGGATAGAGGTCAGAATGGCAGATTAATGGATTTGAGTGAAATGGGGGTTATATTAGCTTTTGACTGATGCTGTAATAAGTTACTAAAACTCAGGGGCTTAACACAAACTTATTATCTTTCAGAAGCCTGAAATGAGTCTTTCAAAGCTAAAATCAAGATGTCAGAAGAGCTGCCTTCTTTCTGGAGGCTTTAGCGAGAGGTTTTGTTTCCTTATCCCTTCAAGCTTCTAGAAGCTGCCTCCATTCCTCAGCTTATGGCCCCTTTATCTATCTTCAAAGTCCATCAACAAACGTCTGCTTTCTCTGCTTTTGTTGTCGCATCCTGGTTCCCCTTCTGATTTAGACAGTTCAGAGTAATTCTCTCATTAACTTAACTTAAGACATTAACTTAAGCGTATCTGAAAAATCCCCTTTTTACAGAAAGACACGTGTTCATGGGTTCTAGGGATTAGAATGTGAACAACTTTGGAGGGAGATTCTTCAACCTACCACAGGGTAGATGAGAAAAAAGCAATAGAATGAGGAAATAGAAGGGCTGAATGCAAATATCTGGGGCACATCAATGGCAGAAAGAGAAAGAAATACCTGGACAATAAGTGTTTCTCAGGAAAAAAAAATGAGTCAAGAAATTTCTAAAAGAAAGAATTAAAACTCTCTGACAATCTTTCCTCAGACCCTCTAAGCCTCCTGTTGATGTTGTTTAGTCACTAAGTCATGTCTGACTCTCTGTGACCCCATGGACTGCAGCATGCCAGGCTTCTCAGTCCTTCACTATCTCCTGGAGTTTGCTCAAACTTGTGTCCATTGAGTCAGCGATGCCATCCAACCATCTCATCTTCTGCCACCCCCTTCTCCTCCTGCCCTCAATCTTTCCCAGCATCAGGATCTCCTAGTCACTGGATTTACCTTTTGCTGACCTATAAAATGAGCAAAAGCACCAAATTGGATATGATTCTATCATCCAGGACCTTTTTTGCCAGTTCCTGATATATTAGCTCTCCAGACCTTCTCCAATCAACCCCAAACTCCTAACTTGACTCTCAGATACAACTCTAGACTTGATTTTCAGAAATGTGGTCCTTGACCTTCCTTTCAGAATTCAGGCTGACTTGCCCTCTGCTTTCATTGTTTCTCAATGTGGTAGCAGTGAGTAACAGTGGCTTTCAAGAGTCTTGGGGACCTTCAACTTCTAAAATTCATTCTTCCTTCCCTCAGGCTCCTGAGTAGAAGTGGAAACCTGGGTTCCAGAGGTGTCACTTGGATCTCTAAAAAGGTAGAAGCACTCACAGGAAGGCTGTTCTCTGTTTCTCTGGTGCTATGTTCTCCATCTCAGGTGCAATGAATTGGCCAGGGATTGTCTGTGCCTAGGATATCTGTCTTCCATCCAGGTGAACAGAAGGGTACTCGGAATTGCAATAATTGCAGGACCACATGGAATAAGAGAGCTATTTCCCCTAAGAAGAGGAGGTTGCTATAATGACAAGAAGGAAAGGAAGGATGCTGGGCAGGCAACAAAGCAGATGTCCACTATACTGGGGATAGACTTCTAACTTTTCTATTAAGGAGACTATGGAGTTCATGTAGCATCATCAAGAACTCCATGCTTAGATAATATGTATCAGCAAGGCCAAGTAATAATCATTCCTTTAATCATGAAACCTACAAAGAGTACAGTCCATTCTCTAGAACCTAGTCCATGCATGTATGTGTGCACAGGCACTCAGTCATGTCGGACCCATTGCAACCCTATGAACTATAGCCCACCAGTCTCCTCTGTCCATGGGATTCTCCAGGCAAGAATACTGGAGTGGGTTGCCATGCCCTCCTCCAGGAGATCTTCCCGACCCAGGGATTGAACCTGAATCTCCTGCTTCTCCTGCATTGGCACACAGATTCTTTACCACTGAGACACCTGGGAAGCTCCCTAGTATCTGGTACTCATATAAAATGCTGTGAAAATAATATATCTGTGTAGCTCCTAGCACACTGCTTGGGACATAAGAAGGATTCAGTGAATACTTGGTGAATTAATGAATGCATAAATGAACATACTGTATATAGATAGTGAAAATGAAAGTCACTTAGTCATGTCCAACTCTTTGCGACCCCATGGACTATACAATCCATGGAATTCTCCAGGCCAGAATACTGAAGTGGGTAGCCTTTCCCTTCTCCAGGGGATCTTCCCAACTGAGGGATCGAACCCAGGTCTCCCACATTGCAGGCAGATTCTTTACCAACTGAGCTATCAGGGAAGCATATAGATATGCCAGCTCTTAATCTACAGATGCTTCCAGGAGGCAGTGCTGTTTTGGGTTTTTTTTTTTTAAGTTTAAAATAGTTTCGTAAGGATATAACACATGTATGGCTGTTCATTCTACAAAATCTTCATCATAGAACTTATGATACACCTAATTAGCAGTAGCACCCAGATTTTCCAAATAGTCATCATTTTTCTCTTCTCTGCATAGCCTTCTTTTCATTGGCTGCTTTCTGCTTTTGTTGTATGATTTCAGATTCCTTCTGTTTCCTCTGAGAGGTATCAAACTACCTGCTTTTCCTTTTCCCCTTACTAATTTTCTGGGATTTCTTTACATATTTCTGATGGGCAACTTCTCCTTGATTTCCACAGGCCATGCTGACCACCACACTGAGCCTAGAAGAGAGCAATTCGGAAGAGCAATGACTTCCTTACAGGCTCCATGGCTGAACCCATTTGTCTGTCTGGAAGACTGAGCTTGCACGGGTGCTCCCAGTGCTGACATTTTTTCTTAATGAAGAATTTATTTTGTGGACCTACACCCAGCAGTAAAAGTTTAAAATTTTTGACTTCTGAGGCAGTAGTTTAGAAAATCTACTTTATCCTCACACACTGGCACTGGAAACCAAGAATGTCTGAAAGCTTTTGTATAATCTGATTAAGAGCTGAATAAGAAGAGGAAAGGGGTTAACGATTAGTGGTTTAACACCACATTTACCTAAGCTGAAAAGGTTTTTCTAAAGATCCTTTTAGAAACTTTTGTGAAGTATGTAATATGAGGGCTGGGCTGGAAGCCCAAAGTTAACACATCCACCATCCTTTCTGCCCATTCTTGTCACTTTCAATGGTTAGAATTCTTCCATACCTAAGCTCTGAGACAATCCTCCTCCATTTTCATCAGGCACAGAATTAATTCACTGATTTTATAGCACCATCAGATATCTATAAGCTTTTACTCCAAGTGACTGTCATTGGTTATCACATGCATTCTCAAGGGAGGTGACATCACTCTGAAAGAGGCAAAAATTGGTCCTTAGGGTGGGGAAATCTTAAACGTTACACTGACTTACAGCCCTTTAAAGGACCACAGTACATTATTAGATATAGAACATATCTCTGATAATTTCATAGGAGACAATGAGGTAAAGACAATCTTTAAAACTCATTTAGTGGAGCAGTAATAATAATTTTTTTAAAGTTTGGGAAACACTGGGTTATAAGGAAGGACTTAAAAACACATGAACACTATTCCTTTTCTTATTTTACAATGCCCTCAGGAAAAAGGATGTTGCATTGTGAATTAGAAGACTTGAGTTCTAACTTTCATATCTACCACCAATGAGCAAATATCTTCATTTATTTATTCAGATATTCATTGAGTACCTTCTATGTTTCAGACACTATGCTAAGCTCTGGGGGTACAAGATAAACAAGATGTAGAGTTCTAATTGAGGTTATGTTTGAGAATGGAGCAAATAAGAAATAAGATCCAAATATCTATAAATAATAATTATGATGGTAATAAATACAATAGGTGGACAGGAGATGGGCCAGTCCAGATCATGCAGGGCCACGCAGGCTGTGGGACAGAGCTTGGTTTTATGCTAAGCGCTCTGTGACTCTGGGCAAATTAGTTGATGATTTCTGTCAAACGATGAGTGTGGGGTTGGTGGGGGTGGAGCAGCTGAATGTTCTAGAATGCTAAGTTGAGCCTCATCTAATTCAGGAACTGTGAGAGATGCCATAAATCTCCAGTGGGAGAAAAGTAAGGTAGCAGGTAAAGCTTAGACTGCAAAGAGATCCAACCAGCCAATACTAAAGGAAATCAGTCCTGAATATTCACTGGAAGGACTGATGCTGAAGCTGAAACTCCAATACTTTGGCCACCTGATGCAAAGAATTGACTCATTGGAAAAGACCCTGATGCTGGGAAAGATTGAAGGCAGGAAGAGAAGGGGATAACAGAGGATGAGATGGTTGGATGGCATCACCCACTCAATGAGCCTGAGTTTGAGTAAGCTCTGGGAGTTGGGTGATTGACAGGGAAGCCTGGTGTGCTGCAGTCCTTGGGGTCGAAAAGAGTTGGACACTACTGAGCGACTGAACTGAACTGAACTGAAAACTGAACTGAACTGACATCTCCAGGGTTGCTTGCTTATAACTGGGCTGGGGCAAATTCACATTTCACCTGGAAAGGAAGGAGCAAGAAGGGCTGGTTCATGCATTCCTCTGAATGTGGAACCTGCCTTCCTCCCATTTTCATTTTTGAGATGCACCGAGTACTTTTTCCTCACTCTGCCAATCTCCTCCTCATGTTACATTGGAGCTTCCTAGTGAGCATAAGCATGGGATTGGAGGTCAGGGACCTGGGGCTCTGGACCCCCACTCTAAATAACTTGTGACACAAGCCAGTCTCTTCCTGGATCTGGGCCTCCAGACCCTCATCTGGGACCATGATTAAGATTCCTTCTAGAACATAGACTCTGATTCTATTATCTTCCTCTTCACCAGAGATGAGAAGGAGCATAAACCGTGCATGGAAGTGCACCCAAACTCTCCTAAAATAATAAAGCAATTTCCTTTGAGATGGTTGACAAGGAAAGTCAGGAGGCCCTTGCAGAAAATGATGAAACCCAGTCCCAGCTGAATATTAAGTTAGAGAGAGGTCTGCAACTGGGCCGGGGGGCAGAGAGAGGGGGAGATGCCAGGGTCGGGGGAGAGAGAAATTTTAATTGCGATTGTTTGGCCTGCTGATCCTAGGCAAATGACAAGGAGCCCCCAAGCAGCCTCAAACACGGATATTTGAAAGGCAGAGACGGCTGGGGGATGGTTTGGCTTCGCCCTCCCCTCTGAGGCTGTTTGAGGAGCGGTCTGCGGCGCTGACAAGCACGGGTTTTGGAGGCCATTGAAAAGTTTTGGGCCTAAATAGGGTAGGCAGCTTGGCTTAAGTGTTGCTATGGAATACCTGGCAACCGGCAACAATAGGCCTTTTAGAGAATCCAGGGCAAACAGTGACCGTGGTAATGGGGTGGGCTTAAGGGTCTCCTTGCCCGGCTGGGCCCCTCCTCTCCTCACAGAGGCCTGGGCACTGGGCTATGTTCCGGAAATTCCCTGCACAAAGCCCCATTCAGTGGGAGGAGGGTCAATGCGTGTGCTTTTGGAGGGGGTGGCGGTGGGACTGGGGGGTGGGGAGAGGCGGGGGAGGGGGTACAGGAGAAGGAGCTTTACTGCCAAAAAAAAAAAAAAAAGCTCTCTCAAGTCTCTTTCTTCTCGAAAAGACTAAAAGAGGCACAGAAAGTGCTAAGTTTGTAAAAGAGGCTGAAAAGGTTCAGAAAAGTAGCATAAAAGGGCCGGGGAACGCCCCGTGAATTTTGAACAGAGAGCAGAAAAGGAACCCTAAAAAGCAATTAGTGATGCTGCTTGTAAATGGAGGCAGCGCGCTGGGGGTGGGGAGCTGAGGGCTGAAGGTAGGTGCGGAGGCCGGTAAGAGGTTGGGGGGTGTGTGATGGGAGCAGGTGAGGAGAAGGGGTGAGGCGTGGGATGGGTGAGGGGACCGGGAGGCCAGGGAGTCGTGGAGGGGTGGACAGCGGCGAGCCCTCCACCCCAGCCAGTCGTGGCTCTAATTGCACGCCTTCAGGCTGCTCTCTGCTGGGCTGTGCGGCTCAGACTTTGTCCCCTGGTTCCAGCAACACTCCAAAAGGCCGTGGAGCCTGAGACGGTGACCGGCCTCCCGCCCTTTGTTCCGTGATGACCATGAAGAAATCCTCAAGTCTCTGAGAGAGTGGCTACCCGCATTCTCTTGGCAGCGGAGTGATGGCAGGGTGCTGGGGAGCTGGGTGTCTTCCCGAGTTCCCGGGGCGGGGGGTAGGGAAGGCTCATATGACACCCCGCGGAGCCCGGCAGAGCAGCCAGCAAATTAGCACTGTGCAAATCCCACGTGCCCGCGCTGCCTAGCATTCGTGCTCAAACACCCTACTCCACTGCTCTAAAGATAATAATTTTATATTTCCAGCAGAATGTGCACAGTGACAATTATCTGTATTCCTACTGTGTCGCAGCATCAACGGATCATCAAGAGAATTATGTTCCAGTTGAAAGCAGATTTAAATAAACAGACACTAAATGGGAGCCAATAATAGATGTACCAAAATAGTCCAGGCGAGAAAGCAGCCATTTAAATACAGGGCTGTTTAGTGGAGAAGGTAAGAGGAGTCCAGACCCCAGGGTTTACAGTTCCCAGACTGCAGCTCAGCCCCGCAGATTCTTTCCAATGATCTCTAGGGTTGACCAGAGCGCTATCCTAAGCTGCTTCTTCCCTCTCCCTCCCTCCCTCTCTTATTCCTTTCTTCCCTTCTCTCCCCTGTCCTTCCTCCTCCCCTTCCTCCCTCCTTCTCTCCCTTTCACTCCCTTCTTTACTTCAACAAACATTCATCGTTCATTATCAACTAGCTGCCTTTGGGCACCTTTATCAAAATTATTAAGCACCACCCTTCTTGATTTCTGTGACCCTCTGCTCCAGACTCAAATTGGATCTTGTTGCCCCTGTATGGGGCAGGGGAGGAAGTTGTTAGTTCCCCAAGGAGAAAATCAAGCTGTTGTTTCCATAAGATGGGAGAATGGAATGATGAAGGGGCAAAATAATGAAGGTCCAGTATATATTCATTCAGCCATCACATATTTATTAGAGGTTATTCTGTGTGCCAAGCGCTGTTCTAGGTCCTGGGAATTCAAAGATCAAACTGTAGGTCTCTCTCCTCAAAGAGCTTCTAACCTTGCAAAGGAAAGATAACCAGGCAGCTGGATGTGAGTGGGTGGCACATATATTGGGAGCACCAGAGAGGGATCCTGCCAGAGTGAGGTGAAGGAGACTTCAAGAGGAGCCAGCTGTGACTTTAAGGCTGAGAAAGAGAGAACATTTTAGTGAGCAGAAACCTAGTCAGGGGACACTCCTAGCAGAGAGAAGAGGTTGTGCAAGGGCAGAGAAACAAGAGAAGAGTTGATGTGTTCAGGAGCTTGCAAGTCCTTCAGCAAGAGCAGCTTCAGAATCTGGGAGTCCGACAGAGAAGGCTGTCAAGAGGACTGGGGTGGGGAGGTATGGGAGAAGTAACTGGTGACAACATAAAGGGCTTTGCTGGCTATGTCTGTTCTCCAGGTTGGGGTGATGAGCAGAAACCTCATTTCTGCTGGCCTCTTGTTTCCCTTAGTGGGGACTTCTATTAGAGTTACTCTCCTGGCTTCTCTGTCTCTTCCCTCACTCCTGTCAAGCCTAGGGAGTTGGGCTTCATTTCTCTTCTGTCTTGTATAGAGCAGCCCCTCTGATGTATTCCCAGCCACCTGTAATAGAAGTCTGTCCTTACATGGAAAAACCTAACTGTGGATGTTCAGCTGTTAGGCAATCTAATTCTGGGGCACAGGGTTAGGGAGCTATTGTTTCCCCAAACCTAAGCCTGGTTTTGACTGTATTTTCATTAATAAAACTGCCATTTTGATCTCTGTCTGTTTTTGACCCCTTTCAAGTGAGTACTGTTTTTTAAACCCTTGAAATGTCAAGGCAAACTACAGAGGTTAGGAAGGGGACCGTTGGAGGAGGGTGAGCATGGGAACAAATGGCATGAGGAGGCTTTTGTGTTAAAAGTGTCACTTTTAGAGCAGTCCTCCTGGGTTCTCTTATCCCCCTGCTGTCCACCTGGGGGCCCCTTCCTAGTAAAGTCTCTTGCTTTGGAAAAAAAAAAAAATGTCGCTTTGGCAGTTGGGCAGAGGATGGTCTGGAGAGGGTAAGGAGATTTAGAAGGAAAGAGATGGTAAAGATTGTTTTTTAAAAAAACTGAACTACAAATGTATTTATATATTTAATAATTATATTTTCCAGAGATCGAACCGGGTATTCTGAATTGCAGGGAGGTTCTTTACAATCTGAGCCACCGAGGAAGCCCAAGTCACTCTGTTGTGTCTGACTCTTTGCAACCCCATGTACTGTAGCCCACCAGGTTCCTCTGTCCATGGGATTCTTCAGGCATGAGATGTATGCGTTGCAATACAGGAGATGCAAGAGTCACAGATTTGATCCCTTGGTTGGGAAGATCCCCTGGAGTAGGAAATGGCAACTTGCTTCAGTATTCTTGCCTGGAAAATTCCATGGACAGAGGAACCTGGTGGGCTACAGTCCATGGGGTGGCAAAGAGTCAGACATGACTGACCATGAACACACACACTCAAGTAATCAACCATATCCCAATACAAAGTAGAAGTTAAAAAAAGACACGAATATATTCTTTCATGTTTTATTTTAATGAAAATACTTAAAATTACAAAACATGATGCTTAATTTTAAATTTGTAATAGAATTCAATATTAGAGAAAATATAGCTAAAACGAAAGGCTCAACAATCTTGAATTAGGTTCTTTATGACATAAGGGTGGTTTGTACACATAGAAGAGAGGATAAATGTGATATACATGATATTGACATTTGTAAATTCACTTAGAAAAACAAGAGATGATGAAGATGTTAACTAGGAAAACAGTGGCAGTGAATGATTTGAGTGGAGATAGAGAAGGGATGTGGAGGGAGAGATAGTCTGAAGATAGAATTAATAGTAGTTGGGGGCTGATTGGATGTGAGGGTAAGGAAGAATCTGGGTTTCTGGTTAGTTGATGGGATTTTCATTTGCTGGAATAAGGAATGGAGATGAAGTGCAAGGGACAGGGAGCATAAAAATGAGCTTATTTTGTGACATACTGACCCCAGGACACAGAGCAGTCCACTAGGGAGTTAGATATACAGGTCCACAGCTCTAAAAAACAATAATCTGGTTGAATTTAGAAATGCATCTAGAAACAATTATTGAAGCACAGGAATAAGAAAAGTTGCTAAGAGAAAGGGTATGGAATGAGGCAAAGAGAAGTGTATGGAGGCAAACCAAGGTTTAAGCCAAGTTTGACAAAAGCATATTGAGTTCCACCTGAGAATTAAGAGGGACTATTATTTATTCCTCCTGTTATCGGCATCTGATGTTACTTGAGAATCTAAGCTATCACATAACCTTCCACAAAGCCTCCCAAACCACTTATTTTTGTTTACTAAGGATTCAAGCTGCTATATGCTAGGTATCTATCATTGTAACCATCTATCTGTATATCCTGTGGTCATGTATGGATGTGAGAGTTGGACTGTGAAGAAGGCTGAGTGCCAAAGAATTGATGCTTTTGAACTGTGGTGCTGGAGAAGACTCTTGTGAGTCCCTTGGACTGCAAGGAGATCCAACCAGTCCATTCTGAAGGAGATCAGCCCTGGGATTTCTTTGGAAGGAATGATGCTAAAGCTGAAACTCCAGTACTTTGGCCACCTCATGCAAAGAGTTGACTCATTGGAAAAGACTCTGATGCTGGGAGGGATTGGGGGCAGGAGGAGAAGGGGACGACAGAGGATGAGATGGCTGGATGGTATCACTGACTCGATGGACATGAGTCTGAGTGAACTCCGGGAGTTGGTGATGGACAGGGAGGCCTGGCGTGCTGTGATTCATGGAGTTGCAAAGAGTCGGACATGATTGAGCGACTGATCTGATCTGATCTGATCTGTATATCTCACACATATGTAGCATATATAAGAGCTAATATTTATTGAACATTATGATGTATCATCTTTGATACTTTGCTAAACTCTTTACACACATTTATACTAGGCAGGTATGATCAGCTTTGTTTTGAAAATGAGGAAACTGAGGCTCAGAGCAGTCTGACACTTCAAACTTTGAAAGCAGAACTGTGCAACTACAAAGCTCATGCTCTGACCATAGGTCTCATGGCTTATCTTTATCAAAGAAGATGCCATATGAGTTGAAGTCTTTAGGAGTTTACTACCTGCCACCTTCCTTAAGAAGAAGGCTAACACTAAACGTAAAATTAGCTTGAATCCTGCAATTTGTTTATTGAACAATGTTAAGTGCTGTGAAACTCAGCTTTCTCCATTGGTAGTAGAAATGTGTAATACTTTCTTCACAGGTACACTTCTGCCTTCTACCCCGTGGGAAGCCATATTATAGAAAGCTCAGTGACTAAGATAGATGCTTACATTGCAGAAATATTTCTTTTCCCTCTAACTTTAACAGAAAAAAAAAATCCAAAACACAACAAACTAAGCTCTAAAATATGCCAAAAATAGGAAAAACATCAAGAAAACATCAACAATATAGAACATTTATTTAAATATCATAATAAGAGAAGTAGCATAATTGTGAAAAGGCTCTTGTTTATAAATATTAGAAAGAAAAATCTAACAAAGAAAATTATGTGACAATACTTAAGTTTTGATATGAGAATTAAATGTTTTTCTTGTTAGAAAACTATAATTGAGATCAAGAAGATTAGACTTATTAGTTCCTATTTAGTATTTTTTCCTGTTTGTATTTACTATTACTTTGTAGCTGTACATTCTTGTAACTTAAAGGTCTCTGTCAGAATAAGTAATCTGCTTCCTTAATTCATCTGCCTAGGAGTACTTAAAGTCAAAGAAAATGAGATTAAATTATCTGGATTCAGAATTCTTTAAGAATCATTCTGTTTTTATGGGAAAATGTCTCATCCTTCTTGTAATAAAAGTAATAAAAAGTATCCATGTTTTTAATAATTGGATTTTCAGGAACACAGACAGCTCTATTTTTTTCATCAAATATTTCATACTCAAAGGTAAAATTACACATGCATTCTACTTATACGTTCTTTATTTTTAGATTATATTTTTACTCCAAAAAAGAAGACTTGTTTGGGAATGCTATGTTTTTAGTTAATTTTGTCCACTTAGAAGTGGACAATATCATTTTGGGTATTCCATTCTTAATTTTAATTACTCACTTGATATTACTTAGTACTAAGTGAAACTAAGTTTACCAAGACCTATGTTTTTCTCACATTCTTCCCTCAAAATATCCTTGATACTTAAAGGCAAAATTTTCTCTAACTGATGTTGAATGTGTGCTTAAAAGGGAGACATAGGGAAAATCAGATTAGGATTACCTTTCCCTTCAAGTTTCATGTAGAGTAAGGGAGATTCAGTTCAGTTCAGTTCAATCACTCAGTCATATCCGACTCTCTGTGACCCCATGAATCGCAGCATGCCAGGCCTCCCTGTCCACCACCAACTCCCGGAGTTCACTCAGACTCATGTCCATCGAGTCAGTGATGCCATCCAGCCATCTTATCCTCTGTCATCCCCTTCTCCTCCTAATCCCTCCCAGCATCAGAGTCTTTTCCAATGAGTCAACTCTTTGCATGAGGTGGCCAAAGTACTGGAGTTTCAGCTTAGCATCATTCCCTCCAAAGAAATCCCAGGCTGATCTCCTTCAGAATGGACTGGTTGGATCTCCTTGCTGTCCAAGGGACTCTCAACAGTCTTCTCCAACACCACAGTTCAAAAGCATCAATTCTTCAGTGCTCAGCTTGCTTTACAGTCCAACTCTCACATCCATACATGACCACTGGGAAAACCATAGCCTTGACTAGATGAACCTTTGTTGGCAAAGTAATATCTCTGCTTTTGAATATGCTATCTAGGTTGGTCATAACTTTCCTTCCAAGGAGTAAGCATCTTTTAATTTCATGGCTGCAGTCACCATCTGCAGTGATTTTGGAGCCCACCAAAATAAAGTCTGACACTGTTTCCACTGTTTCCCCATCTATTTGCCATGAAGTGATGGGACCAGATGCCATGATCTTTGTTTTCTGAATGTTGAGGTTTAAGCCAACTTTTTCACTCTCCTCTTTCACTTTCATCAAGAGGCTTTTTAGTTCCTCTTCACTTTCTGCCATATGGGTGGTGTCATCTGCATATCTGAGTTTATTGATATTTCCCCTGGCAATCTTGACTCCAGCTTGTGCTTCCTCCAGCCCAGCATTTCTCATGATGTACTCTGCATATAAGTTAAATAAGCAGGGTGACAATATACAGCCTTCACGTACTCCTTTTCCTATTTGGAACCAGTCTGTTGTTCCATGTCTGGTTCTAACTCCTGCTTCCTGACCTGCATACAAATTTCTCAAGAGGCAGATCAGGTGGTCTGGTATTCCCATCTCTTTCAGGATTTTCCACAGTTTATTGTGATCCACACAGTCAAAGGCTTTGGCATAGTCAATAAAGCAGAAATAGATGTTTTTCTGGAATTCTCTTGCTTTTTCGATGATCCAGTGGATGTTGGCAATTTGGTCTCTGGCTCCTCTACCTTTTCTAAAACCAGCTTGAACATCTGGAAGTTCACGGTTCACATATTGCTGAAGCCTGGCTTGGAGAATTTTGAACATTACTTTACTAGCGTGTGAGATGAGTGCAATTGTGCGGTAGTCTGAGCATTCTTTGGCATTGCCTTTCTTTGGGATTGGAATGAAAACTGACCTTTTCCAGTCCTGTGGCCACTGCTGAGTTTTCCAAATTTGCTGGCATATTGAGTGCAGCACTTTCACAGCATGATCTTCAGGATTTGAAATAGCTCAACTGGAATTCCATCACCTCCACTAGATTTGTTCGTAGTGATGCTTCCTAAGGCCCACTTGACTTCACATTCCAGGAAGTCTGGCTCTAGGTGAGTGATCACACCATCGTGATTATCTGGGTCGTGAAGATCTTTTTTGTACAGTTCTTCTGTGTATTCTTGCCACTTCTTCTAAATATCTTCTGCTTCTGTTAGGTTCCTACCATTTCTGTCCTTTATTGAGCCCATCTTTGCATGAAATGTTCCCTTGGTATCTCTAATTTTCTTGAAGAGATCTCTAGTCTTTCCCATTCTGTTGTTTTCCTCTATTTCTTTGCATTGATTGCTGAGGAAGGTTTTGCAATATTGCATAGGAACCTGGAATGTCAGGTCCATGAATCAAAGCAAATTGGAAGTGGTCAAACAAGAGATGGCAAGAGTGAACGTCGACATTCTAGGAATCAGCAAACTAAAATGGACTGGAATGGGTGAATTTAACTCAGATGATCATTATATCTACTATTGTGGGCAGGAATCCCTCAGAAGAAATGGAGTAGCCATCATGGTCAACAAAAGGGTCTGAAATGCAGTACTTGGATGCAATCTCAAAAGCAACAGAATGATCTCTGTTCATTTCCAAGGCAAACCATTCAATATCATGGTAATCCAAGTCTATGCCCCAACCAGTAACACTGAAGAAGCTGAAGTTGAACAGTTCTACGAAGACCTACAATACCTTTTAGAACTAACACCCAAAAAAGATGTCCTTTTCATTATAGGGGACTGGAATGCAAAAGTATGAAACACCTGGAGTAACAGGCAAATTTGGCCTTGGAATATGGAATGAAGCAGGGCAAAGACTAATAGAGTTTTGCCAAGAAAATGCACTGGTCATAGCAAACACCCTCTTCCAACAACACAAGAGAAGACTCTACACATGGACATCACCACATTTCGGTGGTCAACACCGAAGTCAGATTGATTATATTCTTTGCAGCCAAAAATGGAGAAGCTCTATACAGTCAAGAAAAACAAGACCAGGAGCTGACTGTGGCTCAGATCATGAACTCCTTTTTGCCAAATTCAGACTGAAATTGAAGAAAGTAGGGGAAACCACTAGATCATTCAGGTATGATCTAAATCAAATCCCTTATGATTATACAGTGGAAGTGAGAAATAGATTTAAGGGACTAGATCTGATAGAGTGCCTGATGAACTATGGACTGAGGTTTGTGACCTTATACAGGAGACAGGGATCAAAAGCATCCCTATGGAAAAGAAATGCAAAAAAGCAAAATGGCTGTCTGGGGAGGCCTTACAAATAGCTGTGAAAAGAAGAGAAGTGAAAAGAAAAGGAGAAAAGGAAAGATATAAGCATCTGAATGCAGAGTTCCAAAGAATAGCAAGAAGGGAGATTAAAGGTGCATAAATGATATTTAAACTCACTTTGTACTGGAGTTTCTCCATGAGTGTAAAGGGGTATGTGTGTGTGCAGAGCTCTTGATTGGAGAATTCAGTATGGGATTAAGAAGCAGAGAAAAATGTGACCAAAGAAAGTCAAAAGGCAGTTGGAAGCAGTTAGGAATAATGAACAGTATCATTTAATCAAAACTCTTTCAGTTGCTATGAAAGAAATCCAAATCAAATCCAAATAAAAGAGAAATTGTTGGATATATATGGAAAAGTAGAGGAGTATGCAATTTTAGGAACACTTCTATCCAAGTGCTCGTATTATATATTATCAGAATTCTTTTACTCCCATCTCTCTTATTGGCTTTTCTCAGCATTGGTCCACTCTCAGGAAGGTTATTATCTCATGCTAGCAAGGTGAATGCCACTAGTTCCAGGCCTACATTCTACCAGCATAGCAACTCCTGAAAAAGATTTCAGCAAAAAACCTGGCCTGTTTTCACTGACCAATCATTGTGGTCAGGGGATGGAATACACTGATTGATTAAGCCTGGGTCATTGCTAACTCCTGGAGCTACAGACTGAATCAGATCCAGAAGAACCACATGAACTAAGAGGAGAAGGGAAGAAGTCCCCAAAAGAACCATAGGGGGAATGTATGATAGGCAGGCAAAAACAATAGAGGCCTTATATCCATTTGACAGTTCTGTCATAACAAAGTACCACAAGCTGGGTGGTTTAAACATCAGAAATATATTGTCTCAGTTCTGGAGGCTGGAAGTCTAAAATCAAAGTGTCAGCAGGGTCACTTCCTTCTGAGGGCTGTGAGAGGAGAAGCTGTTCCAGGTCCCTCTCCTTGGCTTGTAGATGGCTGTCTTCATGTTCACCTGTGTTTCTGTTGTGTCTAGATTTCTTCTTATAACAACACCATATTGGATTAGAACACACGCTAATGACTTCATTTTATCTTGATTACCTCTCTAATGATCCTGTCTCCAATGGTCACATGCTGAGGTACTGGGAGTTAGGAGTTCAATATACCTCTTCCGAGGGGAACACAATTCAATACGTAACATACCTCTGTACAAGATGTACTTTATTTCTTGGTCTAAATAGTCTCTACTCTTAATTATTTATGTGACTGAGTCATGTCTTAGCTGGAGCATGCAGAATCTCTGTTGTGTCATGTGGGATCTTTCGCTGTAGTTTCCCAGCTGTGGTGTGTGGGCTAGGTTGCTCCACAGCACGTGGAATCTTAGTTCCCAAAGTGAAAGTGAAAGTGAAGTCACTCAGTCGTGTCCGACTCTTTACGACCCCATGGACTGTAGCCTGCACCAGGCTTCTCCATCCATGGGATTTTCCAGGCAAGAGTACCAGAGTGGGTCGCCATTTCCTTCTTCAGGGAATCTTTCAGACCCAGGGATCGAACCCAGGTCTCTCACATTGCAGGCAGATGCTTTACCCTCTGAGCCACCAGGGAAGCTTAGTTCCCAATCAGGGATCAAACCCAGGTACCCTGTATCACAAGGTGGATTCTTAACCACTGGACCACCAGGAAAGTCAGTCTCTGCTCTTTTGATTTAACCCTTTGTTATAGGAAATGCCTTTCACCTAGAAAGCCAAGATGTATACTGAGCATATTGTGTGTGTGTACGATGTATACTGAGGGTATTATATGTGTGTATGAATGAGAGGAGATGTGTAGGGTCAGGCAACTTATTTCTTGTTTTGACTTGCTGTATCACAGGAATTACATCTGGACCTGATAAAGAGGACTGCATATGACCCAGCAGTTAGGACTTGGAGCTGGATGTGGCAGGTGGCTGAGGCTTTGGGTTGCCCTGTGGAGGGGCATGCATGTGTCTGTATTGGGAAGACCTTTGATTGTTGTGTAAAGTTGTTACATTTACCTACCCAGCATCTTTTTTTTTTTTTTTAACTGCTGAAATGTCTCCTGCTGATGTGATGGTTGATTAGCTTGTCCTGTATTCCCCACTGCAGAGGTGTACTCATCATCCAGGCTGCCCATCAGAATACATCGTCAACTGAGACCTAGCAGCTGGTTCATGGTCAAACACCTTTCCCAAATAAGGCCAATCATGTCTGTATTTAGGGGTTTACATGAATATGGTGAGGGGGGATTGTTTTCTTTTGTAATGTCCTGTGGCAACACACTCCAGTGTTCTTGCCTGGAGAATCCCAGGGATGGGGGAGCCTGGTGGGCTGCCGTCTATGGTGTCACACAGAGTCGGACATGACTGAAGTGACTTAGCAGTAGCAGCAGTGTTAAGAAAAACCTAGCATGGAGTTGGGGAGAGCCATCTTTACTGTAAAATAAAATGGACATACCAAGAGCAAAGCCCAAACAGTGGCAGACAGAGGTGATAGATCCAGTGAGACAGAGTCCTCTGTTATTTAATTCCCTGGATGCAGTCATGTCTGAAATTAATGTCACCCTTTGGACTTGCCAGTTAGGATGACCAAATAAATTCCCTCTTTTCCTTGACTAGCTCAGATGTGGTTTTGTGACTAACAATGGAGTGCATCTTCAACTGCCTTAGTGCTGGAGTTGGGACCCGAAACCAGGTCTTCTCATCCCAATTTAGGGCTCTTTTCTTCATCCCATGATAGTTTATCCCATAGTTTTCACTTAAAATTGATAAAATACAAACTTTGAAATGTGACAAAGATACTAGCCTGGTATCAGACCAATATTTGCAGAGAAACAAGAACAGCTGTCTTCTAGAGAGGTGGAACTGTATGGCCCTGGGGAATTGGTGGAAAGCCTAACCTGGAAAATCCCATGGATGGAGGAGCCTGGTGGGCTGCAGTCCATGGGGTCGCAAAGGGTGGGACACAACTGAACGACTTCACTTTCATGCATTGGAGAAGGAAATGGCAACCCACTCCAGTGTTCTTGCCTGGAGAATCCCAGGGATGGCGGAGCCTGGTGGGCTGCCATCTATGGGGTTGCACAGAGTCGGACACGACTGAAGCGACTTAGCAGCAGCAGCAGCTAACTATAGAGATGGTACTAGAATACTCAGGTACCAGCACATTGAGGCTCTAGCTTCCTGCTGAGCCCCATGGATACATGTGATCAAAATCTTATAATCACATTAGCAGACTGGCATCAAATAGCCAAGAGGCATGGAGTCAGAGGAGCCATGAACCTGACTTGAGATTGATACAGTAGCAAAAATTAAGATTCTATACCCTAGCTGTCTAAGTTCAGTGGCAACGTCTTTGTTTGCCAGCTATTTGAATTTGGGCAAATTGATTAACCTTTCTGATACTTTTTGTACATAAAATAGTACTTTCCTCACTGGGTTGTAGTAAAGATTAAAAGGACTCCCTGGTGCCTTAGATGGTAAATAATTCACCTGCAATGCAGGAGACGTGGGTTTGATTTCCTGGGTTGGGAAGATCCCCTAGAGTAGGAAATGGCAACCCATTCCTGTATTTTTGCCTGGGAAATCCCATGGAGAGAGGAGCCTGGTGGGCTGCAGTCCATGGGGTTGCAAAGAGTTGGACATGACTAAATGACTAAGTATGCACAAAGATTAGAAAGATATATTAGTATTTCACGTATAGCACTTAGTTCAGGTTTTGACACATAGTAAAAGCTCAATTTGTATTTATTTTTGTTAGGAACAGGATCTTTATTTGCTATTGGCTAGAATAAACAATTGGATATGCCAACTGGAGTTCCAAGAACCTCATTAGAGAGAAAGAACTACTGAAGCCCGAGGTGGATGACAGTGGCCAGGTATGTCAGTGCTGCAGGTCTATGAAGGGAGAAAGGGGATGAAGGAGGATTGGAGCAAAGATGGCCTGAGAGAGGAGCTCTGGCTAGGAGCAGTGTGGGGAGAGAGTAGCCTCCCTGTGAACGCTGCTGCATGGCATCTGGGGAGCAGATGGGGTCATCAACCAGCCCCCCTCCTCAGGAGGTTCTCTCTTGACTGCCTCCACTCCTGGGAGCATTTTGCTGGGAGGGCTCCCTCCCTCTTGGTGTCCCCAAGACACTTAGCAACCAAGGCAGACAGGCTGCAGCCAGCCTTATTTCTTTCTGACCACTTTTTATCATCTTCCTGGTGGAAGCCAATAGCAATTATTTTTTGCCTGTTTTAATTTAATTTAATAATATTATAATTATTGTTGCCATTTCCCTTCTAACTGTTTTTTCTTCCTCCATTTGGACCCTTGTTCATCTATTCTCAGCACAGACCTAGATCTTTCCTTATGACATGTCAGAATAATGGTGTCCTTTAATCAAAACACTCAAATACCGTCCATTTCACTCTGAAAACTCCTCAAGTTGGCCTAAGCCTGGCTCTGTTTGACCTCTCATTACCCTAGGACCTCCGGCCTTACTCCTTTACCCCTGCCCTCACAGTTCCAGCCTCCTTCGCTTCTGCCCTATTCCTTGGTCAAGCCAGGCAAACACTGAGCTGGGGACCACTGCTTCTTCCTCCATCTGAAATGCAGATTTACTCTCTCACCTCCCTCTGAACCTTTCTGAAATGCCACCTTTCAGGGAAGTCTCCCCAGATGACCTGGTCTAAAATCTCAACTTCGCTGTCTCCTGAAAATCCTTTCCAGCTTCTCCATAGTACTTACAACCATCAAACATACAGTATCTTTTCACTTATTTTGTGTATTGTCTATTTTTCCTACTAGAATGTAAGCTCTATAGGGGCAGGGATTGGGGGTGTATTTTGTCCACTGCTGTGATTTTTGTTGAACAGACGAATAAATTTTGTGAAAAGCATCAGAAACAAAGGAGGTATAATAAAAACCTGGGTCTCTTCTGGTAAATGGAAAAAGCACAGAATTTAGAGTCAGTGAGGCTAGTCTAGGTCTAGTTTCATCCCTTAACTAATTATCAGACTTTGAAAAAGTCACTTATCTTTTATGAGCACCAGTTTCCACATCTGCAGGTTGGTGATAACAATATATATCTCCCTAATTATGAAAGCTAATGACTATAGGAGAACAGACAGCACAGGTGTTTTTCTTGTTGTTTCTATGGCCTGAAAGACAGTGGAAGTGTAGTGGCTGGCATGCTAAGGCATATATGCACGCTCAGTCACTCAGTCAAGTCTGACTCTTTGAGATCCCCTGGACTATAGCCCATGAGGCTCCTTTGTCCGTGGGATTTCCCAGGCAAGAATACTGGAATGGGTTTCTATTTCCTACTCCAGGGGATCCTCCTGACCCAGGAATCAAATGTACATCTTCTGCATTGCTGGTGGATTCTTTGCCACTGAGCTACCAGGGAAGTACATGCTAAGGCATGGAAGTCATCTACAGTTCCTCCAGTGACATGTAGGGCTTCTCTGGTGGCTTAAATGGTCAAGAATCTGCTTACAATGCAAGAAACCTGGGTTCAGTTCCTGCACTGGGAAGATCCCCTGGAGAAGGGAATGGCAGCCCACTCCAGTATTCTTGCCTGGAGAATCCCATGGACAGAGGAGCCTGGTGGGCTGAAGTCCATGGGGTCACACAGAGTTGGACACAACTGAGCAACTAACAGTTTCACTTTCCGGTGACATGTGACATTTTGGGTTGGCTATTATTAATCAAAGGCTGGGGCTTTGTTCCAGCCCTATGCTCTTTCACTCTCCCCCTAAGCAAGGATATGGGCCTCAGTTTATTTATTTGTAAAAAGAGGTGATGAAATTTACCACACCTAGCTTGGAGTTTGGAGGAATGAGGATCAATCAAACGAAATAATTAGTGAAATCCCTTTGAAAACAGAAAACATCTATATGGACACAAATGATTCACGATGGTTGGTGACAAGGTTTCGTGTGTCTGATTCTGGAATTCCCAGCTGGGGTGAAAAAGGAACCGGAGAAGAGGAATCTCTACTAATAACATTTCCATATCTTCATCTCTGCCAACACAACACCATCTCCAACTCAACCATACAACAAACTCTCCTTTGGTGTTTGCTGGTTGTTTGAAAAGCACAGACTTCATCTGACATTTGTATTTGTCTTTTTTTCAACCTTTAGAAAATCTGTTAGACCTGACCTAATTTGAGGGGGCCTATGTATTCTGGGCTGGGCTACTCTCTGATAGTCTTAAGTGGAATATATTATGAAGGAATAGTCAGGATCGAGGAAATCTTGCTTGAAGTAATGCTATCTTGAGTTAGGTTTTCACATTAGTCAGTGAATTCACACATAGTTATAAAAAAGAATGGACTTTTCCACTCCTTTATTTAAAAGCTATACAGTTTTATGGCTCTAATTAACTTCTGGATGCTTATACCTTTGTTTGTAAAAAGGCTATCCCTTTTGCCATCACAGCTTGCTGTCCCAAATGGACATAAACAGGGCACCGTCATGTATACATGAAAAAAAGATGACCTACATACATGATGTTACAGTAGGGTATTAAAACTACAATTTCAGCCATTTCTCCCAATTAAGGCTAACTCATCTGTGATTTCAGCCTCCCATTGGAAATAAAAGTCTGATGGTAATTGGAGCACAGAGCTATTCACCACTGTACTTCAATCTGGAAATAATTGTCTTTGTTCAATTAAGAATCTGCATTTTCATGCCAGTCTTCACAGATTATCTTGAATGGAGAATGCACTCTGATTAAGAGCTATCCTTCTTGGAATGAAAAAAAAGCAGCCTGAAGTCCTCATCTTCTTGCTGGGTTTAACATTTTTTCTCCTAGCATACTGAGAATGATATCATATAATGATTTTCTAGATGGATTTAATATAACAAAAACCTCCTAGGGAATTCATATGTAGTTTTTTAAAAATTTCAAGAACTCTGAGAGACGATTCTCTAGAGTTGGGCTTGAAAAGGTATTAATTTGTCTGAAAAGTGAAAAAGTGAAAGTGAAGTTGCTCAGTCATGTCCTACTCTTTGCAACCCCATGGACTGTAGCCTGCTAGGTTCCTCTGTCCATGAGATTTCCCAGGCAAGAATACTGGAATGGGTCGCCATTCCATTCTCCAGGGCATCTTCCCAAGCCAGGGATCTAACTCAGGTCTCCCGCATTGCAGACAGACTCTACCATCTGAGCCATCAGGGAATCCCTAATTTGTCTGAGACCTTCAGTTAATTTGTTATATTATAATAATCAGATTTCCTATGAAATAAAATCTGACTGCTGTCTATTTTTTTTTTCATTTATGGAACCACCCACTCTCTTAGGTACTTTAAAAATACAGACTAATATATAACTCATAAAAAAAACTTAGAGAATCCTTAATTCTATTATCCCCATTTAATAGATGAGAACAATAAAGGTCAGAGAGTTTATGTGATTCCCCCTACTCCCCCCACCAACAATGTCACTCAGTAACTTATTGGTAAAACCAAGAGTCAACTGCGGGTCTGGCTGGCTTTAAAACCTCTAGCACTTATTTCTTATTAAGTTAATACAGCTAAAGGAAAATAGTCAGAAGCATTCCTGTTAAAAATAATAAGCTTCATATACAAGCAACTCCTGCAGCTCAATTCCAGAAAAATAAAAGACCCAATCAAAAAATGGGCCAAAGAACTAGACATTTCTCCAAAGAAGACATACAGATGGCTAACAAACACATGAAAAGATGCTCAACATCACTCATTATCAGAGAAATGCAAATCAAAACCACAATGAGGTACCATTTCATGCCAGTCAGAATGGCTGTGATCCAAAAGTCTACAAGCAATAAATGCTGGAGACGGTGCAGAGAAAAAGGAACCCTCTTACACTGTTGGTGGGAATGCAAACTAGTACAGCCACTATGAATAGTGTGGAGATTCCTTAAAAAACTGGAAATAGAACTGCCATATGACCCAGCAATCCCACTGCTGGGCATACACACTGAGGAAACCAGAATTGAAAGAGACACATGTACTCCAATGTTCATTGCAGCACTGCTTATAATAGCCAGGACATGGAAGCAACCTAGAGGTCCATCAGCAGATGAATGGATAAGAAAGCTGTGGTACATATACACAATGGAGTATTACTCAGCCATTAAAAAGAATACATTTGAATCAGTTCTAATGAGGTGGATGAAACCGGAGCCTATTATACAGAATGAAGTAAGCCAGAAAGAAAAACACCAATACAGTATACTAACGCATATATATGGAATTTAGAAAGATGGTAATGATAATCCTGTATGTGAGACAGCAAAAGAGACACAGATGTATAGAACAGTCTTTTGGACTCTGTGGGAGAGGGCGAGGGTGGGATGATTTGGGAGATGGCATTGAAACATGTATAATATCATATAAGAAATGAATGGCCAGTCCAGGTTTGATGCAGGATACAGGATGCTTGGGGCTGCTGCATTGGGATGACCCAGAGGGATGGTATGGGGAGGGAGGTGGGAGGGGGGGTTCAGGATTGGGAACACGTGTACACCCGTGGAGGATTCATGTTGATGTATGGCAAAACCAATACAATATTGTAAAGTAATTAGCCTCTAATTAAAATAAATAAATTTAAATTAAAAAAATAATAAGCTTCTATCTGCCTTGCAATGCAAAGGACACTGATTCCATCCCTGGTTCGGGAAGATCCAATATGCCAGGGAGCTATTAAATCCATGTGCCACAACTACTGGCCCAGTGCACCAGAGCCAGTGAGACATAACCGCTGAGCCTACGAGCTGCAGCCACTGAAGCCTGCGGGCCTAGAGCCCATGCTCCACAGCAAGAGAAGCCACCGCAGTGAGAGGCCTGCACACTGCAACTAGAGAAGCTCACATACAGCAACAAAGACCCGCCACAGCCAAATAAATAGACAAACAAGTCTTTTTAAAAAATGATAAGATTCTGATAGCTAGAACTATGAAAACACCAACACAGCAGATGTCTTTGCTATACATCATCCTGCTCCAATAATTTCGAAAGCACCTATATCCAGCCGTTCTGGATGAAAATAAAAGACCCACAATTATGAAACCATTTTAGCACAATGACAACTTTAAAAATAATGTGAGCTACTATCCATATCATGACCTAATTTAATCCTTTCTCCAAGATGGATTTCTTTACAAACTAGACCATGTATTTTCTGTTTTTGGATCCCTTCAACCAAACATACTTATTAAATGAGAAAATGGGTGAATCGTCCTTCCTCCTTCTCTCTATCTCCCTCTCTCTCATTTTTTTTTAAACAGGGAAAGCACGAACTCAGTCCCCCACTACCACAAATTATGCAGTTGAGTTTTCCACCTTTGGGGACATCGCAGGGTTTAGCACCTCCAGAGTGCCATGAATAAGCTTTGTCCTGGGAAAACAACCTTTGTGATCATGGTATCTTTCCTGCCAGGTAAGTACTGAATCACTCTCTTGATAATTCCAAGAGGCGGGCAGGATATATGGGATCCATATATTATGGATATATTGTGTGTGTGTTTAACATATACAAACAAGTCAAAAACCCCTGTGTAAGTATAAGATGTAGAACTCTGGCCAAACCTTTCATTATCCCCTTTGGAAACATTATACAGGTATTGTAAATCTCCACCTTTGAAGCAAAGTAATTCCTTTTCTTTAATAATACTCTGGTAAACGTACCCAGGAGTGTTACCCATTCTTCTCTGTCTTTGACCATGCCGTTTCATAATGATGAGGAGAAGAAAAGACTTATTTAAGCACCTGGATGGAAAGTGATAGCCAACCCAACTTTTCTATTTGAAAATATAGCATTAGTATTTGAGTGTGTGTATGTCAAACGGGACTGATATGCACGGAGGGTGGGGGCCATCACTTGTACATTTCATGCTGAATCTGGTTCTGACTTTGGACTGTTTGGGGCTGTGGGTTGGTGGGAGGGATGTAGCATGTTCTGTGTTTATCAGTCTGCTCCATAGGCTATGGCAGGTGTGGAGATTACTTTCCAATAACGCCTGGAAGCAATATTCCTCCACCTTCACAGGAACTTGCCATCTGGCTCTGAGGGCCAGAGATAATTCAGTTTCTAAATGAGCTCAGCTTTAGGTCCTCCAGAGCAAAAACTGATAAATGAGTGAGATTACCCTGTTTTATGGCAGTGTCAATAACACACCAGCATTGGCCCCTCAGATGCCTTCAGAAAAGAAAGTGAAGCTTTTATTGAATTAACCTATCTCAAATTAAAGCACATTACTTACGGGCTTAGGGGAGGGAGTTGCCAAACTTTATACATATACATAGAAAACACATTTGCATAGTATGTAGATCTTTTGTATGCAATCCTTGGTCTCATCAAGTGAAATGCCAGAGTCAATTTTGGCCTTGTACACTCTAAAATGAATAATTTTACCCATTAAAATTTTCTTCCCAGAAAAAATGGTGGCTAAAGCTGAAAATTTACTAAGCTGCCTAGATAATAAACTCTTTGGCTGGAGAAAACATAGGTGTACCCATCAAGTGAAGAGAAGATATAAAACTGTGACATAAACAATTTAGACCAAAAGACAAACCTTGGAGAAAAAAAGAGATCTTTTCCTTTCTGCTCTAATTATCTGAACCAGCTGTCAAAATTGATCAAATTGATCAGATAATACCTTAAATCTCCATTTGGATTTGTCCCTGTGGCCATTACCATCTTGGGATGGTTGTTTTGTATAAACAGCATCAGGTTGAAGAAAATTATGATTTGATGAGAAGAATTGGAGACGCTTGGAATGCATAGCATCCAGCATGGCCCTATTTCCCAGGGTCCCCTGAGATTATGTGTAGCAATGACAAGATGACATAATTAAATTAAGTGGCATGGCAAAAAGTAAAAAAGTAAGCCCACAGGGCTCCCTTGGGACAATAACAACGCAAACAGTTTTTTAATATGTCTTATTAAAAAGAGGTTCAATAAACTGGAATTATCTCAGCTTGGGAAAATAAAATATAGTTCTCTTGGGAAAACAGAATTTTCTTCTCTAGAGGAAGCATGGGGAGAAGAAATCTTCTTTGGGAGAGTAAAGAGTATGTGAAGTGAAAAGTCGCTCAGTCGTGTCCGACTCTTTGCGACTCCATGGACTATATAGTCCATGGAATTCTCCAGGCCAGAATACTCGAGTGTGTAGCGGTTCCCTTCTCCAGGGGATCTTCCCAACCCAGGGATGGAACCCAGGTCTCTCCCGTATTGCAGATGGATTCTTTACTAGCTGAGTTACCAGGGAAGCCCAAGAATACTGGAGTGGGTAGCCTATCCCTTCTCCAGCAGATCTTCCCAACTCAGGAATCAAACCGGGGATTCTTTACCAGCTGAGTTACCAGGGAAGCCCAAAAGAGTATGTATCTCTCTGAAATTAGTGTATACACACACACACACACACACATACATACATACAGTATTTGATACGTGGAAAATGAAGTAGAAATGGTCGACATATTTTGGGAGTGCTTTTCCCTATAGAAGTCTCTTTTCTATCACTCTCTTTCCCGGCAGGCAAAACTAAGTGACCATGGATGCACCACATCTTGCCCTCTGATTGGATCAGCATGGACACCTGCATTGGTGTCAGGAAGTCTATTGGGCAGCTTACAGCCAATCAAATTCTCGCTCTTGAGAGACTGGCCGGCACACCAAGTTGGAACACGGTCAGTTCTGACCAAAACTGGATGCAAATCAAATTGAATAAGGAAGAGAAGTGATGAGTGAGATAGAAACAAGAGGAAGAAACCTCCAAAGAGAAATGAATGAGGCAGATACCATGGATGCGGCCCAGTCCCCAAAGCCTTCCCAGTGAAGCTCAGCTTAATCTAATTTCCATTTTAAAGAAATATGTAAGGGCGCTTCTTATAGTATTATAATAATCCTCACTTCCCCCACTTTTCTTTTTAGTTAATTTCTACAGGCTTTTACTAATTTACAGCTAATGAATCCCTGAATAAGACAAAGAACAAGTATCTAAAGATAATATCCTTGGAGTATGAAAACTATAGGAAATTGGGAATAAGGAAGGAGGGGATTTAATATTTATTTAAATGTATTCTATGTACCAGACATTCTGTTAGGTGTGTACTATTTTCATCTTTTTAGCAACTACATGTCTCCAGGACATTTTTATTTTAATCATACTGAAAAGGAATTGAGTTTCAGAGAGCTTAATAAACTTGCCTAAAGTCTCACAGAGTCAGGATTTAAACTCAGTACTGCCTGGCTTCAGAGGGTCTTCCCTTACACTGCCACCAGACTCGGGAATAATACAAACATTGTTACCAGGTGACATCAAGGCTCTTGAAGACAATGATGATATAGGCAGCCATAAAATGATGGTTAATCTTATGTGTTAACTTGGAGGTGTTCTTGGATAAGAATAGCATTTATGTTGGTGAAGTTTAAGTAAGCAGATTTCCCTCCATCATGTGGGTGTACCTCATTCAATCAGTTGAAGGCCTGAATAGAACAAAAAGATCAACTTCCTGGGACAAGAAGGAATTTTCCTTCAGATGGTCTATGGAGTTTATCTGTACCATTAGTTCTCCTGGGTCTGGAGCCTGCTGGCTAACACTGACGACTTGGACGTGCCGTTCTCCATAATTTTATATATATATATATATATATATATATACACACACACACACACACATACACACACACATTCCATGGGATTGCAGAGAGTCGGACACAACTGAGCAACTAACACACACACACACACACACACACACACACACACATACACACATAAAATTGATTCTGTTTCTGTGGAGAAACCTAACATGCCATAGAAAAAAATTGAATCAGAAAACCAACATTATGGAGAGTGATGAAAGCAAGATGGCCAAATAAGATGTCCTCTCTTATACCACCTCTGAACAACAATAATTTGGCATCCGTCCATGGACAAAGGGGGCTTCCCACGTGGTGCTCATGGTAGAACCCACCTACCAATGCAGGAGATGTAAGAAACATGGGTTTGATCCCAGGGTCCAAAAGATCCCTTGGAGAAGGAAATGCAAACCCACTCCAATATTCTTGCCTGGAAGACTCCAGAAACAGAGGAGCCTGGCAGGCTGTAGTCTGTGGGGTCACAAAGAGTCAGACACGACTGTGTAGCTGGGCATGCATGTATAAACAAAAGTATCTTTGTGGGAGCTTTGTAGTCCAGGTAGGAGACAGTGAAGCCCTGGTAAAGTCTAAGACGGAGGAGAACCATTCTGAAGCTAGCTGCCAGGCGGCTGATTCACCAACCATGATCCTGGTGACAGATCTGTAAACAGCTCCGTATTCCTGAAGACTTGGCCACAGTCCATTTATCTTGGTCCTGTCACCACTTACCCAGGAACCCTGGAGGACTCACACTCATCTGTGCATTGGGTAATAAGCACACAGAACTTGATCCCAGTTGTAGTCTTGAAATGGGCCATGAACCCCTCTTAGCTGTGGCCCCAGAGCCTCTGGAGGCAAACCCACCAATTTCAGTCAGACTGTAGATTCTGAAAGGTCTCCACAATGGAACTTTGGACCATCCCAGCCACAGTCTGTAAACTGTCCTGGTCACACAGGGGCCTGATAAAACACACACCTGTCTGTAGCGCACTCCCCCCCAACCCCCGCCTCATTGATCCTGAAAAGGCCCTGTACTTAGCTCCAATCTCTCCAGCCAGAGTCAGGGAGCAGTCCAGCCCACTCAGGGAACTAGTAGGAGACTCAGAATCAGGTCTGCAGACCTCAATCTTGGTTGTGTAATCTGAAACAGGTCTGTGGGTTGGTTCTAACTCCCCTCAACCACAGTCCAGGACCAGCCCTGCCCACCTAGGGACATGTTCAGTGGCTAGGTGGGAGGCCTCCCAGGGACCTGGTAGGAGCCACACCTGGGTGTGCAGCTGGCAATAAGCCCACTGACTGAGGACCCAACCGGGGCTCTGAAATGAACCCTTGTCCCTGTGTTATCCTACTGAACAAGGTACTGGAATCTGATGCTACATCTATCCAGTGACTTCATTGCTTATACTACATCTTTCAGTTATAAAATTTCCTTTTGAATTTTATGCTTTCTATTTTTGGCTGGTTTTTCTGTCCTTTAGATTATAAGGATAATAGCTTATTTTAAATGGTTGTCCAATAATTCTAAAATCTGTGTTATCAGAGTCAGTTTCCATTGTCTCTTAACTATGAGTCATATTTTCCTGTTCCTTTAAATGTCAAATAATTTTGAGTTGTATCCTGGAGACTGTGAATGATACGTTGTCTAGACTCTTGATAGTGTTATATTCCTCTGAGGAGTATTGATTTTTGTTTGTTTTTTTCAGTTAACTTCGCTGAACTCAGCTATAAAATTATTTCTCCCTGCAGTAGGAAACAGATGAAATTTTAATTCAGTCCTTTGAGCTTTGAATGAATTGTTAGGAGTTTGTATCTACATTATGCATGTATAGTTTAGAGATCAGCCAGAGACTTGATCAAAAGTTTATACACAGACTATGACTCTGTCTCTCTATTACCTTCAGCCAGGGACTCTCCTCTTTTCCTATAATTGCTTTGAAATCTGTCTTCTAATTCTTCAAGCCGGTAATATTGTGGATTGCTATAAAAACAGGAAACTCACTCAGTGCCACTTCCTTTTTCCTAGTGTCAATCCACCCACAGATTCTGCCCATTTTGGTAATCCCTTCAGGTAATTACTTCTTATTTCTAGACTTTATATTGTTATGTTCAAGAAGGTCTGTCATATAGAAGTTACTCAGCTGTGACCAAAAGTGGCAGGTTAGCTAGAATGTTTGAGACAAATATTTGCAAATAACCTTGCACAAGCCCCATGAGAAGTATTCCTCTGGCTTTTTAGGAACAAATTTTAAGAAGGTTTAGTGTTCAGGGACTAATTTTAAATGATGCCAACTTTAGGCATTACATGCTAATGTCACATTTCTAGTAAGTCGTGAAACAGGTAATCAGACACAGATGTTTTAAACTGGAATTTCCTTAAGTTCCAAATATCAAATTTCTAGTTTAGTAAGTAGCACATAACAAACATGTAAACTGTACAGTACATGAGAATGTAATGCATGCTATAAAGAAGCAAAATCATAATAGGGGAATTGGGAGGGCAAGATAGGGAAAGAGAATATGGTCATTTAAATAGGACAGTTGGGGAAATAGGATATTCATTGAAAAGGTAGCATCCAAGCAGATTCTTGAGGGAAATAGGCAATTAACCTTGCAGATATCTGGGGAATAGGTTCCAGGAAGAGGGAACAGCATCATATACAACATGGACTAAGTGCTGCATATTTAATTCTTCTAATAATCCAAGGAAGAGATCTTTTTACCTCTGTTTCAAAGATGTGGGAACAGGTCCAGGGAGGTTAGACAATTTGTCTATGGTCATACAGTTGGTGAGTAACAAAACCAAGTTCTTTCAATCAGTTGTTGAAAGGCCTAGTCCCAACCCTTGAGGTGCATGTAGTGTAACACAGATTAGGCAAACAGATGTTTCAAAATAATGTAGGAGAGCTTCCCTGGTGGCTTAGTGGTAAAGAATCTGCCTGCAATGGAGGAGAATCAGGTTCGATCCCTGGGTCAGGAAGATCCCCAGGAGAAGGAAATGGCAACCCACTCCAGTATTCTTGCCTGGAGAATCCCATGGGTAGAGGAGCCTGGCAGGCTATAACCCATGGGGTGGCGAAGAGTTGGACACCACTAAGTGTTTGAGTGTGTATGCAAAAAAAAGGGGGATTTTAACAGAGCTCTACAAGGACATGGAGGTGAAGGCTTTTTGCATAATTCACACTGAAAGTTGACTAAACAAAGGAACACCAGAAAATTCATCATCTACTACATCTGGTGGAGTTAGTAATATTTCTCTTTGCTTGTGTAAACCCTGGAGTGAGTCATCTTGCAGTTCTTGATAACCCTGTTCAAAGTTGCTTTGGATCTGAATTCAGGTCATCTTTCTGCAAGAGAGAAAGGAAGGAAGGAAAGACAGAATGGAGGAGGGGGTGGTGGGGGGTGGAAAAAGAAAGGAATGGAGAAATGAAGGAAGAAGCAAAGGAAGGAAGAAGAGAAGAAGGTAAGAAGGAAGAAGAAAATTTCCAGAGAAAATTCTTGATAGAATTTCACCTTCCTCTGAGCAGGTGTACCTTCCTTATATCAAAACATCAAAATGTACACCTCAAATACTTACAATGTTTACTTGTCAACCACACCTTATAAAACAGAAAGCAAAGAAATAAAGAGGCACCCCTGAAAAAAAAGTTTTGGCCACTAGACCATGTCCCCAGGTGAACTGGTAAATACTGTCAATACTGAGATTGACCAAGATCCCAAACTGAAACTGTATACCTGAAGTAGCATGCACACATCTCTAGAAACACTTGTTTAACTACTCCAAGGTTCACACTCTATTTGTAAAACAAAAAAAAAGGGTCATATTATTTCCTCTTTGATAGGACTGTCATGAGTGTTAAAGAGGAAAACACAATGCTTATCATATGTTAAGTGCTCAATTCATTGTAACAGTTTCTATTTCCATTCCAACCTGTTTCTTGAACTTTAATCTCAAGAAATGCTTGGTGTTATTGATTTTACATTTTATTTCCCGGTTGGTTTATGTAAAATATTTGGAAACTAAGTCATATAGGATAAGTAGTGATAAAAGCACAGCAATTTGGAGAAAAAATAACTTGGATGTGACCCTGCTTCTGTCAGTTATTAGCTATAGGAACTTCTAGAAGTTACTGATGACTCACAAGCGTGGAATCAAGATTGCCAGGAAAAATATCAACAATCTCGGATATGCAGATGATAACCAATCCATGGTAGAAAATGAGGGAGAACTAAAGGGCCTCTTGATGAGGGTGAAAGAGGAGAGTGAAAAAGCTGGCTTAAACTCAACATTCAAAATACTAAGATCATGGTATTCAGTCCCATCACTTCATGACAAATAGATGGGGGAAAAGAGGAAACAGTGACAGATTTTATTTTCTTGGGCTCCAAAATCATTGCAGGCAGTGACTGCAGCCATGAAATTAAAAGATGCTTGCTCCTTGGAAGAAAAGCCATGCCAAATCTAGACAGCATATTCAAAAGCAGAGACATCACTTTGCCAACAAAGGTCTGTCTAGTCAAAGCTAAGGTTTTTCTAGTAGTCACGTATGGATGTGAGAGTTGGATCATCAAAAAGGCTGAGTGATGAAGAATTGATGTTCTTCAATTGTGGTGGTGGAGAAGACTCTTGAGAGTCCCTTGGACAGTGAGGAGGTCAAACCAGTCAATCCTAAAGGAAATCAACCCTGAATATTCATTGAAAGGACTGATGCTGAAGCTGAAGCTCTAATACTTTGGCCACCTGATTCAAAGAGCTAACTCAATGGAAAAGACCCTGATGCTGGGAAAGATTGAAGGAAGGAGAAGGAGATGACAGAGAATGAGATGGTTGGATGGCATCACTGACTCAATGAACATGAGTTTGAGCAAACTCAGGGAGATAGTGAAGGACAGGGAAGCCTGGCGTGCTGCATGCCCCATCTATTTGACAGGATCTCAAAGAGCTGGGCACTTGGTGATTGAAGAAAGTTACTGAACATATTTCCTCACTGGAGAGATTTTTTAAGAGAGAAATTTTTAAGTATTAGCAATAAATAGCTATAATTTATTGATGCTTACTCTGGGCCAGCAATTGTTCTAAATATCTATAATGTTATGAAATCCTTATAAGGTAGATATTATGTAGTAATATTAGGAGTATCAAAAGAGGATGATGATGACTGAAAAGCTTCTGGTATTCTTGAAAATTTGTAGCCTCCTTTGGGAGTATTTTCTCATCTCCCTGGTCACTTCACTTTAGAATGATCCAAAGCTCAGACCTGTGTCCTACTTTTATCAGTTCCACCTCCCATGGAATCTCATCCAACCCCCAACTTTAAATACCATCTATCAACTGATCACTTGCCAATTTGTGTGTTCCAGCCTCAGCATCTCCCTTGAGTCCTAACTGCTTATATGCTAGTCTGTATTTCGGAGAAGGCGATGGCGCCCCACTCCAATACTCTTGCCTGGGAAGTCCCATGGACGGAGGAGCCTGGTGGGCTGCAGTCCATGGGGTTGCAAAGAGTCAGACACGACTGAGCGACTTCCCTTTCACTCTTCAGTTTCATACACTGAAGAAGGAAATGGCAACCCACTCCAGTGTTCTTGTCTGGAGAATCCCAGGGATTGGGGGAGCCTGGTGGGCTGCCATCTGTGGGGCCGCACAGAGTCGGACACGACTGAAGTGACTTAGCAGCAGCAGCAGCAGTCTGTATTTTCAAACTTAACATGTCCAAAATGGAAGCTTTTCCCTAAAACCCATTCCATTCACAGTATTCTCTATCACTTTTATTGGCAATTCCATTTTCCTATTTGTAAGCCAAAATTCTTGTAGTCATCTTGACCCTCTCCAACATACTGCAGCCAGTCTTCTGTGTGCATGGTTTGTGCCCCTTCAGAAAACATCTAGTATCGTATCACTTATCATTTCCACTGCTACTACCTTGGTCTGGACCTCCATCGTCTTTTGCTTGATTATTGCCAGTGCCTCCTAATTGGGCTCCCTGCTTTGGCCTTAATATTCTCCCCACCAATTCCCCACCCTCACACTCCTGCTGGAATCTATCCTCAACCCTGAAGCAAAGGTGATCCTGATAGAAAATAAGTCAGATCATGTCACTCCTTTGTTTAAGCCCTTTTTCTCATGGGTTTCCATGCCTCTCAGAGAAAAGCTGAAAATCTTCATAATGGCTTTCAGGGTCCTATGCTAGTCCTCACGCCTCTTCTCTCATCTGCATCACTGTGATCTTAGCTGCTTTTTCTCCTTTCTTGCTCATGTCTTATCTTCTTTGAGGTGCCTAGAATGCCCTGGGCACACTGCCATGAGGGCTGGGTGTTTGCTCGTCCCTCTGCCCTGAATGTTCTTTCATAGCCTCAGTTTCTCTCTTCCATCCTTCATGTTTCTGTGCAAATGTTTCCTTGACAGTTAAACCTGCCCAGCAAGACCAGCTATATAATCTTTGGACTCAGTGCAAAACAAAAGTTCAGAGACCTCTTATTCAGAAAATATTAATAGATGTTCTAAGAAGTCCAGCAGCAGTAACTTTATTTAACTCAAAGCTAGCCAAACTTATTTAAGCACAGTTTTTTTCTCTATATATAACTTTATATATATATTTGCAGTTTTTGCATTTGCAAAATGCCTGGCGGAAATTTCAATTTCCAATTTTTCATAATTCCAAAATTTCATAAATCCATTCTTGTATCAATATTAATAATCTATAAAACCACATAATTATATTTTATCACATATAAATTATATAATGTATCACATATACTGTATGTGATAAAATGTGATTTATGCAATATAATTAAATGTATAATATATATTTATAATATATAATAACATATTTGTAAAATATATAATATGTATTTATATTCTATCAAGGTATGAACTTTTAATCATTTTCCTTTAGCTTTATAGGAAGTTTGTCAAGCAAATATGGAAAATGGGAATATGCCCTTTGCGTGATTTCGAACCAAATATGTTTGAAAAATAATATAACAAACTTGGACAGTATATCTTTTAAATTTTTATGTTAGCATTCTTCTAGTTTTCTTTTCCTTAAGATATTTGCAAGATTCTAGTGTTTTGGCAGGAAATGTGACTATCGTTCTTTGGATCTAAACCCTTAAGACTGAATTATGGTAATGAATAACTTCAGATATGACAGTCTCTATAAGTGTAAAGGTGGGAGATTTCTTCTGAAACAGAAGAGGAGGGTGTCAAATGAACTGAAAACTGTCTTTTTCTGACCATAACTGAGGATGAGGGGAAATCCATGTGCACTCGCTTCCATAGGGTATTTCTTTACTTTCTTGCTGAGAGGATGCTTAGCCATATATATATATATATGTGTGTGTGTGTGTGTGTGATGGGGTTGCAAAGAGTCGGACACAACTGAGCAACTAACACATATCATAATTGAGTTATATATATAATACAATTATACATATAGATAGGTAGATATGTGCTATCTCCGTGTTGCTCAGGGTAAAAGATCAGGCTTCTTTTTTAAATTACCATGCATTTACTTATGTTTTTGAAAAACATAATTAAAAAATACTAGAATAAAGGAATCTAAAATAACAAAGCCATACATAGTACAAGGTCAGAAACATGAGATTCAATAAGCATAAAATCCCTCTGTCAAATTTCTATAAAAATTTCTCAGTGCTTATCCTCGGTTCCTGTATTTGTATCACCTCAGACCAGAACAAATATTTTGCGGGGATTGGCCTCAGCCCATGTACTATGTATCGAGCAACACAGATCTGGATCTCTTACTTTTGCCACTAATTTGGGTGCTTAGTCACTCAGTCATGTCCGACTCTTTGTGAACCCATGGATGTCTTTGTCTGTGGAATTCTCCAGGCAAGAATAATGGAGTGGGTCGCCATGCTCTCCTCCAGGGGATCATCCCAATCCAGGGATCAAACCCGGGCCTCCTGTATTGTAAGCGGATTCTTTTATCATCTAAGCCACCAGGGAAGCCCTTTACCACTAATTTAGTATATAGCAAATACTACCATTTAGTGCGATTTATCTTTTTATTTCCTTGAGAGCAACAGAGATCTATTTGTGACCTCGAAGTACGTTGGGGAAAACACTGTATGCAGTAGGTGCTCAATGAACGTGTCCTGATGTGCACATACCTGATAGACTGTGTAAATGAGAAATAGATAGGTAAGTAGGTAGATAGAGCTTAAAAAAAAAAAAAACCCAAAACAGCATTTTTATCTCCTTTATACCCATTTCTGGCCAAAGCCAACAAAGAAACAAAAAAGTCTCTTTAGAAAATTTCCAAAATAAATAAAAGCCATTTGAGGGCAAAAAGTTTATGATATACAGAAAACCAAAACATAATAGTTTTAGAAAGCTTTTAAATCTTTTTAAGGGAAAGTTGTACTTATCAATTAACAAACCTGTATGTAGCTGTCTTGCTTTAAGAGGTCTCTTGAGACAGAGATTTCAAAACTCCCCATAGGTATCCCAGTTGTGCATAGTGTTACTTCAAAGCAACAGTGTATGTCATTTTCATAAGAAAGAAAAGGAATTTCTTGTATCATTTAATCTTTCTTGATAGAAAATTCAACTCTAAAATTCACAAAAGGAGAAGGGTGTTGTGCTAGCCACAGAGTCATCTCTGACTCTGAGATGCCGTGGACTGCAGCCCACCAGGCTTATCTGTCCATGAAATTCTCCAGGCAAGAATACTGGAGTGGCTTGCTATGCCCTTCTCCAGGGGATCTTCCTGACCCAGAAGGGAGATGCCTAATTAATCTGCTTTTAAGAGTTAGATGTTTTTCTTCATTTGTCTTTACAGCTCAAATGGCAAAAGGTTGTTATAAATTGAATACATTTTCATGCAGGCTGCTAGCCATTTTGTAGGCATTAAAGAGCAGAAGGATCTTTAATCTGCAGTTCACTCCTAGCAAGAAAGAATTCTTTAGGTGGATTCATCTCAATGTATGGCAAAACCACTACAATATTGTAATTAGCCTCCAATTAAAATAAATAAATTTATAAAAAAACTAAATAAATACTATATGGTTAACTTCTTTTGTGTAAACTAAGTTACGCTAGCAAAAAGATGGGTGGTGAAGTGAACCCTTGCCATCCTTGTCTAGAAAGCGGGATTTCTTGGGAGTGAAAATCATACTGCCCTGTAATCAACAAGTGGGCTGGTGACTACTGAGTTCTACAAGAGGACAAGGAAGGGCAGGTATGTCATAGAATCCCAGATATTGAATTTGGAGATGTGCTCCATTTAATCAGCTCTTCATAGCTGTCTCACGTTTCCTCTACTTCCTCCACCTTCAGCTTCAGGATAAGTTGATCCACTGCCTACATTTGGACTGCAGCTCATTGTTCCATACAAAATATTTATTGGGATCACAAACCAAAAAACTGATTAGTTGGGAAATATAAAGATTTGAAAGTACTTTTACAGTAATAAAGAACAAAACTACAATAAAATAGAAACAGATTAGAATGACTCAAGTGCATCTGAATGCTCATGTTAAAAATGGCAAAGATTCATTTAAGTTTATAAAGGAGGTCCATATCAAACCCATTAAAATGGGTGAAGAACAGGTAGTTAGTTCATCCATGAGAAAACACAAATAGGAAACACATAATTTAAAACATTTGAAGTTAGACTCATTGGAAAAGCCCCTGATGCTGAGAAGAATTGAAGGCAAAAGGAGATGAGAGTGGCAGAGGATGAGATGGTTGGATAGTATCACTGACTCAAGGGACATGAATTTGTTTAAACCCTGGGAGATAGTGAAGGACAAGGAGGCTTGGCATACTGCAGTCCATGGGGTTGCAAAGAGTCGGACTGAACAATGACAAGATTTTAGAAACAAACATTCATTAAAAATTAACATTGATACAAATTATATATTTGAATGGAAACTAGAAAATCCACACACATTTGATATCATTCTGAGTTGATAATTCACAAATCATAAGCCACACATAAAACTATAAAGAGAAACAGAAAATGTGGAAAAATATAAAAAAATATCCATAACCATTTGGGCCTAAAAAAAAAAATCCACAAAGGAATTTATTCTAAAGCTGTAACTCAACAGACTCAAAAATCTATAAGCACAGAAGATACTTTTTGTAACTAACAGAAACTTACTATACAACAAAGGAAGATTAAGTAACTAATAAAAATACTATTTTACAAAGCTACATAGACGTCTAAAAGAATAGTGATTACAGAATGTAAAATGAACACCAAAAAAATGCAAAACAACTCCAGCCATTTAAAAACTGTGTACATGTGGTGAATTGCACAATTAAAAATATGCAAGTGGTTTTCAAGTGATAGGGTAAGATTCCCCCACCCCCTTTTTTTTTTTTTTTTTTGCAAATTCCTTTGCTAGGACTTTGTACAGTCTATGTATTTTTTCACTTAAAAATTTTTTTTGAGGGAGAAAGGAGGAAAGGATGAATATCTGGAGAAGATACTTCTCCCCCTTCACCTTACAGTCAGGTTTCTGCCGACACTCAATTTTCTGCAGCGCTGTCAGCTCCCTTTCGGAGGAGTTGATGTGTAGCGCTTAATCCTGTCTGCGGGCTGCCTCTCTATTCAAGACGGTATGCAAATACTTCCAAACCAGAGCATTTTAGACCTATTCACGGCTCAAGACAACACACTTTTCATTAGCATTTGAAGTGCGAGGGCTGAAAAAGGGGAATGGACAACTTTTTTTTTTTCTTTTTCTTTTTTTTTCTTCTTTTGGCTCGAAGCTTTGGGGAGACTTGAAAATGTACGTTTTTCATCCCTTTGCAACACATCAGCATTGGCGCTAAACTTCAGAGAGACGCATTGACTGCCCTCAGGGGAACGCATTCAGGGGGATTTTTATACATACACAGAGGGCCATCGCCTGAAATAAATCACAGAATGGAGGTGGCAGAGATGAAGAGAGAGGGGTTCAGTGGGCTAAGCTACGCGTCCAGAGGCATGAATTTAAATCACGATTTATTTTCTTCTCACTCTGCTCTTGCGTGAACCTCAGTTTCTTAATCTCCAGCAATGAGGAGGGGGTGCTGGTGGGAGAAAAGGCCTCAGATTTAAGATGCAGCTCAGGACTCTCAGAAAACAGCCCTCCGGAGGGACTGTGTCTTGCAGCCCAGTGGTTAGAATCTGATGCTCTGAAATCTAGGTCACAAGTTCAATCCCCTTCTGGGTCAGTTAGCTTTTCTCTGTTCCACAGCCACAGACTAAAGGCCTGAGCCCCTTATTCAGGCCGAATGTCTAACAAAATGTGTGCCCTGGTCACTGCACAAAACAGCCCAACCAAAGCCTAGCAAATCTATCCTCCACTGTGGGGACCTGTTAGGAAGCAAGCCATTACTGGGGCCTCAAAGGCAGGAGAATCTCTGCAAGAACACAGTGGAGCAGGGGTGGTGAGGAGTAGGTGCTGGAGGCAGCCAGACTCTGGGGGTGGGAGACACCTCAGCCCTGCAATTTACTGTGTGGCTCTGGGTATGTTATTTAACTTTCTTGAGCCCCAGCTGTAGACAGGTAGCTCCTCCATAGGACTGTATCAATGACTGAATGTGTTAATGGACCTTAAGAAACTAACACTGTGCCTGGTGTATACTGAACACTCAGTTAAAACTTGCCAGGGTTGTCATCACTGATCCCCAAGGTAAAGCAGTACTCTAAGGCTATTTTAGGATTCTGAAGAAGACGATTGTGTATATGAAGGTAAAACAGATAGGGTCTCTGGAGGATATCAGGAAAGATTATATCGTGCCTGAGATATACCAGGTACCATGATAGACTTCTGGAGGAGCAGTGCTAAAAATAATGGGCTTCCCAAGTGGCACTAGTGGTAAAGAACTTGCCTGCCAGTACAAGAGACATAGAAGACATGGGTTTGATCCCTGGGTCAAGAAGATCCCCTGGAGGAGGGCATGGCAACCCACTCCAGTATTCTTGCCTGGAGAATCCCATGGACAGAGGAGCCTGGCAGGCTACAGTCCATAGCGTCACAAAGAGTTGGACATGACTGAAGTGACTTAGCATGCACGCACTTATAAAAATAATGAATCCCAACATGGGTCTTGTCCCAAGGAACTTATAAAGCTAGATGACCCAACTATAGTTGAAATCCTGATTTCAATCGATCCGCAACTGGGTTTCACTGGATCAGATAACCTTTTGATGCTTCAGTTTCCTTAACTATTATAAAAAGGAGATAATAACTACGTGCTTTGAAGGGTTGTTCTGGAATAAAATGAGTAACACTGGATACATGTGAAGCACTTGATATATATAGTCTTTAAATGAGTGACTATTTCTACTGTAAGAAAACGAAAACACACTCTTGCCATTCTTCAGCTTTGAAAAAGTTACAGTATCCAATTGCAAACTAGATCACAGTGTTGGTATTTTAAAAATAATCTGATGACAACTTACTTTTATAGTTATGCTTTTGTGACTCTCATCCACAGCATTCCCTGTATAACAAGCCTCACAGTTCAGGTAAGGTGAACTATGGGTTCACCTTTGCTCAATGCTTCCTTGCTTTTACTTTGTTCTCACACATATCCTCAAGAGCATCTCTCCTAAACAAACTTTTTCTCTCTAATTTGTTTATCTAGTGAAAAATGCTCAGAATGTGCTTTTTCTCAGAAGCCCTCTTTGAGCCATCCAGGAGAATTTTTTGCCTTCTCTAACTACAGGATTCTACATATCAAAGATAAATGGCCCAGACCCAAAGCCTCTTAGAGTGGATCTGAGACAGGAGGGAAGGAGGCAGAGCACAACCATTTAAAGAGTGATATAGCCTAAAGGAAATGAGTCCTGAATATTCATTGGAAGACTGATGCTGAAGCTGAAACTCCAATACTTTGGCCACCTGATGTGAAGAACTGACTCATTTGAAATGACCCTGATGCTGGGAAAGGTTGAGGGTGGGAGAAGAAGGGGACGACAGAGGATGAGATACTTGGATAGCATCACTGGCTCAATGGACATGAGTTTGAGTAAACTCCGGGAGTTGATGATGGACAGGGAGGCCTGGCATGCTGCAGTCCATGGGGTTGCAAAGAGCCAGACATGATTGAGGGACTGAACTGAACTGATAGCCTTTGAAGGGGCTTCCCTGGTGTCTCAGACAGTAAATAATCTGTCTGCAATGCGGGAGACATGGGTTTAATCCCTGGGTTGGGAAACATGGCAACCCACTCCAGTATTCTTACCTGGAGAATCCCATGGACAGAGGAGCCTAGTGGGCTACAGTGCATGGGGTCGCAAAGAGTCAGACACGACTGAGCAGACTAAGCACAGCACATGCATACATACATACATAGCCCTTGAGCCAGTGAAGTTGCTTCGTCGTGTCTGACTCTTTGTGACCCCATGAACTGTAGCCTGCCAGGCTCCTCCATCCATGGGATTTTCCAGGCAAGAATACTGGAGTGAGTTGCCATTTCCTTCTCCCATAGCCCTTGAGGACATGACAAAAACTAGTTAGAACCTAGACCCAAGCAGGCAGAAGATTCAACTTTTCATAGACCTCGAGCCTCATTATATGCTTATTGTAATATATTAGCCTATGCTAATGACATACCCACAGGCATCAGGACAGTTCCCACCATAAAAGTCCAGAGAGTGGGCCATGGCCCAATTCCTGGAAATCCCCATCACTTTCCCAAAATAGTTGGTATAATCCTCCCACTTATTAGCCTAAAAAACTACCCAGCCCATAAAAACTAGCCACCCCATACTTCAGGGCTGCTCTCATTTTCTGAGATGATCCCATGCCCTGGGGCCACTCTCGCCTTCTGAGATGGACTGAATTCTGCCTATGGAATGTGTTTCTCAATAAACCTGCTCTCCCTTTATTATCACTCACTTTTGTGTTCTTTCCTACTCAAAGCTAAGGACCCTTACTTAGCTGCCCAGGAACTTGCCTGAGACCTAGAACATGACCATCCTCTTGTGCCCCATCTTCCTGCAACATCTTTACAAAGGAAGAGGAAGAAGTTGGTCTTCTTCTCCTTCCCACTTTTCCTTTGATTATAAAAATGCAGCCTACTTAGTTCTTGGGGTAGAGCCTTTTGACTGCCCACTTGTATCCTTCAAAAGCGTCCTTTATTAATAAATCTCTTGCATGCATGCTCAGTTGCTAAGTCATATCCAACTCTTTGTGACTCCGTGGACTGTAGCCCTCCAGGCTCCTCTGTCCATGGGATTCTCCAGGCAAGAATACTGGAGTGGGTTGCCGTTTCCTCCTCCAGGGGATCTTCCTGGCCCAGGGATTAAACATGTGAAGTTTCCTCTGTCTCCTCATTGGCAGGCAAATTCTTTACCACTGAACCCCCAGGGAAGCCCATTAATATATCTTCTTCTTATCTATTTCTTTGCCTCTCACTGAATTCCTTCTGTACAAAGATATAAAGAAACCGAGCTTAATTAAGTCCTGAGATGAGTTGGGTGGTTTCAATTGGAAGACTGTGGGTTCAAGTTCCATCTGAGGCGTGGTTTCAGATCTGCTTAAATCAGGGACAAAACTTACAGAAAATAATGAAATAGAGGTTTCCAGTTGGTCTTTTAAGGGGAAGCAGTCTCTCTGCCTTAGAAGGATTGAATTGAGGATTGCTAGACTGAGACTGCTGCTAGGATTAACGGGAGAGAGTGCGGTGGTTGATTAAGGATATCTGCATCAGTTGCTAGAAACGCGAGTGGTGGTTGTACTTTTGTTACATATTTGCAAACTCTGCCTGAGGAGTTGTAATATGTTCATCAGTTCAGTTTAGTCACTCAGTCCTGTCTGACTCTTTGTGACCCCATGAATTGCAGCATGCCAGGCCTCCCTGTCCATCACCAACTCCAGGAGCTCACTCAAACTCATGTCCATCAAGTTGGTGATGCCATCTAGCCATCTCTTCCTCTGTCATCCCCTTCTCCTGCCCCCAATCCCTCCCAGCATCAGAGTCTTTTCCAATGAGTCAACTCTTCCCATGAGGTGGCCAAAGTACTGGAGTTTCAGCTTCAGCATCAGTCCTTCCAATGAACACCCAGGACTGATCTCCTTTAGAATGGACTGGTTGGTTCTCCTTACAGTCCAGGAGACTCTCAAGAGTCTTCTCCAACACCACAGTTCAAAGCATCAGTTCTTCAGTGCTCAGCTTTCTTCACAGTCCAACTCTCACATCCATACATGACCACTGGAAAAACCATAGCCTTGACTAGATGGACCTTTGTTGGCAAAGTAATGTCTCTGCTTTTGAATATGCTATCTAGATTGGTCATAACTTTCCTTCCAAGGAGTAAGCATCTTTTAATTTCATGGCTGCAATCACCATCTGTAGTGATTTTGGAGCCCACCAAAATAAAGTCTGATACTGTTTCCACTGTTTCCCCATCTATTTGCCATGAAGTGATGGGACCAGATGCCATGATCTTAGTTTTCTGAATGTTGAGCTTTAAGCCAACTTTTTCACTCTCCACTTTCACCTTCATCAAGAGGCTTTTGAGTTCCTCTTCACTTTCTGCCATAAGGGTGGTGTCATCTGCATATCTGAGGTTATTGATATTTCTCCCAACAATCTTGATTCCAGCTTGTGCTTCTTCCAGCCCAGTGTTTCTCATGTTGTACTCTGCATATAAGTTAAATAAGCAGGGTGACAATATACAGCCTTGACATACTCCTTTTCCAATTTGGAACCAGTCTGTAGTTCAATGTCCAGTTCTAACTGTTGCTTCTGACCTGCATACAGGTTTCTCAAGAGGCAGGTCAGGTGGTCTGGTATTCCTATCTCTTTCAGAATTTTCCAGTTTATTGTGATCCACACAGTCAAAGGCTTTGGCATAGTCAATAAAGCAGAAATAGATTTTTTTCTGGAACTCCCTTGCTTTTTCCATGATCCAGTGCCAAACATTTTATCTGGAAGTTTGAGGTCAATTTAAAATGAACTCTGCCACATTTCCTCTTCTCTTCCTAATTATTTCCTGGTATTTTCACCCATACCTGGAAAAGGTCAGTTTTCATTCCAATCCTAAAGGCAATGCCAAAGAATGTTCAAACTACATTACAATTGCACTCATTTCACATGCTAGCAAGGTAATGCTCCAAATCCTTCAAGCTAGGCTTCAGCCATAGGTGAACTGAGAACTTCCAGATGCATAATCTGGATTTAGAAAAGGCAGAGGAAACAGAGATCAAGTTGCCAACATCTGTTGGATCATAGAGAAAGTAAGGGAATTTCAAAAAAACATTTACTTCTGCTTTATTGACCACACTGAAGCCTTTGACTGTGTGGATCACAACAAACTGTGGAAAATTCTTAAAGATATAGGAATACTAGACCAGCTTCTCTGTCTCTTGAGAAACCTGTATGTAGGACCAGAGCAACACTTAGAACTGGACATGGAACAACAGACTGGTTCCAAATTGGAAAAGAAATACGTCAAGGCTGCATATTGTCACCTCCTTATTTCACTTATATGCAGAATACATCATGCAAAGTGCCGGGCTAGATGAAGCACAAGCTAGAATATAGATTGCCAGGAGAAATAACCTCAGATATGCAGATGACACCACCCTTATGGCAGAAAGCAAAGAGGAACTAAAGAGCTGATGAAAGTGAAAGAGGAGAGTGAAAATGTTGGCTTAAAAGTCAACATTCAGAAAACTAAGATTACGGCATACAGTCCCATCACTTCATGGCAAATAGATGGGGAAAAATGCAAACAGTGACAGTTTTCATTTCATGTGCTCCAAAATCACTGCAGACAGTGACAACAGCCATGAAACGAAAAGACACTTGTTCCTTGGAAGGAAAGCTATGACAAACCCAGATAGTGTATGAAAAAGCAGAGACATCATTTTGCCAACAAAGGTCCATCTAGGCAAAGCTATGGTTTTTCAGTAGTCATTTATGGATGTGAGATTTGGACCATCCAGAAAGCCGAATGCCAAAGAACTGATGCTTTCAAACAGTGGTGTTGGAGAAGACTCTTAAGAGTTCCTTGTACAGAAAGGAGATCAAGCCTTTAGGAAATCAACCCTGAATATTCATTGGAAGGACTGATACTGAAGCTGAAGCTCCAATACTTTAGCCACCTGACGAAAATGTCTAATGCATTGAAAAAGACTCTGATGCTGGGAAAGCCTGAGGGCAGAAGGAGGAGGGGGCAAAAGAGCATGAGATAGTTGAATGGCATCTCCAACTCAATGGGCATGAGTTTGAGCAAACTCTGGGAGATAGTTAAGGACAGGGAAGACTGGTGTGCTCCAGTCTGTGAGGTCGCAGAGTCGGACATGACTAAGAGACTGGACAACAACAACAAATTTCCCCTTGCCTCTTCTACTAAGCAACTCCCTTAAGAGAAAAGGTAACTTTCCCCCTCCTATCCTTGATCCAGTCCTCCCCTATCTGCTCCATATCTGAAAAAATAAAAACTCCAGAGGTACACATTCACTACCTCCTTCATATTTCCATTTGAAAAATGGAAATGAACATGGCAAAAACAAAAATCTTATGCTCTCCCCACCAAAATCTGCTCCTTCCGTTATTTTTGCTGTCTCTGTGAATAGCAATACCATTCTTATAATTGATAGGCCACAAAATTTGGAGTGGTCCTTGATTCTTTTTTTCTCTCAACTGATTAATAAATCCTCTTGACTCTGTATCTTCTAAGTAATCTGAATCCTATCCCTTTTCATATCCATAATGACCCTCCAAATCCAAGCTACCTGCTTCTCTCAGTTGCATTAAGGCAATGTTACCAAAACTAAGCTAGGTCAGAGGATGTGTATTAATTTCTTTCTTTCTGCAGTCATTCACCAGTTGGCCTGGTCTGGATGTTTCCTGTGAGCCAAACAAAAGTATTTTAGCTTAATGCTTATTACCTGGAAGGCAGGGTACCTGGTCATGAGCCATTATGCATAATTTAAATTTATAGGAAATATAATATCCCTTTAGTGATTAACTTGTAATAGAATACAAAGTTTCTTTCCTATTAACAGCAATGTCTTCTTAACTAGTTTCTTTGTTTCCATCCTTGCTCCCTGCATCCATTCTTATCATAGCAGTCAGTGTGATCCTATTTAAAATAGGATTTTAACACTCTCTGCTCAAAAACCTTCCAGTGTTTTTTCTCTTTTTTTCTTGTAATAAAAGCCAGTGTTCTCTCAATGGCCCTTTAAGATCTAGGACCTCACCTCTTACTACTCTTCCCTTGCTCACTCTATTTTAGGCACATTGGCTCTTTGCTGTTCGCAGGACACACAGATCTCACTCTTACCTCGGGGCCTTTGCACATGCTATTTCCTCTGGCCAGAAAGCTTTTACCAGAGGTAACCTCTTTGGAAAATTCTGTGATCTCCTGCAGTTCTTTTCCCAGATGTCGTCTTCTCAGTATGTCCTTTCCAACTACCCTGTTTAAAACAACACTGCCCCCCGCCCCCAGCACTCCCTACTTCTTTTCCTGCTTAATTTTTCTCCAAAACATTTCTTCCAACAGAGGCTCTGTGCGTTTATTTCTTTGGTTGGCTGGTTATATGTCACTCCTTTAAAATATGAGCTACACGAGGGGAGGAACTTTTGTTTCCTGTAGTATTCCCTGGGCCTACAAGAGGGCCCGGCACAGAGTAGCCCATTGGTGAAAATTTGCTGAATGAATAAATGAAGTGATAAGGCACAAGCTTAGCCCTGTGCCTGGCACACAGCAGATGTTCAATAAATGTATTTAAAAATTTTTTTTCTCTGGGATTTTGTGTGGACCAAACAGGGTTATGAATGAAGAAGAAGGATGCATTTCTATAAAATACTACACAGTTCTCAGACACTACTACTTTTATCCTGTGTTTATCGCAGTGCCTTGTATTTAGCACATATGGGTTTTGAGCTGGGATTTAGATGGGATCTTTGCCAGAAATAGACACTGGGACAGCTATAGCCTCTTATCTGCTGCAGGCTAGAAATCCAGATGACTGAGTAATTTTAATTATGTTTAAAATGAGAGTAAATGTTTTTATTGTGTTCTCATGGCTGTATATAAGAGATAAATCCTATACAAAATTGTCACAAGGGTTCAGAAACCATGGCCACCTGAGGCCATTTAGTGCCAGAGCAGGCAGGCCTAAACACCTCACCAGCTCTACAGGGTATCCTGGATAAACAAACCTTAGCAATTAAGAAAAGACTAGAGGTCCAGTTATATTAGATACCAAGAGGTCCAGTTATATTAGACATGAAGAAAGAAAAATGTAACATATTTTAGGAAGTTTTTCATAACAAATTGTCAATATTTTATAAAACCTTATTTTTGAATCTCATAAGACCTCTAGAAAATTAATTTATGTGAATTTATCCAGCTTTCAAAAAAGCTAGAAATAGTGTTATTATTTACACACTAAAAATATCCTGGAAATACTAGACTTAAAAGCTTGTCTGTTGTTTCTACCACCTTCCCAATGCTGTTTTCTATACTGACAGTTAAGTATTTTTCATACATTTCCAAATGACCCATTTGTTATTTTATTGTACTTTTAATGGGTTTCTTTCAGAGGTTTGAGAAGGATGATTTTTCTGGAAAGACAATAAAACTGAAAGTGTTCAGTAATGATCAGTGATAAGATGAGGTAAGCAAATCTGAGGAAAACTAAACTAAATGACACCACCCTTATGGCAGAAAGTGAAGAGGAGCTAAAAGGCCTCTTGATGAAAGCAAAAGAGGAGAGTGAAAAAGTTGGCTTAAAGCTCAACATTCAGAAAACTAAGATCATGGCATCTGGTCCCATCACTTCATGGCAAATAGATGGGGAAACAGTGGAAACAGTGTCAGACTTTATTTTCGGGGGCTCCAAAATCACTGCAGATGGTGACTGCAGCCATGAAATTAAAAGACACTTACTCCTTGGAAGGAAAGTTATGACCAACCTAGATACATATTCAAAAGCAGAGACATTACTTTGCCAACAAAGGTTCGTCTAGTCAAGGCTATGGTTTTTCCAGTGGTCATGTATAGATGTGAGATTGGACTGTGAAGAAAACTGAGTGCCGAAGAATTGATGCTTTTGAACTGTGGTGTTGGAGAAGACTCTCGAGAGTCCCTTGGACTGCAAGGAGATCCAACCAGTCCATTCTGAAGGAGATCAGCCCTGGGATTTCTTTGGAAGGACTGATGCTAAAGCTGAAACTCCAGTACTTTGGCCACCTCATGGGAAGAGTTGACTCATTGGAAAAGACTCTGATGCTGGGAAGGATTGGGGGCAGGAGGAGAAGGGGATGACAGAGGATGAGATGGCTGGATGGCATCACTGACTCGATGGATGCGAGTCTGAGTGAACTCTGGGAGTTGGTGATGGACAGGTAGGCCTGGCGTGCTGCAATTCATGGGGTCGCAAAAAGTCGGACACGACTGAGTGACTGAACTGAACTGAAACTAAATGACCCAACAAGTTTATGCTGGAAGGGGCCAGATAAACAATTAACAATAGATAATTCTGACAAATCATCAGGGCATAAGTTAGACCTTCATCCTGCTTCTACTTGGAAAAGACTCTGAGGAGATGATGATCAGATGGTGCTTGTCCCAGAGATACAAGCAGAACTCCATTTGGTTACCTTGGTTTTCAAGGTTTAGAAGGAGACTCTATGAGCCTGGTGGCTCAGACAGTAAAGCATCTGCCTGCAATGTGGGAGATCAGGGTTCCGTCTCTAGGTCTGGAAGATCCCCTGGAGAAGGGAATGGCTACCCACTTAAGTATTCTTGCCTGGAGAATTCCATGGCCAGGGGAGCCTGGTGGGTTACAGACCATGGGATTGCAAAGAATCAGACACAATTGACTGAGGAACACACATATACTAGGAGCCTCAGGGGGGTGAAAACTAACATTCGTCTTCTTCTCTATTCAGGCCAGGACAAACTGGGGCTCAGGAGAGGTAGCGAAAACCATCATAACATGCTGTTCCCAGAGATCCAGAAGCACATTGTCCATTTCATTTTTTTCACCTCCCTTTTAGGATCCAACTATGTGCTTAGTGGGCTTCCTTGGTAGCTCATCTGGTAAAGAATCATCTGCAATGCAGAAAATCCTGGTTCATTTCCTGGGTCAGGAAGACTCCCTGGAAAAGAGATAGGCTACTCACTCCACTATTCTTGGGCTTATCTGGTGGCTCAGACAGTAAAGAATCTGCCTGCAATGTGGGAGACCTGGGTTTGACCCCTGGGTTGGGAAGATCTCCTAGAGAAGGGCATGGCAACCCATATAACATATTAATATTCTTTTTGAAGAAGTATTTATGTTTAAGCACAAAGGAGAATAGCCAAAAGCAATCATGAAGAGCCATCAGCACTTAGTGTGAGCAGGCTGGCTTCCTGATTATGGGTGTCAGACCAGGACATCCACTAATCAATGAAAAGTACTTCAGGGAACATAAGTCCTTGAATCATGTCTTTCTGCCCTTCTGAGACCTGGCTCCATCAGTTTCTTCCCTTTGCTGGCTCTTCGGCCTCTGCCCCTCAGCCCAGAGGCATGCTCAGGTGTCCTGAGAAAACCACCTTCCTCCAGTTTGTTTGTTTGTTTTTTCTCTTCCAGACTTTTCATAAGTGAAGACACACTTGCTCTCCCCACTTCCTAGTTTTCTAGTCTTGCTCACACCCCTCCAATCAGCCTTCTACCTCTTCATGGACATGCGCTTGCTAAGTTCACTGTTGACCCAATGGACAGCCAATTATACATTTTCATTATCTGCATGAAGTGCTCTATTTCCCAGTGCATTTCCTTCATGGAAAGTTCGAAATCATGGCCTCTGTACAGAAAGAAGAAAAGTAGGGCTTCCAGAGTTAAGGATATTTGCCTAAAGATATACAGGTAATTCTGCTCAAGCAGGATTTGAGCCCAGTGAGACCCAGCACTATAGCCTAAGCCCTCCCACCTGCCACAACCCCTCCCAGTCTGAAACCCTCCTCGAGCCTCATAACAAAGCGGGACTGAAATAAATGAGCATCACTGTAGGCAAATAAAAGGTAAAGAATGCATTTAGAGAGAGAGACAGCATCTGAGTAAAACTTGTGTTACTTTCTACTATACAGACGTGCATCCGCTATATCCCAATAAAAACATAAAAAAGTAAAATTGACAGATATCACACACAGAAAGCTATAATCCCAGAGAAATTGTCCAAAAAGAGCTGAAAATCATAAAACACTAGGTCAGGAAGAAACCTGACCTTCCCTTGAAGACAGCTGCTCCAAATATTACAACATTTGTTTACTCCACAAACACTTTTTGTTTCAGCACCTTTAAAAATACTTGGGTTAATACAGAGCTTAATTATAAAAGCCTACCGTGGAGCAGAGTAGATACTGCGTGCCTGTGAATATCTTCCCAAATTATTTCCACCCAGAAAGAGTACTGAATACAAGACAGAAAACCTTACTCTGTTTTTAGACAAAGATGGGGCACACTCCTGGATAGTGGGCTAGATGAAAATTTGACAGATGGAGGAAGTCCAGTTAACTGAAACCAAAATGCTTAAGCTATAGAATGGTTTCTGAATAGGCTATCAATAATACGATTAGGATTCTGTTCTGGGTTGAGAAGAGCTAAGAAAAATAATGTAGTGATATCTATGAACTTAGTAAACACATACACTTAGAGTCTAAAACTAATGTAAGGACACTCTCAAATTTGGATGTAGGTAGCTTTATGGACAGTAGTAGGTTGCACTTTACACAATTAATAGACAGAAATTGAAAATGCAGAGTAATTTTAGCTGGAATGGTTGAGAAATGAATGATTGTGGAAAACTGTGATAGAGTTGAAACATTATCTTTTTTGATAGCAGAATTTTCTGCAGGTCAAATGGCCATAGCATTGCACTGTTTTCAGTTGCTGCGTTTAACTTTTTGTGACAGTTCTCTTTCTTCCTTGCTGTCAGCTGTCACTTTTGCTTGCTATCAGGGTCTCACCTTTTCCCTTATCTCCTAACGCAATCATCCTAATCTGTTGTAAGCTTGGAAGCTAGATAATTGAGCTTATTAGGATTCTGTGTAGATCAAGACTTAGTTCCAAAGGCAACAGAAGTGCTTACGAATAGCAGGCACATAACATTTCCCTGACTGATGATATTTTCCAAGAATATTGTCTTAGCTGTCAGGATCAGTGGTGACTCTGACCTTATCATCAACCAAAACCAAAGTACAGTATAATTATGGGTTATATTTCAATTTAATCAGAATTTGATCTATATCGTGTTCTTGCTAATTTATATGTCTAACTTCACAGATCCTCTACTAGTCAATTAATCCATTTTAAGCACCCAACTGGACAAGTAATAATGAAGTCTCAGTGTCACCTTAGTTATGAACAGTAGAAGGTCTGATCAGAATACTGGCTGTGGGAGAAGAGGAATATCACAGGACATTTTAGAAACATAATTACTAAGATTTCATGCATGATGGAAGGAGGGGGTGAAGAGAAAGTGTAAAATGTTGAACAGAACACTTCCTTTCAGATGAGGGAGCACAGAGGACACGAGGAGGTAGTATGGTTCGAAAGGAAGGGATGTATTTGAGTTTGGTTCAGGATAGAGTGGGGTCTGAAATGCTTTGAGACATCTATGTAATTTCCAAAGGTTGGGTTGTCTTCAAGATATCAGCATATTAGCATATTTAAATATCAGCATTTTTAAAACATACATCAAGCAAATTTCTTAAACACAAGTAAGATCTTGTGTTGGAATTCCCTAGGATACTTGCTGCGTGACTCATAGGGAGTTAATGTTCTGTGTGATCAGGTGAAAGGAAGAGGCAGAGAAATAAAAGCTATCACTGTTCCATTGATCACTTGAGCCCCTTGTGTACCTTTGAGCTTATGAAGCCCAGGAAGGTGCAGAGTTCCAAAGAATAGCAAGGACAGATTAAGGAAGAATTCCTAAGTGATCAACGCAAAGAAATAGAGGAAAACAGTATAATGGGAAAGATAAGAGATATCTTCAAGAAAACTAAGGATACCAAGGGAACATTTCATGCAAAGATCGGCACAATAAAGGACAGAAATGGTATGGACCTAACAGAAGCATAAGATATTAAGAAGAGGAGGCAAGAATACACAGAACTATACAAAAAAGATCTTATTGTCCCAGATAACCACAATGGTGTGATCACTCATCTAGGGCCAGACATCCTGGATTGTGAAGTCAAGTGGCCTTAGGAAGCATCACTATGAACAAAGCTAGTTGAGGTGATAGAATTCCAGCTGAGCTACTTTAAATCCTAAAAGATGATGCTGTGAAAGTGCTGCATCCAATATGCCAGCAAATTTGGAAAACTCAGCAGTGGCCACAGGACTGGAAAATGTCACTTTTTATTCCAATCCCAAAGAAAGGCAATGCCAAAGAATGTTCAAACTACTGCACAATTGCACTCACCTCACACATTAGCAAAATAATAATAATATTTTATTTTAGCATTATTATAATAATATAATATAATATAATTATATATATTATATAAATTTTAACATTATTATATATAATATAATATATATTTTAGCATTATTATTATAATAATGCTAAAAATTCTCCAAGCGAGGCTTCAACAGTACATGAACCATGAACTTCCAGATGTTCAAGCTGGTTTTAGAAAAGGCAGAGGAACCAGAGATCAAATTGCCAACATCTGTTGGATCATTGAGAAAGCAAGAGAGTTCCAGAAAAATATCTACTTCTGCTTCATTGACTATGCTAAAGTCTTTGACTGTGTGTATCACAACAAACTGTGGAAAATTCTTAAAAAGATGGAAATACCAAACCACCTTACCTGCCTCCTGAGAAATCTGTATGCAGGTCAAGAAGCAACAGTTAGAAACAGACATGGAACAACGAACTTGTTACAAATGGGGAAGAAGTATGTCAAGGCTGCATATTGTCACCCTGCTTATTTAACTTATATGCAAAGTACATCATGAGAAATGCTAGGCTGGATGAAGCACAAGCTGGAATCAAGATTGCAGGGGGAAATATCAATAGCCTTAGATATGCAAATGACACCAGTCTTATGTCAGAAAGTCAAGAGGAACTAAAGAGCCTCTTGATGAAAGTGAAAGAGGAGAGTGAAAAAGCTGGCTTAAAATTCAACACTCAAAAACTAAGATCACGGCATCCAGTTCCATCACTTCATGGCAAATGGTTGGGGAAACGATGGAAACAGTGAGAAACTTTATTTTCTTGGGTTCCAAAATCACTGCAGATGGTGACTGCAGCCATGAAATTAAAAGATGCTTACACCTTGGAGGAAAAGATATAACAAACCTTGACCACATGTTAAAAATCAGAGACATTACTTTGCTGACAAAAGTCCATGTATTCAAAACTATGTTTTTTCCAGCAGTCATGTATGGATGAGCGAGTTGGATGTTAAAGAAAGCTGAAACCCGAAGAATTGATGCTTTTGAACTGTGGTGTTGGAGAAGACTCTTGAGAATGCCTTGGACCACAAGAAGATCAAGCCAGCTCATCCTAAAGGAAATCAGTCCTCAATATTCATCGGAAGGACTGATGCTGAGGCTGAAACTCCAACACATCAGCCACCTGATTCAAACAACTGACTCATTGGAAAAGATACTGATGTTGGGAAAGATTGAAGGCAGGAGGAAAAGGGGACGACAGAGAATGAGATGGTTGGATGGTATCACTGACTCGATGGACATGAGTCTGAGCAAGCTCTGGGAGTTGATGATGGACAGGGAAGCGTGGCATGCTGCAGTCCGTGGGGTTGAAAAGGGTCAGACATGACTGAACAATTGAACTGAACTGAATGTGCTATTCTAAGGGCAGAGAATTCTTTCTCATACTCATACTAGAACTGAGTTCAGGGCCATTTTTTTCAAAATCACAAAGGGATTTATTCAGTGACTCCAGAAAATGGATAAAATCTCTTTTGGTCTTGATGGATAATGTTGGAGAAACCCCAGTGAGAATTATATGGGGAAATCTCTTATTGAAATCATTCTGTTCTTTGCTAGTCATTCTAAGGATACCCAATACTTATTTATGTAATTAAACAAATGTGTATACAACACTCCAATATTCCAGAATCTGTGCTAGATGCTTTATAAATACCAAGCCATTTAATTTTATATCAACCCTATTATTAGGTACAATTATTATCCACATTTTATAGATAAGGAAACTACGGTAAAAGGTTAATAAAATTTTTCAGAGTCACACAGATGGTAGATGTTGGGAATGGGATTAAAATCCAGGATGTCTGACCCCAGAGCATAAAATGAGCTATTCTTCATATCAGCCAATTAACTTAAATTGAGTTTCTGGTTGAAAAAATAACAATTGCACCTGTATATAACTTGTGTGTAAGAAGGTCTTGCACTTTGTTCTAGTTCCATTTGCTCTAAGTGTGTCCAATTTGATATCAAATTATTAGGATTGATATGAAGAAATGGATTTGCCTATTTGCTTATGCCCTTCTTCTTTCTAAAATAATTGAAGATGTAATTAACATGTTCTACAAATCTGGAGGCATTGAATTTAAATTGCTAGTTGGAGTACCTCATGTAGAAAACATCCATTACGCATTATAAAATGCTAGCCCACAGGAAAGAAAGGTACAAATGTTTGGGGATTGGAGATTCTAAAGTCAGGATAGACTCACACTTGGGAAGAAGCCTAATAATATTAGCAACAGGAAATACATTCTACTTATGGTGTTCCAGGCCCTATTCTATAAAATTTATACTTAGGGACTAAGTTTACAATGGAGAAACCAAAGCACAGAGAAGTTGAGTAACTTGCCCAAGGTCACCAACAAGTATACATGGTAGAATTGAACCTGAACCCAGGCAGCTAACCCCAGATCCTGTTTTCCTACTCACTCTACTGCGTTAATCCAAGCTAGCCACATAGCAGCTAGTGACAAAGCGGGAGAGCAATTAGCATCCTTAATGTCCTTAATGGAGGCTTTCTGGGCTAAGTCCCATAGGAAGTCAAGAGAATCCCTGGAGAGATTCCTGGTGCCATGTGATCCCTTCAAAACATAAAAGAACAACTTTCTTTTCTTGGGACCCACTAAAGTCTGGGGTGGGGGGAGGTGAAAGTGAGACTTCCTGTGGGTGTGTCACTGGCATCATGGAAGGGATGAGACTGGGCCCTTTGCACCTTAATCCCCGAAGTCAGTGTTAAGGATCTAAGTTCTGATTTTAGTCTCTAATAGTCCCCTCCATTGAATTCACTTGAATCAGTCTCTTTTTTTGCCCTTGCAATATAGCAAATTAAAAGTTGATTTGATGAAAATAAAAAATCAAGAAAAAGTTGATAATAATTTACACAGGTTAAAGTGGCACTGAATTAAGAGTTTAAACAAGATGACTGGCTTTGGACAATTCTCTGACACACTACATTGAACATTTGTTTAATCACCTATAAAAGAAAAAGCAGTGAAGAAACCAATAGTTACTGATTGTTTTTCATGTTCAAGGTATTTTCCTAGGTACTTCACATATGTTTGACTCATTTAACCCTCATTTGTTGTTGTTGCTGTTTAGTCACTAAGTTGTGTCCGACTCTTTGGGATCCCATGGACTGCAGCATGCCAGACTTGCCTGTCCTTTACTATTTCCTGGAGTTTTCGTAAACTTGTGTCTATTGAGTCAGTGACGCTATCCAACCATCTCATTCTCTGTTGCTCCCTTCTCCTTCTGTTCTCTATCTTTCCCAGCATTAGAGTCTTTGCCAATGAGTTGGTTCTTTGTATTAGGTGGCTGAAGTGTTGGAGCTTCAGCTTCAACATCAGTCTTTCCAATGAATGTTCAGGGTTGATTGCCTTTAGGATTGACTGGTGGGATCTCCTCGCTGTCCAAGGGACTCTCAAGAGTCTTCTCCAGCACCACAGTTTGAAAGCATCAATTCTTTGGTGCTCATAATATTAGTAATTGATGGATTAATATCCATTTTCAAGATTGAGAAAACAGGAACTTAGAGAAGTTAAGAATTTGCCAAAAGTCATTTGACTAGCAGGGATCAAAGCATCGAAGTTTAAGTGTTTTTTTGTTTTGGTTTTGGTTTTTTTTTGCATTTTACCTCCCTTTCACACTGCAGACCTACAACACAAAAATTTTAGAAGTCACAAAGGGACATAATATTGTTGCTATTCTTCAACTCTAGTGCTACTACCTAGGGGACCACCACATAAACTCACTTTTACCTCCATTTTTTGGGAATTTTCCTGGAATTTTGACTTAATATTTTTATTCTCATTACCAAAATTTAGATTTCATCAACTGTAGCATGGCTGCAAGTTCAATGCTTCCTGCAGTGGGTCCATGGTAACCCAATAAAGTGAAAAACTGGAGTGCATTCCCTTAGGAAGTTAACTTATGTCTAGGGAGTGACAGGTACTGGGGAAGAAAATTTGATTATAGGTATTGTTTGCATGGTCTATTTTTATCTTGAAATATTTGAAGGGACATGATCTCAAGACAAGAAGGGACCTGTTTTTGGCAGGGGGTGTTTTCTGTTCTTACAAATGTAATTTTGTCCCTGCTGAAAATTCAGAAGTTGCTTTGTCCAAAGGACACTGACATCCTATACTATGCTTTATTCGACATCTTATACCGAGCACTAAACCACATGGAGTGAACTTCAAACAACTCAGCTATAGGAATGTATATCTGGTTTGAAAACTGAGGTCAGCTCCAGTGTGCTTCCTCCTGTTGTTCCCAGAGGAGGTGAAGACATCAGTGAACACACCTTTTCACTACTTTTGTCTTCTTTTATTTTTATAAAATGGCCATCAGTCACCCAACCACTTAAACATCTTCCATTACATCCAGCAATTACCATCTCTGTTGCTTTGTTTTGGGTATTAGTAACAAAGTCAAATATGGACTTTTGATGACTTCTAAGAGAGAATGTGAGTGGAATGGATCATTAGAGTAATTTTCAATTGATTGAGAAAATGTTGCCCCACAACAGTCTCTGGGATTATAATGGTTAAATGATTTACTGATGTAAAAGTAAGATAAAGAGAACTAAGAATGCTCAAACTACTGCACCATTACACTCATCTCACACGCTAGTGAAGTAATGCTCAAAATTCTCCAAGCCAGGCTTCAGCAATATGCGAACTGTGAACTTCCAGATGTTCAAGCTGGTTTTAGAAAAGGCAGAGGAACCAGAGATCAAATTGCCAACATCCGCTGGATCATGGAAAAAGCAAGAGAGTTCCAGAAAAACATCTATTTCTGCTTTATTGACTATGCCAAAGCTTTTGACTGTGTGGATCACAATAAACTGTGGAAAATTCTGAAGGAGATGGGAATATCAGACCACCTGACCTGCCTCTTGAGAAACCTATATGCACGTCAGGAAGCAACAGTTAGAACTGGACATGGAACAACAGACTGGTTCCAAATAGGGAAAGGAGTACTTCAAGGCTGTATATTGTCACCCTGTTTATTTAACTTGTATGCAGAGTACATGAGAAACGCTGGGCTGGAGGAAGCACAAGCTGGAATAGGATGGGGAACACATGTATACCTGTGGCGGATTCATTTTGATATTTGGCAAAACTAATACAATTTTGTAAAGTTTAAAAATAAAATAAAATTAAAAAAAAAAGATTGCCAGGAGAAATATCAATAACCTCAGATATGCAGATGACACTACCCTTATGGCAGAAAGTGAAGAAGAACTAAAGAGCCTCTTGATGAAAGTGAAAGAGGAGAGTGAAAAAGTTGGCTTAAAGCTTAACATTCAGAAAACTAAGATCATGGCATCTGGTCCCATCACTTCATGGCAAATAGATGGGGAAACAGTGGAAACAGTGTCAGACTATTTTTCTGGGCTCCAAAATCATTGCAGATGGTGATGGCAGCCATGAAATTAAAAGATGCTTGCTCCTTGGAAGGAAAGTTATGACCAACCTAGATAGCATATTAAAAAGCAGAGACATTACTTTGTCAACAAAGGTCTGTCTAATCAAGGCTATGGTTATTCCAGTGGTCATGTATGGATATGAGAGTTGGACTATAAAGAAAGCTGAGTGCCAAAGAATTGATGCTTTTGAACTGTGGTGTTGGAGAAGCCTCTTGAGAGTCCCTTGGACTGCAAGGAGATCCAACCAGTCCATCCTAAAGGAGATCAGTCCTGGGTGTTCATTGGAAGGACCGATGTTGAAGCTGAAACTCCAATACTCTGGCTACCTGATGCGAAGAGCTGACTCATCTGAAAAGACCCTGATGCTGGGAAAGATTGAGGGCAGGGGGAGAAGGGGACTACAGAGGACAAGATGGTTGGATGACATCAGTGACTCAATGGACATGGGTTTGGGTAGACTGTGGCAGTTGGTGATGGACAGGGAAGCCTGGCATGCTGCAGTTCATGGGGTCGCAAAAAGTCGGACATGACTGAGCAACTGAACTGAACTGAAGACTTTTCTCTTATACAGAGATGCAAATAACCTTGGCTGTTATCACCAAAGACGTAAGCAGAGGCCCAAACTGTGCCATCATAAGTTAGAAACAAAAAGAGATTATATCAAAGAAAACAGGCTTCCATGTATCCACATGGCTCACTTCATTAATCCTTCAAATCTGTGCTCAAATACAGTGTATCTGATCAGCCCTGTCTGAAAACTACTGGTTCCCACCTACCCATAGAATTCTCTGCTGTCCTTAATTTGCTTACTTTATTTCTTTTCTTTTTTAATATTAAAAAGTTCTTTATTGAAATATAATTGATATAAAATGAACTGCATATATTTAAAGAAACAATTCAATGCATTTTGAAACATGCCCATAAAACCATCACAACAGTCAAGAAAATGAACACATTCATCACCCCTGAAAAATTCCTCATATCCTTCATAACTCATCCTTCTGCTTTGGTTTCTTCAACTCAGCATAATTATTTAGAGATTCACCTGATAGTTCATTCCTTTTTATTGCTAATTCATATTCCATTGTATGTATTTGCTATGATTTGTTTTTGAGTTTTTCCAACTTTATTAAAAGTTTTCCTGTAGCTTTTTTTTTAATTTTTAAAAATTAATTTAATTGGAGGCTAATTACTTTACAATATTGTAGTGGTTTTTGCCATACATTGACATGAATCAGCCATGGGTGTACATGTATTCCCCATCCTGAACTCCCCTCCCACCTCCCTCCCCATCCCATCCCTCAAGGTCATCCCAGTGCACCAGCCCTGAGTGCCCTGTCTCATGCATTGAACCTAGATTGGCGATCTATTTCACATATGGTAATATACATGCTTCAATGCTATTCTCTCAAATCATCCCACCCTTGCCTTCTCCCAGAGTCCAAAAGTGTGTTCTTTACATCTGTGTCTCTTTCGCTGTCTGGCATGTAGGGTCATCGTTACCATCTTTGTAAATTCCATATATATGTGTTAATATACTATATTGGTGTTTTTCTTTCTGGCTTACTTCACTCTGTATAATAGGCTCCAGTTTCACCCGCTGAATTCTTTTTAATAGCTGAGTAATATCCCATTGTATATATGTACCACAGCTTTCTTACCCACTCCTCTACTATTTTCTCTTCACTAGAATGTCAACTCTCAAAGGGTTAGAATTTTGGTCTGTTTTGTTCATTGCTCCATCTTTGAAAGAACTCAGAATCAAGGTTTGGGGAAACCAATGATCAGAGCTGACTTCAACTGGACTGGAATGGAGAACAAAGAAAAGGGGTAGTAATTAGGCAGAAACTAGATAAGCTCTGAAAGAGTACAGGTTAAGAGCAAAAAGGGCAGCCAAGGACAGTTTTCTGGAATAACATACAAGCAGCTACACACAAAGTGGTGAGCTGATGAGGAGGAAGTTTGTGTATGGCTGGACAAGTTTCAAGATGTTTGGGAAAACAGACAAGTTCTATGGTGAGCATTTGCCATGCTTTGACTGCCTAGCAGCTGAATCACCACCATCAGTCAGGAAAGGTCAAGGTTAGGGTACAGTAACAAACACTTCCCCCTAGTTTCTGTGGTTTTAAATAGTGACATTGATTTCTGACTCATACTACTTGCCCATCACTGGTTGGTAAAGAAGCTTTGCTCTTTATAGCCATTTGGGGATTTAGGCTGAAAGAAACACCTTCTGACCATATTTGCAGAGGTAGGGAAAAGTAAACTAGGAGAACCATATGCTGGCTTTTGGTGCCTCTGCCGTGATGTGATACTTGCCATTGTTACTCATACTTGCCATTGTTACTCATATTTAACTGGCCGAAGTTAGTCACGTTACTAAACCTGAGTTGATGGAGGTAAATCTTGTGATAGGGGCAGTGAATATAGGTGATGCTTAACAGTCTATCTTATCCAGTTCTGTTATTGGGAATCTACCTGTTTTAGGGCTCTTGGAGGGTAGCAGATCTTGTCTTTGCCCACAGAGATTATAAGTACCTGATAATTTGCCTCCCCAGCCTTCCTGCCTCTAATCATATGCACAGGGGTATGAGTTGAGCGGGGATTGATGATATACAGCAACATAGGAGGGGAGAATTCCTTCTGGCAAGACTCTGATGGCAGCAGCATCTGATTTCCAGGCACAGTTGTGGCAACCATGACAGTAACATGTTCCAGCATCAGAAGTGTAAGATGGGGTATTGAGAATCCAGTGGTGATCAACCTGTAATTGTATGTGATGTGATTCAGAATGTAGTTATGGCTATGCTGCTTCCTGCCACACGACTACATTTTAAGCCCTAGTTCTCCAGCATTCTAATCAGTTCTGTGAGCTCCCCATTGTCTTTTCAATGAATATCTTTGTATTTAAATCAGTTCAATACGTCTCTGCTGCTTGCATCTTAGGATCATGATTAACATAAGTGATCTGAAATAGTGTTCACTCTTATCCTGTTCATCCTAATATTTGCAAACACTTGAACAAAAGCTGCTTCATCCAGAACTTGGCTAAATGGAAGAATATGATTCCTATGGCTTTAAATTTAGTTTTTGGGGTGTGTGTGTAGAGTTATCCATGAACATAAACTGAAAAACAAAATCAAACGTCTCAAAGGTATGAAAAGCAGCACTCTTCTTTCCCCTGTATTGGTCTCTTCTAATTTTGACATGGTTGACAACATCATCTGATCACTGAACAATGAAATTCAGAGTGTATACTTCCTCCTTGGGAGAGGGTGTCAGTGACTTGGTTTCATGGCCATTCGTTATGCTCACAAACTAGATTCTGTGGTTATACAGGAAACACCAGCCTGTTTCTCTTTGTAGCTGTTTTCATATAAGTGGGATGTATTTGAGGATGTGTTGGCATAATGTAACAACAATAATAACAGCAACAACAAAACATGTATTGAGACATTGTCATTTATCAGGAGCTAAGTCCTATATTTCGTATACAGTATGTGTTGTGGGTGCATGCTCAGTTGCTTCAGTCATGTCTGACTCTTTGTGACCCCATGGACTGTAGCCTGCCAGGCTCCTCTGTCCATGGAATTCTCCAGGCAAGAATACTGGAATGGGTTGCATGCCCTCCTCCAGGGGATCTTCCCAACCCGGTGATTGAACTCTCATCAAACTGGCATCTCCTGCATTGCAAGCAGCTTCTTTGCTGCTGAGTCACTGGGGGAGCCCCATATACACTATGTTGGCTAAAATAAAGACGTACTTGTGGTACTCTGGGAAGGTCTGGAAATTTGGTGGTACCATTCAGTTCTTGAAATCTGAAACAATTCAAGCAAAGGCAAGGCTGCAGGCTTATCCAGACTGCCAAATAATAAATGTATGCTATTCATCTCCAAGGAAGCTGGCTAAAAGAGTACTGAAGAGTTGGTAAAAATGGAAGAAGATCATCTCTGTATAGCAGCCTCAGGACCCTTGAAGTTCCAAAGTTAAATCATCTGGAACATTTTTTGCAAGTAAATAATAATAAAAATAACTGTGCCAAATGAATGGAACTACCATTATTTTGAAAAATGGATACATTTGTGGGAAATCAATATAAAGTCCAACTGAGGATGCTTAGAATTCATGAGTATGCTTCTAATTCTAAGCTAGGCTCATCAAAAATATTCTTAATTTGCCAACATGAAGCCCATTTGACTTTCCATCTTCACTGTTATTTTAAAGGTAGTAGCTGTTTTGCTTTTCCTTCTTTTTAAAGTCACCAATTTCTCAAATATGAGCTCATTCAAATCGAACTCACTTTTCTCTCCAGCACACAGGTCACATGAGTAGACTAGGAAAGAAAAAAGAGATTTCAGAAAGCACGATTCTTTTGAGGAGTCCCTGTGCCTGCTGCAAAATTATTCCAATGAAAAGATTTTCTTTTTGAGGTAAAACGACAATTAAGGTCGACCTCCTCCGTTTAAATTAAATAAAGAAAAAAAGGAGTGTAATGAAGAATCTGACTCCTTCCTCTAATTTTACAAGTTCAATGGTAATCTAACCATGCCATTCATTTACAGAAACCATTAATTTTACTATGTGGCTGAAAGTAGTAGGCCTCAGCTTTCATTCTCTTACTTTTCCCCTCCCTTAGTCTTTGTGTGTGCACCTGTTCGGGCCACTTTAGCATCCCATTTGTAAAACTTTGGATAATCCTCTGGCACTAACCCTGGTGTGATAATACTTCTGTTATTCAGCAGCCTAATTACAAAGGACAACACAGATAAAACACTTCAGTCCTATTTTTTAATAGCTGATTTACCAATTTTGCCAAGCTCCAAAGAGAATGGTCTCCAAACCTTGCTGGATTTAAACTTAATCTGAATTTGTTCAACACACGGAACACCAAGACCTCAGAGCCAAACTTTTGTTCTTAGATTTTTGGACATCCCATTTCTTCTTCCACTTTCCCTCCCATTAAATGGTGATATTACGGAACTGTTTTTTAGAATATGGTTTAATAATATCATTCGAGCATTTTGAAGCATTCCCCAACATCCTCTGGATGTTGACATTCTCCCAATAACATGACAGAGATTTGGAACTTTAGGCATGAGTTACTTTACTCAATAAAGCTAAGTGAAAGATGAGCTGGTCATACTTCTTAATTTAACAAAATTTTTTGAGGGTTATATCTTCAGAATTGGAGCTCCATAAAGAAAAAAAAAAGTGTCCAGTATTTCTTTTCTGGCTTACAACAGGAAAAAAAAAAAAAAAGAGGATTATTTTTAATTCATGGCAAGCTCAAGGAAAGGATCTTTACTTCAGTACAGATAAGCCTCTGAGCATCTGTGTACTTTACTTCTTTGATCTAGAAATGGGACTAGAGAGCTGGCAATAAGAGACAATCTTATGAATTCTGGGGACTTCTCAGTCCATGGAGAATATCCTGAAGTTTTGAGGGATCAACTAAATCTCTTCTCTAAAACAAGTCTTGGGGGTATCTAAGGGGCACTGTACAATTGAAGGGCAGCCCCTACCACTTTCTTAATCCCTTGATTTTGAAACCTCAAATAACTCAAGGGAAACCCAATACATATGTTTCTGATTCACTTACACTGCTTCATCAGAATGGTGTTATGTAACAGCTATTTGATATCTAAGAAGCCTTCTCCGTCTTCTTTCTAAGCCTTTTATTTTGCTCCAGGAAATCACATTTTCTTCATGTCCAGCAGAATTGGAAGCAGCGAAGGCGTACGTTTGGTTCTAAAGGTCATGCTCACAAAATCAGCAGAAGTTTGGATATTGGCAGAATATGTTGTTATCCTCTGCTACAGCATCAAACAAGTGAAAAATGCAAGGATATTTTCAAAAGCAGGAAACCACAAGTTAATTGCACTGACTATCCTATCTAGAAATTTCATCTAAATGCACATTTCTGTTTTCCAAGATACTAATTGTCACATGTTAAATGACAGAAGACTAATAAACACATTCATCCCATTTTACAGATGAAAAAGTATGTTATAGACTAAACTGACATTTGTTTTAGTACAAAATGACACTATTATTTGTTACAAATACCAGCTACACTGAGTCATATAACCAGTTTCTGAATCATATAACAACACTGAAAAATATGTGGAAGAAAACACCTATTTTAGATCATAGGAGAGCCCACTAACTATGGGAGATTAATGCTTTAGGGGAGAAGTTCACAGTTTGAATTTTTAATTCTTGACTGAGCACTGAAATCCTCAAAAAGAATGATAATAAATGAATATCAACAGAGAAAAGCCAGTTATCTGAGTGGTTTAGAGTAATATGCTGGTATATTTTACCATTTAAGGGGCACTTATAGTTGAGGCACTAAGTTCTATATATAAATTATTTCATTCAATTTTCACATAATCTATTATTTTATGTCCATTTTTTACTAACGAGTGAAATGATATTCATCAGTTTAAAGGGAGAAAGTCATTTCTTGTATTAGTGCAATGTTTTAATCCAATAGGACATGATTAACATGTCCAGTTTTATGAATAGCGTAAAATTTGCATATACATACTCTAAGTAATGTTATGAGTTGGACATTGTAAACCAGAGACCAGGTTTTCTCTGTTATAACCATCATAAGTACTGCATGGCAGCTTTTGCAAGTTCACTTTTGCCAAAATGTTCTTTACTGGTTGGGAGATGTATCTTTCCCAGGTCTGGTAGTTTTTTGATACTTACAAAGCAAAATAAGTCAAGTTTTCCCTAAGGATAAAGTAAGGAGCATCAGACCTGGAATGTTAAGAGAATTTTCCATAGGGGATGGTACTTCAGTGGTACCCTCTGAGAAGGTGGCAGTTGAATTCCAGAGGGTACATCCTCAGTTCAGTTCGGTCGCTCAGTCGTGTCCGACTCTTTGCAACCCCATGAATTGCAGCACGCCAGGCCTCCCTGTCCATCACCAACTCCCGGAGTTCACTCAAACTCATTTCCATCGAGTCGGTGATGCCATCCAGCCATCTCATCCTCTGTCATCCCCTTCTCCTCCTGCCCCCAATCCCTCCCAGCATCAGAGTCTTTTCCAATGAGCCAACTCTTCGTATGAGGTGGCCAAAGTAGTCGAGTTTCAGCTTTAGCATCAGTCCTTCCAAAGAACATCCAGGACTGATTTCCTTTAGAATGGACTGGTTGGATCTTCTTGTAGTCCAAGGGACTCTCGAGTCTTCTCCAACACCACAGTTCAAAAGCATCAATTCTTCGGTGCTCAGCTTTCTTCACAGTCCAACTCTCACATCCATACATGACCACTGGAAAAACGGTAGCCCTGACTAGACAGACCTTTGTTGGCAAAGTAATGTCTCTGCTTTTGAATGTGCTGTCTAGGTACATCCTAGATACATTTATTATTGTTGCTACACAGCACCTATCATAGTGCCTGGCAGGTGGCAGATCCTCAGTAAATTTCTGTTGAGTGAAAGAATGAGTAAATGACTAGATAAGAAATAGATGTCTTTATATTTCCTAGCCACAAGTTAGACATGAATAGAGAACTGGTGAGATAGCTTGTGGTTTTCATTCCTGAGGTCACCACTTCTATGTAAACTTCTATTTGAAGGATTAACCTGTTGGCTCTACTCTGATGATTCCCTCCACCAGTATTCTTGCTGGTGCAGTCCTCTCTTTTGTTGAGTAGGACTGACCTATGCAACCACTAAGCCATTGAATAAATGGTGGAATGTGACTTCTGAGACCAGGTCATAAAAGACAATATAGCTTCCATCTTGTTCTCTCTTAGGTCACTAGCTCTGTGGGGAGCAGTTGCCATGTGTAAGGACACTTAAGCAGCCCAATGGAGAGATGCATGAGGTGGGACTCTGAAGGACCAACTAAACAGTCATGTGGACCAACAACCTTCCAGCCCCAGGCAAGCCTCAGACAACTGCAGTTTTGGCCGACATCTGGACAACCGTCTCATGATAGACCTCGAGCCAGGATAACTTACCTCAGCAGCTCCTGAGCTCCCAGCCTTTAAAAACTGAGACCAAAACATGCTCATTTTTACCTTCATGTGCTAAACATTGAGATAGTTTCTTTGGCAGCAATAACTAATACAGAGTTTTCATTGAAGGACACAGAATCAGACTCAGAAACTTAAGATAATGGTCATATATTATCATTTGGCTTATCTGCTTCATATGGATCCATCAGAAAGCCATTATGAGACTCCTACCTGTCATATAAGAATTAAACCTAGGAATATCTTTTCCTGGGCTTTCCTGGTGGCTCAGTGGTAAAGAATCTGCCTGCCAATGCAGGGGTCTAGAAAGATCCCACATGCCTCAGAGTAGCTGAGCCTGTGCACCACAGCTATTGAGCCTGTACTATAGAGTCATAAACTGCAACCACCGATGCCCGCATGCTCTAGAGCCTGTGCTCTGTAACAAGAGAAGCCACCGAATTGAAAAGCCCTTCCATCACAACTAGAGAGAAGCCCCTTTTCACCACAAGTAGAGAAAAGCCCACACAGCAAAGAAGTCCCTGCACAGTCAGATAAATACATAACATTATTTAAAAAAAATTTTTTCCTAGTGATGTTCACATGGGCTAAGGTGGAGTTTGTGGAGATTTTAGTGTGTGTGCTCACAGCCACCAATAATTTTGATTCATAGTGAAAATACTTCTGGAGCATTATGAAAACTAGACTGTGGTATCAGGACTACTACATGACAATGGTTATAACAACGGTCAGGATGCTTAAGCACGCTGAATTGTAAAATCAGAAGTCCCTTTTAGTTAAAAATTGCATGTATATCAGCTAAACAAAATAAGACCTGACAATGGTAGTCAGTATTCTTGGAATTTAAAGACGGTTACATGTCAGTGAACCACACAGAAGAGAGTTTGTTTTAAGGTGAGTATGCATGCAATGTTATCCAAAAGGTCTTTGGCACACAGCTGCCCTGACACACCGTGTTAGAAGCTCACAGAGCATCTGGCCTGACTCCCAAAGAACAGCGATGTAGCAAGTCATCTGTGCAGACAAACGACATTTTAGAGATTACTTATCAACCACCTAAGATTTCATTTTCCACGGCCTGTTTGGAGATAGCGTGGTCTGATGCCTGAAGGAGGGGAATTCAAGCAAGTTCCTGAAAGCCGGTTCCTGGCATTAGCCAGAGCATGACCTCAGCCAGGTTTCTTACCTCTGGGGAAGAACATTTCTGACACCAGAGAAATGAACGGCTGTGACCTTTTGTGACACTGGGTGAGATGTGGGATGAGAGGCATGGTCACTACGGAAACCTTGACAAGGGACAAGACAAGTGTCCCCTGTAAGAAACAAACTGAAATTGTGGTGTATCGGCAGCTTGAATCCACTTACTGGAAGGATGACAGGGTATATTAGTTTATCACTCTGCATGTCATCCTGTGAAAATGGGGCTAGAAAAATAATATACAATTCAGAGAGGTGTTGAAGGATCAGATAAAATCATCCAGCATCTTGTGCTATCTAAATAATGGGATCTGATGTCATAGTTATTATTATTACAATTCTACCTAGGATCCAAGTGCTTTCACTATGAATAATCTCTTTGGAGCTAGGCTTTGGAGAAGTTTAAGCTTGTTTTTTTTTGTTTGTTTTTTTTCTCCTCACAGAGAGATACTTACATTTCAACTGGGAGTTACAGAATATTTATAAATTCTATCTCTAAACCAGATCAGAGAGAAGACATGGATTCTTTGGCAACAAGGAAAAGCAGGAAGTTAAAAAGAAATGTATGATTTTAGAAGACATATTTCATTTGGGTTGATGGATAACTTTTTGTTCCTGAAAGGGGGAGGGTGCTTCATGAGACGGACAGTAATGTCATTATTCATGCTGTAAGCCAGCCCACTTCAACTGCTGGTCTTCACAATGCTTACAAGTGTAATAAAAAAAAAGAATACAAAAAAACCACTTGCTTCCTTTTTTTTTTTTTTATGAGTATTGACATTCTTGTGCAGTATTAGGAGAGCTAATTTAGCTTCCAGTTCTAAGAATTTTTGAATCTATAGCCAGTAATTATTGGCATTCAGAGGTACAAAAGAGGAAAACAAAGCTTGCAAATTCTAGCACATTCATGTGGGATTGGGAGCTGAATTAGGATCCTCACACCCCATTGAATGATCAGCCCCCCTATTAGAGCCTTATTAAAATGGTAATGATTATATGCCAGCTATAGGCAGGCAGCCGCACCTGTCAAAAACTACCCCGATTATCCTGTTCATTGAACTGTCTGGCTCTTGAATCAGTGTCTCAGGTTTACTTCTCTGTGAAGTTTTTTTCCCCCCCTCCTGTCTTAATTTTAAAAGATACAAGAACAAACATTTCCTTTGGGTCATGGAACACTTGCTGTTCATTATATCTTTTCCTCATTTTCTGTTTTTGTGTCTGGTATGGCAATATGATATTGGAGTTATCCTCTTTGGGGTTTAAGGATAGATACAAGAAAAAGAAACAGAAGAAATGTAAAGTCCCATCCAAATAAAAATTCTCATGTTAGCAAAAAGGAAGACCAATCTATAATGCATCCAAAAACTGGGATCATTTGATTGTTAATTACAAATACTGTGATCAAGGCAGAGATTTTTTTTTTAACTCATGCATCTCTTGCCAAGCCTAGAGATCTGTTGTACTTCATGTAAAAACACATAAAAGAATTAACGTGTTTCATTTGAAATGACTATGTTTTTCTAGATGAACCATACCATTGAATGTAAAACACTGTTTTCTTACAAGACTAAATTCTGCCCTTACAGGAGGGAAAGTGTCTTTTAAAATACACTCACCCCTCCAAGTCCAAAGGGGATTGGTTCTAGGACCCCCAAAGAAACCAAAATCGGCAGATGCCAAAGTCCCTTATGTAAAATGGCATAGTATTTGCATATATGGAGAAGGAAATGGCAACTCACTCCAGTGTTCTTGCTTGGAAAATCCCAGGACAGAGAAGCCTGGAGGGCTACAGTTCATGGGGTCACAAAGAGTTGGACAGGACTAAAAGATTTAGCACATTTGCATATAACCTATGTACATCTTCTCATATACTTTAAATCATCTCTAGATTATTTACAATACCTAATACAAAGTAAATACTATGTAAATAGTTCTTTGCCAATTCAAGTTTTGCTTCTGGGAACTTTGGGGAATTTTTAAAAATATTTCCTAGCCTTGGTTGAACCTGAGGAGTGGAGGGATGACTGTATTTCATCTAGTGGTCTGTCATATTCCATAATACAAGAGAATATCAGTGTAAGGGGGCACTGAGAGGCTGGACATCGTCAATAGCATTGTAACAGATGCTCTGATGGTAACTAATCAGAGCACCTGGGAAGAAGAGTCAAAGTACAAAGAAAAGCAATTATTGTGGTTTGTTGTTAGAGAATAGCTTTCTCTGATCCCTAGCATTTCTTACGGGGAACCACAAAGAATCCTCTTTCCTACAATAGTCAGTGTACTGAGAAGCTTTCTGTTCCCTGTCAGACTCAAGTCTCAGACATTGGAGAACAGAGCAGAAAGAACAAGGATGTTTTCATCAACTACTTTTCGGTAGAAAGTGCCCTTGGAGGTATTTCTAAGATCCAGGAAGTTAATAATAGAAAGAATCTTAAATTCCTTTTACACACCATTTTGTTACTTCACAGGAAGAAAAACAGGATTCAAATTTGGGATTTTGTGACTCTATCCAAACTGACAGCATCTTGGGCTTCAGGTCCCTTTGATATTACCACATGAAAAAATTCACAACTAGATCTAAGTTAAGGGAAATCTTAATTACCTTGAGTTGGTAAAGAATCTGCCTGTCAATGCAGGAGATGCAAGAGATGCAGGTTCAATCCCTAGATCAGGAAGAGGCCCTGGAGGAGGGCATGGCAACTCACTCCAATACTCTTGCCTGGAAAATTCCATTGACAGAAAACCCTGGCGGCTACAGTCCATGGGGTCCCAAAGAGCCAGACATGACTGAGGGACTGAGCACCCACACACGCTGCTTCTATTACTGTAACAACAAAAGAATACATTTTTTGCAGCAATTCACAATTCATCTGAGACAGTCTTCCTCAGAATGCTATTTACTGAATGACTTCAATGCAATGTATTCTCTTATCTCCCCTCCACCCACCAGCCAATCTATCCTGCCCCCATCCAGCCAGTACTGATTCACCATCATGTAGTCAGTGAAACTAATTCTCAAGCTTTTATTGCCAAGGTTAAAAAAGGTGGCATTATAAGGAGAAATAAAAAAATATAATATATTTTTTAAAAATTAAAAAACAGAGAGGAAAAAAAGGTTGTATCATGGGATAACTCAATATTGAAATAATTGATAACTATTCAGCCAAGATTATCATCAGAGTGTCTGAGTCCTGAATTCCTTTTTGCAGTCCTTAAGCCCCTTGACCTTGCTATAGCATGAATAACTCTTGCCCTTCTATCCAGGACCATTCAGCCTGATACTCTGGTAATTCAGTATCCTGGGTCTCCTTCCTACTTCCCTTCTTTTTTCTTTCCACATTTTTCTTCTTAGCAATTCATTTTTTCCAATGATTCCTAGTAATCACTTCTTAAAAAAAGACAATCCTAGCTTTCAACATTGAGCAGAGACTCCTGCAGTCATTCATTCCCAACACTTGGTTTCTTATTTCCCCCAAGGACATCTCCAGTGTCTCCAACTCAGCTTGACCACATCTGAGTCCACTGTTGTTAAACCTGCTCCCATTTCTTTAGCATCCTCTTCATCTAATGAGTCACCAAGGCCTAGAGATTCAAGTTCAACAGTGTCTCACAGCAGAATAGTATTTGGATAAATTAAACATTGTGTTCCCCCTCCCTCTCCCCCTGCTGCCTCCTTCGACACAACATGCTTTTACACACACATTTTGTCTTACAATGATCACCATTAACAAAGCAGTAAAGGTTATCACAGAAGAAAATAACCTTGGGTCTCTGGGTTCAAAAATCAAACCTCTGAAAAAACTCTGTGTATAAATATTGCAGCTGGAGAAACTTGTGGTCAGTTTCAGCTCCCCTATCTACACCCAGAAGGTAAGGATATCTTGAGTTGAAGGCAAAAAAGGGAGGACCAGAAGAAGCGTGGAAAGGAGCGAAGTTTGTGGATGCCAGGACAAGGAGACCAAGACTGATTGCTTTTAAGGCTTACACAGCCTCCCTCCTCAAGGATATCATTCTTAGTCATACCCATAAACCATGGGGAGCTGAGCCTGTGTCCATTGTGGATACTTCACAACAGTGAGCAATACACATGGTCATGCCGAGTAGCTCTATTAATGGTCCTTCATGATGGCATTTGGTACTCACCTAGGTAGAGTAATCAGTAGAAATGACTTAGGACATCCAACTTCTAAATGACTTACCATGACTTACCAACTTACCATGTGTGGCAACCTCCTGTCATTGACTTTGTAAACCTCTCCCCTCCCACACATCTCTTGAGTTGGAAAATGGTCTCTTCTCTGTATATTTGAGAGGGCGTGGTAATGTGAAAGGAAAATACCTCCAACAACATGAGAAAGATCTGCTCAAGGTCTTCCTCCTAGTCAAGGCAATGGTGGGAGAAACAGCCAACCCTACAATCTCTTAGATCTGTGACTTGTCTCTACTTTCCCTGCCATTAGCCTATTTGAGGTCTTTATTACCTTGTTACATATGCCATTTCTTATTGGTTTCTCATCCCTCCCATCTGTCTCCCATGTTGTGTTCCTTCAGGTAGCTCACTGTGGAAATAACACGAGTGGTTCTCTATTTCATATTACACCAATTCAAACTCCACTCAGGGTTTCTCCATATAGGTATCAAAACCAGTCTTACCTCCTTAAAGGGAATCATCCATTCTTAGCTCTGTTTTAATTCATAGACCACACTTTCCACTTTATGTCTACAGGATTAAGTTCCATCAAACTAGTAGAGACTCAGTTCATTCATAAGTTCTTTTCTCTGACACTCTACTTATATATCAAATGCTAGAAGTCACCTTTTCCTCCTCTGATTTCCACAGCACTTTATCTGCACCTCTTTTCTGGTTCTTTTATCTTTACATATTTTGTGTGTGTGTTCATTCTAAGTTGCTTCAGTCGTGTCTGACTCTTTGCGAGCCCATGGACTATAGCCCACCAGGCTCCTCTGTCCATGGGATTCTCCTGGCCAAGAATACTGGAGTGGGTTATCATTTCCTTCTCCAGGGACCTTCCTGATTGAGGGGTAGAACCTGGGTCTCCTGCACTGTAGGCAAACTCTTTACTGCCTGAGCTACCAGGTGACTATATGTAAATCTTATTTACCCTCCTAAACTGTATGTCTCTTGAGGGCAGGAAGAAAATATGAATCATCTCTGAGTCATCTGGAAAGCCTAAACCTTGCCTGCTACATAAAATTCAAGACTCATATTTTTTAGAGAAAAGATATTAGTATTTTATTAAATATTTGTTGTTTGTGTTAGGCACCTTGTTGGATTGGGCTGTTGTTAAGGTATTCTGAAGTAACTTCCTAGTAAAATTGCTTAACATCTGAGTTAAGTAATATTGAGTGCAAAAAGTGAAAAAAATAGAAATGCTCAAGATCAGGCATCAAAGTTAATTTTATTATTTTATGGACTGAGTGATAGTAATGTTTTAAAATATTTTAAGTTGTAGCATTTCATTTTTGCCTCATGCACCAAATCTTGGAGTCTCCTTAGCTTCATTTTTTCACATTCTACAATCCACCAGAGCATTTCTTTGTTTCTATTGGGTATAGGATAAGCTACAAGGATATATTGTACAACACAGGGAATATAGCTGATATCTTATAATAATTATAAATAGAATATAACATTTAAAATTGTGTTGTACACCTATAACTTATATAATATTGTACAGCAACTATCAGTTTAGTTCAGTTGCTCAGTTGTGTCTGACTCTTTTCGACCCCATGGACTGCAGCACACCAGGCCTCCCTGACCACCACCAATTCCAAGAGTTTACTCAAATTCATGTCCATTGAGTCAGTGATGCCATCCAACCATCTCATCCTCTGTCGTCCCCTTCTCCTCCTTGCTTCAATCTTTCCCAGCACCAGGGTCTTTTCCAATGAGTCAGTTCTTCGCATCAGGTGACCAAAGTATTGGCATTTCAGCTTCAACATCAGTCCTTCAAATGAATATATTGATGACTGATTTCCTTTAGGATGGACTGGTTGGATCTCCTTGCAGTTCAACAGACTCTCAAGGGTCTTCTCCAACACCACAGTTCAAAAGCATCAATTCTTCGGTGCTCAGCCTTCTTCACAGTCCAACTCTCACATCCATACATGACTACTGGAAAAACCATAGCTTTGACTAGATGGACCTTATTGGCAAAGTAGTCTCTGTTTTTTATTTATTTATTTATTTATTTTTAATTTTATTTTATTTTTAAACTTTACAACATTGTATTAGTTTTGCCAAACATTGAAATGAATCCGCCACAGGTATCCTCGTGGTCCCCATCCTGAACCCTCCTCCCTCCTCCCTCCCCATACCCTCCCTCTGGGTCATCCCAGTGCACCAGCCCCAAGCATCCAGTATCGTGCGTTGAACCTGGACTGGTGACTCGCTTCATACATGATATTATACATGTTTCAATGCCATTCAGTAGTCTCTGTTTTTTAATATGTTGTCTAGCTTGGTCATAACTTTCCTTCCAAGGAGTAAGCCTTTTAATTTCATGGCTGCAGTCACCATCTGCAGCATTTTGGAGCCCAAAAAGATAATGTCTCTCACTGTTTCCATTGATTCCCCATCTATTTGCCATGAAGTGATGGGACCAGATGCCATGATCTTAGTTTTCTGAATGTTGAGCTTTAAGCCAACTTTTTCACTCTCCTCTTTCACTTTCATTAAAAGGCTCTTTAGTTCTTCTTAGCTTTCTGCCGTAAGGGTGGTGTCATCTGCATATCTGAGGTTATTGATATTTCTCCTGGCAATCTTGATTCCAGCTTGTGCTTCATCCAGCCCAGCATTTCTCATGATGTACTCTGCATATAAGTTAAATAAATAGGATGACAATATACAGCCTTGACATACTCCTTTCCCAATTTGGAACCAGTCTATTGTTCCATATCCAGTTCTAACTGTTGCTTCCTGACCTGTATACAGATTTCTCAAGAGGGAGCTGAGGTGGTCTGGTATTTCCATCTCTTTAAGAATTTTCCACAGTTTGTTGTGATCTACACAGTCAAAGGCTTTGGCATAGTCAATAAACAAGAAGTAGATGTTTTTCTGGAATTCTCTTGCTTTTTCAATGATCTAATGGATGTTGGCAATTTGATCTTTGCCTTTTCGAAATCCAGCTTGAACATGTGGAAGTTCATGGTTCATGTACTGCTGAAGCCTAGCTTGGAGGATTTTGAGCATTATTTTGCTAGCATGTGAGAGGAGGGCAATTTTGCAGTAGTTTCAGCATTCTTTGGCATTACTTTTCTTTGGGATTGGAATGAAAACTGACCTTTTCCAGTCCTGTGGCCACTGCTGAGTTTTCCAAATTTGCTGGCATATTGATTGTAGCACTTTTACAGCATCATCTTTTAGTATTTGAAATAGTTTAACTGGAATTTCATCACCTCCACTAGCTTTGTTCATAGTGATGCTTCCTAAGGCCCACTTGATTTTGCATTTCCAGAATGTCTGGCTCTAGGTAAATGATCACACCATCATGATTATCTGGGTCATGAAGATCCTTTTTCTATAGTTCTTATTTGTATTTTTGCCACCTCTTCTTAATAACTTCTGCTTCTGTTAGGTTCATACTGTTTCTGTCCTTTATTGTGCTCATCTTTGCATGAAATGCTCCCTTGGTATCTCTGATTTTCTTGAAGAGATCTCTAGTCTTTCCCATTCTATTGTTTTCCTCTATTTCTTTACACTGATCACTGAGGAAGGCTTTCTTATCTCTCCTTGCTAGTCTTTGGAACTCTGCATTCAAGTGGGTATATCTGGGTATATCTGTCCTTTTCTCCTTTGCCTTTCACTTTTCTTATTTTCACATCTATTTGTAAGGCCTCCTCAGTCAACCATTTTGCCTTTTTGCATTTCTTTTTCTTGGGGATGGTCTTGATCCCTGCTTCCTGTACAACGTCATGAACCTCCATCCATAGTTATTCAGGCACTCTGTCTATTAGATCTAATCCCTTGAATCTATTTCTCACTTCCACTGTATAATCATAAGGGATTTGATTTAACTCATACCTAAATGGTTTAGTGGTTTTCCCTACTTTCTTCAATTTAAGTCTGAATTTGGCAATAAGGAGTTCCTGATCTGAGCCACAGTCAGCTCCCGGTCTTGTTTTTGCTGACTGTATAGAGCTTCTCCATCTTTGGCTGCAAAGAGTATAATCAATCCGATTTCGGTGTTGACCATCTGGTGATGTCCATGTGTAGAGTCTTCTCTTGTGTTGTTGGAAGAGGATGTTTGTTATGACCAGTGTGTTCTCTTGGCAAAACTCTATTAGACTTTGCCCTGCTTCATTCTGTACTCCAAGGCCAAATTTGCCTGTTACTCCAGGTGTTTCTTGACTTCCTACTTTTGCATTCCAGTCCCCTATAATGAAAAGGACATCTTTTTTGGGTGTTAGTTCTAGAAGGTCTTGGAAGTCTTCATAGACACATTCAACTTCAGCTTCTTCAGCATTACTGGTTGGAGCATAGACTTGGATTACTGTGATATTGAATGGTTTGCCTTGGAAACAAGAGATCATTCTGTCGCTTTTGAGACTGCATCCAAGTAGTACATTTCTAACTCTGTTGACTATGATGGCTACTCCATTTATTCTAAGGGATTCTTGTCCACAGTAGTAGATATAATGGTCATCTGAGTTAAATTCACCCATTCCAGTCCATTTTAGTTTGCTGATTCCTAAAATGTTGATGTTCACTCTTGCCATCTCCTGTTTGACCACTGCCAATTTACCTTGATTCATGGGCCTAACATTCCAGGTTCCTATGCAATATTGCTCTTTACAGCATCGGACCTTGCTTCCATCACCAGTCACATCCACAACTGAGTGTTGTTTTTGCTTTGGCGCCATCTCTTCATTCTTTCTTTCTGGAGCTATTTCTCCACTGATCTCTAGTAGCATACTGGTCACCTACCGACTTGGGGAGTTCATCTTTCAGTGTCTTATCTTTTTGCCTTTGCATACTGTTCTTGGGGTTTGAAGGCAAGAACACTGAAGTGGTTTGCCATTCCCTTCTCCAGTGGACCACATTTTGTCAGAACTCTCCACCATGACCCATCTGTCTTGGTTGGCCCTACATGGCATGGCTCATAGTTTCACTGAGTTAGGCAAGGCTGTGGTCCATGTGATTAGATTGGTTAGTTTTCTGTGATTGTGATTCTCTCTGCCCGCTGATGGAGGGGGAAACTGGGTCTTGTCCTGATGGGCAGGGCCATGCTCAGTGAATGTTTAATCCAATTTTCTGTTGATGGGTGGGGCTGTGTTCCCTCCCTGTTATTTACCTGGGGCCAAACTATGGTGGAGGTAATGAAGATAATGGCGACCTTCTTAAAAGGTCCATGCAGGCACCATTACACTCAGTCCCCCCAACCCAGCAGCAGGCCACTGCTAATTCATGCCTCTGCCGGAGACTCCTGGACACTCACAGGCAAGTCTGGGTCAGTCTCTTGTGGGGTCACTGCTCCTTTCTCCTGGGCCCTGGTGCACACAAGGTTCTATTTGTGCCCTCCAAGAGTTTGTATCCCCAGTCCTGTGTAAGTTCTGGTGGCTCTATGGTGGGGTTAATGGCGACCTCCTCCAAGAGGGCTTATGCCATAATCCAGGTCTGCTGCACCCAGAGCCCCGCCCCTGTAGCAGTCCACTACTGACCCGTACCTCAGTAGGAGATACTCAAACACAGTTCTGTCTCAGTCTCTGTGGGGTCTCTGGGTCCTCGTGCACATAAGGTTTCTTTGATCCCTCTGAGCATCTCTGGCGGGTATGGGGTTTCATTCTAAATGCGATTTTGAGGAATATATCTACCTAAAGAAACAAAAGACCTAAAGAAATAAAACACTGATGAAAGAAATCAAAGAGGACACAAATAGATGGAGAAATATACCATGTTCATTGATTGGAAGAATCAATTTAGTGAAAATGAGTATACTACCCAAAGCAATCTATAGATTCAATGCAATCCCTATCAAGCTACCAATGGTATTTTTCACAGAACTAGAAAAAGTAATTTCACAATTTGTTTGGAAATACAAAAAACCTCGACTAGCCAAAACAATCTTGAGAAAGAAGAATGGAACTGGAAGAATCAACCTGCCTGACTTCAGGCTCTACTACAAAGCTGCTGCTGCTGCTGCTAAGTCACTTCAGTCATGTCCAACTCTGTGTGACCCTATAGACGGTAGCCCACCAGGCTTCCCCATCCCTGGGATTCTCCAGGCAAGAAGTAGGTTGCCATTTCCTTCTCCAATGCATGAAAGTGAAAAGTGAAAGGGAAGTCGCTCAGTCATGTCTGACTCTTCGCAACCCCATGGATTGCAGCCCACCACACTCCTCCGTCCATGAGATTCTCCAGGCAAGAGTACTGGAGTGGGGTGCCATCGCCTTCTCTGTACTACAAAGCTACAGTCATCAAGACCGTATGGTACTGGCACAAAGACAGAAATATAGATCAATGGAACAAAATAAAAAGCCCAGAGATAAATCCGCACACCTATCAACACCTTATCTTTGACAAAAGAGGCAAGAATATACAATGGAGAAAAGACAATCTCTTTAACAAGTGGTGCTGGGAAAACTGGTCAACCACTTGTAAAAGAATGAAACTAGAACACTCTCTAACACCACACACAAAAATAAACTCAAAATGGATTAAAGATCTAAATGTAAGACCAGAAACTATAAAACTCCTAGAGGAAAACACAGGCAAAACACTCTCTGACATAAATCACATCCGGATGCTCTATGACCCATCTCCCAGAGTAATAGAAATCAAAGCAAAAATAAACAAATGGGACCTAATTAAAATTAAAAGCTTCTGCACAACAAAGGAAACTATATAAGCAAGGTGAAAAGACAGCTTTCAGAATGGGAGAAAATAATAGCAAATGAAGCAACTGACAAAGAACTAATCTCAAAAATATACAAGCAGCTCCTGCAGCTCAATTCCAGAAAAATAAACGACCCAATCAAAAAGTTGGTCAAAGAACTAAACAGACATTTCTCCAAAGAAAACATACAAATGGCGAATGAACACATGAAAAGACGCTCAACATCACTCATTATCAGAGAAATGTAAATCAAAACCACAATGGGGTACCATCTCACACCCATCAGAATGGCTGCTATCCAAAAGTCTACAAACAATAAATGCTAGAGAGGGTATGGAGAAAAGGGAACCCTCTTACACTGTTGGTGGGAATGCAAACTAGTACAACCACTATGGAGAACAGTGTGGCGATTCCTTAAAAAACTGGAAATAGAACTGCCATATGACCCAGCAATCCCACTGCTGGGCATACACACCAAGGAAACCAGAACTGAAAGAGACACATGTACCCCAATGTTCATCGCAGCACTGTTTATAATATCCAGGACATGGAAGCAACCTAGATGTCCATCAGCAGATGAATGGATAAGAAAGCTGTGGTACATATACACAATGGAATCTTACTCAGCCATTAAAAAGAATGCATTTGAATCAGTTCTAATGAGGTGGATGAAACTGGAGCCTATTATACAGAGTGAAGTAAGCCAGAAAGAAAAACACCAATACAGTATACTAACGCATATATATGGAATTTAGAAAAATCGTAATGATAACCCTACATGCGAGACAGCAAAAGAGACACAGATGTATGGAACAGTCTTTTGGACTCTGTGGGAGAAGGCAAGGGTGGGATGATTTAAGAGAATAGCATTGAAATATGTATATTATCATATGTGAAACAGATCAGCAGTCCAGGTTCAATGCATGAGACAGGGTACTCAGGTGCACTGGGATGCACTGGGATGACCCGGGGGATGGAATGGGGAGGGAGGTTGGAGGGGGGTTCAGGATGGGGAACACATGTACATCCATGGCTGATTCATGTCAATGTATGACAAAACCACTATACTATAGTAAAGTAATTCAGTTCAGTCGCTTCGTTGTGTCCGACTCTTTGTGACCCCATGAATCGCAGCACGCCAGGCCTCCCTGTCCATCACCAACCCCTGGAGTTCACTCAGACTCACGTCCATCAAGTCAGTGATGCCATCCAGCCATCTCATCCTCTGTCATCCCCTTCTTCTCCTGCCCCCAATCCCTCCCAGCATCAGAGTCTTTTCCAATGAGTCAACTCTTACATGAGGTGGCCAAAGTACTGGAGCTTCAGCTTCAGCATCATTCCCTCCAAAGAAATCCCAGGGCTGATCTCCTTCAGAATGGACTAGTTGGGTCTCCTTGCAGTCCAAGGGACTCTCAAGAGTCTTCTCCAACACCACAGTTCAAAAGCATCAATTCTTCGGCGCTCAGCCTTCTTCACAGTCCAACTCTCACATCCATACATGACCACAGGAAAAACCATAGCCTTGACTAGCCAGACCTTTGTTGGCAAAGTAATGTCTCTGCTTTTGAATATGCTATCTAGGTTGGTCATAACTTTCCTTCCAAGGAGTAAGTGTCTTTTAATTTCATGGCTGCAGTCACCATCTGCAGTGATTTTGGAGCCCAAAAAAATAAAGTCTGACACTGTTTCCCCATCTATTTGCCAGGAAGTGATGGGACCGGATGCCATGATCTTCATTTTCTGAATGTTGAGCTTTAAGCCAACTTTTTCACTCTCCACTTTCACTTTCATCAAGAGGCTTTTTAGTTCCTCTTCACTTTCTAGCCTATGATTAAAATAAATAACTTTAAAAATAAATAAATCAATGCAATTTCGCCCCTCCTACCATCTTGCTGGGGCTTCTCCTTTGCCCTTGGAAATGGGCTATCTCCTCAAAGTTACTCCAGCACTGCACAGCTGCTGCTCCAGCGCCTACCATCTTGCTGGGGCTTCTCTGCCCTTGGACATGGAGTATCTCCTCACAGTCACTCCAGCTCCGCGCAACCATACTTCAGTTTAAAAAGATAATCCAGCATACAAATTTAGGGAATATGATAAATCTTCTGGTTTGAGAAATTTGGTCTTTATTTTGTTTTAAAATATGTGCATGAGTCAAACAATAAAGTGTTTGCTAGTTAAAAAAAAAAAAGGACTCTGTAGAGTCTTAGACTCTCTGGTCTAGTGGTTCCTGACTTGAGGGTCTCTGAAAGTCATAATGACATCACTGAGCTCTTTTCATAATTTTAAGAAATTCTAGTGAAAATTAAGCATTTGGCTATGATTAAATTGCCTAGTTCTATGGTTCCTCAATTGTATATTAAGGACTACAGGAGTGAGGGGGGCCTGAGGGGGCCTCAGTGAATTCATAGATAATCCTGAAGGAATTTCTATATTTCTGGAAAACATAAGTGCAGATATCAGGGAAATTTTTCGCTCAAGACAGTCCACAATTTCAACATCAAATTGTGCATTAAACATTTTTTTTGATAACATCCTATATGTGAAAGTGAGCTTTCTGTAAGTGCTACAATAAAAAAGCAAGTGAGTGTCATGTGAAAATCAATGTGGAGCAAGAAAGAATTTATGATTATCTATTAAAAATCTGTTTACAGATCTGATTTCAAGATTTGCTAAGGGGTCCTGTGCTCAACAGGCACATACACCTATAACTGTGGTTTTATAAGAATGAAATAAAAAATATTTTAAGTTTAGGTGTATTTTTCTTCAAATGGCTACTAAATAGACCTAAACACCCACTAAATTTTTTGGATCTAAGTTCTTAATAAAAAGAATGGCTAGATAATTGTTTTTGGCCTTGGAGGATCATGAAAAAAAAATTGGAGGCCCTGAGAGTGCCATGAATTGAGAATATCTGATCATGTTTGGCTTTTGCACACACAAAAAGTATTTATTGATTTCAGCAACAATCCTCAAATCAGTGCAACTTTGTGGTATCATGTTTATGAACCAGTTCGATTGGCAATACTATGAATGCTTCTAATAGAAAATAAATCATTAATGAACAAAAAGTTAATCATTAATAAATGTTCTTTCTTAGACTAAGCCTTTCCAAACATAAGGAACTGGAGGAAAAGATATTTAGAGGGTCCTTGGTGGGAGATGGACAGAAAACCCAGACCTTTGTCCAAGGCCTGTTTCAACACAAGAGGCTACTAAGACCTTCAAGATTGACTGACATGAGCACAGTCACCCGGCTTGTTAAGGAAGGACCAGGGTCACCATCTAGTTTCTTGTCCCTTTTCCAATATGCTTCGAATTCACCAGGCTTCCTCCCTAAGACTATATGGAGTTTAGGGAGGGAGTTTTATCTTTTATTTAAATTTAGTTCTATTTTAATATATTTTTTAAAGTCTTTATTGAATTTGTTATAATATTGCTTCTGTTAATGTTTTGGGTTTTTGGCCGTGAGACATGTAGGATCCTAGCTCCCCAAGCAGAGATCGAACTTGCACCTCCCCCATTGGAAGGTGAAGTTTTAACTCCTGGACCTCCAAGGAAGTTCCTAGGGAGGGATTTTTGAATACATTGAAGTTTTGGTAGCTAAATGATCACTCTACCTGTACTCTGGTGATAATTCCTAAAACATATTTCAAAAATGCACACTGAATTGAATTATATAGTAACCATTAAACCTATAGATCATATTTCTTAATTTCAGAATATATTGATGATAACCAACCGAACAAGGAAGTTAGAAAAACCACTTAGTTTACAGAAGGAGAGAATCAGTACTGATTAATATGTTCACATTAAAAAATCATGTGTTGAGGTGTGTTGGGAGATGGCTTTATTTTGCAGCATTTCTTGTGAACTGCTAGAGAAGCTAAAGCCCTAGAAAGCTATGTACATCTATTAAGCCAAAGCCTTCATCATTTTTTGTGTAGCTCATGTGTTAAGATTTGAGGATAAAAATATTTTGAATGTCATCCTAGATAAGAGAAACACCAGTCTTACATACGAATCCAAGTCAGTGATCTGAGAGATGCTCTGAGTTAGTATATGTAAGTCGCCTGAGCAGTATACAGAGTAGTTTCAAAAACAAGAAATGAGAAAATGCAGAAAAATTCCTGCTTCTTGAACATTTTGTGCTCCACAGACAGTCCCCTGGCCAACATAATTTTCTCTCTCTTCTTGATGATATGGCTGGAAAATGTCTCAACCAAATTAAGCTAATGGAGGTCAGTGTGTGGTATGTGGCATTAATTTGAAGAACAAGGAGATAGATGGAGGGAAGACAAGGTAATGATTTGTGACAGGGGCCCCCAAATTTGATTTCAACAATTCAATTACCCTTTTTAAAGTCCCCTGAAGTAATGTGCTGCAAAACCCTTCCTTCCCTACCCATGCAGATGGGACAAAAAAACTCCTCTTAATCACAATCTATATTACTTCCTCTGGGACATGCTATGGGGATTGTTAAGACAGAAACAAAACGAACCCCATATTTTAAAATAGAGGTGATCAGGCGGCAAAAAGCTGTTCTTACATGGCTGGAAGTACAGATGGCAGGTCACATGCAGAAAGGCCTTCCTGTGACTTCCTGCTGGGAACACTGGACCAATATTGCTAATGTAGCTCTTGGCACTAGATTCTCCCTGATGGCTCATTGGGTAAAATGTCCACTTGCAATGTTGGAGACGCAGGAGACATGGGTTTGATCCCTGGGTCAGGAAGATCCCCTGGAGAAGGAAATGGCAACCCACTCCAGTATTCTTGCCTCAAAAATCCCAAAGACAGAGGAGCCTGGTAGGTTATAGTCCATGGGGTTGCAAAGAGTTGGGTACAGCTGAGCGAGCACATAAGCACATGGACATGGAGTTCTGGCACTGCAAGAGACTTGAGGACATTTCCATCTGTGACAGCCCAAAGATGCAAGACAAGGGTTCAGGATGGGGAACACATGTATACCTGTGGCGGATTCATTTTGATATTTGGCAAAACTAATACAATTATGTAAAGTTTAAAAAATAAAATTAAATTAAAAAAATAAATAAATAAACTTCAGCCATGGCTTCCTAATGGAGAATCAGTGGAGACATATACTCTTCTCAAGGACACAAGTCCTACATTATGCTGTGAGATAAGTCAGACAGAGAAAGACAAATACTGTAGGACATCACTTACATGTGGAGTCTAAAAAGTACAAAAAACTGGTGAATATAATGGAAAAGAAGGAGACCTAGGTACTAAGAACAAACTAGTGGTTACCAGTAGGGAGAGGAAAGTGGAGAAAGGCCACTACAGTGGTGGGAGATTAAGAGTTACAAATTATGTGGTATAAAATAAGCTGCAAGGATATATTTTTAACATGGGGAATATAGACAATATTTTATAATAATCATAAACGAAGAATAATCTTTAAAATTTGTGGATCTCTGTATTGTACACCTGTAACTTATGTAACATTCTAAAGTAACTATATTTCAATTAAAAAGTTTTGTAATTAAAAATTCTTTTTAAATTTAAAATTAGAAAAAAAAAAACTAGAAAAGGCTTGAATCCTGGTTCCATGACCTTCTAACTCCCTAACCTTAGGTGGATTGGTTAACTTACCTAAACCTCAATTTTTCATGTACAAAAAATAGAGATAATAGTAATACTTATTACATAGGATCCTTAGAAGAATTAAGTGGGATAATTTATATAAAGTATTAGTAACCAAACTGCACTTATAAAGGTCAGAGTTAATCTGCTATGGATACCAAAAAAAAAAAAAAATTTAAAAAGGAAAGCACAATGAGTTCATATATATATATATATATACACATATTTATTTTATTAAGTGTAAAAGCACATCAAAGTCTGAGTTTTTAGTCACCATTTGGGCACTTCTTTTCAAAACTAACATATGTCATCACTCACCTTAAAAAGGAGCAAGGGTCATATGCTTAACCTTGGCATAATGTGTCTTCACCCACAGAAGTAAAACCCACTTGTGATTCAATGATCTTTCAAAAGTGCCAAATGAGAGAAGCACTACAAAGAAAACCAGAGTGGCCCATTAGAAAAGAGGAGTCCCTTCCCTTTTAATATGTCTTCAGTATCTGAAACAGAATATCCACAGAGGGATTTCAGGATATTTTAGGGACACACAGCCTTTGCAAAGGGTTGCAGCTATAATAAAGCACAGAAGGACTGCAAAACCATCATGCTATCCTACATATTCATGGAATTAATAAAAGCAGCTGGGAGGATTTGAACGAGCAAAGACTAGCTACTAGTCTGTGACTGGCATAGAATATGGGCTCAATTATTGGAAACGATGATGATGGTGAAAACAAACAACAGATAACTGTAAAGAGGAACCACATCGTAGGAAAGCACCAAAAAGTTTGGGGACATACTGCATGTTAGAACATGGATATTCCAAAACTTGCTCCTCTTACTCCAAGTATTTCGATCAGGAGGTGATACTTACCTAACTATGAATCCCAAAGTCCCAGACTTGCAGTGTGAAATAGAAGTAATGCTCCAAAATATTTAACAGCCTGATCACTTTTTGTGGTACCTCTAGGTTGAAAATGCAAAGGCATATGTACACTTGTTGAAGGTGACACTGACTCCTTGAACAAATTCTCATTGAGCATCTACTCTTCGACATGTGCTAAGTCACCTAAAATGAGCAAGAACTAGAAACAGCTTTTTAGCAATTGTCAGTCTAGCAAGGGATTCAGACACAGAAGCTAACAATTCAGAAATCTAATAGGGTCTGGATTAAAGAATAAGTAAATATAGAACCATATACAGAAGCTGGACACAGAAGGCATACAGTGGCCAGCCCTGGAGCTGAGTCAGTGAGCTGAGAGGATCTTTATCACTTTGACTGCTGCCTACTTTGTCAAGTATAGACTTAATTACAGTAGACACTTTTTGGGGGGACAGCTCTGAAAGAATAAAGAATTACATCCAAGGACAGGAAATTTTATTCTTTGAGTTAAAATAGAAAGCATTTTTTGAGGAGTAAAGTAGGACTTTTTGATTAACAGGTATACAATACTATATATAGAATAAACAACAAGGACTTACTGTATCTTGTAGTCAATATCTTGTAACAACCTATAATGAAAAAGATTCTGAAAAAAGTGATACAGATATCACTTTGCTGTACACCTGAAATTAACATAACATGGTAAATCAACTACACTTCAATGATAAGTTTTAAAAAATCATGTTTCCAGTGTATGAGAGGCTATATTTGGAGGATCATTTGTTTTTTTAGAGCATTTGTATTTCAGGCAAATATGACCACCTGGTTATCAGAGCATTGCACAAACAAAAATATCACCTTATCTTTCTAAAAACCTAATAATATGTGTTAGAAAGTTTGCATGACATTTTATAGACAACTTTCATTTTTATGTGCTGGGCAAATGGATCAAGTTATTTCTGAATAAAAGGATAAATATCCTTTGTGTAGATAAACCTACCTATTGGGTGCAATATCCCCCTTGATCAGAGTTCACTTTCTTTTCCAGATGAGAGAATAACCCAATCTTGCCACACCTGCAATTTTCCTTTTATGCTCTTAGAACCTTCTGAGCCCAATTCTGTAAATTACATTGTCATTTTGGTGGTCTCTCGGGTAGGGAAATCCAACCTTATACATCTGTGCTGTTTGGATCCCCAAGGCAGGGTGCCACAGGCCTCGTGTCCTGCCTCTGGACCCACACATGCCAGGCCCACGGACGGGCCCACACTTTGGTGGGCAGTCTTGCCCGCGGAATCGGTGAGCTGATGATGAATGGCTGTGAAGGCTTTGTGATTGCTCAGGCTCCTTTGTGGGACTGGACAATGGAGGAGGACACAAGTCTGGCTCAGGAGAGCAACGGATAAAACTGCTGGGCAGGATGGCGGGCTCCTGCCGACACGACCACTTGTTGACATTGAAAGGATTTCACAACAAGTGAGCAGAAACAGAAACGATTCTGTTCGTCAGGGCTATTAGTTGCAACGTGTGGCACCGGAGCGGTCACTCCCGATGTGTTTCCTCCCTAATGAGCTCTGAATGCCCATTAAACTGGGCTGCTATAGGCCCAGAGCCATCCGGACAATGGCATGCATGAATGCCTTCCCCATTTGCTATTGGCTGGCCCAAGGAAGAAACGACTGGTATCACTCAGATTTAAGCAGAGTTGACAGTACAGTTAAATGATCATTAATTAGAGGTTGTGGGCAGATAAAGACTCGGAGCCATTTCTAATGACAAGATAGGTTAGCGTGACTCACTTGGAAGCATAACCCTGTCTGGTCCTGCCCTATTTCTTGGACCATGTGGAGGGTGTCCGTGGGATTTTAGACAGGGTGATATATATCTGTATAAAAACATGTTCCAAAGGACAAACATAAAGCTTCAAATGACATAGGAAGTTTTAAAATGATGAATAATACCTCACAGAGTGGTGAGGACCCAACTCAGTTGTACACGTGGAAAGAACTTCACCTGGGATGTGGGAGTGCGTGAAAAGTGCAAAAGGCTTCGCATTAGAAAACCAGGTTTGAACCCTGGCCCTTCAATTTATGTGTTGAGTGATCTCAAGCAACTTTTAAAACTCAGAAATCTCCATTTCTTTATCTGTAAAATGGGGATAGCCATTGACCAAAAGAAAGAAGTGAGCTGTTCAGGGCCTCTTGATGCCTAGACTTCCAAGTGGCCCATCATTACTTCCTCTGCCTCGTATTGGCCAATGTAAGCCTCAAAGCCAGCCCAGATTCACGAGGTGTGAGAAGAGGGATAGAATAGATTCCACTTTTTGGTGGTAGTGTCTCAGTGCAAAGAAGTATGGATAGGGAAATAATTATGACCATTTTCGCTAAACTGCCAAACTGTCCATTATAATCCCAAACTGAGCTCATTGATTTCCAAATAAAACTTTTCTCACCTCTACTTTCCCCAATTTAGTTAAAGCCATCAAGGTTTACTCAAAATCCTTCAGGTCACTCTGGGATATGCCAAGCTAACATTTAGTGAGTGATTGTTATTTCGTCTATTTTCTTAATAAATCTTTTTTCAATGCTCATATCATCTCCATCCCAATAGACTCAGTATTAATATAGATCTTTCCCATTTTGGTCTGGACTATTCTGATAACCCAACTAATCTCTTTGTCTCTGGTGTTTTCTTTTGTATTAGTTTTCTATTGACATGTAATAAATTACCAACATTTTGGAATTCTAAAACAATACTATTATTATCTCAGTTTCTGGAGGTCAGAAGTCCAGGTACAGGCTGGCTGGATTATCGATTCACAAGGCTGAAGTCAAGATGTTGACTGGATTACATTCCTTTCTGGGGCTCAGAGTTCTTTACCAAGATCATGGGACTGTTGGCAGAATTCAATATCTTGCAGTTGTAGGACTGAGGTCTCTGCTTCTTATTGGCCTTCAGCTAGGGGCTGCTCTTGGTGCCAGTCACCTACTGTTCCTGTCACAAAGCCCCCTTCAGAAACATAAGAGTTGCTTTCTTTTAGGTCAGTAGGAGCATAATCTCACTGATTTTCATCCTTCCTCTGGCCCAGTATGCCAAGATAGACTCTTATATACTATACAGCTTGATCACAGGAGTGACTTGCCATCATAACCAAAGGAGTGGCTAACCCATCATATTCCCAGGTTCCTCCCACACCCAAGAACAGATTATTCTACAACACATGCAATTGAGGGAGTAGGAATCTTAGGGCCCATTAGATACTGTCTAGTACATCTTTCTCCAGCCCATCTTCCAAAAACAGCTATCTCTTAAGAATACAAATTGGATTTCTTGGCTTTTAATCTTTTCATAGATTCCTATTGCCTATAAGATAAACACATTCTGGACAGATTGAACCTTATCCTTAAAAATCTTTTTCGCATAAACCACAACACAGAGAAAAGGCTTTCAGATTGAGGTATATCATATCAATTCAGAGAGGTGGCTAGGCTGGCAGACAAGTGGCAGATACATAAATGATTTGGGCTCAAAACACACTATCTGTTCAATTTGGAGGCTTTAGTTAATCATGGGCTCTACAGATACTGAAAAACCATCAGAAAAAAGATATTGTAAGACAAATGGGTTTTTATTCCCTTTAAGATTCTGGAGAATAAAAGAAGCACATTACATAAAAACATATGTTTGTGTTTATTAAAAATAAATAAATAATGATTGCAATAATTTGTAAAATAAGTGGAGTAATAGATATCCAACATAATTAAAGTTTGTTGACAATATTCAATCCCACTTAATCAACAGCTCACATGTATTTTGTAACCACTCTATAGCAGGCACTGTGTTTAACTTATATGCATCATTTCATTTAATTTTTTTGATGGTCAAATGCAGTAGGTATGATTAATCCCATGTTTTGGATGATGAAACTGAGGTAGAAGGAAGTTAGGTAGATCACAGCTAAAACGTGGCAAAAGACTATACACAAATATATCTATATAAATGAGAACTTTCAGTTCTGGCAACATGGTAGACAGATCCAGTACAAAGCCCTTTCCTGGACTAAACACACACTTATTAGATAAAATATAACATCATTGAGTTAAACATACATGAGTTCAAAATAAAGAGAAACTCCTAGATGCCAGAATGAAGAGTCAGAATGAAGACTGAACTGATGAATAAGATAGCAGTTCAGATGCATATCCCAATAGCTAGGAATTATGGTTTCCTGTTCCTGTAGGGAAAGAACACAGAGAGGATGTGGCCTTGGGCCTGCCTTAATGTGCCACTGGAGCTGAAGCACGTGCATAAGATTCTTACCCTGGTGGGGCTGCCTCACCATGCAAGAATCCCACCCACAAAGTCAAGAGAGCAGCAAGAATGTTGGTCTTGCCTTGGGGCTCTAGGCAGGACAAAAAGTCACCACTTTCCCCAGAAATATCAGATATTGCAGAAGCTTGAAACTGCTGCAGGTATGGTCTTGGAATGTACATAGCACTGGTAATCTAAGCAAAGAAATGCATGTAAGAATTTGTCTTAGATAGAAACCAGAAACACATGAACCTATTGCATGGAATGTGGAATCACTTGTACCTCGGCATGTGAGGTATTTCTTTCTTTATCTGTATAAGAAAGAAAATATAGATAAAGATGAACTCACAGTCAAAAATTACAAATTACATAAGGGAATGATCCCCTATAAGGGAGAATCAAGAAAGGATTAGCACCTCCATAATTTCAGATATTATTATGTCTGAAGGAGATTATAAAATAGGAAACAAAAATCTTTATTTTCAACATAGACTGAAAACTAAAACACAACTGGCTCAGAAAGAATACTAAATGGAACTGCCTAATATAACCTTAGTTAAAAATCTGATACACAAATTAACAACAGATTATATACAAGAAACAAAAAATACTGATCTGGAACTAAATATGAGGCAATCACACAGAATGCTCCATAAAAGGATGGAAAATTGGAATGTATGACATTTTAAAGGCATGTTAGTGACAGGAAGTATAGAATATAGTGATACATTACCATTTCAATAGGTATTAAGAAGAGAATGAGAAAATATTAGAAGATATTTTTGAAAATTTACTAGAAACATGAATCCATAGATTAAGGAAGCACATTAGTACCAAGTAGGGTAAAATCCACATCTGATAAATCATAATGGAACTGCAGAGAAAACTTATTTTAATATAGCAATAGGACAAAAATATATTCTCTCCTGAAGAATGATAATTAGATTGACAAAAGACTTTCCAGCAACAAAAATCGAGTCAGTAAAGGGTGTGGAACAATGTCCAGCTTAACTAAAATTCAAGAGTGAAAGTGAAATAAAGACACTGCAGACATGTAATCACTGAGGTAGTTTGTCATCAGAGACACTTAGTGAAAGAAGGTTACTAAAGGATGGACTTGAATAAGATGGAGGCTGAAACTGAAGGAAGTAGGATGCAAGAAACAATGGTGGAAAAATAAAATGCCAAACATATGGGAAAATATAAACAAACATGAACTGTTTTCCAAAAGAAGACCAATTGGGAAGGTTTTAAAAAAACATACTGGAGTTACAATTTAGACAAAAATAACATAAACTAAAGAGTGGGTGATCTAAGTGTTTCATTTTGTTCAGGAGGAATGTAGAAATATTGTTATACTTTATACTTGGGAATACAGACTTAAAAATTATGAGTACCCACTAAAAGTATGCAAATAAAATACAACTTACCCTTGACAACATGGGTTTGAACAGTGTTGGTTCACTTATATGTGGATTTTTTTTCTAATAAATATATGGGAAAAATTTTTGGAGATTCACTACTTGAAAAAGCCAGCAGATAAACCGTATAGCCAGGAACTATTGAAAAATTTAAGAAAAAGGTATATCATGAATGCATCAAATGTATGTAGGTATTAGTCTATCCTTACACAGGCATAAGGTGAGCAATATTTAATATAAAATTAGCAATGTGCTAATTTTCTTATTGTTTTATAACTTTGCTTTGAAAGAATTACATTACTATACCATATGTCTCCTCTCTCTCTCTCACAACTGGAGAAATTTTGTATCAGCTTATTGTCACAATTAAGTGCTTTTTTAAAATCAGTAGCAATGCCTTCAAAACTGTATTATGACTGTAATACTGTATCCAATAATTTTTTAAATAACCATTCATTACTGTATAGGCTAGGCTACCATGAAGCAATCACATGGATTACTCTAGGCTACTATTAGGGAAGGAAATGGTAACATACTCCAGTATTCTTGCCTGGGAAATCCAATGGACAGAAGAGCCTGGTGGACTATACAGTCCAAAGTGTCACAAAGAGTCTGACATGACTGAGCAGGAGTACACACAAAGCCTACCACAAAGCAACCATATTGCTGCTTCTTCATTATTAATACATGAATTTTTATTCCTGTAAATAAGTATGAATTTCTTTTTCATGTTGTCTTTTAATTTCTGATGTCTAATGTTAGTAATAAGTATGATATCTACAGCATGTTGCATCATATAAGACAATATTGTTGCAGGCACTGACAGATGATTCACCTTGAAATAGATGATATAAACTTACAGTATTAATAAATATAGTATAGTATTACAAATTTATTTTCTTTGATGATTTTCTTAATATTTTCTTTTCTCTAGCTTACTTTTTTTAATAACTTATTTTTATAACACAGTATATAATACATGTAACACACAAAATATGTGTTAATAAACTGTTTCCTTTATCAGTGAGGCTTCTGGTCAACAGTAGGCTATTTGTAGTTAAGTTTGAAAATGAAAGAAAGTGAAATCGCTCAGTCGTGTCTGACTCTTTGCGACCCCATGGACTGTAGCCTACCAGGTTCCTCTGTCCATGGGATTTCCCAGGCAAGGATACTGGAGTGGGTTGCCATGTCCTTCTCCAGGGGATTTTCCCGACCCAGGGATCGAACCCAGGTCTCCGGCATTGCGGGCAGACATTTTACTGTCTGAGCCACCAGGGAATGTTGGAGGGAGTCAAAAATTATGTGAAGATTTCTGATCACACAGGGAACTGGTGCTCCTATCCCCTTCATTATTCAAGGGCCAATACATATGGATCAGTATACTGTTCAATACATACACAATACATATAATATGATACTGTTTCTAAAGTTTAATGGTAGGGAAAGAGAGAATAAAAGAAAATTCAATTAATTTCAAGAAGGCAGGGAGAAAGAAAGCACCAAAAAACAAAAAAATGAAAAAAAAAAAAAAAGAAGAAGAAGAAAGAGGAGGCATGGAAAAAATAAAACTAAACAACTAAAAGAAATCATATATCAGTAATCACAATAAATAGGAATTTGTTAAACTTCAGAGTCAAAAGACAAATATCCTTAGGTTGAATTAAATTATATAGTCCAGCTAAGGATTATTCCAAGAGACATTACTAAAATATAATCATAATAGAAGATTGAAAGTAATAGGAAGGGAAAGTATATACTAGGAAAATATTTACCAAAATAAAGTAAGTGCAGCATGATTGAAGGGAAAAAGCATTATTAGGAATAATGCTAAAATGAATCATTTATCATAAAACTATAGGAATCCTGAACAGTAAGAACCATACCATCTAGATTCACACTGTATAAAGCAGCAACTAGATGATGACAAATTCACAAGCACATTAACAGTGGAGAAACTGATAGGTCAGTTAAACATGCAAAAGAATTAGTAAAGCCACAAAACATTTTGAAAAACAATTAAAAATGCAAATACATATCTTACATATTGGAACCTTGCACTCCAAAATTAGGAAATGGTATTCTTTTCAATCACACAGTGAACACTTACAAAATTAACCACACACAATATCACAAAGCAAATGTCAAAAAGTACCAAAGAATCAAAGTACAGGTCTGATTTTTCTTCATGACATCAGATCAGATCAGATCAGATCAGTCGCTCAGTCGTGTCCGACTCTCTGCAACCCCATGAATCGCAGCACGCCAGGCCTCCCTGTCCACCAACTCCCGGAGTTCACTGAGACTCACGTCCATCGAGTCAGTGATGCCATCCAGCCATCTCATCCTCTGTCGTCCCCTTCTCCTCCTGCCCCCAATCCCTCCCAGCATCAGAGTCTTTTCCAATGAGTCAACTCTTCGCATGAGGTGGCCAAAGTACTGGAGTTTCAGCTTTAGCATCATTCCTTCCAAAGACATAGGTAAGTATAAAAAAAGTATAAAATTGTAGCTAGAAACCTCTTGTATGTTTTGGAAATTAACAACATGTATTTTATTTTTATTTTTTTTGTTTCACATATATTATACATTTTTCAATGCCATTCTCTGAAATCATCCCACCCTCGTGTATTTTAAAATAATTTACTGTTTTAAATGCTATTGAATTACAAAATATTTTAAATTAAATGAGAATGGAAACACTACATTTTAAAAATTGTGGCATGTAACTAGTATGTAGAGAAAACTTATGATATTTAACACATAAGTTAGACAGGAAGAAAGATTAAAAATTAATGAGCTAAATATTTAAATCAGAAAGTTAGGAAAGAAGTAACACTGTAAACCTAAAGTAAGTACAAGGGAGGAAATAATAAAGAAAATATATTAGTGGAAAGAAAAAGAGCAACTAAACCAAAGCTGTCTTATTGAAAAGACTAGTAAAATAATTCTCTTGCATGACTAATTTTAAAAAAGAGAGAAAAAATAAACAAAATCAGGAAGTTTAAAGAAACAAATAAGTACAGACATAGAAAACATAGCTAAAAATATAAAGTGATCAACTGCTTAGTGCAAAATAAAATTTTAAATTATTTAAATGAACAGTAGTCTGCTGCTGCTGCTGCTGCTGCTAAGCCGCTTCAGTCGTGTCCAACTCTGTGCAACCCCATAAGATGGCAGCCCACCAGGCTCCCCCATCCCTGGGATTCTCCAGGCAAGAACACTGGAGTGGGTTGCCATTTCCTTCTCCAATGCATGAAAGTGAAAAGTAAATGTGAAGTCGTGCAGTCGTGTCCAACTCTTAGCGACCCCATGGACTGCAGCCTACCAGGGTCCTCCATCCATGGGATTTTCCAGGCAAGAGTACTGGAGTGGGGTGCCATTGCCTTCTCCAGAACAATAGTCTAGTCAAATACAAATTACTCTAATTAACTAAAGAAAAACTAGAAGGCCTGAGCAGATTTATTTATAGTCAGTATATAATTTGACCTACATTCAAATTTTCCTTATTATAAAAAAGAACTGGAGAAACCATGAATAGACAATTTATATGCTATATGAAATTTTGGAAAACATCAAAGGAAGGAAAGCTTCCTAAAACATCTCATGGGGCTGCTGCTGCTGCTAAGTCGCTTCAGTCGTGTCCAAGTCTGTGCGACCCCATAGACAGCAGCCCACCAGGCTCCCCCATCCCTGGGATTCTCCAGGCAATAACATTGCCATTGCCTTCTCCTCTCATGAGGCTAAGAACATCTTAACAGCAAAAGTAGACAAATCAGTATTAGAAAGAAAACTTAAAAGGCACATCTCCTTCATGAGTATATATACAAAAAATCATAAATAAAATACAAGTAAATAGAACCCAAATCTGTGTGTGTGTGTTTAGATGTAGGATTTATCATAGGAGGGTAAAGATAAACTCATATTAGAAATATTGTTAATGTAGTTTATCACATGAGCAGAATAAAAGAGAAAAAATACTACATGGTCATTTGAAAAAAATATATACAAAATACAATGCAATCATTATTTTAAATTCCAAATAGGAATTGAAAGAATCTTTTTTAATCTGATAAAGAGAATCTGCCTCAAACTGAAAGCAAACATTACAATTACTGATAGGAACATTCCCTTCAAAATTAGAGATAAGGATATTGATTATTAATTTCTACTTAGAATCGTATAGGTCATAAGTAGTTCCAATCCAAAAAAATGTAAGTTAGCTATAGAATTAGGTAAAATATTCACAAAGCATATATTTTATAAAGTACTTATATCCAGAATATAAAAGGAAATTTTTCCAAAATACAATAGTTACTATAAATTATCTGTGAATCTAAACAGCTATTTAAGTAGCTATAAGTTATCCAATTTGTGAAAGACCCTATGGAGAAAATTATAAAATTTGTTGAAATACATAAGGGAAGATAATCTTTGGACATTAGGGGATGACTTAATATCACAGAAATGTCAATTTTCATTTAATAAACATCTAAATTCAATGCAGCTAGTCACAACACTGACAGTTTTCATGGGCTTGACAGAAAGCCAATCTTAAAATTTATGTAGATGAATAAAGGGTCAAGAATTATCAAGACAATTTTGAAGAAGAATTAGAAGGAGATATTTGCCTGGTCAGATATTAAGTGTTAGTATAGAATCAGTTTAGCATTAATAAAAGCAGGGTGATAGTGTTGCAGACTAATAAAACAGAATAGGCAACTCAGAAACAAGCCCGTGTGTGTGTGTGTGTGTGTGTGCATGCACATGTGTGTGTGTGCGTTATAAATCTAGTGTATGAGAGAGGTGCCATTACACATCAGTGCAGTGGGTGGGGGAAGAACCATTTACTATTTGGTTCCAGGACGCTTGGCTTGTATAATAGGAAAAAGGCCAAATTAAATCTTCACCTTTCACAAGAAAGCAATTCTTAGATAGGTCAAAGTTCTTGATGTGAGATGCAGAACTTTAACATTTAGAAGAAAAAATCTTTTAAATATTTGGATAAACAATGATATCAGAAATAAGATACAAAAGCATAAGCCACAAATGAAAACTACAAATGGCACTACATTAAAAATTAAACGTCTCTGTAAAAATAAGTGCAATGAACAAATGGATAAGCCACAGATTTTTTAAAATTAAAATTAAAGGGCTAAAGGCAATTTTTAAATATATAAACAATTTCATTAATTATTAGGTAACTGGTAAAACAATCTCTTCCACATCTCCAGGTCCTTGCAATGAGAAGGGGTTATGAATAAGTAATTCACAGAGAGGAATTAAAACCCCAATAATACCACCAGAATCAGAAAAATAGTAATCAGAAAAATTCAATAAAGCAACAGGGAGAGAGTATAAACACTTCCAGTTTGTAAAAATAAAAAGCCCAGTGATGTCAGATATTTGATAATGTCCAGTACAGGGTTTTGATGCTAGAATCAGTATCTTGCACGCATGTCCAGGATACGTGAATATACTACACCACGAAATACTACAGAGCAGAGAAACCAATGAAAAATCACATTTATAAGTATCAACATGGTCAAAGCTATAAAAAAATTTGGACTCTCTTGTCCTAGCCTCTCTTTGGTTATCCAGTGTCCCTAAACTGACATCATCTTGAAGTATGAGTGATACTATGATACAACTTCTGGTGTTCCTGCACCTTTGAAGAATTTCACTGAAACAGACAAGCAGTGTTTAGAAGCTCCCCACCAAAAACACATTTAGTGGGACTTCAGGAACAGCACTCAAGAAAAGATGTTTTAGGGTTGATATCATTCCCACATCTTTCAAATCACATTAAATAAAACAACTCAATTATCTTACATGGAAATACTTTGCCCAGCCTAAAGCATGGAACAGGAACTCAATTTGTGTTCCCTCCTCATAAAGTCTTGGTTCAGAATATTTAGTCATGTCTGGAGCCATTTTTGGCTGTCACAACATAAGGAGGTACTCCTGGAATCTAGTGGGTAGAGGTCCGTGATGTTGCTAAACATCCCACAATGCACAGACCGGCCTTCCTCCCTCCTGCACCCCAACAAAGTAACATCTGGCCCAAATGTCAATAGTGTTTAACTTGAAAGACCTTGGTTTAAATTTCAGTTGAAGTTTCATATTGAAAATTTGAAATAGACTATTGCTTTTCAGATGAAACTAATAGGTTTTTCCTAGGTGCAAAAGAATCTTTCAAATATATCTCATTTTGTGAACGTTTACACACAGTTTGGGGCCAGAAAATACCAATTCCAACCAAACTATGCCTTTGCTTTATCTATTAAATGTCTCATTGCAGTAAATAAGGCCATTTATATGAATACTACAATATGTTCAACAGTTTACATTTTCTTTTCTTTTTCTTTAAATAGTCTTTAAAACCATGATTAGTGATTGTTCTACCTGTAGAATAAAAATGTTTTCCGTTTTTGTTAAAACATTCAAATAAGGTGGAAGATATTCAGTTGCAATGGTTTGAATTGTTCAAATAAAATTTTGCATTTTATACTTTAGAGAAAGATGAACTTTAAATGGCTGGAGGAGAAAGCCATTTGTAGGAAAGTGTGTAGAGAGAAGAGACCAGGCTTAGGAATCAGAAGAGCTGGATTTTAATCTGGTCGTTCTCAAAGTGGGGATCTTTGGAGCAGTAGTGGCATCAGCAACACCTGGGAATTTGTAAGAACTGCCAGTTCTCAGGCCCCACTCAGACCTGCAGAGTCACACATTCTGGAGTTGGGGCCCAGTGATCAAATTCTCCATGTAACTCTTAAGTATCTGAACTCTCACTTTCTACTTATATCCCTTGAGCAACTCAGCTACCTTCTTTGACCCCCAGTTTCTTTGTGTATTTGCCTCCCTGAATGGAAAAAGAAAAGAGACTTGGGTATAAAGATATGTTATCAACTACAAAGCATGATATTGATATTATGAATCCAGGACAATCAGAATCAAAGCTGTTGAGGACAGAAAGCTTGGACCTCACTTAAAAATGTAAGGGAGGAGGGAGGGGGGTTCGGGATGGGGAACACATGTATACCTGTGGCGGATTCATTTTGATATTTGGCAAAACTAATACAGTTATGTAAAGTTTAAAAATAAAATAAAATTTAAAAAAAAAGATACAAAAAAAAAAAATGTATCCTTGACTGTTTCTATGAATCCCAGAGCAGAGATGTCCACCCCTGTGGTAAGTTGCTCAGGCCATTTATCAATCAGATACAGGGTTTGTGGAAATGACTTTGTGTTTACCAGGGTAAGCAAGAAAACTTGCAAACCATGCAAAAACGGAACCCCAAAACATTTAATGAGTGCATCCTGGCATAATCGTAACCCAATGGACCTGGTCCTTGTTGATAACAAATTGTACCCTGAACTTCAGTCTCACCGATAAATTCTAAGAACTAAAAACACGCTGTGGAAATGGCATTTGGTTCTGATCGGTCACATATTACCTCACAAAATAGGAATGAAATCTTTATATTAACATCTAAATTAACACTTACTAATCTCTCACACTCTTACTTTCTTCTTCGTTATGAAGAGGTCCTACTGCCAAATGCTCTCGGAATAACACAAGTTGTAGAATCTCTGCTAGATTTCTCAATAGTCATTGGATCATTTTTTGATTATGACTATAAAATAATCTGGAGATCTTTCAGTATCCTAATCAGGGTTCCAATGTGATATTACGAGTATCTGGCCCTCTCCCACCCAAAGATGGTGGTGGTGGTGTTCAGTTACTCAGTCGTGTCCGACTTTTTGCTACCCCGTGGACTGCAGCACGTCAGGCTTCCCTGTCCTTCACCATCTTGCAGAGCTTCCTCAAACTTATGCCCCTTGAATCAGTGATGCCATCCAACCATCTCATCCTCTGTCATCCCCTTCTTTCCCTGCCTTCAATTTTTCCCAGCATTAGGGTCTCTTCTAATGACTCAGCTCTTTGTATCAGGTGGCCAAAGTACTGGAGTTTCAACTACAACATCAGTCCTTCCAGTGAATATTCAGGATTGGTTTTCTTTAGGATTGACTGGTTTGATCTCCTTATAGTCCAAAGGACTCTCAAGAGTCTTCTCCATCACCACAGTTCAAAAGCATCAGTTCTTCAGCCCAAAGTACAGCTTTAGTAAAGCCTCTGTTTACTGGAAGTTTATTACCTTTATCTCATAAAGGCAAAAGAGCTTCTTAGACAGTTGTATGGGTGACAAAGTAAAATCAGTGTAGATGTTATTTTTATTTAGAGCATTTTTGAAGAAGTTTGTAATTTATTCACAGCTGATTCTGGTCTTGGTACCCATCTGTAAAGATAGAATCATATTACTCACCTCCCAGAATTATATGGATAGTTTAATGAGATAATAAGATGTTTAGATAACGTAAAAAACTTAATGTAGTAGTGGGCACATGGTTTAGTGCTCACTGAAAAAATATGTTTATCTCCAAATTTAGTTCAAAGACCCATACTTGCTTTTGGGAACAAATAAGGGCCTCTTCCCCAGTTCTACCCATAGCATTTGAGTCCTCTTGGTAAATATGACTGAATTCACTTGTGGAAATTGTGAAAATCAGGACAGGTTTTATAGAAACAATTGCTTTTTTGTCTAGCTATCCACGTAGGTAGCAACACGAACAGGACTTCAGTCATGGGATGCTCTGGACTTGGAATTTGGGTTATAAAAGAACATTTGTGAAACAATGGATCAATATGTGAACATATCACTGCCCCTGCTGATAAGGAGAGTCAAACAGAGCAGATTTTTACTGCCAAAATGGGGTGCTGATAAAGCTGTCCTTCACCTCCTGAGGACATTTAAATTTGGGGTGATAAGGTACCTGCTATAGTCCATATGTCATACTGACCCTCCAGAAAGCCCAGCTGTGCCGTCAGACTGTGGGCATGGTGACCTGCCTGCCCCAGCCTTGGCCCTGACTCCTAATACCAACAAGTGTTATTAATAAAAATAGTCAGGAGACATTGAGCATTCATCCTTTGCCAGCAATGTTCTCTCGTTAACTCGCAAGATTTTGCTGTGTGGAGCTGCTGGCTAACATGCTGGGAATTCAATAGTACACATGACGAAACCAGTCCCCTCCCTCACTGAGTTCCCCAGTAGGTTCTTTACATTCCTATTAGAGTATTCACTACAGGCAAGATATTTTTATCCTCTTTGCACAGATTAGAATAGTGAGGTTCAGAGAGTTTAAGTAACTCAGAGACTGGATTCAAATCCAGATTTGCCTAACTCTGAGCTCCATCTTTGGAGAAGGCAATGGCACCCCACTCCAGTACTCTTGCCTGGAAAATCCCATGGATGGAGGACCCTGGTAGGCTGCAGTCCATGGGGTCACTAAGAGTCGGACACGACTGAGTGATTTCACTTTAACTTTTCACTTTCATGCATTGGAGAAGGAAATGGCAACCCACTCCAGTGTTCTTGCCTGGAGAATCCCAGGGACGGGGGAGCCTGGTGGGCTGCCGTCTATGGGGTCGCACAGAGTCGGACACGACTGAAGCGACTTAGCAGCAGCAGCAGCAGAGCTCCATCTTGTTTTCAAAATGCCATTCAATCTCCAACTACTTTAGTGTTTACACTAAAATATTGTCATGAGAATTACAAACCCTTCTGCAGATGGTGATTGCAGCCATGAAATTAAAAGATGCTTACTCCTTGGAAGGAAAGTTATGACCAACCTAGATAGCATATTCAAAAGCAGAGACATTACTTTGCCAACAAAAGTCCGTCTAGTCAAGGCTATGGTTTTTCCAATGGTCATGTATGGATGTGAGAGTTGGACTGTGAAGAAAGCTGAGCACCGAATAATTGATGCTTTTGAACTGTGGTGTTGGAGAAGACTCTTGAGAGTCCCTTGGACTGCAAGGTGATCCAGCCAGTCCATTCTAAAGGAGATCAGTCCTGGGTGTTCTTTGGAAGGAATGATACTAAAGCTGAAACTCCAGTACTTTGGCCACCTCATGCGAAGAGTTGACTCATTGGAAAAGACTCTGATGCTGGGAGGGATTGGGGGCAGGAGGAGAAGGGGACAACTAAGGATGAGATGGCTGGATGGCATCACTGACTTGATTGACATGAGTTTGAGTGAACTCTGGGAGTTGGTGATGGACAGGGAGGCCTGGTGTGCTTCAGTTCATGGGGTCGCAAAGAGTTGGACATGACTGAGCGACTGAACTAAACTGAACTGAACTGAAATACTCTTTCAATTGAGTGGTTACTGGCCCAGAATAACTCTTTGCACTTCATTTTGCTTAATATATATTTCAGGATTTAAATGATGGCTGCCATCCATGTACAGGTTACTTATTCCTTATTATATTGATCATTTGTTTATATTTTATTTTTTTTACCCCAATGTCTGTATATTTATTTATACATTGTTATAAAACTTTGGTGTTCTAAAATGTGGAATTTGGGGCATAAATCTATGATGGTAAATAGCTAGTGTTTTCAGAACTCCAAAGGCTTAGAGGGAGTTCTTGCCTGGGGACATCATGCCAGTGTAGTTACCATGTACATAGTACATGTCTGTCTCCCTCACTTTATCTACAAAAACCAGGAGGCCAGGTACCATGACTTGTTTATCTTGTTTATCTCCAGCAGCTATACACACAGAAAGGGCATTTAGTGATTAATAAATATTGTGAAGAATGAATGAATAAGTGAATGAAACGGTCTATTGAGAGGTGTGAATATAAAGAGAACATAATGCCCTATAGCTTGTTATAGTTAATGATAGGTTCTATCATTAACTCAATGGCATGAGTGCCAATAACAATTAAAATTGGTCCTAGATAATATGTGGACCTTTTGTATACTTTGTAATTTACTTGTCTCCCTAAGCATTAGATGCCTTTAAGTACCTAGAACTATAAGAAAACCAGATTTCATAAGCTATGCCTTATAAAGGCAGAACACTAGATTTTGTAAGTTATGAATTTCAGGAAACCAATGTATCTAATACTTAACATTTCTGTGATTTGTACACATTCCTGAAGATACAGCCCTGAAATTGTTTATAAAAAGTCTCAGCTTATATCTGCTATCCTGGGGATAATTATTAATAGTTCCTTCTTTCATTCTCAAAAGTGTACTATTTTGATAATTAAGATGCACTGACATGAGAAAGACAAATACCATATGATAGCACTTATAATTGAAATCTAAAATATGACACAAATGAACTGGTCTATGAAACAGAAAGAGACTCACAGATACAGAGAACAGATTTATGGTTACCAAGGAGAGAGTAAGAAGGAATGGATTGGGAATTTGGGATTAGTAGACACAAACTTGGAGAAGGCAATGGCAACGCACTCCAGTACTCTTGCCTGGGAAATCCCATGGACGGAGGAGCCTGGTACGCTACAGTCCATGGGGTCACGAAGAATTGGACATGACTGAGCAACCTCACTTTCACTTTTCACTTTCATGCACTGGAGAAGGAAATGGCAACCCACTCCAGTATGCTTGCCTGGAGAATCCCAGGGAGGGGAGCCTGGTAGGCCGCCATCTATGGGGTTGCACAGAGTCGGACACGACTGACTTGACTTAGCAGCAGCAGCTGCAGACACAAACTATTATATGTAGAATGGATAAACAACAAGATCTCACTCTATATCACAAGGAACTATATTCAGTATGCTGTGATAAACTATACTGGAAAAGAATATGGAAAATAATGTGTGTGTGTGTGTGTGTGTGTGTGTGTGTATATATAATTGAATTAATTTGTTATACAACAGAAATTAATACAACATTGTAAATTAACTACATTTCAATAAAACACATTTTTACAAAAGATAAGCTGACGTGGATGCAACTTGCTGGACTCCTTTGTTGCCACTGGAACTGAGGGCAGCAGTGTAGTTATGGTTGAGTGCATAAGGGCATTGCGTTCTAACAGTCTGGATCTTAATTCCATCCCCTCAATTTACTAGCTGTTCACTATTGGGAAGGTTCCTTAAGCTATTTAAATATCATTAGCAATTTCTGGTATCAAAGCAGGCTTGATGAGAGCATCTACCTCAGTGCTCCTTGTGATAATTAAATGGTAGAGTCCATGAGGAGATGCATATGGCCTGGTGTGTGAGCACCACTCAGTAAATATTGGTTATCAGCTATGAATATAGTTTCCTTTGCCATTTTTGAGCCACTGAGGTGCAGCCCAGCCACTACATGTAGTTGTTACGTCTGGCCTTGAGCCTGAAGGAAGAGCCTAGAATGGAGACTGTGGCGGCAGAGAGAAGTGTGGAGGTTATTGGCCAATAAGTAATGAGGAATCATGATCTGACAGATCTGGATAACTCATCAGAGAATAAAATCAATGGTCATATCCCTCCATACCCCCAGTCACCTGTATGCTCCATGAGGGCAGGGACCATTATCTGACTTTTCCATTATCTGTATAAATTGTATTCCCAGCACCTAGCCCAATGCATGGAATACAGAGACAATGAACAAACATTAGTTGAAAGATAAATAAATTGAGCTGAAGGGAATGACCTCATACACAAGTGTGTATATGCTCATACATGGAGTCACCATTTCTGACCTTTTACCTGCAAGCCAAGCACTACCCTTCATGATAGGTAGATGGGAGAAATAGATTGTGCCAGCTCAATCTCAACTTACCCTTTGGCGTTGCTATGAGCTAAGCATCTTTGGTGGTACAACCTGGGTTATTTCTGCTTCTGGGGAAATCAGCATTGGACATCTCACTCAGTTATCAACTGGGGAGACCCCATAGCACTAGGGGCCTGGGAAGAAGGAGTGGCAGGCAAGGATGAAAGACACAGAAGAGCCATTTCTTGTTTTGGGGAAACACATTACATTTATAAAACTATCCTTCGTATAGCACCTATTCAGAAATGGGCAGTGCACCATGCACTGGAGACACAGATGTGACTAAGAAAAGCTAAAAAGCTGAGTTCAAGGGACAGACAGGGAGCATATTTCTGGGACAAAGTGAAAAATGCAATAAAAGAAGTCCATATAAGACATAACAGGAACACTGAAGAGAGGGTGACTAATCCTGCTTGTGAGTACTGTGGAGGCCCTCACGTAGGAGGGGGCATGGAGTTGGGGCTTCGGAAGTGAATTTGAGGGATGAATCAGGAGAAAGAACATATGCATAAGTTCATCATTTCCAGAAGGATATGATGAATAATCAGTGTGGGAAACAATCAAGCACATTCTAGAGGTGAGAATATTTGAATCACCAGAGCAAGAGTGAGAGAGAGAAGGGGTCCTAGCAGCTTAAAATATCAGTTGTTTGACTTAAGGTACATAATTTCATTTCTCCAAGCTTCAGTTTTCTCATGAGTAAAATGAGGATAATAAAAATATCAACATCATGGGTCCTTTGTTTAAATTAAACAGATAAATAACAGCTATTCCTATACTGCTATCATTACTATAATATTTATATGATTAATATAAATATTTTGATATTCATTAATAGTGTTATAATTATTGTATTATTTATATTTGTATAACTATTTTTATATCATTATTAAATTACTTCTTAGAAGAAACCTAGATAAGAAACTTAGAAGGTAACAGTAGAATGTTCATGGATGGACAGAGGGAATGGATAAAGGTTTCTCAGCATAGTATTGTATCTCAAAACCTTTAGCTAAATGCTCCAGAAGTCTGTTGTTGTTGTTCAGTCCCTAAGTCGTATCCAACTCTTTTTGACCCCAGGGACTGCAGCATGCCAAGCTTCCCTGTCCTTCACTATTTTCAGGAGCTTGCTCAAACTCATGTCCATTGATTCAGTGATGCCATACAACCATTTTGTCCTCTGTCATACCCTTCTCTTCCTGCCTTCAATCTTTCCCAACATCAGGGTCTTTTCCAATGAGTCAGTTATTCTCATCAGGCAGCCAAAGTATTGGAGCTTCAGCTTAAGCATCACTCCTTCCGATGAATATTCAGAACTGATTTCCTTTAGGATTGAATGGTTTGATCTCCTTGCAGTCCAAGGGACTCTCAAGAGTCTTCAGCACCGCAGTTCGAAGGCATCAATTCTTTATCAATCACCCTTTTTAATGGTTCAACTCTCACATCCATACATGACTACTGGAAAAACCATAGCTTTGACTATAAGGATCTTTGTCAGCAATGTGATGTCTCTGCTTTTTAATATTCTGGGTTTGTCATAGTTTTTCTTCCAAGGAGCAAGCTTCTTTTATTTCCTGGCTGCAATCGCCATCTGCAGTGATTTTGGAGCCCAAGAAAATAAAGTCTGTCACTATTTCCATTGTTTCTCCAACTATTTGCCATGAAGTGATGGGACCGGATGGCATGATCTTAGTTTTTTGAATGTTGACTTTTAAGCCAGGTTTTTCATTCTCTACTTTCACCTTCATCAAGGGGCTCTTTAGTTACTCTGTACTTCCTGACCTTAGAGTAGTTTATCTGCATATCTGAGGTTATTGATATTTCTCCTGGCAATCTTGATTCCAGCTTGTGCTTCATCCAGCCCGGCATTTTGCATGATGTACTCGGCATATAAGTTAAATAATCAGGATGATGATATACAGCCTTGACATACTCCTTTCCCAATTTGGAACCAGTCCATTGTTCCATGTCTGGTTCTAACTGTTGCTCCTTGACCTGCATACAGGTTTTGCAGAAGGCAGGTAAGGTGGTCTGGTATTCCCATCTCTTTAACAATGTTCCAGTTTGCTGTGATTCACAGTCAAAGGCTTTGGCATAGTCAATAAAGCAGAAGTAGATGTTTTTCTGGAACTGTCTTGCTTTTTTGATGACCCAACAGATGTTGGCAATTTGATCTCTGGTTCCTTTGCCTTTTTTAAATCTAGCTTGAACATCTGGAAATTCATGGTTCACGTACTATTGAAGCCTAGCTTGAAGGATTTTGTGCAGTACCTTGCAAGTGTGTGAAATGAATGCAATTGTGCAGTAGTTTGAACATTCTTTGGTATTGCCCTTCCTTGGGATTGGAATGAAAATTGACCTTTTCCAGTTCTGTGGCCACTGCTGAGTTTTCCAAATTTGCTGGCATATAGAGTGCAGCACTTTCACAGCATCACCTGTCAGGATTTGAAATAGCTCAGCTGTAATTCCATCACCTCCACTAGCTTTGTTCATAATGATGCTTCCTAAGGCCCACTTGACTTCATACTCCAGGATGTCTGGTTCTAGGTGATTGATCACACCATTGTAGTTATCTGGGTTATGAAGATCTTTTTTGTATAGTTCTTTTATGTATTCTTACCACCTCTTCTTAATATCTTCTGCTTCTGTTAGGTCCATACCGTTTCTGTCCTTCATTGTGCTCATAATTGTGTGAAATGTTCCCTTGGTATCTCTAATTTTCTTGGAGAGATCTCTAGTCTTTCCCATTCTATTGTTTTCCTCTATTTCTTTGCATTGATTACTGAGGAAGGCTTTCTTATCTCTCCTTGCTATTCTTTGGAACTCTGTATTCAGATGGGTATATCTTTTTTTCTCCTTTGCCTTTTGCTTCTCTTCTTTTCGCAGCTATTTGTAAAGCCTCCTTAGACAACCATTTTGCCTTTTGCATTTCTTTTTCTTGGGGATGGTTTTGATCACCGCCTCCTGTACAGTGTCACGAACTTACGTCCATAGTTCTTCAGGCACTCTGTCTATCAGATCTAATCCCTTGAATCTATTTCTCATTTCCACTATATAATCACAAGGAATTTGATTTAGATAATACCTAAATGGCCTACTGTTTTTCCCTACTTTCTTCAATTTAAGTTTGAATTTGGCAATAAGGAGTTCATAATCTGAGCCATAGTCAGCTCCCAATCTTGTTTTAGCTGACTGTGTAGAGCTTCTCCACCTTCAACTACAAAGAATATAACCAACTGATTTCGGTATTAGATTTCCCTGGTGGCTCAGACAGTATGGAGTCTGCCTACAAGGCAGGAGACCCAGGTTCTACCCTTGGGTTGGGAAGATCCCCTGGAGAAGGAAATGGCAAACCACTCCAGTATTCTTGCCTGGAAAATCCCATGGATGAAGGAGCCTGGTGGGCTGCAGTCCACGGGGTAGCAAAGAGTTGGACACAACTGAGCAACTTCACTTTCACTTTCATTTTCTTTCAGTATTGACCACCTGGTGATTCCATGTGTAGAGTCATCTCTTGTGTTGTTGGAAGAGGGTGTTTGTTATGACCAGTGTGTTCTCTTGGCAAAACTCTGTTAGCTTTTGCCCTGCTTCATTTTGTACTCCAAGGCCAAACTTGCCTGTTACTCCAGGTATCTCTTGACTTCCTACTTTTGCATTCCAGTCTCCTATGATGAAAAGGACATGTGTTCTTTTTTTTTTTTTTTTTTTTTTTTTTTTGGTGTTAGCTCTAGAAGGTCTTGTAGGTCTTCATAGAACTGTTCAACTTCAGGTTCTTTGGCATTAGTGGTTGGGGCATAGACTTGGATTGCTGTGATATTGGATAGTTGCCTTGGAAACAAACAGAAATCATTCAGTTGCTTTTGAGAAATGAAGTCCCAAGTACTGCATTTTGGACTCTTTTGTTGACTGTGAGGGCTACTCCATTTCTTCTAAGGGATTCTTGCCCACAGTAGTAGATATAATGGTCATCCGAATTAAATTTGCCCATTCCTGTCCATTTTAGTTCACTAATTCCTAAATGTCAATGTTCTCTCTTGCCATCTCCTGTTTGACCACTTCTAATTTGCCTTGATTCATGGACCTAATAATCCAGGTTCCTATGCAGTATTGCTCTTTACAGCATCAGACTACTTTCACCACCTGACACACCCACAACTGGGCGTTGTTTCTGCTTTGGCTCATTCCTTCTGCAGCTATTTCTCCACTCTTCTCCAGTAGCATATTGGACACCTATGGACATGGAGGGTTTATTTTTCAGTGTTATATCTTTTTGTCTTTTTGTACTGTTCAGAAGTTAGTGGATTAAATATTTTGTGCTGAGGTTCATATTGTGAACTTCTAGGGAAATCAAATCTGGCCCAAAAAACTTATGTCAATTAAAGTGGGTAGAGGCTCAGATTTCTTTAAATCCTGCTTTCAAATAATTTCCAAGAAGCTCTATCTGTAATAAAATGGAAATTTTAAAATATAGTCTATCAAAATAATGCAGATAGAAATACGTCACCTTCTACCATCTTTAGTCAGAAATCATAACTGATTAATCTTCAAGGAAGTTTCAAAAATAATATACTCTTAATTATGCAAATGGAAGTTTAATTTTAATTTCAGAAATGGCTGAGGATGTTTCTTTACCATTGAGGGAAGACAAATTCACCTACAAGAAAGAATGAGAGTTGACATGGTCTTGGTCAGCCAGCTGAATGAAAATCTTCTCTTTGGAATGTTGCAGTCATGTCTTAGGAAGAACATCATTCAAAGAAATGTTGTATCACTGGAGCTCTCATAAAATCTAAGAACACTGAGCTGCATTCAGTCAGGAAAGTCCTTAGTCTGCAGGACTTCTGTGCCATGTAGCCAGAGCAGGCATGCAGACAGGCCAGATCAGCATGCAGGGAGGAGGGAAGGCTGGCTTGGGGATCTGACTCAGTGGGCCAGTGTTGGCAGGCTGCCCCAGCAAACATGATGCCATTTCCCCTGGACCCAACAGGAGTTGGATCCTTAAGTCTCTCTCAAGTGTGAAATCTGATTCAAATGCCCCAAGTGTTCAACAATTGCTGCCTCCAAGGGTTTGAGATTTGACACTTACTGGATGAAAAAATAAGCCCCTCTAGTTTTTCTGACTCTAATATCATCACGACTATGTTTTGTAGCCCAAGACATCTGTATTTCAACTCTGTAGGAAACTAATAACACAAGCACTTTAACATTTGTATAGGGAGATTTAGATGGAAATTACCTTACCTAACAGAGGTGTGATATATTTCTGGGTTTTTGAGAACACGTGAACTGGCCATTAAAGGTGTAGTTTCACAATGAAGTGGACAAGTGAGGAAATTTTAGAAAATTTTTAGTTTGAAGAAACCATCTAGTTGATAGATTCTGGATGTTTTGTTATCTAAAAAATTGCCTCAATCCTTTACTTCATTTTGTATTTGTACACACAGCCCTCATGTCTGCTCAAGGTGGCTGTGGTATTATATATAAAAATTATTGCTATTTTTTCCTATGAAATTCTGTGAAAGGCAAAAAATATGGGTCAGGCTAGAGGAAGAGCCACAACCATAGCTTGAAATGCTTGGAATTCTCAAGAGGCCAAGCCAATGGGGTACAGACAACTTTGCTTTTCCACTCTGCCAGCTCTTCCTTCTGTTTGTTTGTGACCACTCACTCCTTGTTAAAAGGAACAGGCAGTGTGACTTGTGGAGGGTCCACAATAAATGCATTTCAGAATTCATAAGAAAGTAGAACCGGCATGCCTGACATGCAGGGTACTGGGCTTTCTGCATCCATCAAGGCATTTTTGTTTCCTTTGAGAACTGGGAGGGCAGTTTAGGGCAAGGTTCCAACCACTATTTTTACTCATTCACTCATTTATTCACTTATTCAACAAATATTTTTATTGAGCACATATTATGTGTCAAGCCCTATGCAGCTTCTGGGAATTGAGGAGTAAACATCTGTGTTTGTGTGTGTATGTGTGTGTGCGCGCGTGTGTTGTAGAAAATGTTGGATGGTAATAAGTTCCATGAAAAGAAGTAAATCAAAAAAGGGAGATAGAGAATATAAGTAAAGGGTTGTTCTTAGTAGGACTGTGAGGAACACCCTCAACATTTGAGGAAAAACCTGGAGGATATAGAAGGGCCAGCTGTGTGGCTATCTTAGAGATGCATGCTCCAGGAAGGAGAAGCACCAGTCAAGGCTCTGAGCTGGGAACCACCCTGGTGGGGTGACAGAAGAACAAGAAGGTCTGGTGCAGGGTGAGAAAGCAGGGAGGTAGGTCCTGAGACAAAGCTATGACAGGCCAGATCGGGAAGGGTCTTCTAGGCTGATGTAAGGACTTCAGATTTTTACTGTGAGTGAGAAGAGGAAGCCATTGGAAGGAGTAGGTCAAGAAGTGTTGGGTTATATTGCATGCTCACAGGATCAGTCTGATTGCTATGTGGAGAGTATTCTGAAGAGATGCAAGGGTGGAGCAGGAAGACCAGTGAAGAAATGACTGTGACAGCCCCTAAGAGGTGATGGTGGTTTGAATCAAGTGGTTTAGCAGTGAACTCGTGGAAAGTGATCAATTTCTGGATATATCGGGTTGGCCAAAAAGTTTGTTTGGGTTTTTCATAACATGTTACTGAAAAACTCAAATGAAATTTTTAGCCAAACCAATATTTTATATGCAATGTTGTTTATGGGGGTTTGGGTGGAGACTGGTACATATCAGGAGTTCCAATTTAGAGGTATTTGGAGACATTGTCAGTTTGTGTAGGCCAGCACCTGCTCTGTGATGCTGGTGGGCCCTAGTCATCCTCTATGAAGAAGGTAACCTGAGAGAAAGTTCAGCCAGTTGGCAAATGTTTGCAGACAAGTTATTGTGAGCAGAGAGTGCAAAAGGCTCAGATCCTCCAGCTGACAGAGCCAGACAGCAGGCTGCCAGCACTGGCAGGTAGCAGGAAGTCACTTCTCAGGATAACCCTGAGATGCCCTTGGGCACATTTGTCCTAGGTCTGGGTCAGAGACAGTGTCTAATTGGAAGAACTAGGTGAGAGATATGACCTGTAGAATGAGAATCTCACCACTTATCTCAAAACACTAACTATGGACCTTGAGGAAGAATTAGTGTGTGAGGACTAGAAAAGGTCAATTTTCATCCTAATCCCAAAGAAAGGCAATGCCAAAAACTGTGCAAACTACCGCACAATTGCACTCATCTCACACGCTAGAAAATTAATGCTCAAAATTCTCCAAGCCAGGCTTCAACAGTATGTGAACTGTGAACTTCCAGATGTTCAAGTTGGATTTAGAAAAGGCAAGAAACCAGAGATCAAATTGCCAACATCTGTTGGATCATCAAAAAAGCAAGAGAGTTCCAGAAAGACATCTACTTCTGCTTTATTGATTACACCAAAGCCTTTGACTGTATGGATCACAACAAACTGTGGAAAATTCCCCAAGAGATGGGAATACCAGACCACCTTACCTGCCTTCTGAGAAAGCTGTATGTAGGTCAAGAAGCAACGATTAGAACCAGACATGGAACAACAGAATGGCTCCAAAATAGGGTAAGGAATACTTCAAGGCTATATATTGTCACTGTGCTTATTTAACTTATATGCACAGTATATCATGGAAAGTGCCAGGCTGGAAGAAGCACAAGCTGGAATCAAGATTGCTGAGAGAAATATCAATAACCTCAGATATGCAGATGACACTACCATTATGGCAGAAAGTGAAGAAGAACCAAAGAGCCTCTTGATGAAAGTGAAAGAGGAGAGTGAAAAAGTTGGCTTAAAGCTCAACATTCAGAAAACGAAGATTATGGCATCTGGTCCCATCACTTCATGGCAAATAGATGGGGAAACAGTGGAAACAGTGAGAGACTTTGTTTTTTGGGGTCTCCAAAATATCTGCAGATGATGACTGAAGCCATGAAATTAAAAGACGTTCCTTGGGAGAAAAGCTATGACCAACCTAGACAGCATATTAAAAAGCAGAGACATTACTTTGCCAACAAAGGTCCATCTAGTCAAGGCTTTGGTTTTTCCAATAGTCATGTATGGATGTGAGAGTTGGACTATAAAGAAAGCTGATCACCAAAGAACTGATGCTTTTGAACTGTGGTGTTGGAGAAGACTCCTGAGAATCCCTTGGACTGCAAGGAGATCTAACTAGTCAATCCTAAAGGAGATCAGTCCTGGGTGTTCATTGGAAGGACTGATGTTGAAGCTGAAACTCCAATACTTTGGCCACCTGATGCAAAGAACTGACTCATTTGAAAAGACCCCGATGCTGGGAAAGATTGAAGGCAGGAGGAGAAGGGGACGACAGAGGATGAGACAGTTGGATGGCATCACCGACTCAATGGACATGAGTTTGAGTAAACTCTGGGTGTTGGTGAAGGACAGACAAGCCTGGCGTGCTGCAGTCCATGGGGTCACAAAAAGTCAGACACGACTGAGTGACTGAACTGAACTGAAAAACTTTAAAAACGTTATCCTATGTTTAATGCACTGGAACTATTTCCTGATATGGTAATCATTCATCACATATGGCTATTGGGCATTTGAAAAATGGTTGGCCTGAATTGAGATATCCTGAAGGAATTTACCACTGTACCACTGTGCCACATACAGAATCCATCCACAATGCAGGGGACACTGGAGATGTGGGTTTGATCCCTGGGTCCAGAAGATGAAGATCCTCTGGGGAAGGAAATGGCAACCCACTCCAATATGCTAGCCTGGAAAATTCCATGGACAGAAGAGCCTGGCAGGCTACAATTCATGGGGTCACAAAGAGCTGGACATGACTGAGCAACTGAACATGCATGCACAAAGGAAATTAAAGATTTAGGATAATAGCAAAAAGGTAAGATATCACTTTGAAAAAAATTTCACACTGATTATATGTTGAAATGCTAATATATTGGATAAACAAAGTAAGTGTATGAAAACAGTATTAAAATTAATTTCACTTGCTTCTTTTCAATTTTTGAAATAATAATTGAAAATTTAAAATTATACTCATGGTTACCATTCGTGGCTCACATTATATGCCTACTGGGCAGAGCTCCTCTCAGGCATGCAAAACACTTTTACGAATATTGGGTCAGGCAGTACTTCAAGGTAAGTGCCAATCTGCCTGCTTTATTTGAAGTCAAGGTAGATACCTGGCCAGTGGTAGGAACTCCTACTCTTTCAGCCATGATAGAAAGACTATCTATGAAGAATAGAAGCAATGTTGGGACTTCCCTGGTAGTTCAGTGGTTAAGAATTCTGCCTTGCAATGCAGGGTACTTGGGTTTGATCCCTAATCAGGGAACAAAGATCCCACATGCCTCAGAGCAACTAAGCCTGAACACCACAACTAAGACCTGATGCAGTCAAATAAATAAAAATAAATTGTTTAATTTTACAAAGAATGAAGCACAGAAAATTAATTGGATATTCAAAAAAACTGATACCCATTGCTTGGTGAAAGACTAATAGATGACAGAGAAAGCTGAATTCCTCTTTCACTTGCTTCCATATTGTATATCAAAAAGCATGGCTTTTGTACTAGAAGTGGATGGCCAATTATCATTAACAGACTGGTGACAACTGACGAGGAACTCTGGATCAGGTGGCAATGTGTTCAAAAGTGATCATTTCCACTGTTCCTAACCCCCACTGAAACCACCTCCACAATATAGAAATAAAGGTGGGGGAGATTTGAAAACTAAATGAAGTCTTTAGTTAATGCTATAGAAGAATATAGCATCACTATGCCAGGAACATTGACAGATGTTTGCTAGAAATGGTGTATGAAAGAGCACATAGAAGATAGCAGCACATGGAAGAAGTCTAGGCCTCACTGCTGCTTGTATCTGTCTCAGGACTCTGGATAAAAATACAAGGTAGGTTCTGATATGACAAACCTCCTAGAGACGGCTGGCTTATTGAAAGCACAAAAGAATAGTGCCATGACAACCGGCTGCTAGGAAGGTCCACTGCTCTGGCCTTTTCTGTGTCCTCTCTAGAAAGAACCCAAAAAAGATGAATGCCCACTCTTGATTTAAAATGATCGAGAAAACCTTGCATTGTAACTAGGAATGGGTAACTTTTTAATATAATAAAGTCATCTATCTGAAAAGTCATGGCAATCACACCCAGTGGTTAACGTTAGTTTCAGATTTATTAATACCAGGGAAAATGTCCATTATAAAGAGCTATTATTAACATATTTCTGGAAGTCAGAATCAGTGTAATGGCTCAAGAACTGGAAGGCAGATTAAACACTAGAAACAAAGATGCAAGCTTATTGCCATTTACAGTTGTGCTAGAAAACTTCACTATATTAACTGGAAAAATAAACAAAGTAAGAGAAAAAGGACTAAGAAATGTGCTCAAAACCACTATCTCTTACTAGTTTCCCATAAAACAGGTACTTTTCCTGAAAGAAAATTCCTTTCATAAGAAATACCAAATGTGAAATAACCAAAAATAAACTTACAAGAGTTTTTTATCTGTGTAAAAATATATTCTTAAACTTACTGAGAGACATAAAAGGAGACATAAATATATGGAAGGGCACACAATATTCCTTGTTTAAAAATGGCAAAATATTGTCCTTTCAAAATTAATGTTATATTTGAAGTATCATATTGAAACCATATGACTTTATCAATAATCAGTTAAGGCTGTGATTTCAATAAAATGCCCAACAGATTACTTACGAATGTTATACGTGATTTTAAAGCATCTTTAAATGACTTCAAGGAATGAAAACAATTCTTGTACAGCAATAAAAATTGAAACTAAATTTAAAAGACAAATAAGATACTGAGAAATTATTTATTGCATATAAGAATATTATGGATTATTATATATACCATCCAACAAATTCTTATAAATCAACTTTTAAAGAAGGAAACAGTCGAATAAAAACAAGAACATGAACTACAATTCCCAAACCAAGAAATGCAAATTGCTAATATATGCAAACAGATGTTCAATCTCACTAATAATCAAAAAATTCAAATTAGCAGTGTGAAACTATTCGTTTTACCTGTCACACTGGCAGAGATTTCAAATATTGCTAATGCCAACTGTGAATGATGATACGAGAGATAAGCACTGTCATATAGAGTTGAGAGGAGCATTACTTGATTATTTGATTATTTTCAGGGGAAAAATCTAGACAGGTCATCAGCCCAAAGGATTTTATCAGAGTTTATCAGAAATAAACCTCCCTCCATTGAGATTTATACATAAGAATATTCATTGCAAGAGTTACTTACACTAGGAAAATATTTGGAAAAATCTAAGTGGGCAAAAATAGAGCAATGGTTAGGCAAATATGGTATAAGAATAAAATAAAACATTAATGCAAAATGTCTAGAATATTATTATTTGGGTACTGATAGTTAAACATACATAGGTGTGTATACAATTACACACTACATACACACACACATGCATGTACACATACTCACATTTTCATTCAAGATGTTTTTCTGTGCAAACAATATACTTCTATACATCACAAATTAGATTTTGCTATGCACATTGTCTTGTAGCCCATTTTTGTTTAACTAAAAGAGAAAAGGAAAGATATGCTCATTTGAATGAAGAGTTCCAAAGAATAGCAAGGAGAGATAAGAAAGACTTCTTTGATCAGTGCAAAGAAATAGAGGAAAACAATAGACTGGGAAAGACTAGAGATCTATGCAAGAAAAAGAGAGATACCAAGGGAACATTTCATGCAAAGATGGCACAATAATGGACAGAAATGATATGGACCTAACAGAAGCAGAAGATATTAAGAAGAGGTGGTAAGAATACACAGAAGAACTATACAAAAAAGCTTTTCATGACCCAGATAGTCATGATGGTGGGATCACTCACCTAGAGCCAGACATCCTGGAATGTGAAGTCAAGTGGGCCTTAGGAAGCATCATTACGAACAAAGCTAGTGGAGGTGATGGAATTCCAGTTGAACTATTTCAAATCCTAAAAGATGATGCTGTGAAAGTGTTGCACTCAATATGCCAGCAAATTTGGAAAACTCAGCAGTGGCCACAGGACTGGAAAAGGTCAGTTTTCATTCCAATCCCAAAGAAAGGCAATGCCAAAGAATGCTCAGACTACCGCACAATTACACTCATCTCACACGCTAGTAAAGTAATGCTCAAAATTCTCCAAGCCAGGCTTTAACAATATGTGAACCATGAACTTCCAGATGTTCAAGCTGGTTTTAGAAAAGGCAGAGAAAGCCTTTGACAAAATTCAACATCCATTTATGATAAAAACCCTCCAGAAAGCAGGAATAGAAGGAACATACCAGTCCATTCTAAAGGAGATCAGTCCTGGGTGTTCTTTGGAAGGAATGATGCTAAAGCTGAAACTCCAGTACTTTGGCCACCTCATGCGAAGAGTTGACGCATTGGAAAAGACTCTGATGCTGGGAGGGATTGGGGGCAGGAGGAGAAGGGGACGACAGAGGATGAGATGGCTGGATGGCATCTCCGACTCAATGGACGTGAGTTTGAGTGAACTCCGGGAGTTGGTGATGGACAGGGAGGCCTGGAGTGCTGCAGTTCATGGGGTCGCAAAGAGTTGGACACGACTAAGTGACTGAACTGAATTGAACTGAAGCTCAACATAATAAAAGCTATATATGACAAGCCCACAGCAAACATTATCCTCAATGGTGAAACATTGAAAGCATTTCCCCTAAAGTCAGGAACAAGACAAGGGTACCCACTCTCTCCACTACTATTCACATAGTTTTGGAAGTTTTGGCCACAGCAATGAGAGCAGAAAAAGAAATAAAAGGAATCCATATTGGAAAAGAAGAAGTAAAACTCTCACTGTTTGCAGTTGACATGATCCTCTACATAGGAACCCCTAAAGATTCCACCAGAAAATTACTAGAGCTAATCAATGAATATAGTAAAGTTGCAGGATATAAAACCAACACACAGAAATCCCTTGCATTCCTACACACTAACAATGAGAAAACAGAAAGAAAAATTAAGGAAACAATTCCACTCACCATTGCAATGAAAAGAATAAAATACTTAGGAATGTATCTACCTAAAGAAACAAAAGACCTATATATAGAAAACTATAAAACACTGGTGAAAGAAATCAAAGAGGACACAAATAGATGGAAACATACCATGTTCATGGATCAGAAGAATCAATACAGTGAAAATGAATATACTACCCAAAGCAATCTATAGATTCAATGCAATCCCTGTCAAGCTACCAATGGTATTTTTCACAGGACTAGAACAAATAATTTCACAATTTGTATGGAAATACAAAAAACCTTGAATAGCCAAAGCCATCTTGAGAAAGAAGAATGGAACTGGAGGAATCAATCTGCCTGAGTTCAGTCTCTACTACAAAGCCACAGTCATCAAGACAGTATGGTACTGGCACAAAGACAGAAATATAGATCAATGGAACAAAATAGATAGCCCAGAGATAAATCCACACACCTATCGACAACTTATCTTTGACAAAGGAGGCAAGAATATACAATGGAGAAAAGACAATCTGTTTAACAAGTGGTGCTGGGAAAACTGGCCAACCACCTGTAAAACAATGAAACTAGAACACTTTCTAACACCATACACAAAAATAAACTCAAAATGGATTAAAGATCTAAATGTAAGACCAGAAACTGTAAAACTCCTAAAGGAAAACACAGGCAAAACACTCTCTGACATAAACCACAGCAGGATCCTCTATGACCCACCTTCCAGAATATTGGAAATAAAAGCAAAAATAAATAAATGGGACCTAATTAAAATTAGGGTTAAAGTTACTGTGGTGTTGGAGAAGACTCTTGAGAGTCCCTTGGACTGCAAGGAGATCCAACCAGTGCATCCTAAAGGAGATCAGTCCTGGGCGTTCTTTGGAAGCATTGATGCTAAAGCTGAAACTCCAATGCTTTGGCCACCTCATGCAAAGAGTTGACTCATTGGAAAAGACCCTAATGCTGGGATGGATTGGGGGCAGGAGGAAAAGGGGACGACGGAGGATGAGATGGCTGGATGGCATCACCGACTCGATGAACATGAGTTTGAGTGAACTCTGGGAGTTGGTGATGGACAGGAAGTCCTGGCGTGCTGTGATTCATGGGGTCGCAAAGAGTCGGACACGACTGAGCGACTGAACTGAACTGAATTAAAATTAAAAGCTTCTGCACAACAAAGGAAACTATAAGCAAGGTGAAAAGACAGCCTTCCAAATGGGAGAAAATAATAGCAAACAAAGCAATGGACAAAGAATTAATCTAAAAAATTTACAAGCAACTCCTGCAGCTCAATTCCAGAAAAATAAATGACCCAATCAAAAAAGTGGGCCAAAGAACTAAACAGACATTTCTCCAAAGAAGACATACAGATGACTAACACATGAAAAGATGCTCAACATCACTCATTAACAGAGAAATGCAAATCAAACCCACAATGAGGTACCAATTCACTCCAGTCAGAATGGCTGCTATCCAAAAGTCTACAAGCAATAAATGCTGGAGAGGGTGTGGAGAAAAGGGAACTCTCTTACACTGTTTGTGGGAATGCAAACTAGTGTAGCCACTATAGAGAACAGTGTGGCAATTTCTTATAAAACTGAAAACAGAACTGCCATATGACCCAGCAATCCCACTGCTGGGCATACACACCAAGGAAACTAGAATTGAAAGAGACACGTGTACCCCAATGTTCATTGCAGCACTGTTTATAATAGCCAGGACATGGAAGCAACCTAAATGTCCATCAGCTGACAAATGGATAAGCAAGCTGTGGTACATATACACAATGGAATATTACTCCGCCATTAAAAAGAATACATTTGAATCAGTTCTAATAAGGTGGATGAAACTGGAGCCTATTATAGAGTGAAGTAAGCCAGAAAGAAAAACACCAATACAGTATACTAACGCATATATATGGAATTTAGAAAAATCGTAATGATAACCCTGTATGTGAGACAGCAAAAGAGACACAGATGTATAGAACAGTCTTTTGGACTCTGTGGGAGAGGGCGAGAGTGGGATGACTTGGGAGAATGGCATTGAAACATGTAAATTATCATATATGAAACGAATTGCCAGTGCACGTTCAATGCATGGTACAGGGTGCTTGGGGATGGTGCACTGGGATGACCCAGAGGGATGGGATGGGGAGGGAGATGGAAAGGGGGTTCAGGAGGGGGAACACATATACACCCATGGCGGATTCATGTCAATGTATGGCAAAACCAATATAATATTGTAAAGTAAAAAATAAATAAATAAATAATGCTTAAAAAAAAAAAAAGATAAGAAAAGGCAGAGAAACCAGAGATCAAATTGCCAACACCCACTGGATCATCAAAAAAACAAGAGAGTTCCAGAAAAACATCTATTTCTGCTTTATTGACTATGCCAAAGCCTTTGACTGTGTGGATCACAAGAACTGTGGAAAATTCTGAAAGAGATGGGAATACCAGACTACCTGACCTGCCTCTTGAGAAACCTGTATGCAGGTCAGGAAGCAACGGTTAGAACTGGACATGGAACAACAGAACAACAGACTGGTTGCAAACAGGAAAAGGAGTTAGTCAAGGCTGTATATTGTCACCCTGCTTATTTAACTTATATGCCAAGTACATCATGAGAAACGCTGGGCTGGATGAAGCACAAGCTGGAATCAAGATTGCAGGGAGAAATATCAATAACCTCAGATATGCAGATGACACCACCCTTATGACAGAAAGTGAAGAAGAACTAAAGAGTCTCTTGATGAAAGTGAAAAAGAGTGAAAAAGTTGGCTTAAAGCTCAACATTCAGAAAACGAAGACCATGGCATCTGGTCCCATCATTTCATGGCAAATAGATGGGGAAACAGTGGCCAAGTTTATTTTTTGGGGCTCCAAAATCACTGCAGATGGTGATGGCAGCCATGAAATTAAAAGACACTTGCTCCTTGGCAGGAAAGTTATGACCAACCTAGACAGCATATTAAAAAGCAGAGACATTACTTTGCCAACAAAGGTCCATCTAGTCAAGGCTATGGTTTTTCCAGTAGTCATGTATAGATATGAGTTGGACTGTGAAGAAAGCTGAGCACCAAAGAATGATGCTTTTGAACTGTGGTGTTGGAGAAGACTCTTGAGAGTCCCTTGGACTGCAAGGAGATCCAACCAGTCCATCATAAAGGAAATCAGTCCTGAGTGTTCATTGGAAGGACTGATGTTGAAGCGGAAACTGCAATACTTTGGCCACCTGATCAAAGAACTGACTTATTTGGAAAGACCCTGATGCTAGGAAAGATTGAAGGTGGGAGAAGAAGGGGATGACAGAGGAGGAGATGGTTGGATGGCATCACCGACACAATAGACATGAGTTTGGTTAAATTCTTGGAGTTGGTGATGGACAGGGAGACTTGGCGTGCTGCAGTCCATGGGATCACAAAGAGTCAGACACGACTGAGTGACTGAACTGACTGACTGACTGACTGCTGCATTGCAGGTGGATTCTTCACCAGCTGAGCTACACAGGAAGACCCTCTATCTATGATACTTATAGGAATATTCTTTGCTTGATTTTTCTTGCTTCTTTAGATTCTTCTGTGGCTTAAATGATTTGGGCAATGAAACTAAATTATTTTTAGTGTCAGAAAAAAAATCACAGAATAATATCTGACTTGTGGGAGGGGAAAATACCCTTTATAAGTGTCGCTTTCTGCTTGCCTCTTATTCTTTGCAAACCTTTCTCTCCATTCTCTGAATTAAATACTACTTCTAGTGTATCATACCACTCACAGTTGTCATCCATTGGTTTTATTCTGGTATAGTTTTCTATTTGTTCAAGCTCCCCAGTGAAATTATAAACCCACTGAAGTGTGGAGCCAGGAACACCTTGAGGGGAGCAACCATGCTTCCCAGGTGCCGATCTCAGAGCCTGACATGTGAAAAGAGCTTGGTACCTATTCGCAAAAGCAAGGAACAGAGGAAGGAGGAGCAGGAAAGAAAAGAAGGGGAAGAGGAAGAAAGATTCAAAGGTTGTTGACTTAATCTTCACACTTTCCCATGCTGCTCCCACCCCAGTGCTTCACACAGGGCAGCCCACAGAATGGGCAACATGGTATAGGTTGAGAGCAGTGTAATGCCATTGAAAGAGCACCAGCTTTAGGGTTAGAGAGATGGGTCCAAATTTTGATCCTGCAACTCACTTACCCTGTTTTTTTGTGGGTGTTTTTGTTTTTTAGCAAACACACAGTGTTTCTCATCTGCCAAGCACTGTTCTAAACTTTTTGCAAATATTTACTGTGTCCTCTTGGACAAATATATTAAGCTTTCAAAGCTCTGATATTTCATCTGTAAAATGGGAACAATAGTAACTTGCATGGTTGTTGTGAAGTATAAACGTGATTATGTATGTATGCGATTATGTATAAAAGTGCTATGGACAGAGCCCAATGTGTGGCAGGAGTGATCATCATCATCATACTCATCACCCTGATCATCCAATTAATTTTTTTTGGATGATTACTATTGGTAGGACTAATTATTAGTAATTCATAAGACTTATAGGCTGTAAGATTTAAAATATATCTTGGAACTATTTCTACAAATGAATTTGCTAGTTTGCTGGATAGTAGCACAGCCTTTCACACTTTCTGGAAGAAAGAAATGTCACCTTCCCCTAGGGAAGTCATATTGGCCACATGACTAGAAAGTCTGGGGTGTGTTTTACAGGGAGTAGTGGAGGAAGAGGGACGATCACATCAGCTGAATGGACCCACAGGGTCAGTGGAGTGGTCTTTCCATGCATTAGTCACTATCCATGATAAGCACCATGACTGTACCCTATGTCCTTGGAAACTTACTTAAAGACCAACAGCAGAGTCATGGACTGGGGGTAGGAACATAGGGAGAGAAGGAGAATGCTGATACAAGGCCAGGAGAGTGCTTGGGACTCCAGGAAAAGAGATCATGGACAGATAGGGGAAGAATAACTATTGATTTTTCAGACGTTGCACATGATTCCTGCGTTTCATGCTACCTAGAGTGGAGGGGCATCAGGGCATGTTGACCTGGGATCAGGACCAGAGCTGAGTCAGGTAAGACAGAAGGTGGGAGAGTTGATAGGAACCCAAGCAGACGGGGTGTGGTTTCTTTCAACATACTTCATTGGTTTATTCCATTCACCTCCCTCCCTTTTCCCAATCAATAAATCAAGCAATTGAAGTATTTCTTCAGCAATAGCTACATATCAGAGCTGTTTTAAGTGATCACTTTTTGCTATTGTTGGTAACCTTGCTCAGAGTTTAAGGTTCCTCCCTTTTTGTTCTTTTTTATTTTAATGGTCCCCTTTCCTACCAATTATAAGAGTTTTATTAGAGTTTTTCTGTACCCGTCTCATTTCTCTACTGTTATTAGAGGTTTTCTCTATTCATGCCTTCCACAGAAGCTATGCCAGGCCAGTCTTCACTATCCTCCATGAACACCAAATGATTTTTGTGTTTTAAATCTGCAACCCAACCTCTGGCACAAGGTGACTTTCCAACTCCCTCTGCCCCAAATGACTTCTTGGCCCATATCCTAGGACTTCAGTTACTGTCTACTGCTACCTGACCTAGCCTCTCTCTTTCATATCCTGTGTGAACTTCTTTCTCTACCTTACCTCCTTTCATACTCAACACCTATCCAAATCCCCAGACAAATACTAAAGATGCCAGCTAGTTGGAACCCTGAATGTTTTCCCCATCCTCTTCCTATGGGGGAAAAATTGTCTGTTCCATGGAGATTTGTATTTGTTCCAGAAATATGAGAGTACTGACATTTTATTGGGTTGGCAAAAGAATTCTTTCTGTAAGATGATATGGAAAAATTTGAACAAACTTTTTGGCCAACACGATATGATTGCTTGCTGCAGATATAGACAACATAGCTACATTTTCTCCAAGTAAACCTCTGAGCCAAGCCCTTTAAATATTGTTTCCTCTGATTAGCAGAACAGTTAGATAATTATTATTATTATCTTCAGTTTACAGATGGAAGAGCTGAGATGAAATAAGTTAAAATCACTTTGTCCTGATCATATAGTTGTGACTCTAAGCCAAGTCTGTCTGCCTTCACAGTCTGTATTCTCAAAGTCCATGCTAGGTGGCTCAACTGAAGATTTACAATATGAACGTGTCAGTCGTTCAGTAGTGTCTGACTCTTTGAGACCCATGGACTATGGCCTGCCAGGCTTCTCTGTCCATGGGATTTTCCCGGCAAGAATACTGGAATGGGTTGCCATTCCCTTCTCCAAGGGATCATCCCAAACCAGAAAGCAAACCCAGGTCTTCTGCATTGTAGGCGGATTTTTTTTTTATGGTGTGAGCTACAAGGTGGCTCAATTGAAGATTTATAAAGGTAAATAGAACTTAACATTGCGATTTTCAAATAGAGTTTACTGAACCACCTCATTAGATCCTTGGAAAAAGGAACTGAGGCTGGGACTAGAGCTACTGTTGCATGCTGGGTCTTCCTAGAAATTGACCATGAGCTGGGCTTAGTGTTTAGGTCATTTCGGGAGTGGGTTGCAGATCAAAAGGTGGGGAAGGAAGCAGGTTTGGACAGAGGCAGAAGTCAAGCTAGTGAGGACTCAACTCAGCCTTGACCAAGGCTGCAGAGCTCTGGAGGTAGAATGGCCATGAATTGGGGTGAGGGAACTGGGCCTAATTATCTCACAGTGATCCATCACTGGATGGGGACTGTCCCCAGAAGGCTGCATGACCGAGTGTCAAGCTCTTTGCTGTTGTTTGCAATCCCTGGCAGCTAAGGGGAATCTGAGTGGCACACTGCATTTCCCCCAGAGCTACCAGCTACTTAATAGGTCAGTCAGAATAAGAATTTGTTCCTCAGACAGCCTGATGGATATACTTACCCATGCACCTAGATAGACTGTGGCTCTGCTTTCCAAGCATTATCAATTCTTTGGTGATTCCGAAGCTATGTCAGAATCCAATGTTTGTATTGACGATATTGATACTTACACCTGCCTACATGGAACACAAAGTAGGTGTTGAACATGTACTGGGTCGGGGCCGTGTGGGTATGGCGGCAGCATATAGCATAACAAAACTGACAAAAGTAGAACATAGGCTGCAGTGTTCCATCTGTTACTGCTGCTGCTGCTAAGTCGCTTCAGTCGTGCCCGACTCTGCGACCCCATAGACGGCAGCCCACTAGGCTCCCGCGTCCCTGGGATTCTCCAAGCAAGAACACTGGACTGGGTGGCCGTTTCCTTCTCCAATGCATGAAAGTGAAAAGTGAAAGTGAAGTTGTGTCTGACTCTTAGTGACCCCATGGACTACAGCCTACTGGGCTCCTTCATCCATGGGATTTTCCAGGCAAGAGTACTGGAGTGGGGCGCCATTGCCTTCTCTGCCATCTGTTACTAGGGGAGAATAAACTTTCCTGAGTTAGGAATTACTGTGAGGCATTGGTGAATTATTTGGTATCTAGAAAAGTTCACACAGAAAGAGAAGGACTTTGAATTCTTAGGGAATACATACAAAATCTGATGCATAAATACACTTAGTCTTGGCTTTCACTTGTTATACATTTAGCATATTTCTCAAATCAAAATTATCTTTAAAACATCCTTTTTCAGCTCCAAATTATATCCCAGTTAAAAGTCATATGCCAGCAAATTTGAAAAACTCAGCAGTGGCCACAGGACTGGGAAAGGTCAGTTTTCATTCCAATCCCAAAGAAAGGCAATGCCAAAGAATGCTCAAACTACCACACAATTGCACTCATCTCACATGCTAGTTAAGTAATGCTCAAAATTCTCCAAGCCAGGCTTCAGCAATACGTGAACCGTGAACTCCCAGATGTTCAAGCTGGTTTTAGAAAAGGCAGAGGAACCAGAGATCAAATTGCCAACACCCACTGGATCATCAAAAAAGCAAGGGAGTTCCAGAAAAACATCTATTTCTGCTTTATTGACTATGCCAAAGCTTTTGACTGTGTGGATCACAAAAAACTGTGGAAAGTTCTGAAAGAGATGGAAATACCAGACCACCTGACCTGCCTCTTGAGAAATCTGTATGCAGGTCAGGAAGCAACGGTTAGAACTGGACATGGAACAACAGACTGGTTCCAAATAGGAAAAGGAGTACATCAAGGCTGTATATTGTCACCCTGCTTATTTAACTTCTATGCAGAGTACATCATGAGAAACACTGGGCTGGAATCAAGCTGGAATCAAGATTGCTGGGAGAAATATCAATAACCTCAGATATGCAGATGACACCACCCTTATGGCAGAAAGTGAAGAGGAACTAAAAAGCCTCTTGATGAAAGTGAAAGTGGAGAGTGAAAAAGTTGGCTTAAAGCTCAACATTCAGAAAACTTAGATCATGGCATCCGGTCCCATCACTTCATGGGATATAGATGGGGAAACAGAGGAAACAGTGTCAGACTTTATATTGGGGGGCTCCAAAATCACTGCAGATGGTGACTGCAGCCATGAAATTAAAAGATGCTTACTCCTTGGAAGGAAAGTTATGACCAACCTAGATGGCATATTGAAAAGCAGAGACATTACTTTGCCAACAAAGATCCATCTAGTCAAGGCTATGGTTTTTCCAGTGGTCATGTATGGATGTGAAAGTTGGACTGTGAAGAAAGCTGAGCACCGAAGAATTGATGCTTTTGAACTGTGGTGTTGGAGAAGCTGCTTGAGAGTCCCTTGGACTGCAATGAGATCCAACCAGTGCATTCTCTTTTTTTTTTTAATTTTATTTTATTTTTTAACTTTACAATATTGTATTGGTTTTGCCATATATCGAAATGAATCCGCCACAGGTATACATGTTCCCCATCCTGAAACCTCCTCCCTCCTCCCTCCCCATACCATCCCTCTGGGTCGTCCCAGTGCACCAGCCCCAAGCATCCAGTATCGTTCATCGAACCTGGACTGGTGACTCATTTCATATATGATATTATACATATTTCAATGCCATTCTCCCAAATCATCCCACCCTCTCCCTCTCCCACAGAGTCCAAAAGACTGTTCCATACATCAGTGTCTCTTTTGCTGTCTCGTATACAGGGTTATTGTTACCATCTTTCTAAATTCCACATATATGCGTTAGTATACTGTATTGGTGTTTTTCTTTCTGGCTTACTTCACTCTGTATGATAGGCTCCAGTTTCATTCTAAAGGAGATCAGTCCTGGGTGTTCTTTGGAAGGACTGATGCCAAAGCTGAAACTCCAATACTTTGGCCACCTCATGCGAAGAGTTGACTCATTGGAAAAGACTCTGATGCTGGGAGGGATTGGAGGCAGGAGGAGAAGGGGATGACAGAGGATGAGATGGCTGGATGGCATCACCGACTCGATGGACATGAGTTTGAGTGAACTGCAGGAGTTGGTGATGGACAGGGAGGCCTGGCATGTTGCAATTCATGGGGTTGCAAAGAGTCGGACACGACTGAGCAACTGAACTGAACTGAACTAAAAGTCATAATTTGGAAAGTATCTATTCTCAGTTATTTTCATGTAGTATTGCTTGTCAGATTTTCCCCTTTGGGATGTTAATCAAAACATCTGTGGTTTAAAGTCCCATATTGCTTTGGTTCCAAGGTTCTTTGAATTATATGTATTGTTTCTGCTCATTCTTATCTTGTTTTCTTGGTAGAAATCTCTAAGAAACTCTGTTTAGAAAGATTCCCCTCTAAAGATTTTTCTCAGAGAACTGGACAGTTTCAGTTATTTGAGTGGGAGTGCTGGTGGGTAGTCAATGGCACCCCACTCCAGCACTCTTGCCTGGAAAATCCCATGGACGGAGGAGCCTGGTGGGCTGCAGTCCATGGGTTCGCGAAGAGTTGGACACGACTGAGCGACTTCCCTTTCACTTTTCACTTTCATGCATTGGAGAAGGAAATGGCAACCCACTCCAGTGTTCTTGCCTGGAGAATCCCAGGGATGGTGCAGCCTGCTGGGCTGGCGTCTATGGGGTTGCACAGAGTCAGACATGACTGAAGCGACTTAGCAGCAGCAGCAGCTGGTGGGCAGTAGAGTGATATTGGTTTTGGTGGTGGTCAAGATGTTGAAGGTAGGGTAATGTTATCAGGTAATGTTTGGTGGTGGTGGTGGTGGTATGAGTGATATTCTTATGGGTTGTGATGTTGAATAACTATGTTGATAATGGTGATGGTGATGATGGTGGTAAGGAGTTCTCCTGTTGAGAAAGTCACAATTCAGACTACCTAAAAGCTAAGTATTAATTATACATATTTGTTTCCTGTTGTACTCTTCCAAAATTTTAGCCAAGTGGGGGTGAATAAAGGATTTGGATAAGATCCTTTTCTGAGATGCTCATTCAAAATTCTTTCCCAGAAAATGACATATTTCCCACAAGAAAACAAGTGGAAAAGAAAATTTGTCATCCTCCTCCTTATCACCTCCATTTCACTTTTGACTGATGTTGCAGCTCATGTCTTGAGCCAGTCAGACCAGCTCCTCCTTGACCCTGACAAGCCAAGTCACTCTCCATTGTGCTTTGCTCACCTCTTGCCTCTCTGTTGCATCAGCCCACTCCTTGCCATTTTTTTTATTTTATTTTATTTTTAAACTTTACATAATTGTATTAGTTTTGCCAAACATCAAAATGAATCTGCCACAGGTATACATGTGTTCCCCATCCTGAACCCTCCTCCCCCCTCCCTCCCCATACCATCCCTCTGGGTCGTCCCAGTGCACCAGCCCCAAGCATCCAGTATCGTGCATCGAACCTGGACTGGCAACTCGTTTCATACATGATATTTTACATGTTTCAATGCCATTCTCCCAAATCTTCTCACCCTCTCCCTCTCCCACAGAGTCCTTCAAGATTCAGCTCAAATTCCAACCCTTCTATGGGGCTAATCACTGACCTTAGTAGCATTCTTATTTTCCTTCTCCACAACACCATGCAGTTCAGCACAATCATGCATGTGTGTTGTTTCTCAGATGGTGCATGTGAGTTTATCTGGTCTCCTCCGATAGATTTTCAAGGCTACAAGAGCAATGTCCTGGTCTTGTACTTTGCTCCCCATAGGGGCCAGTACTTAGTAGATACTAATTAATATCATACTCTGCAAAGCACAAGAAAAGGACACCAAAGTGGAAAGAAGGGCCCTTGTCCTAACTCTGCCCCATCCACTGCATGACCTTACGTCATTGCTTCACTTCTCTAGCCCTCAATTTCTTCATCAATGAAGTATGATATTGAAGCAGATGACATTATTATTTTCCAAGTATGTGTATGATCCATAAACTTTCATATATTCAAACAATGTTACTCAGTGGCTTTCAGGAACAACTTTTGAATTTGCCACTTATTATTTCAGGTTAGAAAAATAACTTCAGAGTTCTTGTTCCAAATTCTCCAGATGGTGGCTTAAACACATGTAGAACCATCCCCATTCTGCTTCTACACTCAGATATGACAGAGGTCAATATTTAAAGGGTCAGTAAACACATAGTGTGCTAAGTCCCTTTAGTCCTGTCTGACTCTTTGCAACCCTATGGACTGTAACTCACCGGGCTCCTCTGTCCATGGGATTCTCCAGGCAAGAACAGGGAGTGGGCTGCCATGCCCTCCTCCAGAGGAAACATATAGAGCTGAGGTCAAAAACAGAAGCAAAATAAGGAGATGTCCAGTGACCAAAAAAGAATTATGATGTGTATCCATCTCTTTAAAAAAAAAAAAGGAAAGGAGGGAAGGAAGGGAGGGAGGGAGGGAGAAAAGAAAGAAGGAAAAACGGAAGGAATGAAGGAAATACAGAAAACTTGTAAGCAAATATGGGCTGACGAAGGTTCAGAGAGAGCTAGGAATGGAACTGGACCACAGCAAAGGGGCTCAGTTGCTGAGCCTCTGAAGTTTTAACATCTCATTTTTTAAAAAAGAGGCAATGAAATCACACATATGGTATGTAATTTAAAATAAAATGTAAACATAGGGTGAAAAAATTGTCCAGCAAATATGCCCAAAATACTTTATAACAATGCAACTACGAAAAACAGCTATTTTCATCTTTGTTTATTCCTGTACTGTTAAAATAGACAAATAACTACCACTCCATTGTCTCATCTCTTTACTTTGCAGGTCTATCTTTATACACTGAAATAGTTGCCGAAGTACAAACAACCTGGGCTCTAAGCCCAACCTTCGGGTGACTAACATACCTAAAACCCAGGCCTTGGGTGGAGAATCCAAGCCTGTACAGGTGGTGACTTCCAGAGGTCAATGGAGTTGTCCTTGGGAAGATCAGGTTGGATCTTGTCTATGGCCCCTCTTCCCTTCCCCAGGATATTCTTAACACAACAATACAAACATTTTATCATTAAAGACTAAAAACCCACTGGCTTCTGTTTTTGAGTCATCTCATTGTTTTGATGTTTGTGGTAAGGCAGTGATGAATGGAAGCCAGGCTGACCTAATCCAGTCTAAATATTCTGAACTGGAGAAGGGAATCCTCTGCAGCAGAATGCCAACCTACATCTTTTAATTGCCTCGGCTCCTGATAGATTGGCTCTTACCCCCTTTGAATTCCTTTGTTGCAGAAGAGTTAAAATTCATGAGCGTCCCATGCCTGGGAAAATTCACTCCAGTGCTGCGATTTTTCTGAGCCAAGCTGGCCAACATCGCAAAGAGTCGGAGGTCTGGCGGGCCATCTGTTACATAATAGTCAACAATCTCGAAAATCTAGGGAAACAGGGATGAGGAGAGCGAAGATGATGAGGCATTTAAACAGAACAGATTGCTGCCTTACATGCAGGGGGAAAAAAAGGGAGAGATAATATGCTTTGATTGAAGCAGAGACAAGCTTTATTAGCATAGGGAACAAAACAAACTTTAAAAAAGCCGCACCAATAAAGCTGACAGTCTAAAGAGGCTTGGTGACAAACCCCATGTAGAATTGTAAGTCACAGGGGTCCCAAATGTGATGGGGAGACACGCACACACAAACAACGCACAGCGTATATGCTCACACACAGATGCACACATACATAGGAGAGAAACGACTGAAAAACTGCTGTTGGATTCGGATGCTAAATACAAGCCTTTACTTAAGTTTCAAATGCTTACGAGCCTGGGAAAGGCACTTTGCCTTAACCACCTTCCAAGCAAACCACCTTCATTAGTGGGTGAGAAGAGTCAGGGTCTACTTTGACTATTTCAACAAAGCACATTCACATTTGACCAGCACTGGACTTTCAAAGTCCCCATAGCTGCCTGTAAACATTGTCGTCTTTACTAGACACAAGTCTGTTCTTAGCCATGGCATATACAGCATTTGACCTGAGAAATATTGTTTCTAAAAAACAAGAATGAAACTGGAGGTGACAAAGATTAAGGAAGAAGAGATGAGGACAATTGGGGAAAGCAAAGAAATAACAAAAGGAACATAGGAAACTCTGGAAAAGGGATAATGTCAGTAGAAAGCCTCAAAACATAGGGCAAAAATAAAGTATGTTTAAAATCAACTAGTTGGCAAACAAAAACTGAGCTCTAATTGGTGGCATGCTGGCTGAAGTGTTTTGAGGGGGAATCTCTTGATGTCCACAGCTTACATTGAAATATGTCCAAAAATAAAATGGATTGATGGCTAGATAGAAGGATGGAAAAATGGACTGCTTTATATTGAAACAAATAAGATAAATGCTAATTGTAGAATCTAGGTGGTGGGTACATGGGTCTCCACTGTATAATTCTTTTATCTTGTCTGAATTTTGAAAATGTCTACAATAAAATGTTGAGAAAAAAAATAAATGAACATTGTGACTCCAAACATTAAAATAGAATGAACACTAAAATAAGAATTCTAGATATTTTTAAATGTCTAATTAGTCATCTCTTCAATTTTCATTTTTCTTTCATATGACATTGTTTCCAAATATGTAGCTTGAATTAGAAAGGAAAGGAATGGATTAAAGAACATGATTACAAAGCTCAAGAGACCAGCTTTGCTTCTGTAGTTATTTCCTTGTTGTTATCTTGTTCTTATTGTTTTAACTAAAATTAATGATATTGGTAAAAAGTCATAATTTGGTATAAAAAAGTAGATTTTACAGTCATTTTCTCCCAAATGAACTCTCTCTGAGATGAACAATACCAATTCTTTATTTCTCCTCATGAGTTCCTTTCCCTGACATAAAATCATTGGAAAACATTCCAACAAAACCAGTTTGAAGCCTCAGATAATTCAGAGTGCCAAGTTGGGATGTGTTTGGCAAATTTCACTCCAATAAAAAGTATCTGGTTTATTTTTCTTGCAAGTCTTCACTGGATCTAAATAACCAAACTTGTTAGATGTATTTTCATTGAGGGGTTGACCACAGTCTAAAACTCTGGCATATCAAAGAGTAAAAGAATGAAAGAAATAACTTTTATTTCTAAAAGTTTCATTTTGCCAATCTCTCTGAACTAAGCTATGAACTGACAGTTTGCATTCGGTGACAGGAGAAATCAGAAAGGAAAACATAATTTAGAGGATAGCTAAAACTTCACGTGCATTTGTCTGTCTATATTTCAGAAAGGACTTAATGTCATGCTCAGGGCATTTTACACCTAACTCAACATGTGCAGAAACCACTTTTTTTCCTTCTGTAATAACTAAGAGTAAAAACATACATTTTATATGTACATATATATTTTAACCAAGCTCACTTAGTGTGTTCAAGTCAAAATTTTAAGCACAAGGCACTGCAATTTCAAATGAAAACATAAGCGATTCCATTTCATGTACAAAACTGCATTGTGAGGTAACCTCCCAGCTCAGAACATGACAATGTGAAAGAGGGCAAGGTTAGAGGCTTGGGTGGGTTCAAGAATATCTGTCTGCAAGAAGCACATTTTATACTGGAACGTGACAGGTGACAAGGTTATTGTCTGCAAGTTTTCACTCCAGGGGATTAAAAAAAAAGAGAGGGGGAAAATGTGAAAGTATTTCAGCAAATAGTAGACACTGTGGGGTGTCCTCTTTTCCAAGCCAGCAACAGCAGTTTCAACGCCTTGACCCATGAAAAGAGACACTGGTAGTTCAATGCTCACCAAATGGCGGGTTTGGGATGCGGTATTGGAAAATTACTGGGTAGAAGTGGATGCAATTTACAAGAGCAAAATAAAGCCGGAGGATCTGGAGGAGGAGGGGCTCTCTTTGTCACGTTCAGTGGCATTCCTGGCCTCTGTCAATCCTTCTTCCATCACTTCCAGGCCTTCTCAGGCCTGAGAAGTCAGAGAGGAACTACCTCAGACACCAAGAACCCAATGTCTGCTCTCCAACAAGTAGTAGAAGCCTGCCCCTGGTGGCCGACCGTGTCTATCTATATAACACCCCAGATGCACAAAACTCCATCCGGTTTATCTGAGAGGAGTGAAAACTCACCACAAGATTTGCAGCAAGTACCTCTAAAGGCTTGAGTGTCTAAATGTCTGTGGAGTCTTCCTCTAATAGGAGAAAAGTCCTTTGAAGAATTCATCAGATGAAATGACAGAAACGTTGGGAGAAATTTCGAGATAACTGCAGCTTCAGAAACACAAATGAAACAAATACTTGTTAAGAATCAGATGGTCTAGGTATTAGCATCTCCATTTACTACTTGTGTATATTGAGCTAGGGTTTTATACCTTTAGTCTTATCTTTCCTGTCTGCAAAATGTGGAATAATAATAGTATAATAATAAAAATACTACTAATAATAATCATTATTATTATTCTCACAGGATTATTGTGAGGATCAAATGAACTCATATGAATATAGCAATACTTCACAGTTAAGTGCTTAATAACTACTTAGTATCTTAATTGCTGCTATGTTCATCATCATTATTATCTTCTTGGTCAGTCAGTATTAGTAGCTCAGCTCATGTCCGAATCTTTGTGACCCCATGGACTGTAGCCTACCAGGCTCCTCTGTCCATGGAATTCTCCAGGCAAGAATATTGGAGTGGGTTGCCATTTCCTTCTCCAGGTGATCTTCCCGACCCAGGGATCACACCTGAGTTTCCTGCATTGCAGGCAGGTTCTTTACCACTGTGCCATGAAGTCTCCCTATCTTCTTGATAGAAAGAATATATAAACTTGGATAATATATATTTGTTGGGGGACTCTTGGCTAACAAACACAGGATATGTATTTTGGGGGCTTGACTTGAATGATTTGCAATAAGTTACTTAGGCTTCATCCTGTTAACAGAAAAAAAAACAAATCAGAGGAAGAGGAGAAGACAAAAGAGAAAAGAGTGCATTTGTGGGCAATCTTGGCTCTGAATACCAAGTCTGTTGTATTTGCAGAGATTTGTGGCTATTTGCAGTCACTTTAGCAAGCTTGAGGAAAGTCCCATGGTATTTTTCTATTCTCAAGACATATTTGAAGTAAATAAGGTAAGTCCCTTAATGAAAGCTGAGATTCCAGGGAGGTAGAGAATACAATTTTCTGATTTTGCAATGGGCTAGGCAAAGTAGGTGTAGGCGTAGGTATCAGCTTTCATCCTGCAGGACAACAAGAAAAATCTTCCACATGTATCATGTTTGAGAGTTGAGCTTTAACATACATTCCTTATGATACCAAAAAAAAAAAAAAAAAGATTTTAAAGGGAGTGATATAATTTTAGGGATGGAAGAAAAATTACTTAGTATCCACAACTTCAAAAAAAATCACATTATTCACTTGTATGTAGTCAGAATTCTTGGTTGCAAGAATATAATAATTGGGCAGAAAAATAATTGGGCAACCTAAGCAGAAGGGAGTATTTTGGAAGGATATGGAGGCCTCTTAGGAGGACCAGGCTTAGAATGAGCAAGAACTCTGGGAGACTAAGCTATAAGAAGTACATTTCTGCTGCTCAAGATGTATGATCGACATCACCTTCTGTGTTTTTTTCCCTCAAGAGTCAAAATCCTAGAAAAGCATATCTGATTGGCCAAGGGTGGTCCTATGACCCTTGACTTATGGGGTTGTGCAGCTGTATTCTCTTCAGGTCCAACAGTGGAAGTGGGCAGTGTCTCCTCCCAAAACCCACACACAATGGGGGATTATCCAGAAAAGCAATCAGGATGATGCTCTGAGGGTTAGTGTTGGATGTTGGACAACCAGAGGAGGCGGCATTTTTCTTTTGTTGTTGCTATTCAGTCACTCAATTGTGTCTGACTGTTTGCAACCCTGTGGACTGTATAACACCAAGCTTCGCTGTCCTTCACTTTCTCCCAGAGTTTGCTCAGATTCATGTCCATTGAGTTGGTGATGCCATCCAACCACTTTCCTGAATTATTTTTAATCATGTGTATCATCCTTCACACATTTAAAATTATTTCTAAGAATGGGTAATTCTTAGAGTTCTGAGTTTTCTGGTTCCAATCAAGTAACTTATGGATCTTCATCAATTTCAAAGAGGCACTATGAGAAAAGGTAGAGATAATCATGGCTGTTAACAGAGATGTTATGACCCAGAATCAGGTCTGTTGCTTTGAAAATGATAGGCTAAATTAATTTTTTTTTGTATATGAAACTGGCCAACATAAAAATGCAATACTAGCCAGCAGTGCCACGGGCAGAGTGAACAAGGCACTCTCATGCATTATTGGTAGAAGATTAAATTGGTGCATCCCATCTGAAGGATAATTTGGCATTATACATTTAAAATGTCCACATCCTCTGGTCTAAAAATTCCATTTTAGAAATTTATCTTAAAAGAAAGATTAGTATAAACACAAATATATTTATTGCAACATTGTATTGATATATATATTGGGCTTCCCAGGTGGCCCAGGGGTGAAGAATCTACATGCCAATAATGCAGGAGATGTAAGTTTGATCCCTGGGTCCAGAAGATTCCATAGAGGAGGAAATGGGAACCCACTCCAGTATTCTTGCTTGGGAAATCCCATGGACAGAGGAGATTGATGGGCTACAGTCCATGGGGTCACAAAGAGTTGGACATGACTTAGCTATTGTGAAAAAGTAGAAACCACACAAATATTCAACAAAAGGTAGATTGGTTTAATAAACTGGTAAACTATATAATGAAATAATTTGCAGTCGTTAAAATATGGAATTGTTCATTAACATTTTAAGATATTTATGATATGTGGTTGAAGAACAAAAAAAACAGGTTAAAAACAGTATGTGAAGTATGATTGCCTTTTGATTTAAAAAATGCAAATACAGTTTGTGTTGATTACTATACACAGAGAAAGATTAAAAAAGTCTGGAAAGTCATACACTAAAATATTAATAGTGGTGATTTCAGGTGGTAGGGTTATGGGTGATTTTTATCTTTATGTTTTCCATTTGATTTTTTTGGCCTTTACATACTGAACATGAAACTGAAACATAAGCTATTTATAAATACTTTTGTGTTAAGGAAGTATGTCTGCATACATGCTAAGTTGCTTCAGTTGTGTACGACTCTTTGCAACCCCATGTACTGTAGCCCTCCAGGTTCCTCTGCCCATGAAATTCTCCAGCCAAGAATACTGAAGTGGGTTGCTATGCCTTCCTCTAGGGGATCTTCTTGACCAGGGACTGAATCTGAATCTTTTATGATTCCTGCATTGGCAGGTGGGTTCTTAACAATACTACCACCACCTGGGAAGCCCTAAGGAAATATAGACTAACATTAAATGTGCATACAGAGGCAGGACTGATGTCACAGATACTACTTCAGAAACATACCTTGTATAAACTGTGCTTTGTAAGGAAAAAAAAATGCCTCTTTGCCTAAGTTGACAACATCTTGAAACATCCTTATATGTTTATGAGAGAGATCATAATGTCCTTCCTTATGTCTTTGTTTCCATCATGAGGCTAAGGCATTTTTTCCCAAAAATTGTCTACTAATGTGGTTGCAAAAATCATGGGCTATAGGGAGAAGCTGTGCTTCCTTTGACCATGGGGAAGAAAGTAGAAAGGTCCTTCATTTTGCCAAATGAACAGAAAGCACACAGACCTTTTCAGCCTCAATGCCATTCAGGCAAGTAGATGTGAGATCCATAGTTTAATAGATAAAGTAACAAGCAAGCATCCCAATCCATTATTTCTGGAAGGGCAAGGTTGGCTCAGTGGGCACACTTCAGAGGGCCCCAAGGATGCAAAAATGCCCTCAGCTAGTGCAGCTCAGGAGGAATTTGAACACTTTTTCTATAAATTAAGCCTTACTGGCGGTTTCTAAGACGGCCCATAAAGGATGCAGAAAAGCAAGCATTAATGTGTTTCCCTGCACTGCAGTCAAAATGAAGTTTCAAAAGAGGCAACCAATTTGGTCTGCTTCTTTTCCCCTTATGGCAGCTTCTAGCTTTCATTTTTCTGAACAATTATTTTCTAATTCAGATGCTTAATAAGAACCTTCAGGTCAATATGATGAATGGCACTTTGTGAAATGAAGAACCAGCATTATGCCAAATTAAAGTTTGGATCTTTGCAATGAATGAACCATTTTCTATATAGAAATCCATGGCTATGACCCAGAGGCAGTGCAGAGGTTATTTTTTTCTTTCTTTCTTTCTTTCTTTCTTTTTTTTTTTTTTTTTTTTTGGTTCTTTGTAATGAAACTTTCTCTCTCTTTTTTTTCTTGCCAGTTGTCTTTGTGTCTCAGAGTTGAATGTTGCCCACTGGACTTTGCTGCTGGTTCCCTCCCTCTCTGTGCTGCACTGTGGTAACTGCTGCACAGAGTGCGCTCTGCAGAGTCATGTGTGTGAAGCTGGTGTTCCCTTGGAGTGTTGGTACAGGACATTTCATCCTTTTTAGGTCCCTGGACCCCTTTTCCGTCTTGGCTTTGTGAAACCTTGTTCAGTAGTTACCAGAGAGAACAAAACGCCCAGCAAAATGGGGGAAAGCATTGCAGAGAAAATCTGTTTACACAGAGCACAAGGGCCAGCCAGCTATAGCTTGATCGACCTTGTGGTTTAACTTTTCACAAAGTAAAAACCATAGGACAAGCTTTGGCAGGATGGAGGTGAGGGTGGGGGTTGGAGAACAAGGGGAGAAATAAATCTTGTTTTAATTAGCCCTACAAAAGAGGTCCATTTAACTTAAAGAGGACTAGCATGGATGGTAGAATCACATCTTTTTCTCTGTATTTATTAATGGGTGACAATAACAGACAGATGGAAAAATGAATTTGCTTCATTCAATAAAAGCAAATAATCTAGATTAGTGCTATTGGATCCTCACTAGGGCATAGCAGGGGCATGATTAAGTTTATGTGTGGGTCTGCTAGAAATTCAATTATTTTAGGTTATTTTTAAAAGCTTTATTGAAGTATTTTAGGTTATTTTACATTCTTGCTCATAAGGGTCTTGCCAATTAATAAAGGCTGTGAAAGTCAAAGTGTTCGTTGCTCAGTCATGTCTGACTATTTGTGAGTCCATGGACTGTAACCCACCAGCTCCTCTGTCCATGGGATTCTCCAGGCAAGAAGACTGGAGTGGGTAGCCATTCCCTTCTCCAGGAGATCTTCCTGACCCAGAGATAGAATCCGGGTCTCCTGCATGGCAGGCAGTTTCTTCACCATCTGAGCCAGGCGGTAACTGTAGTGATCACTGTATGCCCAGACCAAGAGTCAAGCTCTTGAGTATGACCTCAGAGTTACTACTCTCGGACCAAAGTATGTTCCACTTTCAAGTCACTCCCATAGCTCTAATTATGCTTTTAAAGGTCCAGTTTATAACCTTGATTTGTTATGGTCTTTTTTGGTTCAGACGGTACTAAAAGGAGGAGAAGGAAATGGCAACCCACTCCAGTGTTCTTGCCTGGAGAATCTCATGGACGGAGAAGCCTGGTAGGCTGCAGTCCACGGGGTCGCACAGAGTCGGACACGACTGAAGCGACTTGGCGGCAGCAGCAGTACTAAAAGGAATCCCTAGTTGGAAATTCTCTGCAAATTCCACTTTATTTACTGTGCTAAGTTGCTTCAGTTGTGTCCAATTCTGTGCGACCCTATGAACTGTAGCCTGCCAGGCTCCTCTGTCCATGGGATTCTATGGGCAAAAATACTGGAGTGGATTGCCATTCCCTTTTCTAGGGGATCTTCCCAACTCAGGGGTCAAACCAGCATGTCTCACATCTAACCTGCATTGGCAGGCGGGTTCTTTACCACTAGTGCCACCTGGGAAGCCCCATTTTATTTACAGTTCAGTGCTTTTTGTTCCCCAAATTATTTCTTAATTTATCATCCCTGTTTGAAATATTAGAGCCTTTTTAAAGAGTGTAAATTAAGAAGTTTCAGGTTTTGGTTTTTTTTTTTTTTTTTTTTTTGATGGTTTGACTTACACCATCCTTTAGCCCAATGACATTCATTTATTACTTTGCCCTTTAGCCCTGTGTCTTATTCTCTGGGTCCATGGACCTTGAACTGAGCAGATGATAAATGAGGTTCATTCTCGCTACAGGGATATGTTACCAGATATAAATAATAGTGTTCATTTTAATAAAATAAGATATCTTGGAACAACCAAGAAATAAACTGTTATTAGTTTTATATTATTTCACTGTTTCTATCATTATCTCTGTAATGGACATGGCAGTAAATAATAGTTTTACCTTCATGTCGGAAACTAAACACAGATCAGTTAAATGTTATAAAAAGCCATGCTGTATTTTGCACCTGTTTTAAAATCAGGGCAAGGGAAACTTCAGAACAAGCTCTTCAAAAGGTCTATGTAGACAGAAAATTATTATTCACTAGTTCACTGAAACTCAAGAAGGAATTTTTAAATCAGAGCATTTTCTGATATCGATCTATATTGAGACCATAAAGCTAGTTTCTCAAAGAACCTCCACATGTTCTCTACAGTGACTGCACCAATTAAAAAAATCTAAAACTAAAACTACCATATGACTCAGCAATCCCACTCCAGGGCGTATATAATTCCAAAAGATAATGTACCTCAATGTTCACTGCAGCATTGTTTACAATGCCAGGACACGGAAGCAAACTAAATGTCCACTGACCGAACAATGGATAAAGAAGAGGTGGTACCTATATACAATGGACTATTACTCAGCCATAAAAAGAATAAAATTGTATCATCTGCAGAGATGTAGATGGACCTACAGGCTGTCATACAGAGTGAAGTCAGAAAGAGAAAAACAAATATCATATATTGATGTATATATGTGGAATCTGGAAAAATGGTACAGATGAACCTATTTGTAAACCAGAAATAGAGACACACAGACGTAGAGAACAAATTTATGGACACCAAAGGGGCATGGGGGATGCTGAAATGAATTGGGAGATTGCAATTGATATACATACACTGCTGTGTATAAAATGGGCTTCCCTAGTGGCTCAGATGGTGAAGCGTCCGTCTGCAATGCAGGAGACCCGGGTTTGATCCCTGGGTTGAGAAGATCCCCTGGAGAAGGAAATGTCAGCCTACTCCAGTATTCTTGCCTGGAAAATCCCATGAATAAAATAGATAACTACTGAGAACCTACTGTAAACACAGGAAATTCTACTCAATGCCCTGTGGTGACCTAACGAGGAAAGAAATCCAAAAAAGAGGGGATATATGAACATGTTTGGGTTATTCACTTCGCTGTACAGCTGAAAATAAAACAACACTGTAAAGCAACTATAGTTAATAAAAATTAAAAAAAAAAAAAAAAGACCACAAAGCTAGGCACTGAGAGTTCAATTCAGTTCAGGTCATTCGCTCAGTTGTGTCCAACTCTTTGCGACCCCATGGACTGCAGCACACCAGGCTTCCCTGTCCATCACCAACTCCCAGAGTTTACCCTAACTCATGTCCACTGAGTTGGTGATGCCATCCAACTATCTCATCCTCTGTCGTCCCCTTCTCCTCCTGCACTCAATCCCTCCTAGCATCAGGGTCTTTTCAAATGAGTCAGTTCTTCGCATCAGGTGGCCAAAGTATTGGAGTTTCAGCTTCAGCATCAGTCCTTCCAATGAACACTCAGGACCGATCTCCTTTATGATGGACTGGTTGGATCTCCTTGCAGTCCAAGGGACTCTCAAGAGTCTTCTCCAACACCACAGTTCAAAAGCATCAATTCTTTGGCACTCAGTTTTCTTCACAGTCCAAATCTCACATCCATACAAGACCACTGGAAAAACCATAGGCTTGACTAGACAGACCTTTGTTAGCAAAGTAATGTCTATGCTTTTTAATATGCTGTCTAGGTTGGTCATAACTTTCCTTCCAAGGAGTAATTGGCTTTTAATTTCATGGCTGCAATCACCATCTGCTGTGATCTTGGAGCCCAGAAAAATAAAGTCTGCCACTGTTTCCAATGTTTCTCCATCTATTTGCCATGAAGTGATGGGACTGGATGCCATGATCTTAGTTTTCTGAATGTTGAGCTTTAAGCCAACTTTTTCACTCTCCTCTTTCACTTTTATCAAGAGGCTCTTTTGTTCTTCTTACTTTCTGCCATAAAGGTGGTGTCATCTGCATATCTGTAGTTACTGATATTTCTCCCTGCAATCTTGATTCCAGCTTGTGTTTCTTCCAGCCCAGCGTTTCTCATGATGTACTCTGCATACAAGTTAAATAAGCAGGGTGACAATATGCAGCCTTGATGAACTCGTTTTCCTATTTGGAACCAGTCTGTTGTTCTATGTCGAGTTCTAATTGTTGCTTCCTGACCTGCATACAAATTTCTCAAGAGGCAGGTCAGGTGGTCTGGTATTCCCATCTCTTACAGAATTTTCCACAGTTTCTTGTACACAGTCAAAGGCTTTGGCATAGTCAATAAAGCAGAAGTAGATGTTTTTCTGGAACTCTCTTGCTTTTTCAATGATCCAGTGAATGTTGGCAATTTGATCTCTAGTTCCTCTGCCTTTTCTAAAACTAGCTTGAACATCTGGAAGTTCACAGTTCACGTATTGCTGAAGCCTGGCTTGGAGAATTTTGAACATTACTAGCTTATGAGATGAGTGCAATTGTGTGGTAGTTTGAGCATTCTTTGGCATTGCCTTTCTTTGGGATTGGAATGAAAACTGACCTTTCCCAGTCCTGTGGCCACTGCTGAGTTTTCCAAATTTGCTGACATATTGAGTGCAGCACTTTCACAACATCATCTTTTAGAATTTGAAATAGCTCAACTGGAATTCCATCACCTCCACCAGCTTTGCTCATAGTGATACTTCCTAAGGCCCACTTGACTTCACATTCCAGGATGTCTGGCTCTAGGTGAGTGATCACACCATCATGATTATCTGGGTTGTGAAGATCTTTTTTATACAGTTCTTCTGTGTATTCTTGCCATCTCTTCTTAATATCTTCTGTTTCTGTTAGGTCCATACCATTTCTGTCCTTTATTGCACTAGATCTGATAGATAGAGTGCCTGATGAACTACAGACAGAGGTTCGTGACATTGTACAGGAGACAGGAATCAAGACCATCCCCAAGAAAAAGAAATGCAAAAAAGCAAAATGGCTGTCTGAGGAGGCCTTACAAATAGCTGTGAAAAGAATAGAAGCAAAAAGCAAAGGAGAAAAGGAAAGATATACCTATTTGAATGCAGAGTTCCAAAGAATAGCAAGGGGAGATAAGAAAGCCTTCCTCAGCAATCAATGCAAAGAAATAGAGGAAAACAATAGAATAGGAAAGACTAGAGATCTCTTCAAGAAAATTAGAGATGCCAAGGGAACATTTCAAGCAAAGATGGGCTCAATAAAGGCACTGAGAGTAGTTGGTGTATAATCCTCTGTTCTTGTTCATCCTGAAAGGCAAGTTTCCTTAGCAGGGAGCTCTAATACCTAACTACTTGCTACCCAAAAGTTTACTTATTTTTAGAAATTCATTGTTGAAGGCTTCCCTCATGGTCTCTGTTTAAGAATCCTCTTTGCAATGCAAGGGACACTGGTTTGATCCCTGGTCTGAGAAGATCCCACATGCCTCAGAGCAACTAATCCTCTGTGCTGCAAATACTGAGCCCTGTTCTGCAAATACGTGCTCCATAACAAGAAAAGCCACTGCAGTGAGAAGCCCACACACCTCAACGAAGAGTAGCTCCCACTCACTGCAACTAGATAAAGTTCACATGCAGCAACAAAGACCCATCACAGCCAAAACAAATTTTTGCTAAATCTTAAAAAAATAAATCCATTTTGTGGCTCAACAGAAGCAAAACCATTGGCCTTAAATTGCATCCTCCTCTCACTGATTTTAAGGCTTTCATGATAGTTCAGTTGGTAAAGAATCCACCTACAATGCAGGAGACCTGGGTTCGATCCCCGGGTTGGGAAGATACCCTGGAGAAGGGAAAGGCTACCCACTCTAGTATTCTGGCCTACAGAATTCCATTCCCTAGATAATATAGGCCATGGGGTTGCACAAAGTCAGACACGACTGACTGATTTTCACTTTCAATGATTTTCAAAAGAAAATCTTTGCTTAGAATTAGTTTTCTGTGAGTAGAACAAATGGAATTTTCATTCTAAACTTGGGAACAAAAAATAGTGATTCTTAAACTGTGCTTTCACAGTACACTCTGTTATAGATTGGCTCAAGAGATTCCACCACTAAAAATGATGTATTTAGAGTTGCTGTGTAAAGCAAAAACACAGGATAACCAGTTATGTTTGAATTAAAAATAAACCATAAATATTTTTTAGTACATAAAATATCCTTCTGCTTTCTAAAAATATCCAAGAAGCAATCTCATTGTGAAATCAAAACTTTGCTTTTTATTTACTTTTTTGTAGTCTAGGTTCCTTTAGAGAAAAAGTATTTTTAAGATTGAGATGAATAAATCCAGGTATGTATATGTTGTCTCTCATAAATGCACCAATAAAGTATTGTTCACTATTTTAGTAAGGTAGCTTTCCTTGCAGAATGGTTTCTTTTTGCACCTGTACTGAAAATGTCAACTTAACCCAATTCTAAAGCACTTATAAATCTTGGAGTATGAACTTTTAAATATAAGTTTTTAGGAATATATATGTTCCTAAAACTTAATGTCATAATTGAACAGATTTGTCACTGATACTTTGGGATTTTTTTTTTTGCTTAATCATTTAGTAGACATTATTGAGCACCTGTTTTATGTCAGATGGATATATAAATATGAATGAGAAAATATCCCCTCCTTCAAGAATATTATAGTCAAATAGGCAAAAGAAGACACAGTTAAATGCTAGAAAATGACATGGTTGCTATAACACCTCAGAAATATCACCCACAAATTTGTTTCTTGTGCTAAGAATACATGTTCCTGAAAACCACAGTGCTTCTAAAACAAAGTGACTAGATAAACATACTTAAAGTTAGTTTTTATTGAATGTTTCTTGTGGGCAAGTCACTGTGGTAGTTTGGGTTAATCCATTATCTAAATGAATCCTCATAATTCTCAGTTCAGTTCAGTTCAGTCGCTCAGTCATGTCTGACTCTTTGCGACCCCATGGACTGCAGTACACAAGGCATCCCTGTCCATCACCAACTCCCAAAGCTTGCTCAAACTCATGTCCATTGAGTCGGTGATGCCATCCAACTATCTCATCCTCTGTCATCCTCTTCTCCTTCTGCCGACAATCTTTCCCAGCATCAGGGTGTTTTCAAATGAGTTGGTTCTTTGCATCAGGTGGCAAAAGTATTGGAGTTTCAGCTCAGCATCAGTCCTTCCAGTAAATATTCTGGACTGATTTCCTTTAGGATGGACTGGTTGGATCTCCTTGCAGTCCAAGGGACTCTCAAGAGTCTTCTCCAACACCACAGTTCAAAAGCATTTGTTCTTTGGCACTCAGCTTTCTTTATAGTCCAACTCTCACATCCATACATGACTACTGGGAAAACCATAGCTCTGACTAGATGGACCTTTGTTGGCAAAGTAATGTCTCTGCTTGTCAATATGCTATCTAAGTTGGTCATAACTTTTCTCCCAAGGAGCAAGCGTCTTTTAAATTTCATGGCTGCAGTCACCATCTGCAGTGATCTTGGAGGCCCCCAAAATACAGTCTCTCACTGTTTCCATTGTTTCCACATCTATTTGCCATGAAGTGATGGGACCAGATGCCATGATCTTTATTTTTTGAATGTTGAGTTTTAAGCCAACTTTTTCACTCTCCTCTTTCACTTTCATCAAGAGGCTCTTTAGTTCTTCTTCACTTTCTGCCATAAGGGTAGTGTCATCTGCATAAATGAGGTTATTTGTATTTCTCCTGGCAATCTTGACTCCAGCTTGTGCTTTACCCAGTGTGGCATTTGCATGATGTACTCTGCATGTAAGTTAAATAAGCAGGGTGATAGTAGACAGCCTTGACATATTCCTTTCCCAATTTGGAACCAGTCTGTTGTTTCATGTCCTTTTCTAACTATTGCTTCTTGACCTGCATACAGATTTCTCAGGAGGCAAGTAAGGTGGTCTGGTATTCCCATCTCTTTCAGAATTTTCCACAGTTTGTTGTGATCCACACAGTCAAAGGCTTTGGCATAGTTAATAAAGCAGAAGTAGATGTTTTTCTGGGACTCTCTTGCTTTTTTGATGATCCAACAGGTGTTGGCAATTTATCTCTGGTTCCTCTGCCTTTTCAATATCCAACTTGAACATCTGGAAGTTCATGGCTCATGTACTGTTAAAGCCTCACTTGGATAATTTTGAAGCCTCGCTTGGAGAAATTCTATGATGTATACTGTTTTATTCTTCCCTTTTTGAAGCAGAATCACAGCAAGGCAGATTCACTGGCCTTTCCCAAGTACCCACACTTTCTGAAAGGTGACCAATTGGTGCCTGCTATGAATCAAAGAGGGGGATTTCCGGGTGGTGCTAGTGGTAAAGAACGCCACCTGCCAACGCAGGAAACCTGGGTTCGATCCCGCAGTCAGGAAGATCCCCTGGAGTAGAAAATAATAACCTACTCCAGTATTCTTGCCTGGGAAATTCCATGGAGAGAGGAGCCTGGTGGGCTACAGTCCAGGAGGCTGCAAAGAGTTGGACATGACTGAGTGACTGAACTGAACTGAACTGAATCAAAGAAGCTGGGATATTGGATGGGGTCACTGTGACTCAAAGTTTTTGTTTCTTCACAGTAGATTCCCTGAGGGATCACCAATATTAGAGCACCTATTTTTTAATGTACAATATGATAAATATAATTAACACTACTATATGTTACATATGAAAGCTGTTACAGTAAATCCTAAAGCATTTTCATGAGAAGGAAAAACTTTTCCTTTTTTATTTTAATTTTTATTAGCATATAGTTGCTTTACAATGTTGTGTTAGTTTCTACTGTTCAGCAAAGTGAATCAGCTATATGTATACATTTTTTGTTGCCCAACTCTTTGCAACCCCATGGACTGCAGCATGCCATATATCCCCTCTTTTTTGGATTTCCTTCCCTTTAGGTCACCACAGAGCACTGAGTAGAGTTCCCTGTGCTATAGAGCAGGTTCTCATTAGTTGTTTGTTTTATATATAGTAGTGTATATATGTCCATCCCAATCTCCCAGTTTGTCCCATCCCCCCTTTTCCCTGTTGGTTTGGTATCCATATGTTTGTTCTCTACCTCTGTGTCTCTATTTCTGCTTTGTAAATAAAATTGTCTATAAAAATTTTCTCCAGAGCACCTATTTCTAATGTAAAATACTGGAATAGTCAGAATATGGTTGGACCAATACCTGATTATCTGAATTTTTCTCTACTGGACTGACCCATCATATTTTTTTTTCATCATCACCACTTTTTTTGGTCCAGAAAATCATCTGAGATTACAGTTTAGAAATCTTAACCTGTATATGTAGACTTTAACTGAATCAGTTAGATCATCTGAAGGAAGAGTATCTTTCAAAGTGATTAGTACTGGCAGGCAACCAGATGGCTTCACCAGTGAATTAATTCAAACATTGATGTATGGCAAAACCAATACAATATTATAAAGTAATCAGCCTCCAATTAAAACAAATAAATTTAAAAAAAGAAAAAAAAGAATGAAATAATACCAAGCTTGAACAAACTCTTCCAAAGAACAGAAAAAGGCAGCATACTTGCTAACACTTTAGGAGGCCAGTTCAGTCCAGTTCAGTCGCTCAGTTCAGTTCGTGTCCGACTCTTTGCAACCCCATGAACCACAGCACACAAGGCCTCCCTGTCCATCACCAACTCCCGGAGTTCACTCAAACTCATGTCCATCGAGTCGGTGATGCCATCCAGCCATCTCATCCTCTGTCGTCCCCTTCTCCTCCTGCCCCCAATCCCTCCCAGCATCAGAGTCTTTTCCAATGAGTCAACTCTTCGCATGAGGTAGCCAAAGTATTGGAGTTTCAGCTTTCGAATCAGTCCTTCCAATGAATACCCAGGACTGATCTCCTTTAGAATGGACAGGTTGGATCTCCTTGCAGTCCAAGGGACTCTCAAGAGTCTTCTCCAACACCACAGTTCAAAAGCATCAATTCTTCCACACTCAGTGAATAACTTCAATTATATAGGCTGACATGAATATTTTAAGAAAGAAAAGTTAGATTAATATATTTCATTTTAAAAGATACAAAACTTAAAACATATTAGGCTGAACTATACAAACTGTCATTGTAGGTCAAACATTGTCAAATGTTAGCCACTTCATATGGTTCAAACTAGCATTAGCAAATTGGATCTAGCTATCTTTAAGAGTAGCTTCACAATCAACTGAGTTAGAAAAAATTGATATATTTCACACATTAAAAAAAGGAAAAAATATTGGTCATCTTGACACTGAAAAAACATTTGATAAGATTTAACAGCCATTTGCACAGAGTCGGACACAACTGAAGTGACTTAGCAGCAGCAGCAGCAACAGCCATTCATGAAAACAATTGTTGGCAAACTAGCTACAGATGTATTACTTAATAAAGAATATTGTGGTGGGCAGAAGTCTTAGATGATCCCTAAGATTTCTGCCCAATGAGGTGTAGTCTCTGTATAATTCCCTCTCCCTGAGTGTCAGCAGAACATGTAAATATGATGGGATATCATTTGTGATTAAGTTGCTAATCAGGTAATGTTGAGTTAATCAAAAGACAGATTATCTAAATGGGCCTGACCTAATCAGGTGAGCCATAGAGAGTAACCTGGAGACTCGCATTACCATATGTAAAATAGATAGCCAACGGGAACTTGCTGTATGGCTCAGGAAACTCAAACAGCAGCTCTGTACCAACCTAGAGTGGTGGGATGGGGAGGGAGATGGGAGGGAGTTTCAAAAGGGAGGGGATATATGTATACATATGGCTGATTCATGTTGATGTTTGGCAGAAAACAGCAAAATTCTGTAAAGCAATTATCCTTCAATAAAAAATAAATTAATTAAACACACACACACACAAGGACTGGAATCTTTCTGAAGTCAGATTTACTGTAAAGGAGATGTAGCAACAGAAAACCAGCTCAAATACGTATTTAAAAAACCCCCAGGAACCATCATTCTCAATGACAAATATTGAAAACTTTCTCCTGAGATCAGGAATCCCCACTTGCACTGTTTCTATTCAATACTATACTAGCTGTCCTAGAAAGTGCAACAAAACAAGCAAACAAAATTAAAAGGAAAAGGATTGAAAAGGAATGGATAAAATTGGCATTGTTGACAGATTACCTAATGGTGGACTTAGAATATCCAAAAGAATCTACAAACTTTTAGAACTGATAAATAAATATAGCAAGGTTGCTAGATACAAGGAAGGTCAATATACAACAAAAGTTTTATTTTTATACAACACAAAAACTGTGTTTTGTGTCTAGTAATCAACAAAATGTAGAAAATAAAACTTATAACTTACAATAGCACCAAAATAATCAAATATAATAAATACCAAAATATAAAGAAAGATGTGTAAGACTTTTATACTAAAAGCTAAACAATATTAATGAAATAATTATGAAAATATTAATGAAATATGAGAAATAAAAAGAGATTTAAATAAATGGAGAGACATATCATGTTCATGAATTGGCTCAATGTTGTGAACATATCAGCTCCCCACAAATTAATCTATATACCTACTGCAGTTTCAATATAAGTTCCAGCAGTGCTATGGATTAAATGTTATGTTTCCCCAGATTTACATGCTGAAATCCTGATCCCCCACTGCTGTAAAGGTATTAGAACTTGGGGCTTTTGGGAGATAATTAGGTCACGTAGGTGGAGCCCTCATGAATTGTGAAGTGAAACAGTGAAAGTGAAAGTCATTCAGTCATGTCCGACTCTTTGTGACCCCATGATCTATACAGTTCTATCCGTGGAATTCTCTAGGCCAGAATACTGCAGTGGGTAGCCTATCCCTTCTCCAGTGGGTCTTTCTGACCCAGGAATTGAACTAGGGTCTCCTGCATTGCAGGCAGATTCTTCACCAACTGAGCTATGAGGCAAGCCTGTATCAGTGTCCTTGTAAGAAGACAGATAAGCTCTCTCTCTCTCTCTTTCCCTCTTTCTGTCTATACCATGTGAGAATGCAACATGAAGAAGACTGACTGCCGACCAGAAAGAAGGGCCTCATCAGACACTTGAACTGCAGCCCCTTGATCTTAGATGTCCCAGCTTTCAGAACTGTGAGCAATAAATTCTTGTTGTTTAATCTACCCAGTCTATGGCCATTTGTTACAGAGCCTGGAGGTGACTGAGATATGTCATAATCCCACTCATTTATTTTTGCTTTTATTGTTTGTGCTTTTGACGTCATATCCAAAGTCAATTTCCAGATCACTATCAAGGAACTTTTCCTCTATGTTTTTTTTTTTTTTTTCCCTAGGAGTTTCACAGCTTTGGATCTTATAAATAAGTCTTTAATACCTTCTGAGTGAATTTTTGTGTAGTCTAAGGGTCTAATTACTTTGCATCTGAATATCCAGTTTTCGCAATAGCATTTATCTCAGAAATCTCAGAAAAATGATGTCGATAAAAGAACCCAGACATACGAGCTCATGCTCCAAGATTTCATTTATGTAAAAAGTACAAAATAGGCAAAAATCTCCTGCAGGGTATCTTGCCTGGAGTATTCCACTCCCGTATTCTTGCCTGGAGAATCCCATGGACAGTGGAGTCTGGTGGGCTACAGTCCATGGGGGTCACAAAGAGTTGGACATAACTGAAGCAACTCAGCACCTCTGTTCATTAAACTAGTGCTTATTGCCTTGCAGGCAGGTCAAATCTGAAAAATCATTGTTTCCAGATCAGCTCAAACATTTTATAGTTTCTTTTGACATTAAAAAATGTAATTTTTTCAATCCAGCCACAAAATGTAACTGATATATGATTCTATTCTATTATTATTCTATAATATTTTATATTTTATTCTATAATATATATTAATATTATATTATTCTGTAAGTATAAAGACAAGCCAAACTAATCTATTGGGTTGGTCAGAAAGTTCATTCAGGTTTTTCCATAAGATGTCATGGAAAAATCCAAACAAAATTTTCAGCCAACTCAATATAATGTTATAGGTCAGGATGGTGGTCACACTTGGGGGTGGTGGTGACAAGATATGGCTAAGAAGTGGAGCAAGGCTTCTGAGGTGCTGGAATGTTCTTTCTCAGTGTGGGTGCTGATGACACAAGTGGGTTCTGATTGTAAAAGTGTACTGAGCCTTCTGCTCCTATGTGTACTTTTCTGTGTTAACATTACACTCCAATAAAAGTAAAATTAAAAGGTAATTTATTCAAATGTTTGTCCATAAGTGATTTACATAAAAATTAATATACATCTAAGTGGTGTGGAAATTTAGAAATCATCATTTTACAAATTTGTGTCCTTTAAAAATTTTTGTATCCATCAGTGTACCATGTGTACCCCAAAATTTGCTTGATTATGTTCTTTTTTAATTTCCACTGTATTTTGTTCCAAAAAAGGGTATCAGGAAATAAGAAAAATGTCTCTTCATTCTGGTGACAAGATGTCAATCAAAAATAGAAGCTACCATTTTTTGAAAGTCTAGTACATGTCACAATTGTAGCTTGTGTTGTCTCTAATTACTCAACATCTGGTGAGATGAGTTTTGTTATTCCTTTTTGCAGATGAGTTAACTGAGGCTCAGAGACATAAAAGAATTTGACCAAGGCCACACTTATTTTTAAACTCAGGTTTGTTTCATTTCCAAACCTGTTTTTTTTTGCACCACATCATGCCATCCACGTGTCTACTTCTTAGGACAATGCCAGCTTTCTGAAATATGCCACATGAACAGTCTACCTGCTGCCCATGAGCAATGGAATCTGGAGACCGGAGACTCATTTGCCTCCATTTCCATTTCTAGTAAATCCAGACACCATGGACTTCCTACCTTAGTCTTCCTGAGTCAAGGTTCCTCCTATTTAGAGAGAGCTCAGACCACCATGATCATATGTTTCAATTTCAGTTTTTGGTTTCTAAAAATAAAAAGAGAATCCATGGTCTAGATATTCTAAAGCTAAGTTTTTCCATCAAATACAGCAAATAAAATACTGAGACATGAGTTGGGGGGGGTGGTTTATATAGTTTTGTCTAAGTTATGAGAAAAAATAGTCTTGCATCAAGGCTCCAAACAGGAAACACAGATTGTATTTTAATCACCATGCGGAACCCTGTGTAAGACTTTTAAACCTTCCTGGAGAAAAAAGAAAGAATATTACATCTGCTTATAAGAAGATAAGGAAGTAAAGCTACTTATACTAGGCTTTTAAGAAAAAATGTACATAGAGACCAAAATTAGGCTGATGTGATTGCTTTATAGAACAGCTTCTCTTTCTTGTCTTACATTTCACCTTAACTCTTCTCCATCAGTCGCACTGCTACTACTTGAGCTTCAGTGGTACATACAGGAGTTCCTGGGCAGATGCTAAGGATGATGCAAGGATCAATTTAGTCCTTCATCAAAAATCCACTGGGTGCCTGCCATATACCAGAAATGCTATGTAGAATAGGATGCTTAGGATAACCTGGTGAGTCAGATTTTTTTCCTGCCTTTAAGAAGCTTTAGTTTTGTCACTAAAGGGCTAGGGATTCAATGTCCTCGCCACCACCCCAGAACTGGCCTGGATCTATAGACTACTCCCAGAACCACTGGTTTTACTTGAAACAAGTCAGTGGAAGCTGAACCTGCTTTGGTTCTCCCCACTCCTCAAGGTTTTATTTAACAAGTCATCTGCCTTCTGCAACAGACACTGTTTCAATCTCCCCTCCATGGCCAGGTTCATACTTTCCTTTTTACTTTCCCATTTGTCCACATGCTATGTTCATGGCATCTTCTGATTGTATACTAGGACCATGTGTGTGTCTGTGTGGGTGCTCAGACACACACATGTGCATCTTCTCCCTAACCAGAGCCTCCCAATCTTCTGAAGGCATAAACCTTGCTTTCAGACATGCTTTGAATGTCTTGTTTGGTCAGTTTTGCTTAAGAAGTACTGTTGATCAACTGACTAACTGGTTGAAAGACTTGGAGCCCACCTGTCCTGCATAGCAGACAGGTTGGCTAATCCGAACCAGTTTCTCTGGGATGAGGCCACCTGAGGCGAAGCAACAGGGCATTGCTGGCCAGCATGTCCACCTCGTGGGGTTTGACATGTTATCAGATGCCAAAGTTTGCCCAGGGTGAGTAACAGCAGGCACTGGGGTTCACTTATTACAGTTACTTCCATGAGAGAAAGTAGCCAGAGAGCATTAAATAAAAATGCAACCTTGGGTCCTTCCTAGAATCTAACATGATATAAAAAATTCCCGAGGTATACAACAAAGTAGAATGGAATAATTCCTGTAACCATAGGGAAATGTGCAGAATTCTTATGAGTAGAACTGTCCAGTGTACTCCATTCCCACCCTTCTTTTCCTATAAAAAATGTCTAGATTTTCTATAAGTCAGTGGGAAAGGTTTATAGGGGATTACCTTTTAGGATAAAGGCTTCCGTTGTGGCTCAGTGGTAAAGAATCCACCTGCAGTGAAGAAGACGCAGGAGATGCAGGTTTGATTCCTGGGTTGAGAAGATGCCCTGGAGGAGGGCATGGCAACCCTTTCCATTATTCTTGCCTGGAGAATCCCATGGACAAAGGAGCCTGGTGGGTTATAGTCCATAGGGTCGCAAACAGTCAGATGTGACTGAGCATGCATGCACACCCTGTAGGATAAACTAATTGTTCTCAAAAACAATTTTTCTCCAGATAAAGCAAATAATAATCAGTAGTGGGGCTCGAGGTTATCATTGCAAGGTATGAGGGTAACTTTCCAAAGAAGAGGCCACGTGGCAACTGCAAACACAACTCTCCATATTTAAGTATAAGCTCCTTTGCTGCATAGACACTAGATAGTCAAGCATCCCAAACCCTAGCTGAGCCCTAGCCCACATCTCCCCAGGCAGTTAGACTCCTACCCCACTAGTCTTGAAATCCCAGAGGATTTCCTCCTCTGTGGGAGAGCAAAATCCTAGACTCAAGTAAACTGTGACTTGGATGAGGCAGCATATCCAGTTATGTCAACATAGCCCGGTGGCTAAAAGTCAGATTGCCTCATTTTGTTCTGGACACACTGTAAGGGTTTGAATCCTGGCTCTGCCACTCATTAAACCGTTACACCGTGGGATAAGCTGCTTAACTTTAGTTTCCTCAGCAGTAACATGGCCATGGCAATCCTCGCAGGGCTATGTGCAAGACTGAACTAGACAGCCCGTGGGAGACATGATGTGGCACATGGGAGTGCTTGGCCAGTTTTTATCTGTCCTACTCCACTGGGTCTCAGACTCAACAGGTGTGATGAAGACCATCCCCTACCAAGGGGAGGCAGGTTTCCCTCTCTTGCCATTGATAGATTCCCACTCACAGGGCTCTCTGTGAAGTTCCCCATCTCTCATAGACTGTCTCCACTTCCTACACTGAATCCCAAACGAGAAGAGGGATCTTCAGTTCAGTTCAGTTGCTCAGTCGTGACCAACTCTTTGCGACCCCATGAATTGCAGCACGCCAGGCCTCCCTGTCCATCACCAACTCCCGGAGTTCACCCAAACTCTTGTCCATCGAGTCGGTGATACCATCCAGCCACCCCATCCTCCGTCGTCTCCTTTTCCTCCTGCTCCCAATCCCTCCCAGCATCAGGGTCTTTTCCAATGACTCAACTCTTCGCATGAGGTGGCCAAAGTACTGGAGCTTCAGCTTCAGCATCATTCCCTCAAAAGAACACCCAGGACTGAGCTCCTTTAGAATGTACTGGCTGGATCTCCTTGCAGTCCAAGGGACTCTCAAGAGTCTTCTCCAACACCACAGTTCAAAAGCATCAATTCTTTGGTACTCAGCTTTCTTCACAGTCCAACTCTCACATCCATACCTGACCACTGGAAAAATCATAGCCTTGACTAGATGGACCTTTGTTGGCAAAGTAATGTCTCTGCTTTTGAATATGCTATCTAGTTTGGTCATAACTTTCCTTCCAAGGAGTAAGCGTCTTTTAATTTCATGGCTGCAATCACCATCTGCAGTGATTTTGGACCCCCCAAAAATAAAGTCTGACACTGTTTCCCCATCTATTTGCCATGAAGCGATGGGACCAGATGCCATGATCTTCGTTTTCTGAATGTTGAGCTCTAAGCCAAATTTTTCACTCTCCACTTTCACTTTCATCAAGAGGCTCTTTAGTTCCTCTTCACTTTCTGCCATAAAGGTGGTGTCATCTGCATATCTCAGGTTACTGATATTTCTCCCAGCAATCTTGATTCCAGTTTGTGCTTCTTCCAGCCCAGCATTTCTCATGATGTACTCTGCATAGAAGTTAAATAAGCAGGGTGACAATATACAGCCTTGAAGTATTCCTTTTCCTATTTGGAACCAGTCTGTTGTTCCATGTCCAGTTCTAACTGTTGCTTCCTGACCTGCATATAGGTTTCTCAAGAGGCAGGTCAGGTGGTCTGGTATTCCCATCTCTTTCACAATTTTCCACAGTTTATTGTGATCCACACAGTCAAAGGCTTTGGCATAGTCAGTAAAGTAGAAATAGATGTTTTTCTGGAACTTCCTTGCTTTTTCCATGATCCAACAGATGTTGGCAGTTTGATCTCTGGTTCCTCTGCCTTTTCTAAAACCAGCTGGAACATCTGGAAGTTCACGGTTTACGTACTGCTGAAGCCTGGCTTGGAGAATTTTGAGCATTACTTTACTAGCATGTGAGATAAGTGCAATTGTGTGGTAGTTTGAGCATTCTTTGGCATTGCCTTTCTTTGGGATTGGAATAAAAACGGACCTTTTCCAGTCCTGTGGCTACTGCTGAGTTTTCCAAATTTGCTGACATACTGAGTGCAGCACTTTCACAGCATCATCTTTCAGGATTTGGTCTTAAGACCTCCAAATTGGAGAATCTTATGACCCTCCAAGCATTGTGAAGGCTGACTTGGAGATGTGTCCTTTTGAAATAATTCCAGGGGAAATAAATAGCCTTCACATGAAGGTGTTCAAAGCAAGTTCTGCCAAATGTTGGTTCTGTGAGGTCTCATCAAGTAAAACCTTCTGTAGTTAAATACATGTTTAAAGGACTAGTACCATCTCTCTTGGAGAGTCCGCATTCATGCTTAGTTGCTCAGCCCTGTCTAACTGTCTGTGGCCCAATGGACTGTAGCCCACCAACCTCCTCCGTCCATGACATTTCCTCATGTTCATCAATATATGAAAGGCTTGAAAAGATTGTGAAGAAACTGACTTGGCTTCATCAATCAATGTTTCTACTATTTATTTTATTACAAACCTGTTGTTAATATTTTGGAACCTGATGTTCTTAGGAAAGCACAGTAGAAATGGTGGGAGATGTCAAAAACAATAATAAATGATGCTACCAGCAGCAGTCACCATTACTTTGTCCTAAATTCTCAGAAAAATATTTTAAACACTCTACATAGTCTTGTCCACAGTTAAGTTCTCCTTTCCCAAAATCACCTTACCTGGCTGCATAACTGAGGTCTTACAGACTCTGGGATTGTTACCTAGGTCCTGTCATAGAGATGACCTGTGTGTGAAAAACTTTCTGTGGTTATTAAACACACACAGCTTGATTTTGATTTTTTTCATAAGAGAGTTATCTTCCTTAGAACACAGATCATTCAACTCCATTCTATACCAATATGTTTTCTCCTCTCACTCCCTCTTTGTGTAGTAATCTACTCTAGAATCTGTTCCCACAGGTTTGGGGAAGGAAAAAAAAGCCCCCAGCCCCCCCTTCCCCTTTGCCTTCCAATGCCCCCGAGCAGCTGGTAGGGTTTATTGCTCTTCCCCAACATTGGCTTCATTCTATACACAGAGTAAGATTGATTATCCTCATTCAAAAATGTGAAGATCCAGCATGCGCCTTTGTCCTGCATCCCCTGAGAGTGAACTGGCATCAGCAGCACGCCATAAAGAGGCAGCACTTTGGGGGCCGGGAGCTTGACAGCAACAGTATGGAGCAGGCGCACAGGAGCCACACCACCACCCCCTGTCCTTGTCAGCCTCTACCTTGAGCTGCCCCTTCACCAGAGAAGAGCATGGACAAAGGAGGCTGGTCCAGTCCTCCTGCGGAGACTGCCTGGCAGTGCTGGCCAGGTGGAAGCTGTAAGCAGAGCAAAAATGGCCTTTCATCCAAAGGCACCGTCACTTACAATCCAGGGCTGCACTAATGTTGAGCAAGATGTGCTCTGTGTGTGCATATGTTTGCACACACATGTGCACACAATGCACACAGTGTCTGCCTGAGAGGCCCCCAAGGCAGGTTACACAAACCTGGCACACGACAAGGTTCTCGCCAGGCTCTCATTTTTCATTTCACCAGTTGGGCTGAAATAAAAACTCAGAGCCCCCACAGTATTGAACCACCATTCCAGAGCCAGCCAAGGTTTGGAACATAAAGAGAGCTGAACAAACCAGCATGTAGGCAACCCCAGGGAAAGTAATTGTTCTTCTTAGCAGCCTGGCTGCTTCTCTGCTTAGCATCTGAACAAGTTAATTTGGAAACATGGCCTTCTGGAAAGAAATGGCACTCATCTCAGCATCCGATGGATTCATGGGGAGAAATGCCCTTTCGCCAGGTAGAAACAGTAAATTATATTTGAAATCCATTTCTATTGAAGGGGAAAAAAAAATCTCCACTTTCCCAGGAGCCACTCTTTTGGCCTGATGGCAAGATTTAACCATGGCTGTCCAACTTCAGGGGTCACTTTTGTGCTCACACCGGTGTCTGGCAACCAGGGTAAGAATTTTACTAATCAAACCAGGAGCAGTTTAATTAAATACAAATTCACATAAAGACGTTTGCCCTTTGCTAATCTTGGGCTTCAAGGAACTAATCTCAGCAGCATCTAAATCAGATAAATAGGCTAAATTGATCCTGCTCCTTAGAAAGGGTGCTTCATCTAGATCCAATCAACAGCAGATTGAGGTGTGATGTGAGATGAGGGGAAGGAATCAGGCCATCCACTGATTCTGGGATGGGAGTCGGACTTCAAGGAGCAAAAACACCTCTGTTTCATGTTGGCTTTGTTCCCCGATGAACTCTGGGGCTGCTGAATTATGGCGACAGCACTGCCCTTTCTTCTGGACAGAGGGAGAGACAGCAGTGGGCTCAGAGAGGAAGAGCTGGAGAAATATGATCTAGACACTGTGTCTTTTTGTTCTGTCCACAGTTTTGCAAGTCTGCATTTGACCTTCCATCCCCTATTAATTAGGACCTGCTATGTTTCTGGCACTGAGCTAGATGTTTCCCAAATCATTTTTCATACCATACACCTGGAAAGTCAAGTAAAAAGTAACACGGGATAGGTGTCCCTGGGAGTAAATCCTATCTCGCAAGGATTAGCTGTGTGACTTGGGACAAGTCAGTTCAGCTCTCTGAACCCCAGTTCTCTCATCTGTAAGATCAAAAGAGTGATAGCCACAGTGAAAGATTAACTGTGAGAAACCTTAAAAAAAAAAAAAAAAACCCACATCACACAGCTATCACTCTCATTCCCATTTTACAGACGGGAATGTGGGTCAGACAAGATGAACTGTCTCAGACCTCACTGCAAGTAAGTCACAGAGTTGGGGGATACAAATTAATGAAGCATACTTTCAAGAAATTGAGGAGTTGGGAAACAGGAATAAATGCTAGAAAGGGAAGTTTAAAAGTTATTAGAGAAACAATGGTATGCAAGTTTGATAAGATTTCAGATTGTGAGATTAACAAGAGAGAGAAGAAAAAAACCAAAGATTAAGCCTTGGGGCCCATCTGTGCCTCAGGCTGGGAAAAAGAGGCAGGAATCCCCTTTCTCCTTCCTATCATTGATATCTTGGGGCTGAGGAATGTACCTGATTGCAGGTGAGTTACTCGGTAGGCCTCAGATGACAAAGGAAGCCCAATGTGAGGGACACAGAAAACGGAAGGTGGTAGGGAAAACTCAGGGAGGAAATTCAAACAACCTCAAAAGCACTATAGGATCCTAAAATAATGAAAAGTCTTATTTGGGTGACCAGAAAGAATTATGTAGGGCACAAGCTAGGGAAGAATGGAAAGTCAAAAGATGAAGATCAAGTTCAGTATCCTTCTAAGAATAGGCATCATCCACTCATTCCTTTCAGTTCAGTTCAGTCACTCAGTTGTGTCCAACTCTTTGCGACCCCATGGACTGCAGCACGCCAGGCTTCCCTGTCCATCACCAACTCCCGGAGCTTGCTCAAATTCATGTCCACCGAGTTGGTGATACCATCCAACCATTCAATTCTTTTATTCTTTCCCAAATTTTAGGCAGGAGGATGCTACTCAATTTCATGAATAAATAGATCTCCTGCCTTCAAGGATGTCTCAGTCTGCGATCACAGGAAAAAGAGAAGAGAGCCATGTGAATGAGGGGAAGTAGGGGGCCTGAGGAGGTGATAGGGTGGAAGTAACAGAGCAGAGGAAGTCTGACTCGTGGGTAAGTGACAAAGTACTCAAATGACAAGATGATGCCAGGAAGTTGACAGAATGAGCCAAAGATGAGTAACCCACAGTTTTAAGGACAGTAGTGATGACAACAGCAATTCTATTTTCAGAGCTCTTAATTCCTTTTTGTCTGTTTAACTTTCCTACCTACAAATATGTCTCATTTAGTCCTCACAATGTTAATATGTAGTATATGACATTCCCCCTTTATTTATGGATGAGGAAACAGAGGCTCAGAGTAGCAAAGTTTCACAGTCTCTAATCCATAAGTTTGGGACAAGATATTTCACTGCAGTGTCATGTAGCAAATCCACAAAGTCTTCCAGCACCACTTTCTTCCTAATAAACCATATCCAGATTTTACTGGCTTGTATCAAGGATATCTACAAAATCTTCACAGTAGTTTTGGTGTTCAGAGTTGTTGTTGTGTTTTTTTTTTTTTCCTGGAATTTTATCCAAAGAAAGAACATGGTGTAATAACCCAATTCAAAAGCTAACATCAATCTCCTTTTGTGCTGAGAATCTGAATTTCATCAAATGGATCTCTTGAACCCATTCCTTATGAGTTAATAATTAAAGTTCCCACTGCACAACCTCCACGGGTGTGTTTGTTTGTATTGCCTAATAATTGGCATCCAAAGACAGTTTACTGCACCCTCCAAAAAAAGGCTTTGAAGTGTGTGTCCTCTTCTTTCCAGGAACAAAATGGTCCTTTGAGAAAATTAGCACTACCTTGGCTGTAGAGATAATCCAGTCTAATCCAGTTCTTCAATTATGGACTGAACCTCAAGTACCAACCAGTTGAATGATTTGCTGAGAGTGGTGAGAGCATTTTATTTAAATTCATGTGTCAGTATTTTTGTATTTTATTGGCACTTATATGTCCTTTATGTAAAATTATGAACTATAGTCTATCAGGAATTATCTAGTTTAATGCCCTCATTTTATAAATGAGGAAACAGAGGCACAGAGCAAAGTGATAAATCTGATCATCACTGGTTTACGGGGAACCGGTGAGAGAGCTGAAATCCCGGTCTCCCAACTCCCTCCTTGGACATTTTGCATAGACAGTGCTTCTCTCAATACAGTCCATGGACAACATCATGTGTTAAAGAAAATCTGCCTCCCATTCTGGACTTGCTAAATCATGATTTCTGGTAGTAGCTCAGAAATCTCAAAGCCTATGCCTGAGGACCCCTGGCATGTAGACATTGCCATTTTTAAAATGCAGATTTGATTGTCTAGTGCTATGATAAGACAATGTTGACTTTCCCCTTGTATCTAAGACCTTCATGGAGAAAGCAGTCAAAGATCCCTTATAAACTTTCATTAGATTTTTCCATTGTGATTTTTTTTTTTTTGCATGTGTACATAAGTAAATGACAGCCCCCTCCAGTATCCTTGCTTGAAAAATACAGAGGAGTCTGGTGGGCTATAGTCCATGGCGTTGCAAAGAGTTGGAAAGGACTGAGCAACTGAGCACTCATGCATGCACCTTCCATTAAGTCAGTGTTCCCTTCCCTCCTTGAAGCTCTTTTTCTGTGCCAAGAAAAGGCAGGCAGAGGTGGGCAACATCAGCACCTCACTTTTCCTGCCTTCTGACTACTGTTGGCTCCTTCTCCACTTTGGTCTCCTGCTCAATTTTCTCTCAATGAACCTGTTTGGTTCATTGCAGGAACTCCCTAAAGAGTCCTACTTTTTACTCATATTGTGCCTATTCTAAATATTTACAAATTTGGGAAGAGAATGAAAAGAGATGATGAATTTGAGTCAAGAGAACATTCTACACACATTTTCAAATGTGCCAGGCAAAGCATTGCATCTACTTGTCCCATATCAATGAGATTATGAATCCAGACTAGAGGTTGGCTCTCCAGATTTTCAGATCACTGTCCATGTCAAGACTTGAAAAAATGCTATTCCTTTTAGAGTCAATTTCTAATAAGAATCCTGCTAACTCAGCTTTACCAGAATCCCCACACTTGATGTCTGGTCACCTTTGATTTCCGATCAAGTTCCTTATCCTCCACCAACCCCCAGATCACCCTGATCAGCATATCTGATCACTCTGGCCTGCCTTTAGCAAGCATCTTGTTAGGTCAGGTTCATCAGAATCCTCCCTTACCTGTAGTGTTTCCTCTTAGTAATTCCGTACCCACTGGCTCTTCTCCTACCCTGGCTCCTTGGCCTTATTGTATTTGGAGTTAAATCCAATCTCTCTCCCCTAATACAAAATTTCATTGTATTAAGTAGCTCCTCTTCAAGAAAGTTTTTTTTATCATTCTTTTAAAGTGTCATGAATAATTTCTTCCTTAACAATATAATCTCTATAAATGGTCTATCTGTGGTTCCCTTGGTTTTTCTAAAATTGGTGGGGCAAAACTCAAAGTCACCCTGATCCCAAATCACAAAGAAAATGTATACTCCATTTATGTGCTAGCTCACTATTCAATATAACACCTATTAAACCATAATGAAATGACAGTTCAATATTGCAAAGCTCATGCTGGCCAAAAATTGGTGAACTAGATGTTTTAAAATACAAATGCCCTAAAAATTGAGTGCCTGTCTTCACCACAATGAGAATAAAGCTCCAGGTGTTTACGTGGCCTAGACTGCCATAGAGAGTGGAGTAAAGTTCAAGAATCCACTGAGTTTTAGAGTCCAACAGGAAAAAAATGGAATCATTCCTACTTCTATTCCACTTTCAGTCTTCTCACACAGATCATGAGAACTGTGATACATCCAATGGATAATTGCACAACTCTTCAGGTTTCATTGGATGTATGATCATGAGAAGAGACAGTGTTTATTAGCTGACTCTGCCCTAGAGGGGGCTTCCCTCATAGCTCAGTCAGTAAAGAATCTGCCTGCAGTGCAGCAGACACAGGTTCGATCCCTGAGTCAGGAAGATTCCCTGTAGAAGGAAATGGCAACTCACTCCAGTAGCCTTACCTGGAAATCCCATGGACAGAGAAGCCTGGTGGGCTGCAGTCTATGGGGTCACAAAGAGTTGAGCACGACTGGGCAACTAACACTGCTACTTCTGCCCTAGAATATCTTTTCAATGCTGATCTGTGGCAAGGTGACCAAACACCATGACCCAAGCCAAGTAGATGATTAAGTCAGACAGCTAATAAGTACATACTGAGACTCCAGGCAGGACAAAGTAGCCAGGATAACTACAGTTAGCATGTGACCACCTTAGATCAGCATGCTGGACACTGATGATCTGCTACTGCTTAACCTGCTTACCACCATGCCACATGCCAGATGCCTGATGTCCTGCTGTCTCTATCAGCCATCATGGCATATCTCTTTCTCTCCTTCCTTGCTGCCACGTTGTACTCCCCCCCCAGCTCATTCATTCAATACCACCTATTGAAAATGCTGGTTGATGGTTTCACTGTCTTCTCCCCTATTGGTTGATACAGAGACCAGGAAAATATTTTCAAATATACACTATATAAGAAGTGGCTAAGCCCCTGTATTTTAGAGTCAGACTACCCGCATTCCTGGTGGGCCTCTCTGGTGGCTCAGATGGTAAAGAATCTGCCTGCAATGCAGGAGACCCGGGTTTGATCCCTGGGTCAGGAAAATCCCCTGAAGAAGGGAATGGCTACCCACTCCTGTATTCTTCCCAGGAGAATTCCATGGACAGAGAAGCCTGTCAGGCTACAGTCCATGGGGTTGCAAAGAGTCAGATATGACTGAGCAACTAATACACAAAATGTAACACCCAATTTCCTAGACCTAATTCTGTGATTTACTCCTTTCTATCCCTAAGACCTTGGGGAAGTTGCTTAGTCTCACCAGGCCTTAGTTTATCATCTTTAAAAGAGAGAAAATAAGAATTATATTTTAGGTTTGTTGTGTAAATGAGATAGGGCTTACCTCATAGCTCAGTTGGTAAAGAATCCACCTGCAATCCGGAGACCTAGTAAATGAGATAATACACATAAAGGTTTAGCATAGAGAATTCAGCGAATTCTCATTAAGTAGTAAGGCCCCCATTCAGAACTCTTGAGCTGTTCCATGGTTTTACATGTGTCATTGAGCTCTTTTTAAAAATTAACTGTTTTTATTTTTGGTTGTGCTGGGTCTTCTTTGCTTTGCGTGGGTTTGCCTCTAATTGTGGCAAGTGGAGGCTACTCCTCATTATGGTGCACGGGTTTCTCACTGTGGTGGCTTCTGTTACTGTGGAGCATAGGCTGTAGGTGCACGGGGTTCAGTAGTTGTGGCACAGGGGCTTAGTTGCCCTGTGGCATGTGGGATCTTCCCAGAACAGGGATTGAACCCATGTCCCGGGCAGGTGGATTCTTATCCATTCTACCACCAAGGAAGTCTTCACTGAACTCTTATAACAACTTTCTATGGTATCATGATCATCCATATTTTGCAATGAGGAAGCTGAAGCACAGACAGGTATACAACAAGCCTAAGATCCTAAAGCCAGTAATGGCAGGACCGGGATTTGAAGCCAGGCTGTTTGGTGTCAGAATCTGTGCTCTTAACCTCCATGCCCCACTCCCTTGAAACAAAGCTGAATCTGGTAACCATATGGGAATATCCTATGTTACTCTCTCAGGACTCTTTACGACAGTGCCACCATTTGCACTGGAAAGTGATGTCACTGTGGGTGAATCCTTTTCATCACTTTCTCATGATGTGGAATCAGATAGGGCTAATTTTTATACTGGCTGACATCTGGTGGAAGCTATGCTTGAGGCCAGCGGTACTCAAACTTCTCCTGATCCTTGTTCCTTGTTCCTAGTTCATCATTCAATAGTTTCTGGGAATGTGCCCTAAACCTGTATTGGCACAGCATATGCCTAAACTATAACCTTCCAACAAAGGCAAATGGAAGATAGACGTGCACACATTGCTTCATAACAGAATAATGACTCCCAGGAATGAAACAAATACGGTGGCCTGGTCACTAGAAAATCAAGACACACCATCTCAGCTTTGGATACAACATGCCCCTTGATATTTGGTGAAAACGGCTCAATTCTTGAGCCAAAATGGGCCTCCATAAGGGTTGCCCTTATAGCTCAGCTAGTAAAGAATCTCCTTGCAGTACAGGAGACCTGGGTTTGATTCCTGGGTTGGGAAGATCCCCTGGAGAGGAAATGGCAACTCATTCCAGTATTCTTGCCTAGAGAGTCCCTTGGACAGAGGAGCCTGGCAGGCTACCTGCCCACCAGGTCGCAAGAGTTGGACACAACTTAGCAACTAAACCACCACAAAGAAAGAAGCAGGACGCTCTCCAAAATCTAAAGCATGTGAGGATTTTGACCAAAATTAACCCTGAGGTGCATGCCTACAGCTACCCAAGGAAAAAGGAAAACCAATCCCTTTCCCACACGTTATCCTTTCTGACTCCAGATTTCTGAAGAATTGAAGAAAGGTAAGGACCCCAAAGGACTTAGAACTATCTGGATAATTTTCACAGACAAAGTTTTAGAAATAGAAAAGCAGTTCTATTTAATAAAAGGGAGAAAGAAACAGCTTTCAAAGCATAAAAATTGCCACCATGAGCCTTCCAGGGACACACTCAGAAACCCTGCTGAAAAACTGACTTTCTTGTATAAGCAATCGGATAATAAGACTCCTTTAAGAAGCCCAGAATAGTTAAATTCATCACCATAATTTAATTGTACAGGTTATTAAAGAGCAGTTCGCCTCCCCTCTTTCTCCGGCGCTGCTTCTGTGTATTAAACTCAGACTAATCAAATTGGGAGATTCCAAGAGTACTGTATTAGTCATCCCCATTCCTTTTAATTTGTTTAATGGCCTTCTCTGTGTGTGTTTTCTGACTGGCTGGACATTGCTTAGCCTTACCATGACATGTAAGTAAAGAATGGATAGGAAAACTTCTGCAGAAAAGAATAAAGCGTGCCTCCATTCTAAACTTACATCTGATGTTTGAGTAATTCATGGGACGTGGCCTGCAAGCAATGGCGCTTATTATTTCTGCTGAGCGGTCTCCAGACACAGGAGAAGAGAGAGGGCGAAGAAAGGAAGGAAGAAAGAAAAAAAAGGAGTCTGAATTTACACTCACCGCTTCAAAAGCCCTTTTGTACTCAGCCAAGTTCTCCCGGTTGAAGATGCCCGATTTGCCAAAAAGTCGCCTGCAAGAAAGCACGCAACACAACAAAAGTATAAAATAGTCCATTAAAGGACTCTTTTTCTGCCCACCCCCACCTTGTTTTAATTTTTCTTTTACATGAAAGACATATTTTTAGAGAGTGGCACTTAGTACTCAACAATGCTGGCTGGGATTAGCAAAGATTCACCTCGTTAGTGAAGCTTTGAGCACCAGTGGTCTCTTTGGGTCGATTGTCTTTTCACCTGGCTCAGGCCACCAAGTCATGGTGAACTAAGAATAGGGGTTATTTAGCATGTAGCACCCGTCGGAGAGCAGCCTCTCTGAGCGGTGGTCTGAGGGGAGTGAGAATGGCTGTCTTGTTTGGGTGGTTGTTTTTAGCTGTTTTTACACATTCAGACTTTCTGCCATTCAGCCAGGGAGGCCACGTGTCCAAAACCTGAAAGGGGCTAGCACTTTAGAACAACTTGGTTAAACTTACCATTTCGTATGGAGGACAGTTTAGGCAATTTTCCAACCAATTGTGAAAACTGAATGTTTTTAAATGTTTACATTTCTACACAGATGCTAAAACCTTTGCATAGGTTGTGGGGTGGGGGAGCAGGTAGGGAAGCAGGAGAAAGTAAAAATCAACAAAGAGTGATTGGTAACTTCTTCCATCACAGGCTGCCTGGACACCTGCTGAAAAGTCACAAGTCTAGTGAAGTCACTGGTTCAATGTTTTGGTTTCCATGATGCCAACTGGCTGACTTTTCCAATGAACTGCCCAGTTGTTTGGCATTTTTCAGAAACAACTCTGGATCAATTTGAATTATTTAGAAGCAAGTATCCCATTGGTGGGTGATCAAAGCCTGTGTTTTCTTTTTATTTCCTTCCTGGGCACCTGCTGCTTTGTCTATTTTAATACTGATTAGTACAATCAACCTTGGGAAGGGTAGTTCAGTTTACTTCAACAAATATTTTATTGAACATCTGTCATGCCAAGCACACTGCTAGCTTCTGGAGATAGAAAGATAAAATGCGGTGCTTGCTATCATCCACAATTTGGGGATTTAATGGGAGACAGATGTGTTTTCAAAGCACTGCCACCAAAAGAAACCCAGAGTGGTTTGAAACTACTGGGGAGAAGCCTTTGGTGCAATCTGGGCTCCCAGGAACAGCTTCAAGGAGGTGAAGACTGGGTGAGGTTTTAAAGGATATGGAGGGGGCTTCCTTGGTGGCTCAGTGGTGAAGAATCTGCCTGCCATTGTACTAGGAACACCGGTTTGATCCCTGGTCTGAGAAGATCCCACATACCACAGCGCAACTAAGCCCATGTGCCCCAACTACTGAGCCTGTATCTCTAGAGCCTGGGAGCAGCAACTACTGAAACCCTCATGTTCTAGAGCCCATGCATCACATCAAGAGAAGCCACTGTAATGAGAAGCCAGTGTACCACAACCAGAGAAAAGCCCTTGCAGCAATGAAGATCCAGCAGAGCCAAAAACAAATAAATAATTTTTAAAAAAGACACCAGATCTATGAGACTGCCTCTAAGATCCCCAGTTTAAAAAAAATAAATAAATAAAGGATATGGGGGAATAAACCAGCTAACAAAGAAGGAGAAAGGAATTCCAGAAAGAAGGAATCACACAAGGCGAGGAAAAGATGCATGCAATAGTGTTGATGGGTTTTTAAGAGACTTGTAAATGAGGCATTTTGTTATCTGGAAGTTACCAGCTGAGTAGGGATTAGTTATCTGATTGACCCATCCTAGCTTAGGGCAAAGCTGCAAAGAAACAGATATGAAATAGGTAACTGTTGTGTGAAATATCAATAACCTCAGATATGCAGATGACACCACCCTTAAGGCAGAAAGCTAAGAAGAACTAGAAAGCCTTTTGATGAAAGTGACAGAGGAGCCTGAAAAAGTTGGCTTAAAACTCAACATTCACAAAACTAAGATCATGGCATCTGGTCCCATCACTTCATGGCAAATAGATGGGGAAATGGTGGCAGACTTTATTTTTGGGGCTCCAAAATCACTGCAGATGGTGACTGCAGCCATGAAATTAAAAGACGTTCCTTGGGAGAAAAGCTATGACTAACCTAGACAGCATATTAAAAAGCAGAGACATTACTTTACCAACAAAGGTCCATCTAGTCAAGGCTATGGTTTTTCCAGTAGTCATGTATGGATATGAGAGTTGGACTATAAAGAAAGCTGAGCACCAAAGAATTGATGCTTTTTAACTGTGGTGTTGGAGAAGACTCTAGAGAGTCCCTTGGCCTGCAAGGAGATCAAAGCAGTCAATCCTAAAGGAAATCAGTCCTGAATATTCATTGGAAGGACTAATGCTGAAGCTGAAATTCCAATGCTTTGGCCACCTGATGCGAACAACTGACTCATTGGAAAAGACCCCGATGCTGGGAAACATTGAAGGTGGGAGAAGAAGGGAACAACAGAGAATGAGATGGTTGGATGGCATCACCAACTCAATGCACATGAGTTTGAGTAGGCTCTGGGAGTTGGTGATGGACAGGGAGCCCTGGCATGCTGCAGGCCATACAGTTGCAAAGAGTCAGACACAACTGAGCAACTGAACTGAATGCAGTGTTCTGTGTTAGTTGCTCAATCATGTCTGACTCTGCGACCCAGACTGTGGCCTGCCAGGCTCCTTTGTCCATGGGATTCTTCAGACTAGAATACTGGAGTGGGTAGCCATGCCCTTCTAGAAAGGATCTTCCCAACCCAGAGATCGAACCTCGGTCTTCTGCTTTGCCGGCAGATTCTTTACCATCTGAACCACCAGGGAAGCCCATGAAACAGATAAACTCTGCAGAATCGTATGAGAAAGGTTGAGCAGGAATGGTGAGGTCAAGAGAACCAATTCTACACGGTTCTACCCTAGCATTAATTTCACTGGTGAAGGATTGCTTAAGCCAAGCAGTGTTTCCACTGAACTGGTTCAGACATAGGCACTTAATCCAAATAGATTAAGTGAGAAAAAAGGATACATTTCTCAGAGTTTTGGGGAGTGAGAATCTTCCTTTCATTCACTTAATTTAGTGGTAATTTGATGCGTGGTTGGGAAACACAGCAGCTATGTTGCTACTATGAGAGACATTAAATTCCTGTCATACTGTTTGGTGTCTCTGTTTCTTTTCTTTTGCTAAGTCTATCTTGAATTTCCTTTGGAAATCAATCCCTTTCATTTGTGTGTCTTGAGTGGAATCAATCTCATCTTCAGCTTCAGGTAGATTGAGTTAGGTTTTCTGTCCCTTGCCAAAATAGACTTCTAATTAATACACAGAACAAAGGATAGAGTAAGAAATATAAAGAAAAGGCAGGAGTTAATGCATGAAATGCAGCCACTTGCTTCAGGTAGGGTTATTGATCTAGCTCTAAACTTTTCAGCAGCCAGTGCAAAGAGAGAAATATAAGCATTTGTTGCTACAGACTAAATGTTTATATCCACCCCCCATTCATATGTTGAAATCCTATTCTCTAATATTATAGTATCTGGAGGTGGGGTCTTCAGAAGGTGATTAGGTCTTAAGAGTGAAGCTCTCATGAATGGGAGAGCTGTCCTATTATAAAATATATATACTGTCCTTATAAAATTAAAAGATGACCCAGAGAGCTCTTTTTCCTTTTCCTTCTGTAAGGACATATCAAGAAAATAGCTGTCTATGAACCAGGACATGAACCCTCATGTCCTGGATCTTCCAGCACCTTCCCAGCCCCTAGATCAAAATTAGGAGAAATTTCTGTTGTTTATAAGCCACCCAGTCTATGAGATTCTGTTATAGCAGCCAGAATGAACTAAAACAGTTATTTTCAAAGTTTATAATGTTTATTGATTAAAACAATCCAGATGCTTAGAAAAAGGACAACTATTCTTAGAAATAGGAATCTAAAAGAAATTTCTGCCATGGGCCATTTGATGTGGTGGCAAACAATAGTCTCAGTAAATATCCTTACAATAAATAAAATTAATACTTATGCTTGCTTGATTTTTCAACCTCTGTTAGTGTAAGCTGAAGACTTTATAACCAAATATAATAATTTAGGAAAAGTAACTCTACTGGAGTCTAAAACCACAGAATCTGGAAATCTAGATTTTTGCAGCGTTGGATTAATCCAGTGAAAATTTTCTGTTTCTCCTGAGTAACAATTTCCTGTAGAGCCCTAGGAGGGTCCTAGTGACCTCAGAGCCCCTTTGAGGCTTGCAAAAATCTGTGTCTCCCCAGACCTACTTCAGTTAAGAGTCTCTGCTTGGATCTCCACTTTCCAAAAAAAAGAAAAAAGATTTTTACTAATGAGTTTTTAAACAAATGAACAAAATCCTTTCAAGAACTAATGAGTTGGATAAATTTATCGTCTACTTATTTTTCAGATCTGTCCCTATAAGAAGCATTGCTTCTTTCTAAGATTTTATAAGTGTAGATGAATTGGAGATCATGAATCCTGAAAATACCCAGAGGGCACTTAGTTTCTGTCTGGTCAAGAAAAGACCCTAGGTCTCAACAGTTGAGTTTCTTTGGAAAATCTGGAAAGAAAAAACTGTATGTGCTTCACTCAGCCCTTCCATTCTTCTTTTTCAAAGAGGACTGTCCAAAGGAAGTTCTTTGCTCATCCACACCATCAGTCTTATTCTAGTTATCCTTGCCCTAACTCTAATGTGGAGAGTATTGCTTATATCTGGGGTATAAATCTTGGGTTCAACCAACAGGCTTAGCTGTGTCTAACTGAACTACTTACTCCCTTCAACATAGCCTCCTCAGTAATAAAGGACTAACAGTAACAACCCAGCCCTAACAAAGTCAGTCCCTGGAGAAGAAAATGCAACCCACTTCAGTATTCTTGCCTTTCCGTGGACAGAGGAGCCTGGTGGGCTACAGTCAATGGGGTCACAAAAGAGTAGCACACAACTTAGCAATTAAACCAAACATAGTAAGTGGGGATTAAACAATTCATTCATAGGATATGCAGTCAGCTAATGGAGAAGGCAATGGCATCCCACTCCAGTACTCTTGCCTAGAAAATCCCATGGACGGAGGAGCCTGGTGGGCTGCAGTCCATGGGGTCACGACTGAGCAACTTCACTTTCACTTTTCACTTTCATGCATTGGAGAAGGAAATGGCAACCCACTCCAGTATTCTTGCCTGGAGAATCCCAGGGACGGCGGAGCCTGGTGGGCTGCTGTCTATGGGGTCGCACAGAGTTGGACTCTACTGAAGCGACTTAGCAGCAGCAGCAGCAATGATGATATTGATGGAATAATATGCACAGGTGAGCCTGAGCAGCTAGCTGGCAGTCTTGCTGTTCCAGTGTGTGATCTAAATCTATCCTAGTATCACATCATTGAGGGTGATGGAGTCAAGATTTTGTGACTGGCTGGGAGTTTCAGGATGGTGGCAGCGACTTTAGACTCTCCCAGATTTTCAGCACCTGTTTTTATATTTTGACTCTGGAATATTGGTCCAGGAGAATACTAATGACATGGAGAGCCATCTTTCAATTCCTTTCTCAAAATGAGGTTTCCAGAAGTTTCCTCACCTGGCTTTGCCGTTCTCTCCACATTCCCCCCTGCAATTTGAGAAAGGAGTCTGGACAGGAAGAAAGTGAAGTTGCTCAGTCATGCCTGACTCTTTGTGACACCATGAACTGTAACCTGCCAGACTCCTCTGTCCATAGGATTCTCCAGGCAAGAATACTGGCACGGGTTGCCATTTCCTTCTCCAGGGGATCTTCCTGACCCAGGAGAACTTCCCAAAGTGCTAATCCTACATTATCACAGGACATATTGTTACAGGATTTTTTTTTTTTTACTATATTTAGTATATTTGAATATATTTACTATATTTAGTGTATTTGAATATTACTATATTCAACTGCTTTATTTCCTCAATTTGGTTCAGAACCAAGGCAGTAAAAAAACAATATTTACTGGGCCCCTGTGAAGACTATTAAGAAAAAGTTGATTTCTAGTTGTGATTAAAGTCAGTTTAACCTTATCAGAACTTCTTGAGATGAGCAGTTAAAGCTCATAATGACTTTAAAAAGGACTTCCTCTTTTAATTAGTGGTTTGATAACATCCTTTCCTGAAACTGAAGTTGAAATTTCACTTTTCAGATGGAACCCCTACCTGAGACAAGGACACACGAATGGGAAATTACCAATAATGATACTGCAGCACAATGATAAGTTGAGTTTTCCAAACATAAGAAATCCCCATGTTAAGTAGTGCAGGATAGTGACAAAAGGAAGGGCATGGTTGCTTGATATCCTTGACTCTTGACCTTGTTGTTATAGCACAGATAAGAGTAACAAAATGTCTACTAAAAATTGAGATGTACCCCTAGGAAAGATGAGCACCAACTTTTTAGGCCAGAGGATGACAAAGGGGTAGGGGGCAGAGAGCAGAAAGTTATTTTGGTAGAAAGGATATAGTTGGGGGAAAGGCCACCCTCAGGACCAGCTCACCTTCCTGCTAGAAGCTACAGCATCAGTGATAACGAATCACTCCTTCAGTTGGCAAAAGCAGCCAGATGCACAACTCCAACGTGAAGGCATAGCTTCAGCCTCCACCATCTTAAATTCATGCCTGCATTCTTGGCCCCGAGAGATACACAGAGGAAAAGGAAATTAGCAATTTGGAATACGTTAGGGTCAAATGGCCTCACTAACATCTGATGAGATAGGTCTCTATGGAACTGCTGGGAGCCACTGCCCTGAGTGACACAGGTCTTAAAAGGTTATGGGTAGACCCTATAAAACTCTCAACTTCCTTAAATAATCCCATTATAAAGCCATTAGTTCATGAATTCATCTAAACCCTTTTGGATCTGCTCATTTTTCCAACTTGAACCCAACAGATTTTCTTTGCTGCCTCCTGCTGAGTCAATTTTTTTTCCCCTTTTAACTAGTCCAATGATCATGTCTTTGAAAACAGATTCTAACTTCACAAACTTAACCTATTTGAATAACATTTGCAAATTCTTGCAGATTGATATCTCTTTTCTGTTTAAATAACTACCACCACTTCCCTGTGAATTCAATAGTCAGAACTAAAAGAATCTGAACTTAAAATGAGGGTAACATTGATTTCTTTGAAAAGAAAATCATTTCTCTCTCAAGATATTCAAAATGCATTTTTATGAAAAAATAGCACATAATACCTTCTCATCACAAAATTGAATAAGACAATATATTTCACAAGGCATCTAAAACTATGCTACTTCTATAAGCTTAAGGTCAACACATTTTATAAGAGACCCTAAAAAAGCACTAACCAAAAGAAAAATTAATAATTTTTGATTACTTTAAAATTAAGAACTTCTGGGACTTAAGGGGGTTAAAAAGGTACTCATAGAGTAGAAAGGGGTTTTGCAATATTTAGCTAATTTGTAGTATTTCTTACATCTAAAATATATAAAGATCTTATTTAATTGAATAAGAAAAAGAAACTAAAAAGAAAAATGGACAAAAATAGGCTCCTCACAAAAAAGGAAATCTAAGTGGATTAAAAAAAAATGAAAATGTTCTAGTCATCAAGGAAATGAAAAATAAAACCATGATGAGACAGGGATACCCAACAGATGGCTACATTAAAAGCAAACAATCGCCAGTCCTGGTTTGATGCGTGATACAGGGTGCTCAGGGCTGGGGCACTGGGATGACCCAGAGGGATGGGATGGGAAGGGAGGTGGGAGGGGGTTCAGGATGGGGAACACATGTACACTCATGGCGGATTCAAGTCAATGTATGGCAAAACCAATACAATATTGTAAAGTAAAATAAATAAATTAATTAATTAAAAAATAAAGTAAAAAAAGGGCAAACAAACAACAATAATAACAAAAATACTAAGTGTTGATGAGAATGTGGAACAATGGAAACATACAAACATTGTTGGCAGGAAAGTAAGCTGTTTGGCACCACTAAGGAAAGCTGAAAGTATGTAAAGCCCCAAATCCCATCCATGTCGCTCCTTGGTTGGCTACCCTAGAGACACACACACATAAAAATGTGCACCAGACTCACACAGAAAACAATATGGTTACCAAAGAGGAGAGGAAGGGACAAATTAAGGGTATGGGATTAACAGATAAAAACAACTATATATAAAATGAATAGCAACAAGGATTTCCTATATAGCATAGGGAAATACATTCAATATCTTATAATAACTTCTGATGGAATATTGTCTGAAAAAATATATAACTGAATCACTCGGCCGCATACCTGAAATTAACACAATATTGTAAATCAACCATTTGCTGCTCCGTCACTCAGTTGTGTCCGACTCTTTGCAACTCCATGGACTGTAGCATGTAGCATGCCAGGCTTCCCTATCCTTCACCATCCCCCACAGCTTGCTCAAACTCATGTCCATTGAGTTGGTGATGCCATCCAACCATCTCGTCCTCTGTCATCTCCTTCTCCTCCCGCTTTCAATCTTTCCCAGCATCAGGGTCTTCAGTAAAAAAATGTGTACCAGGAGCCATTTATGAGGACATTTGCAGCAGCATTTGTATACAGCCAAAGGCGGGAGGCAGCCCAAATGTGTCTCTACAGTGCTGTGTGTGCTCAGTCATGTCCTACTCTTTGTGATTCCATGGACTGTAGCCCACCAAGCTCCTCTATGCATGGAATTTTCCAGGCAAGAATACTGAAGTGGGATGTCATTTCCTTCCCATTCTCAATGGGTTGGACATTCCCAACCCAGGGATCAAACCCGCGTCTCTGGCATCTCCTGCTTTGGCAGGCAGATTCTTTACCATGTGCCACCTAGGAAACCCATCTCTACAGTAGAAAGCATGAATAAATCAGGGTATAATAAAATAGGTAAATACTGTTGTGAAAATGAACAAATTACAGTCACAGGTAACAATGCTAAATCTTAAAAATAAATATCATGTTAAGTAAAACAAGCCAGATATTCTAAAAAAATTCATGAGACACACTTGAATGTTGAAATTTAAGAGTATATAAAGGAAGTAATAACCATAACAGCTATTGTCGTGGCTGGTGTGCTTCTCCTTTACAGGACCCAACACTACTCAAAGCTGCTGAGAATATTTTCTGGTGATGGCTCTCAGCCATTCTCTCACTGGGCATTACCGTTTGCCACAGAGAACTGTATTCCCAAGGTCACATGCCCTCCCTGGGGGTTGGCTTGTGTCTAATAACTGGCCCATGTGGGACTATGAAAGCCTGGTCCCACTTGCCTCAACTGAGGACAACTCCGAAGGGCTAGCCCAGTTCAGAGACTCCTGTGGGACTGGGCACTGCCTCTGGGGCAACCACACTGTGGACCAACTTCTCGCTCCTCTCATCTTGCCTTCCTGACATTCCTCCAGGTGTGAATCCCATGAACATCCCCATTAAACTTCTGCCTATAACTTTCCATCTTAGAGCTTGTTTGCAGGAAACTCTAAGAAAGCCTTTACCCATTATCTTTAAGAAAAAAAAAAAAATGGGCAAGGGGAGAAGAGAAAAACAAACATCATGCATTAATACATATATGTGGAATTTCTAGAAAAATGGTACAGATGAACCTATTGGCAGAGTAGGAATAGAGATGCAGATGTAGAGAATGAACATGTGGACACAGTGGGGAGGGGGAAGGCAGGATGAACTGGGAGATTAGCACTGACATCCATACACTACCGCGTATGGAACAGCTGGCTAGCGGGAAGCTGCTGCATAGTACAGGGAGCTCAGCTATGTGCTCTGTGGTGACCTAAGTGTGGAGGGAGGAGGAAGAGGGGTGTGGGAGGGAGACCCCAGAGGGAGGGGAGGTATGAATACATATAGCTGATTGACGTTGCTGTACAGCAGAAAGGAACTCAACATTGTAAAGCAACTACACTCCAATACAAAAAATAAAATTGAAAAAAAGAGAGATTACTGGGAAGAGGCACCTTGGTCCTTCTGGAATCCCAGCCATGTTCTGTTTAGAACTGAGTGGTAGTTGTGTATATGTTCTTTCTATAATAACTAGCCACGCTGTACATCCATCTTTTCAGATCTTTTCCGTAAGTGTTCTGTATCACACAGAAATACGATTAAAAATTATTTTATTCCTCATGGAAGGAAGAAAAAATTTCTTTCTGATTTAAAGGAAGTGTAACATTTGGAAACAGTGTATCCTAGGTTCCTTGTGGGTTCCCCCCCTCCCTTTCCACAACAATTATTTGGCTGTGACACGTGTACCTCAGCCACGTTGTGACGGCCCTGGAGCTTTCTCCACACTGGAACATCTCCACCAGGTCTCTGGAGCCAGAACTTCTGGCTCACGGTGTCACTGAGAGGAATCAAACATCTAATCTCCTCCCCTTATTTATATACAGAGAAACAAAGGGCTCCTGGAGACGGTATCAGAGTGCCTCCAAGCTGTCCTGTTTCCTTCTGATGGAATACGTATCTTTCCCCTACCCAATGATGAAACAATTCACTCCAGGACATGCTTTGGTCAAGGGAATGTGAGTGGAAGTGACACACATCTCCTCTGCAAGAGATTTTAAGAGTCATTGCATGATTTGTCATTCTCCCATTTTCGTCCAGACAATGTCCCAGACAGAGACTGCTCCATCCATCCAAGTCCCAGCTCAGAGCACAGCTGGCCCACAATGACCCTCTTACTCAGCTTGGGCTGCTGCAACAAATACTAGAGACTGTATGGCTTAACCAACAAACATTCATTCCTCCTAGTTCTGGAGGCTGACAAGTCCACGATCAATGTGCCAGCTTATTTGGTGTCTGGTGAGAGTTCTCGGTTTGTAAACGGTTGTCTTCTGGCTTTAGCCTCACATGAAAGGCAGAGACACACACACACACACACAGAGAGAGAGAGAGAGAGAGAGAGAGAGAGAGGAGGGGGGAACTTTAGTCTCTTCATCCCCTTATAAGCTCACCAATTCTACCATAGGGGTGGGACCCTCATGACTTCATCTAAACTTAGTTGCCTCCCAAAGACCCACCTCCGAATACCATCACTTGGAGATTAGGGGCATCAACATATGGATTTGTGTAGGGGAGACACAAACCTTGGGCTGAATAGCCCAAGGTACCTGATGAACCATCACTAATAAACAGACACCATATCTAAGTTAAGCTTTTCTGGATAAAAGAAAAAATAAAACCCAAGAGGAGGAAAAACTTATATTAAATGAGAGCTGTGGATTTGATCTTGCTTTAAAAAACAACTCTGCTTTGAAGAGCTCATCAGAGACTCTCTGCAACCAGGCTGAGAAATTCTGATTAAACCACATTCCTTGCTTCCACACCTGAAAACAGTCTATGGCTGCTGTATAAAGCCAGAGCCTCCCTTTTCATCTGGGTCTATCACTTAAAACAGTTCCTTGGCACAGCTGACCCACCTTGAATACCCAGTGTTCACCACCACCACATAAAAAGACTAAGAAAGAGACAGATTTTCATCACTGGTACTCAGAGACAAGCTTAATAGAGAGTGAAAGAAAAGGTCTTGGGCTTCATTTTGAACTTGCTTGAACTCCATGGAACAGCTGGCAAAAACTCGATCAAATCAAATCTTCAGAGACCAGTGACTCGGACACATGGGGACAGAATTGACAAGCCTTTGTTTCAGCTGAATCCAGGACTTATCACCTCATTCTGTCACTCATATTTTCTCAGTCCACCCACAAATCCTCCAGGATTTATTGCAGATGTAGCAAGCTTGCTGGAAATAATGGTACAGGCAAAGAGGCTAGTCAGCTATCGACTCCAAGCTCTGGGTAATACCAATGGGAAATTGTTTGCACAAAAGGGGCGCTAGGGTAACAAACGGAGAGAGGGCTGGCCTATTGAAGATGCTAGGACTTTGACAAAGCTAACATCCTAATAGCAAGCCACTAGCTTTATCTGATTCCATTCTGGGGCTAAAGGCTTCCCACATCCCTCTTTCAGCCCTCTCCAACCCCCCCACTTGTGCGTGAAAGACACAGGTTGCTTGCTTTGGTGTGCGATGTACCATGAAATGGTAATCTAGAGAATGACTACATTTATATAAACCACAAAGTGTTTTTCTGTGCAACACACACATACAAATGAACCCAAATTTCAGATCTGCAGTAAATTTGTTTTTACATTGTTGACAAATGTAACAGTTAGAAGAAAGTATTAAATTATGACAAAGGGAATTAAGACTGATTTTTCTTTTCCCCAGAGTCATTTTGGGAATCTTCCTATTAAAGACACATTTTTTTTTTTCCTGGAGTCTGCTCAGGTTTGATTAGGAAAACATTCAGAACAATAACAATTCTATTCTTCACCTGTATGTTTGCAAAGGCAAATGTGCTTTTGGCTTCCCACTTTCATCTTCAAGCAAGCCCATTTTGTGGTAAGTTCTTGCATTCATTTCTGTTATTTTTACTCAGTGTGCTCTTACTCTGAGCAGGTGGCAACGCTGGATTCTGTGTGATGTAAACGGGCTTAGCGACCCTCATTGGAAAAGCCCTCAGCACTTTAAGTGAGGAAGAATTATTCTCATGGATAGCGTTTCTCCCTTTTCCTAATCTCCTCATTTTCATAGAAACAAAGAGAAATTCTTTTTATCTGAGTCACAATAGACTGTTAATGCTTCCAACTGACTTAGTCAAGATGGACTGTTTCTCTCTATTTCCTTTTCACAGTGTTTCTCCTCAAGTTTGGTAAAAAGCATAGTAACATGGACAGATGATGAAATTTGAGGGTCACTAGACGAACTGTACAAAAAAGATCTTCATGACCCAGATACTCACGATGGTGTGATCACTCACCTAGAGCCAGACATCCTGGAATGTGAAGTCAAGTGGGCCTTAGAAAGCATCACTATGAACAAAGCTAGTGGAGGTGATGGAATTCCAGTGGAGCTATTTCAAATCCTTAAAAATGATGCTGTGAAAGTGTTGCACTCAATATGCCAGCATAATTTGGAAAACTCAGCAGTGGCCACAGGACTGGAAAAGGTCAGTTTTCATTCCAATCCCAAAGAAAGGCAATGCCAAAGGATGCTCAGACTACCGCACAATTGCACTCATCTCACATGCTAGTAAATTAATGCTCAAAATTCTCCAAGCCAGGCTTCAACAATACATGAACTGTGAACTTCCAGATGTTCAAGCTGGTTTTAGAAAAGGCAGAGGAACCAGAGATCAAATTGCCAACATCCTCTGGATCATCAAAAAAGCAAGAGAGTTCCAGAAAAGCATCTATTTCTGCTTTATTGACTATGCCAAAGCCTTTGACTGTGTGGATCACAATAAACTGTGGAAAATTCTGAAAGAGATGGGAATACCACACCACCTGACCTGCCTCTTGAGAAATCTGTATGCAGGCCAAATCTGTATAGTGACCAGATATGGAACAATGAACTGGTTCCAAATAGGAAAAGGAGTACATCAAGGCTGTATGTTGTCACTGTGCTTATTTAACTTGTATGCAGAGTACATCATGAGAAATGTTGGGCTGGATGAAACACAAGCTGGAATCAAGATTGCCAGGAGAAATATCAATAACCTCAGATATGCAGATGACACACCCTTATGGCAGAAAGTGAAGAAGAACTAAAGAGCCTCTTGATGAAAGAGAAAGAGGAGAGTGAAAAAGTCAGCTTGAAACTCAACATTCAGAAAACAAAGATCATGGCATCTGATCCCATCACTTCATGGCAAATAGATGGAGAAATAGTGGCAACAGTGTCAGACTTTATTTTTTGGGTTCCAAAATCACTGCAGATGGTGACTGCAGCCATGAAATAAAAAGACACTTACTCCTTGGAAGAAAAGTTATGACCAAACTAGATAGTATATTAAAAAGCAGAGACATTACTTTGCCAACAAAGGTCCATCTAGTCAAGGCTATGGTGTTTCCAGTGGTCATGTATGGATGTGAGAGTTGGACTATAAAGAAAGCTGAGTGCCGAAGAATTGATGCTTTTGAACTGTGGTGTTGGAGGAGACTCTAGAGAGTCCCTTGGACTGCAAGGACACTCAACTAGTCCATCCTAAAGGAGATCAGTCCTGAATATTCATTGGAAGCACTGATGTTGAAGCTGAAACTCCAATACTTTGGTCACCTGATGTGAAGAGCTGAGTCATTTGAAAAGACACTGATGCTAGAAAAGATTGAAGGCAGGAGAAGGGGACGACAGAGGATGAGATGGTTGGATGGCATCACCGACTCAATGGACACAAGTTTGAGTAAACTCTGGGAGTGGTGATGGACAGGGAGGCCTGGCCTGCTACAGTCCAGGGGGTTGCAAAGAGTCAGACGCTACTGAGTGACTGAACTGAACTGAACTGAATACAACCCCTAATGTGGTTTCAGTGTGAGAGGTTACTGACAGAATGTGAAATACTGATTTTTAAAAATGAACTCTCTTCATAATGTACTCATTATATCTATCTGTGTTTTATGGAATGATGCAGCTTCAGTAATCTGTAATAACATATATTTGAGTATGTAGGCTGTTAACCTCACTCAGAAATACAAAAATTCAACAGTTTTCAATTCAGTTATTCCATTAGGTGGCATGATACCCATTGAAACGCCATTTATGCATTATATATGCTAATTTCAACATGATCTAGGAGACACTGAAGAGAATGAAACAGACTTCAGCTTCCATCTTTATATATACATATATATATTATATATGCATAAAATTCATTAGAATGCTGTGAATGTAAGCACCTATCCTGCAAAGTTTCTATCTCTGGTCTCCATTTGTTAGCTGATGTCACACAATCCTCAGGACATAAGATTAATAAAAGATGATTTGCAGACAATAAAATTCTACCTGTGTCATCCACTCTTAAAATGCCCCAAGTGTGACTCATACTGATGCAACAGCCAGTACTGAGTCACAGAATTCGGACCATTTTTCAAATGCGAAGTCTCAGGGGACAATCTTTAGGGAAGCTCTCATTCCTGAAATTACCTCCTAGCAGATTCAAGGGGCTCAACCTTTTATTCCTCCCCATCATCCTTTCATCCCTTCATCCCTTTGTGTCACTCTTTCTCATCGTGCATGGCCAGTCAACCCACTGTGTCTGGCTTGTTTACCTTCAGTTCAGTAATTACTTTTATAAATGTGGGATGGACAGATGTGTTTTCTCTCCTACTGATTTTCAGTTTTTATGCAAGAAACACTTTCTTTTCCAATGAGAGTCGATTTTCTGTTTATCAAAGAATAGCATACACATAGTTTACTGAGATAAATAGAACAAGTGTGTTAAAAAATACACACACAGCTCCAAGCTTTAAAAGCAATTCCTCTGTGGCCTCTTAGCTTTGTCTTCCATATTTTTAAACAATATGCCTCTGCAGCTATGTTAATTTTGACATTTTCTATTGTCTTCCTAATTCAAGGGTTGACAGTCTATCACCTTTCTTTTCCTCCTGCTTATCTTTCCATTCTCATTATTCCAACTTTTATATTATCATAATTTTTGTTTTAATCAATATCAAATATTCATATTACTATGTCTGAGTAAATGTTCTTTGCTGAGCCAAGTCATGAACTATGGTTATATTTTTCCCCTTATCCAATTTCTACCTTGAGACAACCACTTCATTTTCTAGTTATATAATTTTCTATATTTTCAATACTTCCCAAACTCACCCATGACTCCTTCCACTTTCCCTCACCTAGAATCTGCTTCCTCTCTCAATCTGCAGAACTATCATCCTGAGATTTCCAGGTGCTGTTGCCCAAGACATAAATCCCTTTGCCTCTTTTATGTGTTCTATTTCATTTTGTGAATTCCATGCTTCCTCTATCACTGTTATTGTACACATCTTGATGTAACTCACCCTCTACTCCTAAAGAACAGTACATAAAAAGTTGTGTGTTTGTGTGTGTGTATGTGTACACATGAAAATGTCCAGCAAACTAATATGCTATCCACACAGAGCGTACACTTCCCAGCCTCTTTTGCAAATGGAGACACGTGATTAAGTTCTTGCCAATGGAATGTGAGTAGTAGCAATCTCTGAAAAAAGTATATATTGCCTTTTACTCTCTTCTTTTACACTGGCTAAAATGGTCAGCTTCAACAATAAAAATAACATCCTGCAGGAGGCAGAGGAACAAGATAGAAGGAACTTGGGCCACCACATGATCCTAGGGAACAGACTTTCCTCCCCATCTTAGACTACCCCCTTAGTTCTTGAAGAGTTAATGAGTGCAAAATTGACTTATATCTTATTTTATAAAGAAATCAACTTCTACCTTGTTCAAGGTAAATATTTTAGAGTCTCTTTGTTACAACTCTTTGTTACTCTTTCACATTTCTGCTTGTTCAAGATGGATAGCCTGGAAAGATTCAACGGCTCTGAACATATGTGATTCACATATAATTAATCAGTGTGGTTTGTTTTGCTTTTGTTTTTAAACATTTTTATTGTGGAAACCTCTTTTAAAATATGAAAATTAAAAAAAAAAAACCATAAACCCCTATGTCCTCATCACCTGACTTCAACGCAAATCACCTCCTAATCAATCTTACTTCCATATACCTCTTACTCATCCTCCCAGACTCAGAATTATTTTGAAGCAAATTTGAAACAAGCAAATTTGAAAATATGAAACATATTTTCATCTGTAAATATTTCAGCATGTCTCTAAAAAAATTACTCTGTTAATAGCTCTATTGAGGTATAATTTACACAGAATAAAATTCCTTAATTTTAGGTATTCACCTTGTTAAATTCTGATAGTTATTTATAGTTGTGTAACCTCTATCATGATCAAAATACAGAACATTTCTATCACTGCCAAAGATCTTTCATACCCTTTGTAGACAATTCTCTCCTTCAGCCTTTAGTCCCAACTAATCTGTTTTCTGTCACTATAGTTTTTCCTTTTGTCTTATATAGTTTGTGTTTGATTTTGTTCACTGCGTTTGAGATTCACCCCTGTGATTTGCGCATTAACAATTCAGTCTTTTTTTTTAATTGGTGTAAATTTTTCATAGTATGAATATGTTATATTAGTCAATCGTATCTGACTCTGTGATCCCATGGATTGGAGGACACCAGGCTCCTCTATCCATGGGATTCTCCAGGCAAGAATACTGGAGTAGGTTGCCATTTCCTTCTTCAGGGGATCTTCCTGACCCAGGAATCGAACCCGGGTCTCCCGCATTGCAGACAGATTCTTTACCATCTGAACCACCAGGGAAGCCCTATTCATAGTATGAATACACGAGAATTTATTTGTCCATTCACTAGTTGATGGACTATTTCCAGATTTTAGCTTTTAGCAGTAGAATGCTGCTATGAATACTTGCACAGTCTTTGAATGGACATATAATTTCATCTTTCTTAGATAATACTTAAGAATGAGATTGCCAGATTATATGAAAAGTATGTATTTAACTTGATAAAAAAATTGTCAAACTCTACCAAAGTGACTGTACCATTTTGTATTCCTACTAACAGTATATGACGGTCTCAGCTGATCACCAGCACTTGGCATTTTCAGTCTTTTTAATCTAAACATTCTGATGAGTATATTAGTAGTATCGTATTGCAGTTTTAATTTAATTTTTTCCTGATGAAGCAGCCCTGATGACAGCTTTCTTGCAATATTGTGAAAGATCTCTGAGCCAGAACAATACAGCTAAGGCATTCCTAGACTTTCAAACCTCAGATACAGTGCAAGGTAATAAATGTTTGTTGCTTTATTAAGCTGCTGAGTTTCAGTGATAAGTTGTACTGTAATAGATAACTAATACATCAGCCCTCTGTCAAATATATGTTTCACAAATATTTTTAAGTCTGTAAATTTCCCTTTTGCTCCTTTAATTGTGTTTTTAAAAGAACTTTTAAAATTTATAAAGTATATTTTTCTAATAATTGTTTTCTTTCAAAGAGTACACTTTTTGTATCCTAAGAAATTTTCACCTATAATCCGGTGTCACAAAGATTTTCTCCTATGTTTTCTTCTAGAAGTTTAACAGTTTTCCCTCTTTACAATTAAGCATTTGGTTTATTTTTATTAAACTTTGTTGATGGTGTGAGGTGAGGGTTAATGTTCCTTCTTTTTTTCCATACAGGTAACCCATCTGTTACTTTTTTTCTCATGAATTCCTTGGAAAATTTGACCATATGGTGTGCATCTATTTCTGGACTCCCTATTCTGTTCCTCCTATCTATAAGTCTGACCTTATGCCAATACCATACTTTATTGACTACTGTAGCTTTATAGAAGCCTTGAATTAGGTAGTACAAGCCTTCCAACCTTGTGCTTTTTAAGACTGTTTTGGCTATTCTGAATACTTCACTCTTCTCATACATTTTAGAATCAGCCTATCAATCTATTTTTAAAGCATGTTAGGATTATCACTTGGATTGCATTAAATCTATAGATCAATTTGAGGAGAATTGCTGCCTTCATAATACTGGATTTTCTGATCCCATACATGTAGTGTATCTCTCCATTTTTTAGATCTTTAATTTCCCCATGTAGTCGTTTACAGTTTCAAGTGTTTAGGTGAAAGAGTATCTGACTTGACCCTTTTTAAAACATAATTTCAGTGTCATTATTATCCACCAAATTTAATAATTATTCCTTAATATCATTAAATATCTAGTCAATGTTCATATTTATTTGATTCCTTTATAAACATGCTTCTCTCTCTTTTTTCTTTTTTACAGTTTATTTGTTCACATTGGGACTTAAATGTGGTTCCATACAATGCAATAGGTTGATAGATTTCTCTTTTAATATTATGCCCTTCTTTTATCTTTTCTTGTAATGTTTTCAGTGATGTCAAAGAAAAGAAGTCATTTGTTCTCTAATGTACTAAACAGTCTGAGTTTTTCTGATGGCATCTCTCTGGTGTTGCTGAGTGTGTTCCTCAGTCTTCTATTATTCCTGGCTGACCAGATTCCATTTCAGTTTTAGGGGAGAGGACAAGACTAATTCATGGATGATGTTGAGTACATCTGTCAGAAGGTACACAACATCTGTCGCTCTTTTTCTTGATGTCAGCAGCCACCAACAATCATTGTCTATATCCACTAAATCATGAGGGGATAAGAAATGGTAAGATATTATTAATTCTATTACTATGTCTTCATTTACTATATACTTCTATATAGGAAAATACTTGCCCTTACCATCTATTTGGATAGCCTGAAGTATATTTTATATGATTTGTTTAGACATTCTACTGAGTTTAATTGGCTCCAGAAATGCTTGTAGGTCTTTGGTAACTAACCCACTGTGTGTGTGTGTCTGTGTGTGTATGTACATTCACATATATTTAAGTATTTATGTAATTAAAATAATTTATAATATTGTTTAGATGTCTTGCCTAAGGAGGACCTGATTTTCTGAACCTGAGCTGCCATGACAGAATTCATAGGCTTTAGAATATTAGTTCTCCCTAATATCACAGAACATAAGTGGGAAAATCACATTGTACAGTCTATTGGTACAAATCTGTGTTCTCTCTTTTTCTTTTTGTCGTGGTGGGACTCAGGTGCCACTGAAGATGTTTTGTGAAGGCTTGTTGAACAATACCTAACTTTTTATTCATTTATTTTTTAATTGAAGGAAAATTGCTTTACAATGTTATTTTAGTTTCTGCCATATAACAACGCAATTCAGCCATAACTATATATACATATATCATCTCCCTCTTGAGCCTCTCTATATAACAAGTACCTAACTTTTTGAGGGAGGTACCATGGCATATAACAATCATCTGAAGATCCCTTTTTCCAAAACACTGATAGATGCAGTTTCTACAGACTGTGTCCCTTTTCATTTCAGCACTGACAGCTCAGTTCCTCCCCTTGAAAAGTTCTAGTTTATCTAGCAAGGGGTTTTCTATATTTAAAAAATAGGCTGATGAGCTGTTATTTGAAAGATGTATCCAGAGCAATATATAAAGTTATGTACTTAGCTACCTAGGTGGGGCAGTGGTAAAGAATCTGCCTGCCAATGCAGGAGATGCAAGAGAGGTGGGTTCAATCACTGGGTAAGGAAGATTCCCTGGAGGAGGAAATGGCAACTCACTCCAGTATTCTTGTCGGAAGAATCCCATACACAGAGGAGCCTGGCAGGCTACAATCCATGGGGTTGCAAAGAGTTGGACACGACTTAGTAACTGAGCATACATCCAGAGTAATGAGCCTGCTCACATAAAAAGATAAAAATCAAGCCTGCAGAAAAGCAGGTTCTCCTCAGGTAAGACATCTTAAGATAGAACATCCTAACTGCCACTATTTGTCTATGGAAACAACTCTCATCATAAAGAGACACCACTGAAAACCCAAAGACACTTGGTCCCACTGACTCCCCTGAAATGCTCTCCATCCTCTCTGTTGTGTCTCTGCAAGGTTGGCCATTGGAGAGAAGGTGTCCATATTCATGCCACATTTCCAATATCCTGACCCCTCTACTCATCTCTGCCAGACCAAACCCCACAAAAACTGTCAAAAGTGGTCCCTTTTCTGTTAGGGGCTCCCCCATGTTCCCCAAGAATGAATCTACTATTCAAAGTTCTTCTCAAGCAAAAATCTTCTCCATCCACCAAAGTCAATACCCTGCAGTAGCAGATCATTTGACCCTCAAATGACTCTCAATAAGTATTTATCAAAGGGAAGAGAAATGATCAATCCTTCTCCAAAACAAAAGGAGACATTTCAGTGAAGGGGAGAGTGAAGGAGAAGGAAATAAACCTTTCCTGGCCTCTGTTTGTGCTAAGAAATGGCCCTAGATATTTTATTATATTAATACGGACATTTCATTGCATTTTTACTAACACCAACGCCAATTTTAACATTAACAAACACTGACTCTGATACTGATAATAATGTTGACACCAATACTACTGCAAATATTAATAGAAATACTATCTACTGATACCAATACTAGCAAATATTGATATTGATACTGATACTAACACAACATTTTCAGGTTTTAATCCACATGGAGGGATCCAAAGAGAGGAGAACTCCTGGCTTCTTACCCTCTCTCTTGCTTATCCTCTTCACGGAGAAGGAATGAGTTATCTAACAGATGAGCTGCAGTCACTCATCAGTTAAAAGGCTGTAATCCCTGAAGATTAGTCACTTTTCATCTCTGCCTGTCCAAGAACTGCCCACAAGAGGCAGTGATCCCAGGTAAGAGTGTCTATAGAACCCAATGTCTTTCAGGTCCTGTCTAAAGGCTTGGATCTGAGGACTGGTGGTACAGAGAGCAGGTTGGCCCATTTGACAACCTAGCTAAGTGACCCCTCCAACAAAGCACCATCCATCACAAAGTTGATACTTTCTGGAGCAGGATGAAAATACCCAAGACCTGGAACACAGGACTCAATAAAGAAATAGAAATTAAGAGTTTTTGTACACATTGGATGGGGAAAATGAACTGACCTGGGACTGGAACTGTTTACACTGAAAATTTCTAAATTTCCTAAGAAGACAAACATCTCAAAAGCCTTCCTCTGAGAGAGGAGATAATAAAGAGAGTCCTTCCTTCCATACTACCTGTTATGGACTGATTTGTGTCCCCTACAGATCATATGCTGAAGTCCCAGCACCTCAGATTGTAACTGTATTTGCAGATAAGAACTTTAAAGAGATAATTTAGTTAAATGAGATCATAAGGGAGGCCTCACATTCAATATGACCAGTATCCTTATAATGAGAGGAAATTTGGACTCAGACATGCAGACACACAGAGGCAAGGCCTTGTAAAAACACAGGGAAAAGACAGCCATTTGCAAGCCAAGGAGAGAGGCATTGGGAGAAACCAATCCAGACAATGCCTTTGTCTTGAACTAGCCTCCAGAACTGTGACAAAATTAATTTCTGTTGTTTAATTAAGCCACCTGGTCTGTAGAGCTTTGCTACAGCAGCCTCAGCTGTAGCTGTGCTTAAGTTCACAGATCATGGGCACTGAGCAACAAGCATGGACTGAGTCAACCCGGCAAAGGCATCAAGACAGCTTTCTCTGTTTCTGCTCCTTCCCGCTCATCTGAACCTGTGTTATGGTCAGTGGCAGCATAACATTTGATCTAGAAATGTGATTCTTCCTGAGGTAGCAGTGGTTCCTGCATTTCTATCAAAGGAAAAAAATCTACACACTGTTATTTTTAATTTCCCTTGGATTTGAACTTATTCCCACAACAGAGGAATCTGAGGAAGAGCTCAGGGGTGAATCCATTTAGGGTGGCCAGATAACACACAGGATGCTGAGGTACATGTGAATCTCAGATAAATGACGAATAATTTTTTTTAGTCTAAGTATATTCAAAATACTGCATAACTATTAGTCATTGTTCTGAATTTCATATGTAACTGGGCATCCTATTTGCTAAATACAGCAACTGTACATTCAGAGCATCTTACTAACAGAAAATAAGAGAGTAAACCAACAAGAGACATGAAAACTACCAAGTCCTTGAGAATAAGAAGCAGGAACTCACCTTAGTATCTGTACCACCTATTCACACACACATACACACACACACACAGACATGCACACACCATGAGGTACTCAGCACAGTGTCTGCCTCAAAAGCACCAATGATCAGTTGTTGAATCGAACTAAGGTTTTAAAATTCAATTAATGTCTCCATTCAAGAAGACCATGAATGGCAAAATGCTACTAAAAAGTATAAATTAAAAAAATAAGTCAACAATTACCTGATTCTAAAGCTAAAAGGAGTTAAGAACCACCTCTCTATTACTTTATTCCCTAGGGGCTGGGGATAAACATGGCTCAGTGTGCTTCCATGACTTATCTAAGACCTTATATTTGGCAGTAGCTTATCTGGGGCTATAATCAGACCACCCTAAGTTTGCAATGCTCCTCCCACACCCTGACACTAAAAATATTTCTGACAAAGACAAACATTTTCTGGCCTAGAAAATTCCATGTCTACCTTCTCGACCAGCTGCTTCAGCCACGTAAACAACCAACATCCACCAAGCTATTATGCATATTCTTTAGAGAAATCCAAGAAAGAGCTTTGCCCTTTCTTAAGCTCATAAAGAGTACTCTTACAGATGGGTGAAACAAAATAATAGGTCAAAAATAAATATAACTGCTGAAAAATTTTTAAGGCCTTTTACATGAAACTGCTTTTCACTGATAGACACATCCGATTATACTAAAGAGCTTCTTTATCCATTTTTTTAAAGGGTGGCAGCTTCAGTTCAATAGTGTTAGTGAGACAATCCCTTAAGCTGTGTCAAAATGCCAGTTATCCGAGATGCCACCCAGATTTGAATGATTTAGAGAAAGACAAAACACACAGAAAGAAGGAATCATCTTTTGACTACTGCTGCTTTTGACAAGGCCCCTCCCCCCTTTTTCCTGAAGCATCTTTCTCTATCAGTGGTGACAAGTGTCAATCAAACCTTCCATAGCTGAGGAAGGGGGAGGAATGGGCAGTGAAGCCAAGGAGAGGGGCGGGAGGAAGAAACATGAAACATTCTCGAACAATTGCTCAAGGAAGATTCCCTATCAGTGTGTGGTCTGGGAGAAAGAAGTCTTTTCCTCCCCCTCTACACCCCAACCCCCGCTTCTAATCTCTAACCGACTATTTACCCCTTTTTATCAACTTGAATCTCTCTGTTGCTCCAAAGGCTCCAAAACAAATCGCTGGTCAGCCAGGATTAAGCTGCTTTGTTGCCAACGATTAGCAGGTTTGCTTGTAGTTTCAACATCTTCAGCAACAGCTGAATGTCAAATGATTCAGGAAATACTAGCCTTATTTTGGCCAAAGCCATATGAATGCTTGAAATAAAACAGGGGAACATTATCCTATAGAGAAGGTTCTAGAACATTCCATGTACATGTTTAATATGGCAGAATGAGAACTCTATCATTTGTATTTCTGTCTTTTTTTTTTTAATGCAGTCATGATTTTGAAAAATATCACATACCAGCAACCTCTTGTCTCAAAGAAAACATCCAGTTTAAGTCCTAGACTCTTGGAAATGTTTAATCCAAACACATTTACTCAGAGGCACATTTACCAACAAAACAAAACACTCATTAAGTATTTAGAGGTTCAAAATCCACATTGCAAAAACAAACAAAAAAAAAAAAACAAAAAAAAAATCCACATAGCATTCATTTTTTGAATACCTACTATGTTCTAGGTACTGTGTTGGAAAATAAAGAAAAGAATAAAATCCATTCCCAGTTTTCAAGAGTTGTCTATTGCACTCACTTATATACACTTTAATCATTAAAAAACCCTCAATAATATAATTACCTGGGGCTCTGCTATGTTATTTATGCAGCCTTGAAGATCAGGGACTATACTTTCATCTTCTATATCCTCTAACAGTGGTCCCCAGTAGTTTTGGCACCAGGGACCAGTTTTGTGGAACACAATTTTTCCACAGATCAGGAAGGGGGAGGAATGGTTTAGGGATGATTCAAGTGCATTACATTTATTGTGCACTTTATTTCTAATCTTATGCCACCACTGATCTGACACGAGGTCCTGGTCTGTGGGCTGGAGGCTGGGGACCCCTATTCTATTATACTTCACACCAATCTTCCAAATAGTAGTTTCTCAAGGTAGTATCATGATGTAGGGAAAGGTACTAATAGAGAGTCAGAGGCTCAGGCTCTCATTGATTTTGTGGACATAGA